>NC_064632.1:355484826-356126644 GCF_023864275.1 Schistocerca cancellata | reverse complement strand
TACTGTATTGGCATTTTTTCATTCTTCTGTTTCAGAGCAGACGTTTTTAACAGCTGTTTGAGATGAATATGAGGCACTTTGATTTTACTGCACTTTGACATCTTACAAGCAAGAATCTTTAAGCAACATCTTTAAAATTAAAGCAGTCAGTTGTATGCACTGGAATTACATAGAATGGGTTCACAGCTGTATGTGACTCAGCGGTTTCGTGTAAGTCATGCGGAACAAGTAGCTTGTCGAATGGCTCGTAACTCCAGAGAGAAGCAGCGCTTGGCATGTCATGCGCCTTATAGCAATGAGTTACATGATATATAATTTTTCTTTACCATGTTGCTTTCTTGTACACAAGAAGTAGTGGTGCTATGTTGTGTCGTATTTCAAACCAAGGAAAGCGTAGTCATCACTCCCATGGATTACAAGACTTCTAGAAAGTTTTAATTTTATGCCTCAAGTTGAATAACAAATGACAAAAAAATATTTTTTCTTGTAATATAATACCAAATTAACAATTAACGGATTTCGCGACCACTTGTACTATGAAACCTTTCTCCTTGCAAATTCCATGATTCCACGTCAGGGGGAAGTACCCATAAGTCTTTAATGAGTGATCAAAATATGTGAAATAAATAGCCACGCCTTTTGATTGCTTTGACTGAGAAGCATCACTTTCCTATCGTCAAGGATCCGTACAACTTACACTACTGGCCATTAAAAATGCTACACCAAGAAGAAATGCAGATGATATACGGGTATTCATTGGACAAATATATTATTCTAGAACTGACATGTGATTACATTTTAACGCAATTTGGGTGCATAAATACTGAGAAATCAGCACCCAGAACAACCGCCTGTGGCCGTAATAACGGCCTTGATACGCCTGGGCATTGAGTCAAACAGAGCTTGGATGGCGTGTACAGGTACAGCTGCCCATGCAGCTTCAACACGATACCACAGTTCATCAACAGTAGTGACTGGCGTATTGTGACGAGCCAGTTGCTCGGCCACCATTGACCATACGGTTTCAATTAGTGAGAGATCTGGAGAATGTGCTGGCCAGGGCAGCAGTCGAACATTTTCTGTATCCAGAAAGGCACGTACAGGACCTGCAACATGCGGTCCTGCATTATCCTGCTGCGATGTAGGGTTTCGCAGAGATCGAATGAAGAGTAGAGCCACGGGCAGTAACACACCGGAAGTGTAACGTACACTGTTCAAAGTGCCGTCAATGCGAACAAGAGGTGACCGAGACGTATAACCATGGCACCCCATACCATCACGCCGGGTGATACGCCAGTATGGCGATGACGAGTACACGCTTCCAATGTGCGTTCACCGCGATGTCGCCTAACACGGGTGCGACCATTATGAAGCTGTAAACAACCTGGATTCATCCGAAAAAATGACGTTTTGCCATTCATGCACCCAGGTTCGTCGTTTAGTACACCATCGCACCCACTCCTGTCTGTGATGCAGCGTCAAGGGTAACCGCAGCCATGGTCTCCGAGTTGATAGACTATGCTGCTGCAACCGTCGTACAACTGTTCGTGCAGATGGTTGTTGTCTTCCAAACGTCCCCATCTGTTGACTCAGGAATCGAGACGTAAGTGCACGATCCGTTACAGCCATGCGGATACGATGCCTGTCATCTCGACTGCTAGTGATACGAGGCTGTTGGGATCCCGCACGGTGTTCCGTATTACCCTCCTGAACCCACCGATTCCATAATATGCTAACAGTCAATGGATCTCGACCAACACGAGCAGCTTTGTCGCGATACGATAAACCGCAATCGCGATAGTCTACAATCCAATCTTTATCAAAGTCGGAAACGTGATGGTACGCATTTCTCCTCCTTACAATTATCACAGCATCTTCTTCCTGTCGATTAAATTTCGCGTCTGTAGCACGTCATCTTCGTGGTGTAGCAATTTTAATGGCCAGTAGTGTAAATGATACACCTACCAGTTCCTAAAAAGAAGAGGATCTTAACAGACGAACGACCAGACAGTTAGTTCGATAACAAACGTCACAATTTTATTTCGTGTGATATAATTACAAATTCACAATTTCTTTTGGTTGCAGTGCGAAGCCTTGCTCTTCGCAAATTTCATGATTCCAGGTCAAAAGGAATTACGCTGTGAGATTTAATGAGTGGATATATATTTGGACTGCATTGACTTAGAAGCTTCATGGTTTTACACCGCCAAGTGGTCGCAGGTCTTAATATGTGACACAGATTTCAAACTGATACGTCTACCCGTTGCTGACACTAATGGTTTGGAAAAGTCAGTCGCACAGACAGCGGACAACAAAGTTATCGTGTAAGGATTCCTTTCCTACTGATTGACATACGGAACCCTAGAAACTGTGCAAGTAGACTACACTTCCTGGTGCAAGAGAAAATCTAACGAAGAATCCCACCATTGGTTAAATTTCATAGCATTAAAACGAAATGCTTACGGCGATATGCATTTCCTTGTAGTTGATAAGACGGATACTAAACACCTTTAATTAATGCGAAGCAACTCCGGACGCAATGGCGACACAAATATTTTTTATACACTACTGGCCACTAAAATTGCTACACCACGAAAATGACGTGCTACAGACGCGAAATTTAACCGATAGGAAGAAGATGCTGTGATATGCAAATGATTAGCTTTTCAGAGCATTCACACAAGGTTGGCGCCGGTGGCGAAACCGACAACGTGCCAACATGAGGAACGTTTCCAACAGATTTCTCATACACAAACAGCAGTTGACCGGCGTTGCCTGGTGAAACGTTGTTGTGATGCCTCGTGTGAGGAAGAGAAATGCGTACCATCACGTTTCCGACTTTGATATAGGTCGGATTGTAGCCTATCGCGATTGCGGTTTATCGTATCGCGACATTGCTGCTCGCGTTGGTCGAGATCCGATGACTGTTAGCACAATATGGAATCGATGGGTTCAGGAGGGTAATACGGAACGCCGTGCTGGATCCCAACGGCCTCGTACCACTAGCAGTCGAGATGACAGGCATCTTATCCGCATGGCTGTAGCGGATCGTGCAGCCACGTCTCGATCCCTGAGGCAACAGATGGGGACGTTTGCAAGACAACAACCATCTGCACCTACGGCTACCCTTCACGCTGCATCACAGACCTGAGCACCTGCGATGGTGTACTCAACGACGAACCTGGGTGCTCGATTAGCAAAAGGTCTTTTTTTCGGATGAATCCAGGTTCTGTTTACAGCATCACGGTGGCCGCATCCATGTTTGACGACATCGCGGTGAACGCACATTGTAAGCATGTGTTCGTCATCGCCATACTGGCGTATCACCCGGCGTGATGGTATGGGGTGCCATTGGTTACACGTCTCGGTCAACTCTTGTTCGCATTGACGGCACTTTGAACAGTGTACGTTACATTTCAGATGTGTTACGAACCGTGGCTCGACCCTTCATCCGATTCCTGCGAAACCCTACATTTCAGCAGGATAATGCACGACCGCATGTTGCAGGTCCTGTACGGGCCTTTCTGGATACAGAAAATGTTTCACTGGTGCCCTGGCCAGCACATTCTCCAGCTCTCTCTCCAACTGAAAACGTTTGGTCAATAGTAGCCGAGAAACTGGCTGGTCACAATACGCCAGTCATTACTCCTGATGAACTGTGGTATCGTGTTGAAGCTGCATGGGCAGCTGTACGTGTACACGCCATCCAAGCTCTGTTTGACTCAATGCCCAGGCGTATCAAGGCCGTTATTACGGCCACAGGCGGTTGTTCTGGGTACTGATTTCTCAGGATCTATGCACCCAAATTGTGTAAAAATGTAATCACATTTTAGATCTAGTATAATATATCTGTCCACTGAATACCCGTTTATCATCTGCATTTCTTCTTGGTGTAGCAATTTTAATGGCCAGTAGTGTATTTACTAGACAAAGCAAACTGCACCTTGAATATTACAAATGACAACAGTGTTACCCCGCAGGTGGTCTTGGAATATACCAGAAAAGACTGAGCCCACTGTACTCTACGGTCCTCCACAGCTTCTAACGCGACCAACTGCCGCTCCAACAGGCAATTAGTTACGGTGGCAGCACGGTCGCCGACGCCACGGTCTGTAATTCGGCCGCCATTGTACGGGCGCCGCGAGCCAATTCCCGCGCACAGCGTAAAACGCCGCACGTCTATGGGCCGGGATTCCTTTCTTTAACGTCGCAGTAAAACAGCGGCAGCTGTCGGCTGACCACTAATTGGTCATTAGTGGTAACATCAAGCTCTCCCTCTCCGCGGCTGACACGGACACGTGGATCTAATGCGGATCAATGTTGATAGAACGACAGTTTCCCTTTTAAAAACTGGCAAATTTCCTGTAATTCTTCTGTTTACATTCATCTCGACAAAGTAATAATTGCTCGCAGTGCGTATAGTCTATAGAGAGTAACATATCACCTTCTGAAAGTTTGCAAAATACTGTCGCCCATAGTTTAATGTATGGAAGCAAAACCTGCGTAGCAATGAAAAAACGATGCATCAAGAATCCACGGTTCAGAAATGAGATTTCCCAGACATGTAGCAGGTTCAAATGGTTCTAAGTACTATAGGACTAAACATCTGAAGTCATCAGTTCCCTAGACTTAGAACTACTTAAACCGAACTAATTTAAGGACATCACACACATCCATGCTCGAGGCAGGATTCGAAACTGCGACCGTAGCAGCAGCGCGGTTCCGGACTGAAGCGCCTAGAACCGCTCGGCCACAGCAGCCGGCGAAGCATGTAGCAGGATAACAATGGTAAGACAGACAGCGAAATACAAAAATAAGTGCAGAATTATGACTATTGTCTCTAAATGAAAAAAATGAATACAAAAGGCACTAGGAAGAGCACATTTCTAGGATGTAAGATGACAGATTGTCAAAACTTTTTGCAGATACAAGCCAATGGTAAGAAATGATATGTTGTTGTTTGTTGTGGTCTTCAGTTCTAAGACTGGTTTGACGCAGCTCTCTATGCTACTCTATTCTGTGCAAGCCTCTTCATCCCCAAATAACTATTGCAACCACATCCTTCTGAATGTGCTTACGGTATTCATCTCTTGCTCTCCCTCTACGATTCTTACCCCTCACATTTCCCGCCAATAACTTAATTGGCCATCCCTTTGTGTCTCAGAGTGTGTCTTACAAACCCATCCCTTCTTTTGGACAAGTTCTGCCACGAATTTCTTGTCTCCCAATTCTATTCAGTACTTCCTCATTACTTACATGATCTACTCATCCAGTCTTCAACATTCTTCTGCACCACCACGTATCAAAAGTTTTTTATCTTCTTCTCTAAACTGTTTATCGTCCATATTTCGCTTCCACACGTGGCTACAATCCATACTAAAGAAACACTTAAATCTATATTCGATGTTAACAAACTTCTTTTCTTCAGAACGCTTTTCTTGTCATTGCCAGTCTACATTTTATATCCCCTCTACTTCGGCCTTCATGATGATTTATTCTACTGCCCAAATAGCAAAACTCGTCAACTGCTTTAAGTGTCTCGTTTCCTAATCTAATTCCCTCAGCATCACCTGATTTAATTCGACTACATTCCTTTATCCTTGTTTTCCTTTTGTTGAAGTTCATCTTATATCCTCCTTTCAAGACAATGTCACTTCCATTCAACTATCCTTCTAAGTACTCTACTCTGCTCTCGCTAACAGAAATACAATGACATCGGCAAACCTCAAAGTTTTTATTTTATTCTCTGAACTTTAATACCTACTCTAAATTTTTCTTCGTTTTCCTTTACTGCTTCTTCAATGTACAAATTGGGTAACTTCGGGGATAGGCTACAATCTTGTCTCACTCCCTTCTCAACCACTGCTTCCTTTCATGCCCCCTTGGCTCTTATTACTGCCGCCTGGTTTCTGTACAAGTTGTGAACAGCCTTTCGTTCCCTTTATTTTATAGGGAGACCCAAAACCAGGCAGATGAATCTGTACTGTAAGTATCTGTAACCAACAAACCTCATACGTGAACAAAAAGGTGGTGGTGGTGGTGGTGGTGGTGGTGGTGGTGGTGGTGGTGGGAGTGCTGCTGCTGCTAATGATGATGATGATGATGATGATGATGATGATGATGATGATGATGGTGGTGGTGATGACAATGATGATGACGACGGCAACATACAGCTAACCGGACGACTTCGATATTATTTCATTTCTTAGACTCCGCATATCCACACAACGAGTACACAATATTCCATTTTTTTGTGGCTAGTTTCGCCTTCTCAGCTTCTTGCCAGTGTTTTCGAACTGTTTTTGACAAGTTCATCGACATAGCAACAAATGGTATAATGTAAAAACACTCGAAGGATAATAAGACAAGAAAGTCAGTTTCTTGAGATTGATAACAAACTGCTTGTTGCAAATTACCGAATGATAATTACTCGTTGGCAAGAGAACGAAAAATGCGACGATATTTGTATGTTGTAAGATTAAAATATTCTATGAACAAGGAAAACATTGATTAGCTCAGGAGTCTAATTACTATGAGGACACGTGTTTGAGCCTCGGCGCAGACTGTGTGGTTTGTCCTTTTTCTTTTCCATGTCTTTCTCGCAAAATCCTTTTCCGCGGAATCTAAAGATGGTAGATGGCAAAGCGGCAAAAGTTTATCAAGTTATTGCTCGAACCCCCCTCCACCCACTCTGTCTGTCTGTCTCTCTCTCTCTCTCTCTCTCTCTCTCTCTCTATTATTTATCTCCTCTCTTCAGTGGTAAGCCTTTACAGTTCGTCAGTTTGTCGAATGGTAGTATGCTAATCACAGAAACGGGGAAAGTAGACAAATTATTCATCAAACACACAGTACGCTAGAGAAAACTACCAATCCAAAAGACCAGGGCTCAATAGCCGTTAGTATCATACCTGATAGAGATTTGCATATGTGAAGAATGCCGAATTGTACCATGGTTCAGAATCCACGTTAACGTATAGGTCCCCTTATCAGTGACTGGGTAAATCAATTCAGAGATGGGAGGAAAACAAGGGCATATCACCTCTAACAGTATCATACTCAACAAACCACTGTGATCAAATCAACCTTCGGGCTGAGAATATGTTTATTCTTTTTCTTCAGATGGAAACCAAACTTGATTTACTTGCATGAAGACACGTTCACGGAGGTAAATTTCCACGCGTACAATAACGTCGTGTGAAATATTGGGATTGCCAAATGATTATATTCAAAACTATATTTCTCTTTGTAGCAAATAACAATGGCAAGACATGAGATTGTAACACTAGAGCACGTGACTGGACCGTGATTGGCTTACGCTTCTGTTAGCACGGGCAATCCTCCTCAAGTGCTCTCCAACAGAGCGAAATTACAAATTAAAATCTAACAGTTTGCAGGCCTGAGATGCAGTAGCGTAAATAGTATCCCTTATTTTCGAGTGTTCTAACGATTGCACCTTGTCGGAACGTATCCAGCGGCAAGACCTTTGACCTAGATTTTCTTGGAACACCGAAGTGCAGTGATCTAAGCCCTGCCGTAAAAACTACTTTCGAGTGAAATCCGGCTAGTATGCGGAATCTTGTCGAAATCGGTTTGTCGCAATCTGGCCACTCCCTGTCTCTGCAATATATTGTAACTTCATATTACAGCTTCCACGATAAGTACTTAGATGTTTTCTTGTTACGACTCTGCAGCCACCTATCGCTGATAAAGGTATCTATTCAGGTGCATCCCCGGCCACTATCAGAAGTGAGGTGAGTCCAGAAAAAATCGCAGGACGTTATGTCATCTGCCTCCGAGTCGGACCGCTGGACTATAGGATTTACTGATGATGTCAACGGTTTCGGTCTGCCAGATGGATGTTGGTAGTTTCAAGGCACTTAACAGTTCGGCTGTGCTAAGTATGAACATACCAATCAGACAACCGATTTGACCGTCAAAACATACTGCTTACTGTGCCATATTTTCACCTGGTCGCAGAAAGCGTAACTCATTTCTTTCATCACACTCCAGGAGCGCACCGAGTAATGAACATATTTACGATGTTTCAGCATACTACAATGTACGGGGTGGGGGTACCCAAAAAACCGGAATTATTTTTTAAAGCTATATATTTTCAAACTTTTTACAAAACAACCTTGTTGTCGTTGTTGTAGTCTTCAGTCCTGAGACAGGTTTGATGCAGCTCTCCATGCTACCCTATCCTGTGCAAGCTTCTTCATCTCCCAGAACTTACTGCAATCTACATCCTTCTGAATCTGCTTAGCGTATTCATCTCTTCGTCTCTCTCTACGATTTTTACCCTCCACGCTGCCCTCCAATGCTAAATTTGTGATCCCTTGATGCCTCAGAATATGTCCTACCAACCGGTCCCTTCTTCTTGTCAAGTTGTGCCACAAACTCCTCTTCTCCCCAATTATATTCAATACCTCCTCATTAGTTATGTGATCTATCCATCTAATCTTCAGCATTCTTCTGTAGCACCACATTTCGAAAGCTTCTATTCCATTCTTGTCCAAACTATTTATCGTCCATGTTTCACTTCCATACAAGGCTACACTCCATACAAAAACTTTCAGAAACGAATTCCTGACACTTAAATCTATACTCGATGTTAACAAATTTCTCTTCTTCAGAAACGCTTTCCTTGCCATTGCCAGTCTACATTTTATATCTTCTCTACTTCGACCATCATCAGTTATTTTGCTCCCCAAATAGCAAAACTCCTTTACTACTTTAAGTGCCTCATTTCCTAATCTAATTCCCTAAGCGTCACCCGACTTAATTCGTTACATTCCGTTATCCTCGTTTTGCTTTTGTTGATGTTCATCTTATATCCTCCTTTCAAGACCATGTCCATTCCGTTCAGCTGCCCTTCCAGGTCCTTTGCTGTCTCTGACAGAATTACAATGTCATCGGCGAACCTCAAAGTTTTTATTTCTTCTCCATGGATTTTAATACCTACTCCGAACTTTTCCTTTGTTTCCTTTATTGCTTGCTCAATATACTGATTGAATAACATCGGGGAGAGGCTACATCCCTGTCTCACTCCCTTCCCAACCACTGCTTCCCTTTCATGTCCCTCCATCTGGTTTCTGTACAAATTGTAAATAGCCTTTCGCTCCCTGTGTTTTACTCCTGCTACCTTCAGAATTCGAATGAGAGTATTCCAGTCAACATTTTCAAAAGCTTGCTCTAACTCTACAAATGCTAGAAACCTAGGTTTCCCTGTCCTTAATCTTTCTTCTAAGATAAGTCGTTAAGGTCAGTATTGCCTCAAGTGTTCCAATATTTCTACGGAATCTAAACTGATCTACCCCAAGGTCGGCTTCTACCAGTTTTTCCATTCGTCTGTAAAGGATTCGTGTTAGTATTTTGCACCTTATCTTCTTCAAAACACTCCCCATTAAGACTAATACATTTGTCCTACCGGTGCATCCACTATTGGAATCATTTTTTGTAGTCATGTTTTGAAATGGCGGACAGCTCAGTCCTCGTTGTTTTTTTTTTTTTCGTCAATATTGTCAAACCGGTGTCCTTCCATGCCGCTTTTCATGCGTGGAAATAAGAAAAAGTCGCACGGAGCCATGTCAGCAGAGTAAGGTGCATAGGGCAACGGAGCCATGAAGCCAAAAACTAACAGAGATGGCTGTGTGTGCAGGTGCGTTGTCGTGGTGGAAGAACCAATCTCCTGTCTGCCACAAATATTTCGTTTAAATTCGCTGAACAGAGCTCCAAGACAACCCACTAATCTCTGGCAGTTGATCAATTGTCTGTCGACGCTCTGCGAGGACAAGCTCCCGAATTTTTCAAATTTTTTCATCGATTCGGGCAGATGATGGATGTCGACAAGGTGATTTATCATAAACCACTCGTAAACTTGAGTTTTTCCCATAGCGTTATCTTAGTAAGCTGTTTTCAACATCAAAACAGATTCATCAGCATTTTCACAGAGTAGAAAACAGAATTTCACAGCTACATGTTGTTCACTTAAAACTTGCTATCACAAAAAAAGAAACAAGAACAAAACAGCGCTAGCAAAAGTAATCACTGCATATGAACAGAACAAGCCAGCTCGACAACACAGGCGGCACTGAGCTGAGTTGCGCTATACACGCCCAGCCGCAGAAATGCGTACTACACAAGCTCCGCCCAGGACAGTGATATTCTGGTTTCTGTTGGGTACCCACTCGTGTACTGCCTGCACTGCAACACAAACCGCCAGCTTAATTACAACCATACCGTATGACAAACCAATTATTGTTTCACTGAACGTAATCTGAATAGTCAATCACCGTATCCTTTGTGCACAAAACAATGTTTAATTCTGGCCCTAATAATCATTTGGGTTAACTGTGCGACAACGGATAAGCCAGCAGTTTCAGTGCAGTTTCATTTGTCTGGAATATGCGGAAATAAAATCACGCTGCCTTCCCCACTAGCAAAATAAAATTTGGGGAATGCAATACAAGTAATAATCGGACCTAGCACGCTGCAGTAAGAGTCCGAATTGTTTTTTTTTTTTAACTTTTAAATATCCAGTGGGATGTGGAGCTCGATAACGAAAAACCGTCAAACTGTTTTGGCTTAGTTTTAGGCCAATACTAATTAACGAAATTAAAAGATTGTGAATGAGAGTGCACTATCGATCACTGATACTATATCGTGAATAACAAAGCTCTGTCCTTTTTCCAGGATCATAAAACAACGTGGAGTTTAATTCGCGCATTTGTGTCCTGTCAGACGTCAGGAAGCTCTTTTGGCTTCAGCATTACAGCTCACAAATACCACTAAAAGACAGACTGTCTTACATATGTTTGCAGGTGGGGATATTCAGCCGCCAAATAATTATTAAAATTCATAGTGAACCTTCAGCTGTCCTTTATTTTGCTTCGCTACTAGTTTCGATCAAACGACCACTAATGTATAACTTTCGAGCCGTTTATGTCAGATTTACTTGATAAAACAACCTTCAACAACGCAGCGCGTCAACAATCGTTGGTTAATATATTAAAAAACTAAAAACCCGCCTCGATTGCGAAAAAAGCACCTAGTGTGAAGTGTTAACCCAGGTTTCGGCGTAGATAACTACACCTTCTCCAGAACAACAATAAAACCCACAAGTGCCTAAGAATACCTTTGTCAATGATTAAAAGAACACCATAACTATACATTTATAAACGAAAAAGAAAAGGAAAACACAAACAGTACATATGTACAAAGCCAAAACCACTACTTAAAGGTGTACGCTCCACCTCACACCGGCCTATGTTCGATGGGCCATGACCCGCCATATGGCGGTGTTCTTTTAAACATTGACAAAGGTCTTCTTAGGCACTTGTGGGTTTTATTGTTGTTCTGAAGAAGGTGTAGTTATCTACGCCGAAACCTGGGTTAACACTTAACACTAGGTGCTTTTTTCGCAATCGAGACGGGTTTTTAGTTTTTTAATATATTCCTTGATAAAGGTCATTTGGCCGAAATTAGTAGCGAAGCGAATTGTGCAAAATACAGGACAGCTGGAGGTTCACCAGGAATTATGACAACAGACTGTCTTACCCCTGTACTGTTCACTATGTCATCAGAGGTTAGGAGCCCTGGTGACGTGTAACGACATTATTGTGAGGGATTTAATGCTTATATTCTGCGCTCTGTAAGTTTTTCATATCTATTTCCGAAAATGTTACTACGTAACTCACCTGATTCGGTAATCTTCTCATGGCCGAAATCCAATGACCGAACTGTGTTTTGTACGCTTTTGATACACTGTTTCATAGCTTGGGCAGTAAAGGATTAACAGTGATACACAGCAGTGTGGATAGGTTTACTGATGAAGAATTGGCCGATATGTATGGTTTTATTGAATAGGCCTACAATGGAAGTGCGGTACAACTACTCTATGTTCAGTTGTTCCCGCAGCATCACATTGCTCTATGTTTCGCACATTTTGGTGATTAACAAACAGGGCGAATTATAATTGCATTATTACTCTATAGCCAACAACCAGAGACCATGGCCGGCCGAAGTGGCCGAGCGGTTCTAGGCGCTTCAGTCTGGAACCGCGCGTCCGCTGCGGTCGCAGGTTCGAATCCTGCCTCGGGCATGGATGTGTGTGATGTCCTTAGATTAGTTAGGTTTAAGTAGTTCTAAGTTCTAGGGGACTGATGACCTAAGATGTTAAGTCCCATAGTGCTCAGAGCCATTTGAACCAAAGACCATGGGTTCCTTCAGCAAAATACTCTGAAAATATCACTAAAGAACCTCCGAAATTTTGTCGGTGGAGCTTGTTTTCAACCTATATGTTTAATTTGGTGCAACATGAGTCGTAGGGCCGGTGTGAGAAGGTGGGGGGGAGGGGAGGAGTTGACCGAGAGGGTGCAGCATGCTGAAAATACCACAAAACGATGCATTATCTGTCGTAACTACGTAATGAAAATGAAACCGTTTCCAGATTCACTAATAAGATTCCTGTTAGGAAGCGCATTAATTCATCACGTCGTTCAGTCAGCGGACGGATACCGACGCGGAGCGAGATTAATCTTTAAAAAGCCTCGCTGCATTCATTTGGGTGCTACTAATGGGAAGCGTGGCAGGGCCCAACGGCTACTGCCGACGCGGCGAATGAGTTATCGATTATCGTTCCGCTCTTCATTAGTCACTGCATCAGATTCGTTAGCGACACTCGAAAGCCATTATCTGTCAACATCGAACACTGTATGGAGACAAAAAGAGAAACACGCACGTAAAGCACACAGAAAACAACGACGCAGCTTTAGTTTCTCGAAATGTAACGTCAGCATAGTCTTCGGTGAACAGGAGCAGCTCTCGATGGATATTCGATAGAATCTGACTGTAAGAATGAGACACGGCAAGAAGAAAGGCGTCTGCATGGCAGATAAAAGTAGATCGATGTTGTTGTTCTCCCAGTCAACACGGATTGCGATTCTCGAAATTCGCTGCACCCGTTGTAAACTTCGTTTCTGTTTCAGACTTGGCGTCGCACAATAAAAGAGGCCCGACGCCAACTATAGTACTGTGTAGCATAAAACAGCAATCTACCAGTAAATGAAAATAGCGGTGATGTGGTCGACAATTTGGAAAGCATTCGAGTTGAAGGAATAGTAAGCATCTTAACAGTTTGCCGTGCGCACGTCTCGTACAAATTCATTCGCTTGGCGCCGGCAGCGTTTAGTCGGATTACTTGGCTTGTCGCCGGCCGCTTGCCACTTTTCCGTTGATGGCAAGCTTCAAACACATTGAGTTTCGGCGCTTTAACTTTCCGGAAATCCTCTACTTTGCCGTATCGTTCCACAAACTCGAATTTTCTTTTCAAGTAACTTCTCTGCAAGTTCTACACTGTTATGATAATTATCCATGCATAGGTGATGCCACTTTCCACCAGATGGTGTCAGTAGTTCCATCACTGTTTTTGCTAAAGGCTGTCCAACGCCGGATTATATCTTGAATGAGGAAATGTATCCCGTACTCGAATCACACAGCATCCGAATGAGTATGCCGTATTTCGTAATTTTCGACGGACTGTAAACTTTAAAATTTAACCGTACATGCAACGGTATCATTCCTTCATGAATTGAGATGTTTTGACTTTGATTAAACGTTTCTTTAAACTTTTGGGAAAATAATCAATTACGAATTGCACTTTGACAAGCCGGTCGGCATTATCCGGTTTATTAAACTTCCTGGCAGATTAAAACTGTGTGCCGGACCGAGACTCGAACCTGGGCAAAGGTCCCGAGTTCGAGTCTCGGCCCGGCACACTGTTTTAATCTCCCAGGAAGTTTCATATCAGCGCACACTCGGCTGCAGAGTGAAAATCTCATTCTAGATCCGGTTTATTGTTGCTGTCGGAAAAATGAAAAGTGATATTTGTCTGAATTGGTTGCGGGACATCGTTTTGCGAAATATCGGTGTGTCTAACAACGGATTCGTTGACAAATAATCATAGATCCTTGCTTTTTTTACAATTCCCATAAGGATAACAAGCCCAAACCATTTTCTAAGTTCGGGTCCCGTAACGTCGACAAATTTGGCATTTTTTAAATCCAGTTTCCGTGTATTGCAATTTTTACTGTAGTAATTTTCGGTTTCGTTGCTAATATATTCAGACAGATCGTTCTCAAAATATAATTCTACGATATCCTCGACGCTCTGTGTATCTTTGGGAAATATGTTTGGACCCGGGATCCTTCAAATTTATTATTGGTCCTCGGTAAATCTAAGTCTGACCACTGTGCACTGTCTTCTTCTTCTGATTCGGCCGAATCAGTTGGCAACCGTAGCGTTCGCCGAATTCTTCTTCGAAGTATTTCACTTTCTTCCTACGATTCTGCTCCACTTTCATTTTTATGATATCCAATGTGTTGTGTACATAGTTCCGCGTAGTTAGCGCGTACACGACTTTCCCACTAGAGCGCGCCCCGCTAAGGACAACAGCGCAGGCGCAGCGCTCGTCCGTCTCCGCACTACGAGATGGCGCTGCGTTAGAGACGGACCAAATTCTGCTTCCGCCGATCCGCGTATTAATATGTAACGCAGCCAATGAGATTGCTGCTAACGTATGAGCGTTTCTCCTCGCGGATCACACTCGCGCAGTGATACCTGAACGCGCGAGGTATTATAATGAGTGTACAGACCTCCGATTAGTCAGTCTGCATTTTTTCTGCACGAGTCTGTACCAGTCTGCATTAGTCTGTACCAGTCTATAGTCAAGTTTCAGTCTGCGCCTAATAAGATTATCATACTCCTGTACATAGCCATGAAGAGAAATGTATAGACACTTTGTCAAGTATCAGAGATATATGTGAGAATAAGATTAACGTACCAAGACCAAAGGAACTTCACAGTGTCAATCGTAGATAGCATCCAGAATCAAGTTACGTAAGGTTTATGCTTGTTACTATTTTAATAAATGTGTGTGAAAATTAATCCAGTTCTGTTTAAAGTTGGTCACCGTCAATCTGCTACTCTAAGCGTGCAAGTGGTATTTCTATCGTCTGACCTAACGGCAGAAGATAAACACGCCACGATAAGACCACGAGACACATTGCTGACGCTCGCCTACTTCGTTAGAGCTACAGATCAAATAATCTGATGGTGTGTGTACCGAAGGTCTTACAGTACGCACACCACACAATGTCTTCTTCCGAATCGGCCAAGTCGTCCGGAACGTCAGACAAGATGCCCACTTATTCATCGTAAATAATCCTATTGTCTCTTTCGTCCGCCATGATGAAAGGGCACCAGTACTTACAAAAACAAAAACCTTGTTGAGATTTGTAACTTACTGTTACTTTAACAAAACACCAACAGAATGCAAAAGACACTAAAGTGCTGTCGCCGGCCACTGCACGATACTATGCTTACGACACCACTGTGGTGTTGCCGGCCACTGAGCGATACTATGCAGCCGGCCAGGGTGGCTGAGCGGTTATAGGCGCTTCAGTCTGGAACCGCGCGACCGCTACGGTCGCAGGTTCGAATCCTGCCTCGGGTATAGATGTGTGTGATGTCCTTAGTTAGGTTTAAGTAGTTCTAAGTCCTAGGGGACTGATGACCTCAGAAGTTAAATTCCATGGTGCTCAGAGCCATTTGAACCATTTGGCACTATGCACACGACACTACTGTGGCGTCGCCGGCAGTTGACCGCAATTTTGCGCACGACACCACTGTGGTGTCGCCGGACGGCATAGTGTTAACAGAGAAGTACAGTGTCCACTCACGTTAATGTGACCACCTGTCAAAAGCCTGCAAGACGTGTAGGAAGAGAGAGGCGACGAGGTTCTGGAAGGTACCGACAGGAATGTGGGACCATGTCGACTCCAGTGTCTTGGGCAGCTGCGCTAGGCTTCTCGTTTGAGGATCCATGGCGGGAACAGCCCGATTGAGGTGGTCCCATAGATTCTCCACTGGGTTTAAGTCCGGAGAGTTTCGTAGCCAGGGAAATAAGGTAATCTCATCATGGTGCTCCTAGAACCAAGCACACACTGCAAGCTGTGTGACGCGTTGCATTGTTCTGCTGGTAGATGTCATCGACATGTCTCAAATGTCTCTGAGCTATGGGACTTAACATCTGAGGTCATCAGTCCCCTAGAACTTAGAACTACTTAAACCTAACTAACGTAAGGACATCACACACATCCATGCCCGAGGCAGGATTCGAACCTGCGACCGTAGCGGTCGCGCGGTTCCAGACTAAGGCGCCTAGAACCACTCGGCCACTCCGGCCGGCCGTGCCGAGGAAAAAGAAGCTGCATGTAGTGGTGGACCTGGTCTCCAACGATAGACGTATACTTCTGTTGATCAATTGTCCCGTTCAGAATGACGGATCACGCAGGGGATGCCACGAAAACATTCCTCAGACCATAATGTTCCCTCCTCCTGCCTAGTCCCTTCCGACGATTGTTGCAGGGTGTTTGCTTGCAGACGTTTCACGCAGTACACGCCAACGCCCATCTGTCCGATGGAGCATAAAACGTGGTTCATCTGAAAAGCCCACCTGTCGCCACAGAGGACGTCCAGTTGCGGTATTGGCGTGCAGATTCCATTCTTCGTCGCCGATGAACGGCAGTCAGCAAGGGTCCACGAAGCAGGCGTCTGCTGCAGCAGCCTGTACGCAACAAAGTTCGCTGAACCGACTTTGAGGATACGCTGCTGGCACCCCCTTCGTTCATCAGAGCTGTCAGCTGCCTAACAGTTGCACGTCTATTCGCCCGTAGACAGCACCGCAGCTGTCGTTCACCCCTGCCCTGTAGAGTACCACAGTTACCTCGGTGCCCGTTTTCGATACCTCCATTTTGCCATGCGCGGAATAATCTCACCATGGCGGCACGCAAAGAGTTTAGAGTTAACTGTTTCGGAAATGCTTCCACACTTGGCCCGAGGTAAATCGCCTCGTTTCCGCATTACAATAACGACTGCACTGTCGTCCGCGAACTTACGATACGCTGTATGTACCCTCCATTTCTAGTGCTGCCACTTGCGGCTATGAGTGTTCCTGTGCGTTAATGTCGAACATAGGCGGTGGACAAATTAATTTGACACGACTGCTTATAAAGTCACACACAAGAACAGAACCTTATGTCGTCCATGTTGGACTGCAAATGTTTATGATATAGTGCAGTCCTAAAGCGTCGACTACACACTGACCAGCACAGCGCCGTTCAGATGATGTTTCGGCTACTGTGGTGGGGAGGTGGGCGGCGGGCTGACGACGGGGAATACAGAACCAACGTTGCCTCCGCTCTTCACCGCTGCGACACGCCGCGTCACTAATGTTTCTCTCTTTTGTTTCAGAGGAGAATTGCTATTAATTGCATGCCGACTATGCATCTAATGGTCAGCTCTGCTTTAATCTTGCAAGCAAGACTGGCAGCCTTTACCACTTCTGTTAGCCGCTCGAAACCAGAGAGAATGATGTGTAAGACGTCGTAAGTCAACAAATAAAATAGATACAGATACAGAGCTCTCAGCTGTGATAAGCCGCAACGCTTCCGCTATTTATGTAGTTTCCTAGCTTATAATTAATTTGTTAAGGCGCTACTCTCATTACAATGGCCTCTAACCTGGCTCCAACATAACCTGCGCCTACACCTCCGGTTGCTGCTGACTTTGACCTAATGCAGTTCATTCAGTTTCAGAACCATCTAATGTCGCAGTTGATGACGGCAGTCCAGCAGGTCATTAATGCACAAGCAGCCGCTGCATCAACGCCGCCAGCCACTTCCACGGCACCGCCTCCAAGCATTCCACCATTTGCGAGCTTTCAATGAATAACAAGAGGAGTGGAACGAGCGACACGCTCAGTTCGACTCTCATTGTGCAACACATAAAGTGCAAGATGCAGGGAAATGTTTCTTATTCCTTGTCAACGGCTGGCATAGGAGTTTACCGTGTCACTCAGATGTTATGCCCCACTAGTAGGTCAGAGAAATTTGAGTTCTTGGAGCACCTCAAGGCATTAACAGTAACATCCAGTTTACCATGGAGGTAGAAAACGACGATTCATTGCCCGTAGTCCGCCACAATCGAAATGGACGCCTTGACCACAGCGTCTATAGAAAATTCACCCATACCGATCTGTACTTGCACGCCATCAAATGGTTCAAATGGCTCTGAGCACTAAGGGACTTAACATCTGAGGCCATCAATCCCTTAGAACTTAGAACTACTTAAACCTAACTAACCTAAGGACATCACACACGTCCGTGCCCGAGGCAGGATTCGAACCTGCGACCGTATCAGTCGCGCGGTTCCGGACTGAAGAGCCTAGAACCGCTCGGCCACCGCGGCCGGCTACACCATCAGCCACCATCACCTGGCAAAGAAGCGCATTGTTTTACAAACACTGGTGCATCTTGAAAGAATTATATCAGACACTGATAACCTGCTCCGTGAGCTGAGCCACCTAAGCAAGTCCTCAGGAACAACGGCTATAGCACCCACCAAATATATGAAGTGATTTAAAGGAAGACTCACAACAAAGCCACCGGCGAGGAACAGTAAAAGAAACTTGCATTCTTGCCGTTCTGTGGCGCTGTGTCGGGCAAGATACGCCGGCTGCTGAAACGGCACAATATCAAATCGACCTTCAGGCCTCCGACAAAAATCAGTCAATTACTGAGACCAGGCATGGACGCAGCAGGTCTCAGAACACCTGGGGTCTACAAGATACCTTGTGAGTGTGACCTGTCTTACGTCAGACAAACTGCACGCACTGAGGAACAACGCTCTTAAAGAGTCTGTGAGGTTCTATCGCCTACGCTACCCCGAGAAATCTGCTGTAGCTAGGCATGCTTTAGAAAACAGACACCGGATAAAATTTGACGAAAAATCCGTCGTGGCTCTCACAAACGGCTTCTGAGGTTGTGTTATTAAAGAAGCCAGTGAAATAAATATCAGCGATAACACCATAAATAGAGACGGTGGCCTGCAGCACAAAAAGGCATGGTACCTGGCGATCGCGCGGTTGAAACGGGCTCATCGAACGCTGAGTCAACACATGCCCGTATATGGTGATGCCGCGAGCACTAGTGACGTCACAGACAAAAAAAATGATTCAAATGGCTCTGAGCACTATGCGACTTAACTTCGGAGGTCATCAGTCGCCTAGAACTTAGAACTAATTAAACCTATCTAACCTAAGGACGTCACACACATCCATGCTCGAGGCAGGATTCGAACTTGCGACCGTAGCGGTCGCTCGGCTCCAGACTGTAGCGCCTAAAACCGCACGGCCACTCCGGCCGGCTCCTCTCTCCCCCTCCCCCCCCCCCCACCCCATCTAGCTAGTGTACATAAGAGGTGGACTAGCAGCCCACTAGCAGTCATACCATTTGACAGCAGCCAAGGAATGCCTGGTTGAAAGTTGATGTAATTTTAATTACTTGAGCCGCTGGAAACCAGAGAACTTTTTATTCATAGCACTGGAATGTTTTGCTGGCGACAAAGTCGGTGATCTATTGAAAATTAATGGAACATTAAAGACGGAAGGATATTACAGGATATTGATCAACAATGGAGTGCCAACTGGCAAGAGTTTTACTGCTCTTGGTTTTGTTCTGCAGCAAGATAATGATCCAAAACAAACTTTTGAACTGTACTCAGAGCATGTCAATAGAAAGGAGAAATGTGTGGAACTGAAGAATATCGTTTGACCACGTCACTCACCTGACTTAAAAATCCTATTGAACTCTTCTGGGGTGAACTTCAGAGGAAGGTCAGAAAACCGAAGTCATCTATTGTTGAAGATCTGTGGAATAATTTACAGACTTGTTGTGATTACAGTATCTGCAAAAACACTATGAACTCTTATCTCCAGAATGCCAAGACTGCGGCAAAATGTGGGTACTTTAATGAGGCTAAAATCTAAACCATACTGTATTGTTTTCGGTGACAGGGAAAGACAATATTTATTTTGTTTCCGTATTTAGTTTGTACGATGTGCTTGTGCATTTATATAAAACATATGACTTTTGTCATGGGTGATCGAAAACTTTTGACTGGTGGAATATGTCAGATATGGTCTTTTCAGTTCAGTTGTATTTTTCCATTATGTTTCTAATGGGTTCAACATTTGGTTCTTCTTTAATATTGCTGTTTCTTTTGTGGCCTAATAATGAATATCGTGCAACAAAGGAGAAGACCCTCATCTCTGATGGATTCGATGTTTAACTCCAACACCAGCTAACATACAGCAGCAAAGGCAATGCTATTACACCGTGAAATTTAATGAATGTTTTTTTCCGTACCGATATGTTTTAATGTACGTTGTATGGTTCTGCGGAAATGTCTCTATCTCGCCAATTTTAGCTATACACGTTATGACTTGAGAAATTTCAAAGTGCGCCATAAATATTTTAACTCTTCCTTTTTCAATTATTTGTCCATTAATAATAGTTATGGCTCTTACGTGTTCCAGTCATTGAAATGCCATCACTTCTGTTTTATCTGTCGTTATTGTCAATCCGTATTATTTTCACCACAACCATTTGAACTTAGGAATTAGCTTAACTTGACATTATTTTTCTTCTTCACTTTGTTTAGCAATAACAAAAGGATTTACGATCAATTTCTCTTACAGGGGAATACCTATGTCGTACTTATTTTAAAATAATAAACAACTCACTTTAATCAGTAGACGTGGATTTATTTTAAAAGGTCTTATCAAGAACCGAAGGAAAAGTAACTTCCTTCTGAGGGATAAGAGGGTGCATATGTAGCTTGTGAGGAGACATGTTTTGAACCGACTCCTGCCGACAGCCACCAAATATGATACCATCTCCCACGAGACTACAAGAGACTGGATTAAAATGCTGCTTTGCTGGAGGAAGACGATGTGAGAACAGCAAGCGACTAGTTAAGAGCAAGCGATGCACACGACACAAAGTCCCGTCTCACGCGACATTCCGTCGTCTGCTAACGGGAAACCGAGGGAATAGTAACGGGAGGCGAGAAGCTGTGACACGCTACACCTAATGCTTTGTCGTTTACTCTCACAAGGGGAGGTCGCGACGTTCGCATCACATACACCTTAATAGGCCATTAAAACAGCATAATATGAGGTAGTAAGGTGCACTACTCTGGCAATTCCGAGAAAATCGCAAGAGCAGTTTTACGCGTCTATTATGTAACTGATGTACCTGTGCGAAGGTGGAACCTGTAAGGAGTCATTGTGGGTGTGTGGTTAGCGTTAGCCGCTAGCAAGAGTGTTGCCGATGAGGCGACTGTTCGAATCCTGCTGAAATTTTTTAATCTATATTTGCCCATCTCTGGTCACATTACTTAATTTGTATGACATTTGAGAGGTAATATAATGAAGAAAAAACACGTGCATTTTCATTAAGTTGTAGTGCATTTCATATGTTATTTGTGTATTTACTATTTTTAATTAAATTTTCAACTACCAGGGATAGGCCTGGAAAGCCCTAGTCAAACATCGGTAAATAATGATGCGAATGACGTTATTCAGTAATATAGTAATCTCTACCTGCCTTCTTCACATGTACACTTTCCAACCAGACAGGTGCACAGTACTCGGCAGCAAAGTACACAAGACTGATGCCAGTTAAACGCATACGGTCAGCAGAGGTTCCCCAGGTGGTACCACTGAGCTTATGTAGTCTGTTGTTCCTTGCACCAACTTTATGAGAAATCTTGGTGATGTGCTCTTTGTAGCTCAGCGTTCTGTCTAGAGTGATTCCGAGATATTTTGGGAAAAGATTGTACCTCAACGTTTGCCCACTGAGCAGATATCTTGGTTTGTAGTTCGCAGCACGATTCGCTAGATGGAAACAAGAGACTTCAGTTTTTGATGTGCTTGGGATCAATCTCCAGGTCTTAAAGAAAGTTGACATCTTCTCCAGATCCTCCATAAGGATTCGTTCATCATCTTCGAAATTCCTGCTCTGTGCTACCAGTGCAATTTCATCAGCATAGATGAATTAAGTTGATATTGTGGTTGGTAAATCATTAATGTATAAATTGAGTAGTGATGGGGCTAAAACAGATTCCTGTGGTAATCCATTATTTAGTTTCCGTTTGTGGCTTTTAGAGCTGCCTAGAAACACTTCAAATTGCCTTTCACTAAGCATGCTGAATATTAGATCCACAATTCTCGACTTGGTACAAAACTTAACGACACAATGCGCTGCATTACTGGTTCCATCAAATCAACCCCATGCCACTGGTTACCTGTACCGAGTCACATCCCTCCACCTCACTTAAGGCGGAAACAAGCTCTACTGAGAGAGGCCAAGAAAATCTCTGCATCACCTCCTCTACCACAGCACCAGGAATTCTGTCATCCGCCACAGCAAGGATTGCGATCAAGAAGACCAGCAAGTATTACTGCAGGACAACTCATCGCGGATGGTTTTGATCTAAATGAAAGCTGGAAGCATGAATGGTCATCAAAACATTGGGAACAAGAGCCCATCACCTTGATCCCACAAAGAAGCCAAAAGGTTTTGACCTACCGAGGAAACTTTGGTGCCGCCTCAAGAGGTTAAGGACTGGACGTGGTTGTTGTAGCTACTTCAGGTACAAATAGGGCTGGATCAGTTCGCCAATGTGTGAATGTAATCAGGAAGAGCATACAATTGAAGATGTAGTCCAACGCTGTCTACTTCATTCATATCCTGGAATTCCCGATGACTTGTTCATTCTCACACCCAGCTTAATTAACTGGTTGAAAAACACGGACTTTAAGGTTTAATCTTGTCTTATATCATATGTATATTGTATAAAATCATTTGCCTTATATCAACTGTATATTGTATAAAATCACCATACGATTAAATAAATAAATAGTAATCCGTAATGTACCAGACCACAAGATTAATGAACAATTGCTCGTCGGATGTGCTCTCGACATCACACGTTGCAGGACGGTGTTTGTCTTACGGACATGGAAAACAAATTGTAACGGCATCTACTACAACGAATGAATGCAGTTTACCCGCATTTACGGGGTATGTTCAGACTTTCTAAGAAATTTTTTTTCTTACGATAGCATAGATTAAAAATTAACATCGAGCGGGAGTCGAACCATCGCCTCGTACTTCTGCCTCTAGTGAAGCTCGAAAGCTAACCTCTTGACCACCATAAACCCTAACGTCTAGCTCCTATGCACAGATGCATAAGCCACATAATAGACGAGTAAAACTTCTCACGGATTTTTCTCGGAATTGCCACAGTAGTGCACCTTACTACTTGCAGTTATGTTGTTTTAATGGCCTACTAAATGTGTACAAATTTTGAAGTAAATCCATGATCCCAATGTCGTGACCTCCCTTTGTCAGTTACAACGACGGACCCGGCTCCCCAACTGCCACTTGTCTAGTCGATTTATTCTGGGCACTGTTGACTCCTCTACTTTGTCTCATGCTTACAGAATTTCCGTTGTATAGAGTTCCTATTACAAGCTTCTATGGATTGTAGAAAGGACTTAGTAGGGCAAAGTTTTAATAACGAACCCATGTCAGTGTACCGTTTGGATGTAACATGAGTTCGCAAGGTCTGCTTGTAAGCCTGGAAGCAATATCATGATAAAAGTCAAACGGCCTGCGCCATTTGTCATACTTCACTTGTCGAAGAGAATCAAACTTCTGTCACAGCTTACCGTGCCATTCGGATTTGACCGACACCGGCGATATGGTCTTTTCTCCTTCAAACTCCGAGCTCTGAATAAGAAGCTACTATCGCTGTAAGTAATCTTTCTACTGTCTATGACATCATATACGTCAGCTTTAGTAGGTAAAATAAGCTGAACAAGATTACTAGGGTCAATGAAGCGGCAGATTTGAAAGTGGTCCGATCTTCAACCTTAGTTTACATCCAAACGGTGCAGTTCTGAACGTGGGTCCGTCATCACAACTTTATCTACCGAGCCTGCTCTGCAACTACTACAAGACTGAAATAGGAATTCTAAAGCACGCTGAGTTCTTCAGCTAAACGTGTCTGTTCCGGTGACACGAATTTCCGTTAGACTTGTTATTTTACAAAGGGTGTTTCAGAAAGATGAATCCTATTTCACAGTATCTTCTATATGTCCAACGATAGAAAATACACATAGAACTGCAAACGTTATATTTTCGAAAGAACCATCTCTTTTTACAAGTGCGTAATATTTTTTCAGGTCACAAATACTGACAACGGCCGGGAGAGCAATGTGCTGATCCCACGTCACTCCACACCGCACCCAATGACGCCATTGGCGGAGAATGGCACGGCGGTTTCGATAGGCCCGGCAGGGCCCGTGGACGAAGTTTGCATTTACGCTTATAATATCTTTTACCCACCTACATCGAAAACCATGCTTTGGAGGTACACTACTGGCCATTAAAATTGCTAAACCACGAAGATGACGTGCTACAGACACAAAATTCAACCGACAGGAAGAAGATGCTGTGATATGCAAATGATTAGCTTTTCAGAGCATTCACACAAGGTTGGCGACACCTACAACGTGCTGACATGAGGAAAGTTTCCAACCGATTTCTCATACACAAACAGCAGTTGACCGGCGTTGCCTGGCGAAACGTTGTTGTGATGCCTCGTGTAAGGAGGAGAAATGCGTACCATCACGTTTCCGCCTTTCATAAAGGTCGGACTGTAGCCTACGGCGATTTCGGTTTATCGTATCGCGACATTGCTGCTCGCGTTTGTTGAGATCCAATGACTGTTACCAGAATATGGAATCGGTGGGTTCAGGAGGGTAATACGGAACGCCGTGCTGGATCCCAACGCCCTCGTATCACCAGCAGTCGAGATGACAGGCATCTTATCCACATGGCTGTAACGTATCGTGCAGCTACGTTTCGACCCCTGAGTCGACAGATGGGGACGTTTGCAAGACGACAACCATCTGCACGAACATTTCGACGACGTTTGCAGCAGCATGGACTATCAGCTCGGAGACCATGGCTGCGGTTACCCTTGACGCTGCATCACAGACAGGAGCGCCTGCGATGGTGTACTCAACGACGAACCTGGGTGCACGAATGGGAAAACGTCATTTTTTCCGGATGAATCCAGGTTCAAAAATGGTTCAAATGGCTCTGAGCACTATGGGACTCAACTGCTGAGGCCATTAGTCCCCTAGAACGTAGAACTAGTTAAAACTAACTAACCTAAGGACATCACAAACATCCATGCCCGAGGCAGGATTCGAACCTGCGACCAATCCAGGTTCTATTTACATCATCATGATGGTAGCATCCATGTTTGGCGAAATCGCGGTGAACGCACATTGGAAGCGTGTATTCGTCATCGCCATACTCTCGTATCACCCGGCGTGATGGTATGGGGTGCCATTGGTTAGACGTCTTGGTCCCCTCGTGACCGCATTGACGGCACTTTGAACAGTGGACGTTACATTTCAGATGTGATACGACCCGTGGCTCTACCCTTCATTCGATCCCTGCGAAACCCTACATTTCAGCAGAATAATGCACGACCGCATGTTTCAGGTCCTGTACGGGCCTTTCTGGATACAGAAAATGTCTGACAGCTGCCCTGGCCAGTACAATCTCCAGATCTCTCACCAACTGAAACCGTCTTGTCAATGGTGGCCGAGCAACTGGCTCGTCACAATACGCCAGTCACTACTCTTGATGAACTGTGGTATCGTGCTGAAGCTGCATGGGCAGCTGTACCTGTTCACGCCATCCAAGCTCTGTTTGACTCAATGGCCAGTCGTATCAAGGCCGTTATTACGGCCAGGGGTGGTTGTTCTGGGTACTGATTTCTCAGGATCTATGCACCCAAATTGTGTGAAATCACATGTCAGTTCTAGTATAATATATTTGTTCAATGAATACCCGTTTATCATCTGCATTTCTTCTTGGTGTAGCAATTTTAGTGGCCAGTAGTGTAGTTAATGAATAAGTTGATCTGGGGCATAAAATACAACTTGGGAACGATAATCAGACAGCAACGATCAGCTGGTGAACTGAACTCACCTGAATGTCATTCGACTACGCCAATAAATTTAAAGAGGAAGGCTTATGACACATGCACCCTGCCAGTAACGACACGCGTGCTCGAAACAGTGACACAAAAAGCAGCGCAAATCTACTCCGCGTTTATCAAAGGGCAATAGAGAAAGCAGTGCTTGGAGTGAGTCTGAGGAGCAGGATCAAGAACGAAGATATGAGCTGAAAAACGGGAGTTCATGACTTTGTCGTGCGGACAGCGAGGCCGAAGTGACATTGGAGAGGACTCGTGGCCAGGATCAACTTCAAACGGACCAAAGACATCCTCTTGCGAAATGGAGAGACGACATCCAACGACATGCGGGGGAAAAGGATCCAGACCGCCCAAGAGAAATCAACAGGAGTGAATGTCTAAAGGCTGAAGAAGAAATCTTTTACATATGTGACACTTTTAAAATTACGTTTAGCATCTAAGATTCATTACGTCACTAACGGCCAATCGGTCGTTGAGGCAGAAAAAAAAGAAAAAAAAGTGTGTTACTTGTAGGTCCTTTTCGATTGTGCTCCGTCTTGTTGGACATGAAAATTTTGTCCTGTTCCCGCAATTATGAAAGTGCGGAATCTTCAACCTATCCACGTGATTCCTGTACGCTAATCGTCTTTTCCGCAAAAACGAACGGGCCACTAAGCCTTCGTGAATATTTCGTTTAAGCTGTCCCGTCTAAGGCGTTTTCATTGAAACCGTGATCGTTAGCCGCAGCCGTTCAAGAGACCTTTAGCCGCATTAAGCCTGAGTAGCCAATATGAACCGCTACAGTGATTTAGTGCACTCTTTGCAGAGCAATGTACGGCGAGGAGACTTCTGAGGAACACAGGGCGTGTGAGTTGGGGCGGGATTCGCTAGACTGCATGTAGAGTAAATCGCTTTCAAAACAGCAGTGCAGCGCTGAAAGGTCGGATGAAATGCAAGGAAGTGCGCGGCTACCTGTTGATCTTGAAAGTAACTTCTGGTTTTGCGCACGTACGCCGCTGCTTTCAGAGGGTTTACCGATTACAGTAAAAGCAATTTAGAGGACGATAAAGGCAATCACTGAACACGTTTTTTTAAACAGATGCAGCACAAAGCGACTTATCTGCAGTCAATACCGAGCCAGATGACCATTTGTTTGCTTCTAAGTTTAATGCGAGGGGCAGTCAAAAAGTGTTAAATGTCACCTCTATAGATACATGTGGACCCAGCTGGCCTCTGCCGATAGGTTTTATGCAACCCACAACACCTTCAAAAACCACTCGCGAAATCTCATATTCTCTCTCCTGCTACATACAATTACTCCAACAGAAAAAAACTAACACGATCTTTTTGTAGAATATGTGATGTTAAATTTTGTACTAGGGTACGTTGTCGTTAGAGGCCATAACTTTTCGAGGTATTCAGGAAAAATGGTTTGAAGGTCACTTTTGTACTGTTTTCCTGAGTAAATTGAAAACTGTGGCCTACAGCGAAAACATGTACCAGTACGAAATTTAACTGCATTAAATATTCTACAAAAATCTTCTGTTCATTTTTCTGTAGGACTAATAGTTTGCACATAGTGTGTGTGTGTGTGTGTGTGTGTGTGTGTGTGTGTGTGTGTGAGAGAGAGAGAGAGAGAGAGAGAGAGGGTATGCAAATCTTGCATGTGGTGTTTGAAGGCATCGCGGGTTGCATAAAACCCATGAGAAGAGGCACCTCAATCAGCCCACAAAGCTACGTAATAAAATATTCGTTTGATTGCAGTTGCATGTCCACAGTCCTCATAAACACTGAAATCCCCATACCATGGTACTGTAGCAAGCTGTTGGAGGAGTCAGAATCCAATACACAGCCGACTGATCAAGCGAAATATCGTTCGGTAATCAGTTTTCTGCATTTGGAGCGCTGCACCAACCCATGTTGGAAATGTATGACAACAATGCACCATCATATGACGCACTGGTTGGGTGTCCCACATGTTTACAGCGTGAGAGACGAAGAAATAAGCGAGAAGTGCAACAAAAGGCCCTGGATATCTAAGACGGCTGTATCACAATCGAGACGGTAGAGTGAAAAGTGGAAATCACTCATGGATCACTTTTCAACATCTTGGTCTCTGAAATCCATGATTGCTCACACTCATTCGAAAAGCCAGTTGGCTCAGCACCGGAAATATTGCGTGTGAGTTAGACCAAACAAGATAATTTCTTCAGCCTCCTAATCACCATGGACGAGAGTTTGGTGTATTACTATGACCGCCAAACAAAACGATCAAAGCAAGCAGTGTAAACATTGAAAGTTACCTATTAAATTTGTCAACTTCCAATTTGCCGGGTTTCATGCATTATTGAACTAGCGAGTAGTCTTTGCTATCATGATCTGTGCCCACTGTTCGACGTCTGTGGTGTAGCCGCTCCACGCTCAGCAGCAGTGGTTTGTCTTCACTACGGTCTTTTGAGAGAGCAGTGTCTGGGCCAATAGAAATTTTACGTGGCCAGAATGTGCAGCATGGACCGTACTCTCCTGGAGAATAAAGGTTCCATTCTTATCTTGTCTGTGCTGTGTTATGGTTGCGAAGTGTGGCTGCTCTGATATGCACTGAGAGAAAAGTAGAGTGACTGATGATTACGATCTGGGCTTTCATGTGAAAGCTTATAACGAGAATTACGACAGCATTTCTCTGTGCACAAGCGGCAGAAGACAAGGTAAGATCTGCTGCAATATGTAGCTTTGCGAGCCATACTGATGCAGGTTGTTCCCGTCTGTAATGACCCATTGTTGGTAGTATGTTGGCACACACAGTTTCGATTTGTGTGTGTCAGAATCCCTTTTTACTTACATTGCATTTTATTTGTAACCGAACTAAACAATATCCATTCTTTGTTCACCAAGTCATTCGTTATATTTTTGTGGGTTTCTTGAATATTTTGTAAATAAGTCTCCGCCTCGCCATGGCGAAGTCATCATGTGGTTCTCGTAACAATGGTCTGTGTGTTCATATGAAACATTATTGTAATTTCGAGATGCAAGCTATACGTGATCGTTCTGTACCGGATGTTCCGAAATTCCCGTTCCGAACTCTTAGGACTTTTAAGAGGGGAATGAGTACATGCTATTTTGAGTAGGAACTCATGTCCGGAAACGAACTGTTTCCGTGCTACAGCCGTTTGAAAACATGTTTGCTGGGTAGGTATGCAACAGGGCAGTCATGGTGGGAGGTGGTCACGTCGGACAGGGTGACGTTATTTGACGTCTGTCCTACCTCTATGACCTGATTCGAGCGTCATTCACGCGCCTGTGCGTGTTAGGGCAACATGCTACACGTTTGCAGAATACACCAATATGATCCTTCTGAGTGGCGAAGCTCACGGTAATGGAAGTGATGCTCGTCGCCTTTATCACGATCGTTCTCCACAACGTCCGACTCCACACCCTTTTCTCCCTAGTTAAACAACGGCTTCAAGAAAGGGCACCTTCAACGGCAGCAGGTTCGCCAAGGCGACGATGCACACCCGAACTGAAAGAGGCTGTACCGCATCATGTTGAAGTGATCGGTCAATGAGTACAAGACCAATTTCTTTGGCTTGCCATTATTAAACTGGGTATCTGTTCGGGAATTGATAAACTGGACATAAAATCCCATCTGAGGCCTGCGATCATCTTTATGTTAATAATTGGCAACCAATGCTGTACAATCGCACTAAAGTCATGAGATGTTCAGCTGACTCTTTTGTTAGAATATGTTACGCGTTTCGGGATTACACCCATCATCAGACATCACAAACTTCAACTTCTTCCTAACCAACCAGGCGCACAGCCTTGACAGCTCAAAGAAAGGCTGTTTGGTTAGGAAGGAGTTGAAGTTTGTGATGTCTGAAGACGGGTGTACAATGCCGAAACGCGTGACATATTCTAACAAAAGAGTCAATTGATTATCTCATGACTTATGTGCTATTATACAGCATTGTTCTGGAATCCCCGTTACGACCATGTGGCCTTGCTCTCATAAGTTATTAAGTAATAGGGGTCAGCTGGGATCATTTGCCTTTAACGCGGTTACTTGGTAACTAAGAACTATTTTTCATGTGGATCAATCACAGCCAGCGTAAGACAACGAGCAGTATTTTTAGTAATATTCTTACAGGTTCCAGAAAGAGAGTTTCCGTCGAGATCTTATGGCAGAAGACGCGATGTTATGTTTCAGACAATATTGTTCGAATGTTCTGTACTTTCGAGTCCTTGTAGAAACGTATTCTGGATCACATTTATGAGCCAAGCATGTCCACTGCACATGTTTTGCTTGAAGGTGCGACATTTTAAACTTTTCCAAGGCTTTATGTTCGTCACGAACTTAAGTCAGATTGCATTATCATAGTAATTTTGCGAGTCATTCACAGAGATACTAAGGGCATTTAAGAGACGACAAATTTCAGTAGACATATTTGATGTCCTTCTGATTAATTACAAGCACAGTCCACTTACAGTACGTAAATCCACTACTGATGAAGAAGCTGACGACGCAACCATCATCGGGCAAGGTGGTACTGAGTGTTTTTTTTGGACTTCATTCTCTTTCTTTGGATGAAGAAACTAATGGGTGGCAGGGAACTCTCCACGAAGGTAGGTTCCAGACGTTGTCACTGGTGATGAAACGTGCCTCATGAACACTGGCATTATATCCGTTAGAGACTTTATGTGTTCTAATAGAGACTTAGATGGTTTGAAGACCCGAAACCAATCACAATAAGTTGCAGTATTGTGTTCTAGACCTTTAATGCAGCTATTGAGATGAAACATGCAGTTACCAGTTCATTCCGAAAACTGTGACTCAACGGGATGGTTCCAGCCCGATAAACACCCTAAAACCGTAGGTTTAAATCAGATTAAACCCTCTGGCATTTGGGCTGGAGTCTTAAAGCGTCTTCAGCAGCCTTCCGTGCGATCTGTGTTTCTTTCCAAAGCCAACTTTACTGTGGTAGGGAACACACTTTCTTCTACTGGTTGATAACAAGAGATGTTTACGCCTGAAGCGATCCGGAAGAGCTGTCCCCATGGACCTCCATGTTCAGCAAAGGTCCCAATGCTTGAATTGCCTCACTGTTTCGACGACCTATCAGAATACAATACATCGAATCGAAAATCTCTCTCCGAATCAATACCAACATCGCAGAGTTAATTAACATAGGAGGTACAACTTCAAGGTTAGGAACTGACATATTACATATTTAATGAGAAATCTCGTATATTTCTGTTATTAAAAGATTCAGATTTCCTCTGTGCATGCCTCCATACAAAAAAAAAAAAAAAAAAAAATCTGTAAGTTACAGGTCTTTAAATGTCAGCAGGAGAGAGACGATCATGTGCTGCTGCTTAAATGTTTCCAGTCAACAACATACATAAAAAATATTACTTAAGGGAGACGAAAATTTAACTGTGATGGTGGACTGGAGTTCCATAGTAGAAAAAGGACGGGAAGGAAAAAATTGTAGGTGGCTATGGACTGGGGGACACGAACGAAAGAGGAAGCCGCCTTGTAGAATTTTGCACATGGAGTAATTTAATCGTCGCTAAGACGTGGTTTAACAACCATGAAAGAAAGTTGCATACGTGGAAGAGAGATGGAAGCAGCGGAAGGTTTCAGATTGATTATATAATGGTAAGCCAGAAATTTCGGAACCATATTTTTAATTGTAAGACATTTCCAGAGGCACATGTGGACTCCGACCAGAATTTTTTTGTTTATTAACTGTACATTAAAACAAAAGAAATTGCAAAAAGATAGGAAATTAAAGAGATAGGACTTGGATAAGTTGAAAGAACCAGAGGTTGTTGCGAGTTTCAGGGGGAGCGTTGGGCAACGACTGAGTGGAACAGGGGAAAGGAATACAGTAGAAGACGAATGGGTAGCTTTAGGAGATGAAACAGTGAAGGTAGCAGAGGATCAAATAGATAAAAAGACAAGGCCTAGTAGAAATCCTTCGATAACACCGAGTTACTAAATTTAACTGATGAAAGGAGAAAATATAAAAATAAAGCAAATGAAGCGGGCGAAAGGGAATACAAACGTCTAAAAAATGAGATTGACAGGAAGTGCAAAATGGCTAAGCAGGAATGGCTAGAGGACAAATGTAAGGATATAGAAGCATATATGACTAGAGGAAAGATAGATACTGCCCATAAGAAAATTAAAAAGGCCTTTTGGAGGAGAGAGAAGTAGCTATATGAATATCAACAGCTCAGATGGAAAACCAGTCCTAAGCAAACAAAGGAAAGCTAGAACGTGGAAGAAGTATATAGAGTATCTACACAAGGAAGATGAACTTGCATGCAGTATTATAGGTATGGAAAAGAACGTAGGTGAAGAGGGGATGGGAGAGATGATACTGCGACAAGAATGACAGAGCAATGAAAGACCTAAGTCGAAACAAGGCCCGGGAGTAGACCACATTCCCGTCAGACCTACTAATAGCCTTTGGAGAGCCAGCCATGACAAAACTCTTCCAACTGGTGCGCAAGATTTGAGACAGGGGAAATGTCCTCAGACTTCAAAACATGTAGTGCTGACAGGTTTGAATATTATCGCCCTGTTGGTTTAATAAGTCATGGTTTCAAAATACTATTATGAATCCTTTACAGAAAAATGGAAAAATTGGTACAAGCCGACCTCGGGGAAATGGCACACGCGTGGTAGTACTGACCATGAGACTGATCTTAGAAGACAGGTTAAGGAAAAGCAAACCTACGTTTCTAGCATTTGTAGATTTAGAGAAAGCTTTTGAGAATGTTGACAGGAATATTGTCTTGAAATTCTGAACGTAGCTGAGGTAAAACACGGGGTGAGAAAGGTTATTTACAACAATATTCGATGAAACCAGACGGCAGATAAAAGAGTAGAGAGACATGAAAAGAAAGTAATGAATGAGAAGGGAGTAAGACAGGGTTATAGCCCATCCTCGATATTGTTCAATCTGTACAGTACAAGTGTTAAAGGAAACCAAAGAAAAATTTGTAGGAGTTAAAGTTCAGGTAGAAGAAATAAAAACTTTGATTTCTTAAAAGACATCATAGTCGCCGTTGACTGTATAAAATATTTATTGTTACTATTACAATTTCCGCCTTATGGCCATTTTCAAGTAACGCTGCAAAGTTATCTTAACACAAAAATACAAAAGTGAAGCACAGGGTGTATATACATAAATTAAGCAAACATTTAATTAAGAAAGCAGTTTAATTATAAAAATTGGAGATAAATGTACATTACTTACATTCTGTCAGAATATAAAACTATCTGACATGAGTACATGCGTCGTCAAAATGCAGCCTTTTGACCGTGAGAGTCCCACAAAATTTGATGAGTACGACACTTATTACATCGTTAGATGTTGTTAAATATACACTGAACTGTCGATGTTACCATCGTTCTAATAATCTAACACACATACAAGTTCAGGTGCACTGACAACATGTGGAGCTAAGTCAGTTGGCGCGAAAATACATTTACTAAAGATACTGCCTGTGCACGTAGCGAAGATAGTGCACACCAAGGATACAACTTATAGGCTTTATATCATAAGGTCTTTCCATCTGTCGACATCATACAGCTTACTAAATAGTGCTATGATTCTAATGGGCAGTAGGATAGGATGGGAATATTTATTTATAACATAATTGGGGATAATACATGTGTTATCTGTTAATAAGCTCTCACAAAGACTTACGTGCTCGTAAATGAGATGAAGACAGAGTTCTGATATATAATACTTTGTATGCGTATAAATTTTACGACTATAAATGGCGTAAAACGCTCGCCAGCAATCTCTCCCCTCCCCCACACGGATCCTGTATGATCTCATCCCCTTCCCCCACCTCCTCCTTTTCCTTGAAAGGATACGGATCCTGTACACCTCCCGTAAACTTGACCCTCCTCACCCGCTCGTGTCCCCGATCCTCTCCCACCCCCGCCCGCTGCCGCGCCTGTATTCCCACGTCCCACTCAGTCTCCATCTCTCCACCCTCCTTACCCTCTCCCAAGGTGGCTTCCGCCAGCTCCCCCTCCCTGATGATGTCCTCATCCCCTCCATCTACCCAACTTTGACCCTGCCCCACCCCCCACTTTCGGTGTCCTTTCCTTTCGGCACCCTCCCTCCCTTCTCTTCTCTTCCCTTCTTTTTCGTTTTCCCCCGTCCCCTCCCTCCGCCCCTCTTCCCCCGGGCTTCCCCTCCCCCTTCCTCCCTCCCCCCATCTCCCCTGCCCGTGGCATCTCTGCTCTCCCCTCTCGCTCTCCCACTCCCCTTCCTCCCCCTCCTCTCTTGGCAGGTCCCCGGACTCGCACACGCATAGTGAACATTCGCGCGCCGGAGATCATCGCCATCTGTGTCTCGTGTGTGTGACGTCGTTTTGTGTTTTTAGTGTCCGCCGTCCCGCTGCTACGTTCACTTGTGCAGTCGGATTCATCAGTGTTATGTGCGCCGTGTCAACGTGTTTTCAGTGTTGTTCTCGTCGCGTGTGAACGGCTCCGTGTTTTTTTGTGTCTCTGTGACCTCTATCTTTTGCCCATCAGTATGTTCATTATAATTCTCCATTCTTGTACTATTGTCAACACTATGGCTGAAGAGCGGCGTAGTGTGCCGCTGACAGCCTACCTGATTTGTACAGGTATTAAAATAACAATAAAGTAAAAAAAAATCGCCAGCAATCCAATTCACTGTACAGCACCACAAATTCTGACAAAACATCACAATGCCTCCGCACAAATACTTGATGTATCCTTCAACCAGGCTCTATTATAGCAAACAGGACTAAGTAAAAATGTATACTATTCAATCGATATTGTTTAAAATGTTTTTCGGTAAGTGTCTAAAACAGACAAAACAAATAAAATGTAGACTGGCAATGACAAGAAAAGTATTTCTGAAGAAAAGGAATTTGTTAACAACGAGTATAGATTTAAGTGTTGGGAAGTATTTTCTGAAGGTATTTGTCTGGAATGTAGCTGTGTATGGGAGTGAAACATGGACGATAAACAGTTTAGACAAGAAGGTTTTGAAACGTGGTGCTACAGAAGAATACGATCAAGATAAGATTGATAGATCACATAAATAACAAGCAGTTACTGAGCGGAATGTGGGAGAAAAGAAATTTGTAGCACAACCAGACCGGAACAAGAGATCGGTTGATAACACATATTCTGAGACATTAAGGAATCAACAATTTAGTATTGGAAGGAAGTTCGGGGGGGGGGGGGGGGAAATCATCGAGCGAGACCAAGAGATAAATACAGTAATCAGATTCAGAAGGGTGTAAATTGCTAGTCGTTACTGGGAGATGAAGACGCTTAAAGAGGATAGGCTAGCATAGACGGCTGCTTCAAACCAGTTTCCGGGCTGAAAACAACACGTGAGCCCGACAGTGTAATTATATTTGAAAAATACACTGAATATCAACTTTATACTAAAATGTGGATAGTACTACTTTTAGTCATGTCGGTAATAAAGAATAACAGTGATTATTCTAACAGTGAAAGCAGAGGGAATAGAACTCTAGTGTATGTAAGTATAGGGATGAAATCGATCCCAAAATGTCTTTATATTTGACAACATTAGAAATTGAATTGGAAGTATAACTTTCGTAGCAAGATTAAAAAACAGAAAAAAAGTTTCGTTTTGCCGCATTCGCCTTGAGTAGACTACCCTCGCGCATAACGTAAAAGGTAAGAGTCACTTGTATTGTGAGCAATGGCAGACAAATTACGAGAGTCAGTCGCGTAAGTGCACAGAATGGATTTAAAAAGGATGAAAATATCTCCTAATTTATTTCCTCACCAGTCTAACTGTCCTTTTAAAGCTATAAGCTACTACCTTGTTTTTGTCTCATTTCTTCTATCTTCGCATAAATATGCAACGACTAGTGACAGTTACATGTTTCGCACTACTACTTCTCCAAGGTTAGTATCCTCTACTATTCTCTCTATTGCTACAGCCGTTTAGTTCTTTCCTGGATATCTACTGAACACTGCAACGAAGTTTACGCGCACATGCCCTATTAATGTGTCTCTTAATGTTACATAAAATTTCAAATTTCCCCATTTCTTATTTTCTTCTCCTGGCCACATTTTACCTCCAAACAGCTTCAGACGCATTAAATCGTTATCTTTCGTTGAAAACGCTTTGCCATTTTATTTCCTAAAGTAGACTTTTTTTCGCATGTTCTTCGTATCATAAGTGTTGTTTAATTTCCAGTCCTAAAGTACTCAACTCCTTGTAATTGCTGGTATAAATTTGTCTCTTTGCTCTGTAGAACGTTCTTCTCGTTAGTAGTGTAAATATATTGTCCAGAATGCAAGCGAACAGAAGAATATTGGAGCTCATCGGAAGACATATTTCTGCACTATTCAGAACGTGGGTCGTATCAAGCTATCGCTTGATAACAACCACCACCACCAACAACAACAACAACAACAACGACGACGGCGACGACGACACGACATTCCGGTACAGAACTCACGACAATGAGAGTAAAATACCAATTTACATAGAAACAAGTTCACTATTTTCCTCAATAGGTTGATGAATGCCCCTTTTATGCAAGCATCAGATGTGCCAAAAGATCACAAAGAAGGGGAAAGGCAACAGAATTAGCATACAAATGAGTTTAAAATTTCCTCCTGTGCTGAAAGAGCTGCTTAGCGTTTTCGTCTTTCTGGAAAGGCGTGCGAACTGAAGGATACAAACTGCGGGGGCTGCATGTCTCTGTTGCAGACATACGCTGATGCATCTACTAACTGAACAGTTGTGGTTCCGTTGTAAGCTTGTGAAATAACTTGTCGTACTGGATATTTCCGTTCGAAATCAAAAACGTTTACACTGAGGTAACGAAACTCATGGGATAGCGATATGCACATATATAGCTGGCGGTAGAATCGCGTGCACAAGGTGTAAGAGGGTAGTGCATTGGCAGAGATGTCATTTGTACTCAGGTGATTCATGTGAAAAGGTTTCCGACTTGGTTATGGCCTAACGACGAGAATTATCAGACTTTGAACGCGGAAAGGCAGCTGGAGCTGGACACAAGGGGCATACCATTTCGGAAATAGAGAATTCCGAAATCTACGTTGTCAAGAGTGTGGTAAGAATACCAAATATCAGACATTACCTCTCACCACAGACAAAGTAGTGGCGGACAGCCTTCACTTAATGACCGAGAGCAGCGGCATTTGCGTAGAGTTGTCAGCGCTAACAGGCAAGTAACAATGCTTGACATAACCGCAAAAATCAAAGTGGAACGTACGATGAACTTATTTGTTAGAACAATGCGGCGAAATTTTGCATTAATGAGCTATGGCAGCAGACGATCGACCCGAGTGTCTTTGCTAATAGCACGACAGCTGTTGCAGCGCCTCTTCTGGGCATGTGACCATACCAGTTCGATCCGAGGCCCCTAGAAAACCGTGGCCTGGTCAGATGAGTCCCCATTTCATTTGGTATGAGCTGATGGTAGAGTGCGACGCAGACCCCAAGAAACCATGGACGCAAGTTGTCAACAACGCACTGTGCTAGCTGGTGATGGCTCCATAATGGTACGGGCTGTGTTTACAGGGAATGGAGAGGGTCCTCTGGTCAAACTGAAGCCATCATTGACTGGAAATGATTACGTTCGGCTACTTGGAGATCATTTGCAGCAATTCGTGGACTTCATGTTCCCAAACAACGATGGAAATTTTATGATTGACAATGCGCCATGTCACCAGTCCACAATTGTTCGCGACTGCTTTCAAGAACATTCTGGACAATTCGAGCGTATGCTTTGGTCACCCATGTATCCCATCGAACATTTACGGCACATAATCGAGAGATCACTTCGTGCACAAAAGTATGCACCGGCAACACTTTAAAAAAAAAAAGATTAAAATGAAACAGCTGAATTTCTCAAACGATGCTATATTGTGGTTCGAAATCCGCGTTGAAAAAAGGTATCATCCAGTCGTTTGTGGGTCGTATAAATCATCATGGAAACTTTGAGCCCCTTAGGATTCAGTCTTTGGTACATTTTTTCGCCGTTTATCAATAACATTTCATCTGTACTCCACTCTTAATTGCTTCTTATATGCTGACATTATACCGTAAACAGCATCTAAAATGCAGACTGACAATAGTAAGAGAAATGTTTCTGAGAAAGAATAATTCGTTAACGTCTAATATAAATGTAAGAGTTAGGACATCTTTTCTTGACGTAGTTTTCTCGATTGTGGCCTTGAAACACGGATACTAAACAGTTAAGACAAGAATAGAAGCTTTTCAGACGTGGTGTTAAAGAGGAACGCTGAGGGGTTGGGTTGTTTGGGGAAGGAGACCAGACAGCGAGGTCATCGGTCTCATAGGATTAGGGAATGATGGGGAAGGAAGTCGGCCGTGCCCTTTCAAAGGAACCATCCCGGCATTTGCCTGTAGCGATTTAGGGAAATCACGGAAAACCTAAATCACGATGGCCGGACGCGGGATTGAACCGTCGTCCTCCCGAATGCGAGTCCATTGAGCTAACCACTGCGCCACCTCGCTCCATGGGAACACTGAGGATTGGATGGGTAAAATCGAATAGCTAACGAAGATGAACATCAACAAAAGCAAAACGAGGATAATGGAATGTAGTCGAATTAAGTCGGGTGATGCTGAGGGAATTAGATTAGGAAATAAGACACTTAAAGTAGTAAAGGAGTTTTGCTATTTGGTGAGCAAAATAACTGATGATGGTCGAAGTAGAGAAGATATAAAACGTAGACTGGCAATGGCAAAGAAAGCGTTTCTGAAGAAGAGAAATTTGTTAACATCGAGTATAGATTTAAGTATCAGGAAGTCATCTCTGAAAGTATTTGTATGGAGCGTAGTCATGTATGGAAGTGAAACGTGGATTATAAATAGTTTGGACAAGAAGAGAAGAGAATCTTTCGAAATGTAGTGCTACAGAAGAATGCTGAAGATTAGATGGGTAGATCACATAACTAATGAGTAGGTATTGAATAGAATTGGGGAGAAGAGGGGTTTGTGGCACAACTTGACGAGAAGAAGGGACCGGTTGGTAGGACATGTTCTAAGGCATCAAGGGATCACAAATTTAGCATTGGAGGGCAGCGTGGAGGGTAAAAATCGTAGAGGGAGACCAAGAGATGAATACACTAAGCAGATTCAGAAGAATGTAGATTGCAGTAGGTACTGGGAGATGAAGAAACTTGCACAGGATAGGGTAGCATGGAGGGCTGCATCAAACCAGTCTCAGGACTGAAGACCACAACAACAACAACACAATGAAGGGGTATTGAATCGAATTGAGAAAAAAATAAATTCGTGGCTCAGCCTGAGTAAGCGAGAGGCTCGGTTGACTGGTAACATCTAGAGGCAACAAGCAATCGTCAATTTGGTGAATGGATGATGTTTGAGGGGAGGGGTAAAACGTGTAGAGGGAGACATAAGCTTCACCACATTAAGCAGGTTGAAAAAGACGTATGTTGGAGCAGTTAAGCAGAGTTACAGATGCTCGCAGAAAACAGGCCTAACGAGGAGAAGAGCATCAAACCAGTGTTCGTACTGAAGCTCACAAGAGCAACAAACGAGTTCTGTCTTTGAGCTACAGATAGAGTATAACCAACTGAATCGACAGTTCCACCTCCAAACAGAACTGATCTTAGTTTTTGCTCTAAGTGGTTTACAAGACATTAATTCATCCTGCATATTTACGGATTTTGTTTTATCTCGACGTACATTAAGGAACCCCATTCTAAAACCAATATGTGAAGTTCGCTTTAGAAAATACAGCAGATATCATTTTAAAGGAGTTCATATTTCGCCAAATGTTCCACAATTCATTACTATAATTTGTGGTTTCTACATTTATTCCTTCTTCGAGAAACAGTGCGACGCATTAAATGGTGTCAGATAAATGCGTGCACGTATATTAGTCACCCAGCCACAGTTCGTTAAATTTTTTATGGTTTATATGAGAGACCGTGCAAAGGAGTAATGCCTCAGAATTTTTTTATTCTGTTCTCGATATCGGTTTAGGTATTACATGTCATGCATACTGCTCGGTCGACTCTCCCGCCTCACTGACCCAAGTTGGAACCCTCTGCCGCTACAGGGCTCCGGATTGTAGCGTGTAACATATCGTGTGTAACGTAACCATGTCGGTGCATGAGAAACTGCGTGGTGTAACTGAGTTTCTAGCTCCAGTCGAGTTCGTCTTCATCTGTTTCCAAAGCTTGAAGAACACCTTCGAGGACTTCAATTTGATAGTGATGAAGCGGTGCCAACAGAGGTGAGGTTGTGCTTCCGACACCGAAGCGAAACATTCTACAGTGACAGTATCCACAAACTGGTCTCTCTTTGGGAGAAATGTGTCCGTCGCCCGGGTGAATGGGCTGAGAAATAAATACGGAGATCTGCAGAATAAAGATGTAGAATGTTAATAAAGTTTGTTTTATTTAAAAATCTTTAAGAGTTTTCATATAAAAAATTCGTAGGAATTATTTTAAACACGCCCTCGTAGATCAGTTTAGGAACGAATAAATTTTCTGTTCCGCAAATCTTGCTTCACTGAAGAATGTCCTCACAGTGACTCCTAAAATTTGTGTGTTAAGTTACAATGTTGTTAACATTAACACTTTAATATTCTGCACTGCACTTGAGTAAAATATCCCAGAGACTATTTTTCGTGGAATACCTAGTATACGCTTAATGTAACACAGCCCTAAGAAAATTTCATAAAGACGAGAGAAACACAACTCATGTTCCAATAAAAAGCACGTAATATTACAGGTATATCGATACTGTCAATGGTAAGGCTACACATGTTGTTTCAGGAAGAATCGTAAATATTTTAGGAGCTCGTAGGATACACTAATTCGAATACGACAGTCCATGTTGATAACGCCACAAGTCAAAGTGGTTTACTCGGTGAAACTCTTCAATAATGAGATCACCCGACAATCTGCAATTAGACAACGCCAAAATTCCAATCATCTGCTTACATTTCTTTTTTACGAAGATGCTGAATCCGTTGTAAATGATAAGGATAGAGGATGTGCATATGTAACATGCACCACATTCTTGTATATAGAATACCGATACGTGTAGACATTCCGCTCGTGCTTATTGATGGACTGGGTTCTTCCAGCTGAATAATGTCTTCCAGTCTATCCACTCACTGTTAATTTGCACGTCCAGATGAAATATGACTTCTGGGAACTACACCAGTCTCTCAGCTTTTAGTGAAAACTGGAGTAACACGCTTGAATCTGGCGCTCTGTGGGTAGGAGGTCCTCCATATTATCTATAAGCTGCAGCAGCTTTTAAATTACAAATCCGTTGCATAAATACATCTGCATACTCAGTATTTGTAAATACGTAAGGTATGCGTAAATCATACAGCAAAATCATTCAAAAAATCAAAATCATAGTAGCAATTGAAAAATTCAATTATGAAGTTATGCTTTATCATATAGGTAAGAATAATGCCGTCTTTCGCAACTGAATTTGTTTCTTTGTAGTAAACGTGTATCGCCTATTCATGCTAGCGACCTCTGGTAGTCTATAATATAAAGAAAATTATTTAAATATACATATTTTGATATCAGATTTGTAGTGATTCTTGACAGCTCATTTAGATCCTGCTATTTATGTTTACAACTATATGGTTATGATTTTTACTTAGTTCATTTTGCGTCCTATTCAGGCATCCATTTGTTGTTCCATATGTGCTAAATGCACATAGTGTAAGTTTCTTCCAGTTGATATGTCATACTGAAACATTTCTTTGCACGTAACCTGTACCGTAGCATACTGCACATGTTCTTCCTCGTATTCTTTATGGCTGACTACAGGATCATGGGAGCTGCAAAGGGGATAGTGGAGTTGGGTGTTCGTGTGGGAAAAGGTGGATTGGGGCACTGTGTGTGTGTGTGTGTGTGTGTGTGTGTGTGTATCTAAACTGTCAATTAGTTTGAAAATTATTTTCCTGTTATTGCTCCTTTGGTTACTGACAATATTTTCATTTTTGCTTATGGCCTTCTGTATGAGATACTCTTCTTGTAGAGTGAGCATTCCCTTTATTTTTGTTGTTATGGCGTAAGATTGCCATGTCTGATTTTGTCCCAGCTTGATGGTGTGATTTTCTGTTATTAGCTCTTCGGCATATGTGCATGGGTACATTCACTCTTTGTATCATAGACCATTGAAGAAACATGCATGAGTCATGAACATGAAACATGTTTGGCACAGGCAAAAACATTTCCAAAAGACGGAATCTTTCTTATCTATATACTAGAGCATAACTAAGGCGAAATGACTGCAAATATTAATATTATCAATTATGTAGACTCAAACACAACTTTGCATCAGTTATTAGCGGTTTCTCCGTCGTACTTCCACATCTTCAACTTCAAAAGAAAAATAGGAAGGCGAAATGACTGCAAATATTAATATTATCAATTATGTAGACTCAAACACAACTTTGCATCAGTTATTAGCGGTTTCTCCGTCGTACTTCCACATCTTCAACTTCAAAAGAAAAATAGGAATCGATAAATAAACCCAAGGCAACTGGATTAGCAAGACGCGAAGTCAGAACTTACATATGTTACAGCAATAGCTACATCTTTATAACCAGTAACAATTTGAAACACGGTGTTGTTGTTGTTGCGGTCTTCAATCCTGAGACAGGTTTGATGCAGCTCTCCATGTTACTCTATCCTGTGCAAGCTTCTTCATCTCCCAGTACCTACTGCAACCTACATCCTTCTGAATATGCTTAGTGTATTCGTCTCTTGGTCTCTCTCTACGATTTTTATCCTTCACGCTGCCATCCAATGCTAAATTTATGATTCCTTGATGCCTCAGAACATGTTCTACCAACCGATCCCTTCCTCTAGTCAACTTGTGCCACAAACTCCTCTTCTCCCCAATACTATTCAATACCTCCTCATCAGTTACGTGATATACCCATCTAATCTTCAGCATTCTTCTGTAACACTACATTTCGAAAGCTTCTATTCTCTTCTTGTCTAAACTATTTATCGTTACGTTTCACTTCCATATATGGGTACACTCCATACAAATAATTTCAGAAACGACTTCAAATGTTCAAATGTGTGTGAAATCTTATGGGACTTAACTACTAAGGTCATCAGTCCCTAAGCTGACACACTACTTAACTTCAATTATCCTAAGGATAAAGACAGACATCCATGCCCGAAGGAGGACTCGATCCTCCGCCGGGGCCAGCCGCACGGTCCATGACTGCAGCGCCACAGACCGCTCGGCTAATCCCGCGCGACTCAAAAACGACTTCCTGACACTTAAATCTATACTGGATGTTAACAAATTTCTCTTATTCAGAAACGCTTTCCTTGTCATTGCCAGTCTAGATTTTGTATCCTCTCTACTTCGACCATCATCAGTTATTTTGCTCCCCAAATAGCAAAACTCCTTTACTACGTTAAGTGTCTCACTTCCTAATCTAATACCCTCAACATGACCCGACTTAATTCGACTACATTCCGTTATCCTCGTTTTGCTTTTGTTGATGTTCATCTTATATCCTGCTTTCAAGACGCTGTCCGTTCCATTCAGCTGCTCTTCCCGGTCCTTTACTATGTCTGACAGAATTACAATGTCATCAGCGAACCTCAAAGTTTTTATTTCTGCTCCGTAGATTTTAAAACCTACACCGAATTTTTCTTTTGTTTCCTTTACTGCTTGCTCAATGTACAGATTGAATAACATCACACACGTTTTATTCTAATTTGTCTGTACAACCACCTTCCAAAATATCTAATATTTCTCTGAAAACACGCTGTAGAGAAGAAGAGAAATTTCCGTCGGCAGAATACGCTCCGTGTGAGTCTTTGTTGGCCAGGAGCTCTGTGTGCGCACTAATTGCTTCTCTCAGGAAGAGACGCACTAAGTGGCAGGTATTCGCAGGCCTAGCGGGCCGGGGCGAGCGCCCTGACGCACGGAGAGTTTGCCCAAATTGAAGTGGCAGGCAGGGCTCCGGCCGGAGGTGATGGACGCTAATGGTCCCCCTGCCTCCCGGCCGCCTATCGATTCATCGCCGCTGCCACGTGCGACCGTCCAATCGCAGGCGCCCGCACGATCGAGTGTCTACCGCTCTCGCGGTTATCTGCGCGAAAGTGGCGGCGCTGGCAGGCGTAGCACCAAATGTACGAGCGGTGTAAAGATAATCCTACACTGTGTACATCGTCACTCTGCTGTACTTTTATTTAAGACTAGACGAGAAATCCGGTGTCGCCCCGGTATTTATTTATACCGAGCGGTTATAATTAAAGTGCAGCAACTTAATGAGGTCCAGTGTGGGCTGTAAGAATCGTACGGCAGCGAAACTTGGTAGATATTCGTGTTAATGCGGAACCGATGCATGCTGAAAAAACATTAGTTCCACTTCTGGCCACCAGGTGCCAATCTGGCGCTATGAATGCAAGGAAGATCCATAGAAATGTTTCAACATGTAATGTTTTAGGAGCGAGACGTGAGTAGTTTTAGGGAACACGAACATAAGTGAGAATACTTCGTTTAAATGAACATTCCGTCACCAGAACATCCATCCGAGCGCAGCCAATTCAGATGTGTGTGAATTCCTAAGGGACCAAACTGCAGAGGTCATCGGTCCATAGACTTACACACTACTTAAACTAACTTAGGATAAGAACAATTCACACATCCATGCCCGAAGGACGACTCGAGCCTACGGCGGGAAGGGCCGCGCAGTCCGTGCATGGCGCCTCAAACCACGCGCCCACTCTGCGCGGCACACAGCCAATTGCACGTTGCATCCGCCTCTAAAACTAAACTTTTGTGGCTACCTAACTAAAACTGATAGAAATTTGAGTTTGCGCGATTTCTATATAGTAGGTTGAAATACATCAGCTACGTGATACAAAAAAATGATGTTCTACTTCAAAAATTGTATCTCGTTCCTACCATTATAAGGAAAATAACGAAATAAACTTACGTATACATGCAGACTGAAGCGACGAATGAAAATTTGGCATAAGGCTAGAATTCGAAACCGGGTCTCCTGTTCACTAGGCACACGCACCCCGTCACAGCGGATTTGCACAACTGCATAGGCTTCCCTTGCATGGCTCCCTGCCCAATTCACATTGCCATTCATGCTTCGGCCCACTTACAAAGGCATTTTTCCAGGTGGAATAGTGGTTAGCACATCTTCCTAGTGAACAGGAGACCCGGGTTCGAATCTTGGCCTTGGTACAAATTTTCATTTGTCTCACAAGTATGTATATGTACATCATAGTATTTGAGACTTGAAAATGTCTCTCGAACCATGTAGTTTCATTTGCTAAATAAAACATGTTCATAACTCCGCAGAAGGAGTAACGATTCTTAAGGTTACCTATATAAATAAATATTTCTTTCACTTAATACTCTGTAAGTTGCAGAGGAAAACATCTTATCTTAAACAGTAAATACTAACACGAATTCCTTACAGACGAATGAAAAACTGGTAGAAGCCGACCTCGGGGGAGATCAGTTTGGATTCCGTAGAAATGTTGGAAGACGTGAGGCAATACTGACTCTACGACTTTTCTTACAAAATATATTAAGGAAAGGCAAACCTACGTTTCTAGCACTTGTAGACTCAGAGAAAGCTTTTGACAATGTTGACTGGAGTACTCTCTTTCAAATTCTAAAGGTGGCAGTGGTAAAATGCGGGGAGTGAAAGGCTATTTACAATTTGTACAGAAACCAGAAGGCAGTTATAAGAGTCGAGGGGCATGGAAGGGAAGCAGTGGTTGAGAAGGGAGTGAGCCAGGGTTGTAGCCTATTCCTGATATCATTCAATCTGTATATTGAGCAAGCAGTAAAGGAAAAAAAAGAAAAATTCGGAGAAGGAATTAAAATCCATGGAGGAAAAATAAAAAGTTTGAGGTTCGCTGATGACATTGTAATTCTGTCAGAGACAGTAAAGGACCTGGAAGAGCATCTGAACGGAATGGACAGCGTCTTGAAAGGAGGATATAAGATGAACATCAACAAAAGCAAAACGAGGATAATGGAATGTAGTCGAATTAAAAAAAAAAATGGTTGAAATGGCTCTGAGCAGTATGGGACGTAACTTCTGAGGTCATCAGTCCCCTAGAACTTGGAACTACTTAAACCTAACTAACCTAAGGACACCACACACATCCATGCCCGAGGCAGGATTCGAACCTGCGACCGTATCGGTCGCGCAATTCCAGACTGTAGCGCCTAGAACCGCTCGGCCACCCCGGCCGGCAGTCGAATTAAAAGGGTGATGCTGAGGGTATTAGATTAGGAAATGAGACGCTTAAAGTAGTAAATGAGTTTTGCTATTTGGGGAGCAAAATAACTGATGATGGTCAAAGTAGAGAGGATGTTAAATGTTGACTGGCATTGGCAAGGAAAGCGTTTCCGAAGAAGAGAAATTTGTTAACATCGAGTATAGATTTAAGTGTCAGGAAGTCGTTTCTGAAAGTATTTGTATGGAATGTGACCATGTATGGAAGTGAAACATGGACGATAAATAGTTTGGACAAGAAGAGAATAGAAGCTTTCGAAATGTGGTGCTACAGAAGAATGCTGAAGATTAGATGGGTAGATCACATAACTAATGAGGAGGTATTGAATAGAACTAGGGAGAAAAGAAATTTGTGACAGAACTTGACTAGAAGAAGGGATCGGTTGGTAGGACATGTTCAGAGGCATCAAGGGATCACCAATTTAGTATCGGAGGGCAGCGCGGAGGGTAAAAATCGTAGAGGGAGACAAAGAGATGAAAACACTAAGCAGATTCAGAAGGATGTAGGTTGCAGTAGGTACTGGGAGAAGAAGAAGCTTGCACAGGATAGAGTAGCATGGAGAGCTGCATCAAACCAGTCTCTCGACTGAAGACCACAACAGCAAAATAACAACTTAAACTCTCTGTATATTCCTCTTATTAATCAAAAACATTATTTTAAAAATAAGTAACTGCATCCTCTTTTATATGATACGAAGAGCGCACAGAGCTCGTATAATGTCCTTCTGTGGTGATACCGGGCCGCAGAGCATTTTTCCCTGCCACCAGACGCCGCTCGGCTTTAAAGGCGACGAGCCTTCAACGCGGTGAGCGCAATCTCAGTTCGTTTCACTTCACGCGCCGCGCCGCGCCACAGCGGCTAAAGGTCAGTGGGTGACGCCACGGAGGCAGGCATTCGCTCCGGGAAGCATCCCGGGACTCAACTGGGCGAGAAACGACGCATTTCTTCTGCATGACGGAACATCACGCGTATTTACCGGTTCCTTCTACGATGGGGAGGTTCCGGGGTAATGACGTGAGAATAAGCCCCCTCCTTAGCAGGGCAGGGGTGACATTCCTGGGGCTGGCCATAGAGAGCGTTGACGCCAATCTATTTTTGTTTCACAGGTTTGTAGTAATCTATAACTAACAAAACTGTATCGTTATAGATCCCGCTGATGATGCCTTAGAACAGGAGAAGGCGAAACGCGTATGGAATAAATAAAGTAACTAGAAGCAGGAAAAGGCAGTTTTACTTACAAAACAAATAATTTTGTTTCTACTAAGCTGGTGTATCTTGCACCGTAACTTAAATCAAATGTCACATTTATTTCCGCAGTAGCTTTTTTGTATGGCTCTTTTTAAAGTAATGGCATTGTGTCTTTTGTCATGTACGAGGTATGGCTAAAAAATTACGGGGCTATCGCTGCAAGCCATTTTATTTAAAAAGACACACATATTTAGTTGTTTTCATCCTAAATATATTCCCCTCCTCTGTTCATACAAATCTTTATGCGAACTTTCTATTGTAGTTAAAATCTTCTGGGTTATTAGGCCGCGTCATATTTTTACTAAAATGATCGACGTTTCGACCCCTCTGCTGGGATCTTCCTCAGGATATTATGGTGTCCACTACCGCTAGATCACTGTCGGAGACGAGTGTCGCGTCCTCTTATAAAGGGGGAGATTTCTCGCGTTCGTGCTGGAGAAGTGAAAGGATTGGTTAAAATTCATATGGCTACCATTGGTGGGCCATAGTCATAGGCTAATATTCCCGCTCTGATGCAGAAGAAGGGGCGTTCTTGGCTGATCTCCTGTGGATACCATTGGCGGCCCATCGTCACTTGATGGAAAAGGCACTATTCCACACTTACACTGGAAAAGGGGTACTGGTTGAAATTCCTGCTACTGCTATTGGTTGGTTGTCATCATTGGCTAGATTCGAAACGGACAGAGTAAGAGAGGGGGACTGTTTGCCTAAAATATTATTGTCCGCCGAAGTGACTTGCAGCGAGTTGTTTATGTCGCTCACACATTGTGGCTGCGTAGTTACTTCCTTGACGGTGGAAAGCCACGATGCCGGAAGACTATAGCCGTCCTCTCTATTGAAATTACATGCATTCTGCGAAATTTCAACCGCTTCTCGGACTTTCCTTCTATAAATGTTTTCTTCTGGATCAGAAAAAAATGGTTCAAACGGCTCTGAGCACTATGGGACTTAATATCTATGGTCACCAGTCCCCTAGAACTACTTAAACCTAACTAACCTAAGGACAGCACACAACACCCAGTCATCACGAGGCAGAGAAAATCCCTGACCCCGCCGGGAATCGAACCCGGGAGACCGGGCGCGGGAAGCGAGAACGCTACCACACGACCACGAGCTGCGGACTTTGCATCAGAGCGGGAATATTAGCTTATGACTATGGTCCACCAATGGTAGACATATGAATTTTAACCAATACTTTCACTTCTCCAGCACGAACGCGAGACAACGTCCCCTTTATAACAGGACGCGACACTCGTCTCTGACAGTGTTCTAGCAGTAGTGGACACCATAAGATCCTGAGGACGATCCCAGCAGAGGGGTCGAAACGTTGATCATATTAGTAGAAATAGCCGGCCGGGGTGGCCGAGCGGTTCTGGGCGTTACAGTATGAAACTGAGCGATCGCTACCGTCGCAGGTTCGAATCCTGCCTCGGGCATGGATGTGTGTGTTGTCCTTAGGTTGGTTAGGTTTAAGTAGTTCTAAGTTCTAGGGGACTGATGACCTCTGAAGTTAAGCCCCATAGTGCTCAGAGCCATTTGAACCAAGTTTTTTTAGTAAATATATGACGCGGCCTAATAACGCAGAGGATTTAACTTCAGTGACAACGGCCACGAAATCCCTCAGAATTACATGAATTTTCTTTTGATGGAAAAAGTACTGGAAGTCTTCCCCTGTGAGTTCCTTCATGACTAGTGTCCACCGGGGGCCGAACCGCACAATAACCCGGGGTTCGGTGTGGGGCGGCGGAGGGGTGAAGTGGACTGCGGTAGTCGTCGTGGGGTTGTGGACCACTGCGGCTGCAGCGGGGACGGACCCTCACCATCGTTTCTAAGCCTCCGGTTAATATAGAATATAATATAATACCTATTTTTTCGATATTTTCATCTGTTTTTGATGTTGAAGGGCGTCCCGTGAGTTAGTCACCTTCAACGTCTATTCGGCCGTCTTGGAAACGCCTGAACCACTCAAAAACTCGCGTACCTGATAAACAGTCTTCGCCACACACTTCTTTTAGGAAAATGGTGGTTTACTCCGTCCGAACAGGCCTCGGTAGGCCCCGCGGTACCTACCAACCTTCGTGCCGTCCTCAGCCAACATGTCACTGGATGCGGAGGGGCATGTGGTCAGCGCACCGCTCTCCCAGCCGTTGTCAGTTTTCGTGATAAAGCCGCTACTTCTCAGTCAAGCAGCTCCTCAGTTTGCCTCACAAGGGCTGAGTGCACCCCGCTTGCCAACAGCGCTAAGCAGACTCGGACAATCACCCATCCAAGTGCAAACCAAGCCCGACAACGCTTAACTTCGGTGATCTGACGGGGACAGGTGTTATCACCGCGGCAAGACAGTTGGCAAAAAAGACAGGTTCCAGTGGTAGTTTTCCCGAGTTTCATGTAAAAGTTCACGACAATTCGTTGCTCTATTAATACATTTATCACTTTTCCGAAAAAAAAAAACTCTTACACGTTGATCTCTCTATATAGGACAGACAGGTCGCATTTGACTGACAAGGCTTCACGCTTGACATATATTGGACGTTCATCTTTGGTGCAAGCGTAGTTACTATGTCACAGTATCAGTCCCGTTATATTTTATAGCCATGCCGCGTACACTCATGTCCATCAACACTGCAACACCGGGATGGCACATAGCAAAATTTGGGATATAACCACCGTGAAATTTAGTACACAGAGCTGCCGCATCTGGCAGAAAAAAAGGCTCAAACCCAGCTGGCATCGAGTCGAACTGTGCTTGGATGATAATGAGGGGTACATCTACACTGCTTCAGCTGTGCAAAGGAGTTTTGGTAAGCCTGGTACAAAAGAAAATAAAGAAAATTGTTGTTTCGTATACAATTCATCTTAATTCTCGGCATAGTCTCCTTTGAGGGGGGTACACTAAGTCCAGCTAAGTTCCAGCTTTTTCATCCCGTCGGAAAAACAGGTTCCGTCAACCTCTGCAAAATACTCGTTGAGTGCACCTATCACTTCCTCATTTGAAGAAAATTTCTTCGCAGCAAGCCAACGTTTCAAGTCAGAAAATAGAAAGAAGTCACTTGGGCCTAATTCTGGTAAATAGGGTGGATGAGAAACCAATGCAAAGCGCTGTTCATGCACTTTTGCCATTGTTATCGTAGATGTGTGGGATGGTCCATTATCCTGGTGGAAGAGCAGTCTTGTGTCCCAACTTAGGTATTTTTTCAGCCACCACAAGTTTCAAACGATCCTACAATGAGACACAATAGGGTACAGTTATGCCTCATTCCCGAGCTGTCTAAGGCGCTGCAGTCATGGTGAAACGTCCCCTTAGAACAAATTATACAAGACTGTGCTTAAACTGACACACAATGTTTTTAGCGCAACGCAATCTGACTATCAAAGATCCCTGCAAAAGAATGGCCCTGAGTAACTTTAACCTATACCTTTCACAAATCACTTACCTCACAAAAATCTTCGTTACTCGAACTACTGCAATCCAGCGAGCGCCACTATTGCCAGCTAAATAAAAGATTCAAACTACAGAAGGCACTAACTACTGATAGGGATAGTTAGCAAATGAAAGATATTAATAGAGAACAAACAATGTATTTACCTTAATAGTCATAATATATATAGCAGTTCATGACAAATTACAAAACTCCGCCATCTCTCTCCTCACATCCACCACTGCTGGCGGCTCACCTCCAACTGCCCAACGCTACGCGCTGTTCACATCCAGCTGCCGCTGCCCAACACTACAATGGCAGACAACAATGCAAACTAGCTACAGACTGCACACAGCACAGCCAGTGATTTTCATATAGAGCGCTACGTAACGTTGCCAATACGAAAACATAAACAGCCTACTTACAATGGACGGTGCGGCTGGTCCCGGCGGAGGTTCGAGTCCTCCCTCGGGCATGGTTGTGTGTGTTTGTCCTTAGGATAATTTAGGTTAAGTAGTCTGTAAGCTTAGGGACTGATGATCTTAGCAGTTAAGTCCCATAAGATTTCACACACATTCCTCGTAATCTAACAGGATTATTCCTTGGTAATCCCAAAAAACAATGGCCATCACCTTACGAGCTGACAGAATTTCCTTTGTCTTCTCCGGTGCACTATCGCCAGCCTTTACCATTGTTTTGACTGTCGTTTTGACTCTGGTGTCTAATGATGGATCGAGGTTTCAACAACAATCATAAATTGGCGCAAATTATCCTAAGGACAAACACACACACCCATGCTCGAGGGAGGACTCGAACCCCTGCCAGGACCAGCCGCACAGTCGATGACTGCAGCGCCCCAGAACGCTCGGCTAATCCCGCGCGGCTGGCTTTAGATAAGGTAAAGACACAAGAGAGAGAATTTTCTCGTACCGTTTGTTAACGGAATCAAGACAAAAATTAATACACATACATAAGATTTGATGTCCTATCCAATGCATATGACAATGTAAAATAGTGCAAGATTTTTCAAATTGTCCGATAAATAGCGGTAAACCACAGGGAAAGACAAGTACTGCACAATGCTCCCACCCAGTTAGCCAGGCGGTCTAACGCGCTGCTTTCCGAACGGGAAGGTGTTCCGGTTCCGGGTACGAATCCGTCCGTCCACTGGGGACCGAAACGCTCAATAACCCTGGGTCCGGTGTGGGGAGGCGGTGGGGTGTGTGGACTGCTGTGGGGTTCTGAACCACTGAGGGCTACGGCGGGACGAAGCCTCTCCGTCGTTTCTAGGTCCCCGATTCAATACACACACACACACACACACACACACACACACACACACACACTATACAACGTTTGTAAGAACGAAGAGGGAAAATGAGGATTGAAGACCAAAAACGAAGTACTCCGAGCAAATAGGTTGCAAGACACGGATGTGTTCTTTCGCCCCTTACTATTCAGTCCACACTGAATAGCAACGACGGAAATAAAAAATGGCTCTGAGCACTATGGGACTTAACATCTACGGTCATCAGTCCCCTAGAACTTAGAACTACTTAAACCTAACTAACCTAAGGACATCACACAACACCCAGTCATCACGAGGCAGAGAAAATCCCTGTCTCCGCCGGGAAACGCACCGGGGAACCCGGGCGCGGGAAGCGAGAACGCTACCGCACGACCACGAGCTGCGGACGGGAAATAAAAGCAAAGGCTCAGGAGTATTATTCAAGTTCAGGGGGAAAGGATATCAATGATGAGATTTGCTGATCGAAGGAGAGGGTGAATCGCAAGACCTGCTGAATGGAAAGAATAATATAGTGAGCATGCAGTATGTTTTAGAGTCAACCGAAAAGAGACGAAAGTAATGAGGAGTAGGAAAAGTGAGATTAGCGATATACTGATCGAAGTTGAGGACCAAGAAGTATTCGAAGGACTCTACTACCTTGAAAACAAAACAATACATGGCAGACGAAGCAAAGAGGACTAAAAACAGATTGGCATAGGCAAGCATGACATTTCTGGCCAAAAGAAGCCTACTAATATCACACATTTGCCTCAATTTGACGAAGTAATTTCTGAGAATGGACGTCTGGAGCATAGTTTTGTCTGCAAGTGAATGGCAGACTGTGGGGGAACTGGAAAACTGGATAAGGTAGGTATGGGAATGCTGGCATACTGTCTGAGACGGACTAGTGGCGTATTTCACGAATGCGCCACTACAGAGCAGCTCCTGCTACTTGCTAGGGAGTTCTTATGTGAATAAACGTGGTGAAAAAGTATTGCTGTCATTTTCGCGTTACGTCTGGAAAAAGATCACATTCTCTGTTCTGGTGAGCCGAAAAGGTTCATCGTATAGTTACATAATTCTAGTATTAAGGCGTAATTTGTAGAATATTAATGCAGTTTTTACTGCGAGCCTGGCAAATGCGAAAGCATGAAGCTAACCTAAAATGGCCACCTAGTTCGCTACCCGTAGACAGAAGTATTGGTAGTCCATCTTTCCCAGACAATCGGGAGAGATAGACCAATGTTATTTGGGAGAGATGGACCTTTTGTTTTAATGTGGATGAGATGGAGTACTACTAATTTTAGCTTTAAAGTATGTGGAATAACCCCACTGAAAATGGCCGCAGTCCCAGGCTGTACATATTTGTCGCGAGACCCGTCTGTGCGAATAAATCAAACAGCAGAATCTCACACACAAGCAAACCAACCATCAAAAGCTCATCAAAGATGCAGTTCTCCCAAGCACATCAAAAGAGCAGCATTATCTGCACAAGTAAAATTCCTTCATAGACACAACTTCGGACTCGGCTTCTACTAAACCAAAAACTTCCAAGATTATCAACTCGAAACTGACTACTCCTAAGCCAACACAGACAAAACTTTTGTATGTAATATCACCTGTTCCTACTGTTGATAAAACCAGGAATTTTAAGAGGAAGGCAGTTGCTGTAACCAAAGAGCTAGACTCTGCTGAAAATATTGAAACTGTAAAGAAAAAGAGTGATAAGAAAAGAAAAGAAACGGAAAAAAGGCACAAAATATCACCAAAGAGAATTACTAAAGAAGAGAAAAAGACACTGAAGAAGCTAAAAAAGAAAATATTGCTAATAGCTAACCGCGTTCATGAGACGCAGACATTGTAGAAGATTACGAAAATAAATTTGATGATTGGGATGAGATGAATGTGTTGGGTGTGGTGAAATCTACTACGAAATTGACAAAAATGACGACTCGATTTAGTGTTTGTCCTGTTCACGACTGTCACATGAACATTGTTCGATACTTGGTAATATGTGAAACTGCTGTGGTGAGAGAAAGATAGGCTAAAGCTTGAACAAAACCAACAATTCGTTAAGAGGCCAATATTCAATCACAATTTATAATTAACTGATAAAATTATTTTGGACTAAAATATTTCTGTATTCAACACAACATATACCAAATAAAATATGTAATTGTAATTGAATCCATGTATAGACACTTTCATATGGTCCTCCTCTCCTAGTTCACTGATCTAGCTAACCCATACACCTACAGGTGAGATGGTCCTCTCAGGTATGTTTTCATTTTATTATATATCTTGTATTGTAATTGGCAGTGCCTCAGTAAGATATCACACTTAAATTTATACGACATACTGCACGAGCACGCTGCCAGATGCCAAAAATATTTTGAAAAACACAAAAATGTTATGCTCCCGCACTTATCCTAATTGAGGCATTTGAGGTGTAGAGCTATAGAACGATGTTCAGAAATAAATACGCCGATAAGGTAAGAAATGAGGAGGTTCCTCGCAGGATCGGAGGGGAAAACAATATCTAGAAAAACGCTGACTAAGGAGAAGGGACAAAATGACAAGTCACTTGTTACGACATAAAGGAATGACATCAATGGTATCCGAGGGTACTGTAAAGAGTGAAATTTGTAGAGGGTTACAAAGATTGGAATATATCAAATAAATGACTGACGACGCTGGAGGCAAGTGTATTCTGATATGAAAATGTTGGCACTGAAGAGAAATTAGTGGCAGGACGCATCAAACCTGTCAGATGACTAATGATACACCCTCGCCTCCAAAAAATAAACTGATAAGTAAACAAAAAGAAAAAATTCGGTTACAATTATATCAAATACATGACGCCGTACACCTGATTAACTCTAACTTACAGGATATAGGTGCCGTATTTTATGCAAAAACATCGTTTTTTTCTTTTTACCCAAACATGTTTCGGCACCTCTGCGCCGTCATCAGTGGGTATGGTTTATTGAAAACTATAAAAAATGAATATATTTTAAGTTGTAATTGATTAACAAAGTGAGGCCTAAAGAAAGTTTTTGTTTGTTTTTCTTTTTGTGGTGATTTTAAGTTATATGGTTATGCAGAACCAGTTGTATGGTGTCCTGCACTGACAGCTTATAATCTACAAACCAAACGAAGTAAAATGTGAACTCTGACGAATGAGTCATTACTTGCTCGATTTAAGGGGAGGCAGCAATATTTTTGGGAAGTAAAATTTTTTTTTGTCTTCTCAACTGAGTGCTGTTCTAAATTTTCTTTTCTAGATTATAACTATAGCTTTATTATACACGTAAATGACTAGCTTATATTTCTTGCATAATGTGTTACTGTGTCGGTTTTGTGTGGTAACTATGGCCTGCCTGTTGTTAAAGTTCTCAATACTCCTTGTATTAGCATATGTTAATAACTATAGGGAGGTGTGAAAACACAAGACGTATCCTTGCTGAAAAGCCGGACGACAGGCCCAGAGGAAGGGAAGCAAGTGAGGTAATAAACGTGCAATCTAGCGACGCAAGCGGCCGTTGCGCACAGTTTTATTAGTCAGTGAAAACGTCGGATAACAATGGGAACGCCGGCGTCGACATTACGCGCGCTGTCATTGACAGCTAACGACGCCGCGATGTTTACTTCCATCAGCTGTCCAACAAGCCAATCAGCTGTCGGGCACTTTCCACACACAAGCGTAACGTCTGAGGTATGCCACCCGTATTACTCGGCTCCGCGATCCACTCGACCAAAAATCCACGCGTGCGACGTATGTTATCAGCTGAATACAATGAAGTGACAAGAGTCGTGGGATAGCGAAATGCACATTACGGATGGCGGTAGTATCTCCTGCACAAGGTACACCATGTGATCGGAAGTATCCGGATACCCCCAAAATCATACGTTTTTCATATTAGGTGCACTGTGCTGCCACCTACTGCCAGGTTCTCCATATCAGCGACCTCAATAGTCATCAGATATCGTGAGAGAGCACAATGGGGCGCTCCGCATAACTCACGGGCTTCGAACGTCGTCAGTTGATTGGGTGTCACTTGTGTAACACGTCTTTACGCGAGATTTCCACACTTTATTAAACATCCCTATGTCCACCGTTTCCGATGCGATAGTGAAGTGGAAACGTGAAGGTACACGTACAGCACAAAAGCGTCGGTTGACAGAGAGACCGCTGCCAGTTGAAGACGGTCCTAGTCTGTAATAGGCAGACATCTATCCAGACCATCACACAGGAATTTCAAACTGCATCAGGATCCACTGCAAGTACTATGACAGTTAGGCGGTAGGTAAGAAAACTTTGATTTAATGGTCGAAAATGGTTCAGAAGGCTCTGAGCACTATGGGACTAAACATCTGAGGTCATCAGTCCCCTAGAACTTAGAACTACTTAAACCTAACTAACCTAAGGCAGAGCTCGCACGGAAAGATATAGGTGTTCGTTTCTTCTTCGTGCTGCTCAGGAGTGGGATAACAGAGAATTATTGTGAAGGCGGTTCGATAATTTTTCTGCCAGACACTTAGCTTTAACTTACAGAGTATCCATGTAGATGCATATATATGTTTTAGTGATTGCGTGTTACCTGATTTTTCCATTGTTGTGAAAATATGTTCACAGAAACAATGGCAACTGTGATAAAAACCCAAACAATAATAATAATAATAATGATAATAATAATAGGCCCGTGTGAGGTTGATAGATCCTCCATCGGGCGCCTCCCCAGGTGGCGGATAGGGGAAAGCCTCCCAGATATGGGTGGCACCGAGGAAATCAAATACTCGGGCCGGACCAAAAGTATCACATCCTCGAGGATAAGTACCCGGAGTAAAAACCGGCGAAACGAAGAAAACTAACACAAAAGCCCAGACACGTCTGTGTGGTAACCACCGGTACTCTGGCCAGCGTCTGTCACCAATGGTGCGGCTGATACGAGCTCCAGGAACTGAAAATCCCTGGTTCTACCAAACTGGCGCAAGCCAGACGAATTACAAGCATAATGGCAAGTACACCTAAAAACAACATTACCCCAGGTGGACGATCCACCCGTCGCAAGACGGCAACCAGGCACTCGGATTCTGGGGGACCTGGAGATGTACTAAAGGGCGAGTCGGAGCGCTCTGGCAAACTACCCAAGAAAACACACACATACTTTGGCACCTTCAACATACAGACACTAATACAAACGGGAAAATTACACAATCTAACAACGGAACTCACCAGTCAAAAGATCTCGATCCTAGCGCTACAAGAAACAAGATACACGGATTCAGACACAATAGACTACGGAAACTACAGATTCTTCAAGAGTGGAACCAACAGGAAAATCGGCAAAGGAGGAGCACTCCTCGGCATGGCCTTCGCAGTAAACAAAAACATCCTAGACTCAGTAAAAGAAGTCAACGCGATCAACAACAGGCTCATGACCATGCGAATCAAACACGCCAACAAGAACTACACCCTCATCAACGTACATGCCCCCACGAACGCAGACAACAAGGACAAACCAGAAGAAACAGACAAATTCTGGGACAAACTCGAAACCACCCTGGCAAAAATACCCCAAGACAACGCGAAAATTCTACTAGGCGATTTCAACGCACAAATCGGCAGAGAAAAACGCTACAGAAAAACAGTAGGAAATTTCCCTGCACACAAATTCACCAACAAAAACGGCACCAGACTGATCGAACTCTGCCAGCAAAACAACCTCAAAATCATGTCAACCTCCCTGATGAAAAAGCCCAAGAAACAAAAGACGTGGCGATCACCAGTCCACACACTAGGCGAATTCCAGATAGATCACGTGGCAATCTCCTATGAATACCAGAAAGAAATCCACGACGTCCAAGTGAGAAAAGGCGCCAACACAGATTCGGACCACTACCTAACAAGAATCAAAATCAAACTCACACCAAGAAGACAACACAAAAAGAAATTGACCTCACCGAAATTTGATACAAGAAAGATCAGAGAATCGAACATCACAGAACACTGGGAAAAACAAGAGGCGAAAGATTGGACCAGCTTTAAGCAAAAAATTGTGAACACAGCCAAAGAACTGATCCCGCTGACTAGAAAACCCAGGCACCCTTGGTGGAACACTACCTGCGAAATCGCCCTACAAAATCGAAGAACAGCTTTCACAAACTACAACAGCAACAAAACACAAGAAACACAGGACAACTTCTATGAAATTCGAAGACAAACATCGAAAACAATAAGACAAGAGAAACGCAAATACATAAACGATCAGCTAAACTCCATCGAAGAAGTCTTCAGAAATTTCAACACACGGGATTTCTACAGGACGTTCGCCAACCAAATCAAAGGATACTCACCACAGAACCTCTGCTTCAGAAAAGAAGACGGAAAACTGGCACTTACCAACAAAGAAAACTGTGAAGAGCTCGCGAAGTACTTTTCAAAATTACTAAATTGTCCGGAACTTAACTCAACCTTCGAACCCCGAGAACCGGCCAACGCACCGGAAGACTCACCATCACCAACAAAAGAAGAAATCCTCCACTGCATAAAGAAACTGAAAAACAACAAGGCAGCCGGTGAAGACGGAATAACGGCAGAACTGCTGAAGAACCTAGGACCAAACTCGCTAGACGAAATCACACAAATCATACAGAACACCTGGACAACCGAAATCATACCTGACGACTGGAAGACCGCACTCATTCATCCGCTACACAAGAAAGGTGACAGGACAGACACAAACAATTATAGAGGAATTTTCCTGCTACCGGTCATCTACAAAATTCTATCAACCTGCCTTCTCACCAGAACGCAAGAACAACTGGAACCCGCCATCTCGGAATACCAAGCGGGTTTCATACCCAACAGAGCCTGCCCCGAACAAATCTTCAACCTGAAATCAATCATAAAGTCCCACATGACAAGCCCCAAAAAAATCATCTGCACTTTCGTCGACTTCAAAAAGGCTTACGACTCGATCGACAGAAAGTCCCTCATCCAAATCCTCAGAGAAAAAGGCCTAGACCAGAAGACCCGAAGACTAATCGAACAGACACTAACCAATACAAAATCCAAAGTCAAATTCATGGGCGAAATCTCGGACCCCTTTGAAATCCACACTGGCCTAAGACAAGGAGATGGACTATCCCCGCTATTGTTCAACATCGTCCTGGACAAAGTAATGAGCGAATGGGAAGCTGAAGTCAGGAGACAAAACACCTGGAGACCAGTCACATTAGGAAGGAAAAGAATGGAAATCCCTTACCTACCATTCGCAGACGACCTGGCGATACTGACCTATGACCCAACATCAGCAAAAACACAGATCGAAATCCTGAAAGAATGCGCCGAGAAAGTCGGCCTACAAATCTCTTTTGAAAAAACGCAAGTCCTAACAAGAGAAGGCAACGACATCACAACCAAGTACGGCAAAATTAAAGGGGTCACACACTTCAGATACCTAGGCGAAATCATCGAACCGACCGGAACAGAGAAACTGGCTTACGAAGACAGACAACAGAAGACACGGAAATCACTAGGCATTGTACGAAACGTCTACAACAAACAATGCATTTCCAGAAACACCAAGATCAGACACTATAACACAGTGATCAAACCCGCCGTACTGTATGCCAGCGAAACACTAGCACTCAACAGGAAAATCAAAATTGAAGAAATCAAAAAAGAAGAACGCAAAATCATGAGGAAAATTTTAGGAGGAAGACCCACACCAGATGGCTACAGACTACAGAAGAACTCAACAGTAGAAGCATATTCGAACATCGAGAACGATATGAGAAAAAGGCGCCTTAAATTCTACGGACATTTAGATAGACTCCCTGAAACAAGACTCACCAAGAAAATTCTAGAACACATCAAGACACTTAAAGTCTCGACACCCTGGATGGAAGGAGTCCGAAAAGACCTACAAGCAATTGGCACCACAAACACCATAGACAGAAGCACCTTCCGAAAACACATAGACAATTGGGGAGTAAAGTCAGAAGCGCTAAAACAGCGGACCAAACAAGAATGATCTGAGGAGAGAAAAGAGGCCCTCTCCAAGAGAATGAAGGAGTACTGGAAGGACAAGAAGAACAAGCCTTCAAAGTCATAAGCTTAACGATTTCCTTTTATGGAAAATCCGCCAACAATAACAATAATAATAATAATAATAATAATAATAATAAAAGGTTCCTTTTTTGAATTTATGCCGATGGCGATAGTTTACGGCAGTAATGACGTTATCAAAATGTATTTATGAATTTCTTTCTCTTGTGGCAGAGTTTATTTTCATATGTGGGTGTTTCGTGTCAATTGGTTTGCTCTTATTCCTTTTTTTTACTTATCTTTCTTTATATTCCTCGATCTGGTGAATTCCGGTATTTACCTTACAACTGAGGGAAACAACCACTTAGCTGGCCGAGCGGTTCTAGGCGCTACAGTCTGGAACCGCGCGACCGTTCCGGTCGCAGGTTCGAATCCTGCCTCGGGCATGGATGTGTGTGATGTCCTTAGGTTATTTAGGTTTAAGTAGTTCTAAGTTCTAGCAGACTGATGACCTCAGCAGTTATGTCCCATAGTGCTCAGAGCCATTTGAATCAAACAACCAGGTAATACTGATTACTGAACTTGTTACGATTGCCTCGGTTAAGTATTTTACTAGTTCGTCTTTTAAGGATATGGTATTCCGTGTTCCAGGGTTAGCGTCTTTAGTTAGTAATCACGAAGAACTGGGTCCCTAATTCCAACCCAGCCACTCTTTAAACTTCGTATAAAAATTATCAGAAATGGTCTTCCAGTGTAAGAAGTTCCTCTCGTTCTGCCAACAGCCTTGCCAAAGAGGGCAGAAAGGTGGACAGAGGTTCATGACAGTCTCTTGCCCTTAGGATGAGAAACTGTCTATAACGGCGGGAGAATAAGCAATACTCAGCGACATGAGACTGAAGAAAGAAATATAAATCACTGCATCAAACACAAGGCTTATCTACAGGACATATGGCCGTCAACTGAGAAAGTGTCATGATGGTCTCCCCATTGGCAAAACATACCGGATTAGTATCCCATTCGGATTTCCTGGAGGGCACTGCCAACGACCTTATCAAAAGATTAACTACTCAACGAGAAGGTAACACACTAGAAATCTGAGTGTGGGTTAAATGGTTCAAATGGCTCTGAGCACTATGGGACTTCACATATAAGGTCATCAGTCCCCTAGACTTAGAACTACTTAAACCTAACTAACCTAAAGACATCACACACATCCATGCCTGAGGCAGGATTCGAACCTGCGACCGTAGCAGCAGCGCGGTTCCAGACTGAAGCGCCTACAACCGCTCGGCCACAGCGGCCGGCTGAGTGTGGGTGTCACAAGTCTGAACATTGTGCGGAAGCTAGAAAATCTGAAAGCGGAAATGCAAAAGCTCAGTCTGTACATTGTGGGTGTCAATAAAGTGAAATGGAAAGAAGATTACGATTTCTGGTCAGACGAATATAGGGTGATATCAACAAGAGAAGAAAATTGTATAACTTGAGTAGGATTGTTAGGAATAGGAAAACAGGACAAAGAGCGAATTACTGCGAACAGTTCAGTGACAGGGTTTTTCTCATCAGAGTCGACAGAAAACAAACGCCAGCAACAATAGCTGAAGTGTAAATATAAATGCAGATATCAAAAACAGAAAGTAAATAGACGGAGAAAACCTATGGGACTATTGAACTTTTAACTGAATACATAAATTGAAGGCCAAGAATGAAATGCTCTAATTAAAAAGGGTGGAAGGCCACTACTTTTTCATGTATACGTCTTAGAAGCAATTGAACAGCTCAAGAATGAGATTAAAATTCAGGGTGCAATGATATCAAAAATAACATTCGCTGATGACACTGGTATGTTTAGTGAAAATTAGAAAGAATTGTGGGATCCGATGAATGGAATGAAGTCAAATGAGTACAGAATAGTGGACTGAGAAAGGTGTAGAAATATCAGAAATGAGATTAGCGATAAAGTTAGCATCAAACTTGCGACTACGAAGTGGATGAAGTTAAGGAACTGTGCTACCTTGGAAGCAAAGTAACACGTGACAGACGAAGGAAGCTGGCTATAAAAAGCAGACCAGCCCAGGATGGAGGGCATTCCTACCCAAAAGAAATCTAGTAGTGTTAAACAACAGTCTTTATCCTTGGAAGAAAGGTCTAAGAATGTACATTTGGGCCACAACATTGTATGTTAGTGAATCATGGGCTACAGAAAAACCGGAAAGGAAAAGAATCGTAGTGTATGAGATGCACTGTAGAAGGATGTTGAACATTAAGTGGATTGATAAGATAAGGAATGAAGAGGTGCCCCACAGAAACTGACAAGGAAGGGCATTCGAAATACACCTACAAGAAGAAGGTTCAGGGTGGTAGGACATCTATTAAGGCATCAGGGAATAACTTCAATGGTACGAGAGGGAACTGTAGAGGAAGGCATAGATTGGAGCACATCAAGCGAATAACTGAGGACGTAGGGTAGGTGAGCTAGTCTGAGACGAAGAGTTCGCCACAAGAAAGGAATTCGTTGCGGATCGTATCATTTAATATTCAGCGTTGTGTCTGTTCTAAGTCGTGTCTCGCTATCACTTTCGCGCAACGACGCTCTGAGCGTGTTTTTTAGGGAATTGACTAGTTTGAACCTGGGACCTGTTGCTGGTAAGGAGATGCCAGACCACACATGACATGTAGAGTTCAGAAGAGTTCAGTGAGACTAGCGATGATATAACCAAATACTTAATGATTTCAGCGTCAGCTCCACTGCACACCCTGTAAAAGAATCTTAATACTAACTAAATTTAGTGGAAGGGTTCAAGGCTTTCCTATTTTTAGTTAGCTGGTAAAATAACGTCGAAAAAGCAGTTAAGTTTACCATTGGAAATTTTATTCTACTCACAAAACATTGTTTATAAATTGCACTATTGATAAAAGGAAATGTTTTAATGCAGGATGATAAAAACCAACTGCGTTCAACAAAAATGTGAACGAATATTCCCTGAATGGGTTTCCAAGTTCTACAATGGATCGAAGGATGACCTATGCCATATCACATCTATAATCTAGGTTTAAATTAAGTTTCACAGAAGAGAAAACTATCAAAATGGTCTACAGTGGCCCTCAATTATCTTTAATTATCTGGCTTGTCGTAAATTACAGTGTCTGATGTGGCTTCTCAGTAACTATATAACAGAAAAATCATCGCGTTTCAGATTTTTACTTCAAGTGGCAAATGTGAACACCATGAGCTTTAATTGACGATCGACACTAGTATTACGCAAAAAGGGAGTGTAACAGATGTGACTTCTGCAGTTCTGAGTGAAGCTTTATGCGCTGTTATGTGGAATCGCGTGCGTTTATTACCTTGTCGGTATTCGTCAGGGGCGGCAGGCAGCACAGCTCCGCTCACCTCGCCGTCTCGGAAGCAACTCTCTCCTAACTTCTCCTTACTACAATTTACCGAAGTTGGTTTAAAAAAAACTATCTGGCTGTGTTCTAATCTGACCAATCAGGGTCTCAATGTTAACCTTAAGCTCCGCCTACAAAAATTCTGTCTATCCAATGAGAAACGTTATACTTTTTGTGGTGGGGCAATGTTTTTAACGTGTGCAACGTAACAGAGACGCGAAAAAGTCTCACGCTAAAACTTGCAGCTGGTGTGGCCCTTTTAGTGTTATCGTAAGATCTATACTGTTCTTCTGGAGGGCTCTAGCTTTTAACATGGGGTGGGGGGGTTGTCCTGTCGGTTAGCTGGCGACGTGGGTGTCCGTCCCTTATCGTTGGGCCTTCTAGCTTAACATGGTTCTGCTCTCGGCTTCTGTTCTCGTTTCTCCCCTCGGAACTGCGTCTGTCTCATGATGGGAAGGTATGACATGCATTTTGGCATTCTTGTGTTAGTCTGTGGTATTCCATTTGCTCACTCGTTACTTGTATTACTTTGGTTAATTTAATGTCACGATTTATTCGGAGCTATGTGACATACTACTGGATTTGCTTATCATGTCAGGGTTTTCATGGAAGGTGTTGGATTTGCCTGATACCTTACAATCAAACTAGTCAAAAGACTGATGACTATAAAAACGAAACAAAAAAAATCTATGCTCTAGCTCTGATAAGTTATTGTTACTGCCGACAGTGCACTTCAGTATCTTAGATAGAAGTCTGTTCCAAACTAGATCTAATTCTGTTCTATGGGAGGAATTTCTATGCAGTTTCACTTCACTATTGTCGGGAAAGAGCCCCCAGAGACCACGTGTTCCTTACACCAAAATAAAAATTTAAAAAACCTTGAACAACTGTAAGGTGGCGTGGTCTCCTGAGCTTCATTCCTTACACATTCCGACCTCACCGACGTATTCTGCGTATCAAGACGTTTCACTCGAGCCCAAACTCGATAGGGTAGAGTCAATTTTACATATTTCCATATAATCGATATGCAAATCCAATAAACAAATCGCAAGTGCGCACCGAGATTAAAAAGTCAAGGCTGGTGTACACAAACATTGAAGATACAAGGGCCACAGGAGTTTTTGTTCGGTGGAAGCAACCAGCCCGCTGAAAAGTCCACGGGAGGGTGAGTTAGCACGCAGCTGTGCCGGCTGGCCGACCGGCCACGGACCAAAACAGTTTTTGCCAGAGAAAAGGGATGATGGCCTGCGTCTTCACCTTAAAAGCAAAACTCGCTGTATTGTTTGAGCCCCAGCATATGCATTTTTTTGACGGACCTAGTGCACAGTTTCAGAGTTCTCACAAGTGGACAGTAAACGCCTATCGCCGGCCGGGGTGGCCGTGCGGTTCTAGGCGCTTCAGTCTGGAACCGCGTGACCGATACGGTCGTAGGTTCGAATCCTGCCTGGGGCATGGATGTGTGTGATGTCCTTAGGTTAGTTAGGTTTAAGTAGTTCTAAGTTCTAGGGGACTGATGACCTCAGATGTTAAGTCCCATAGTGCTCAGAGCCATTTGAAACATCTTTTAAACGCCTATCGCAGATGCTATATATTTCTGGATTGGTTGGCTTAGCCATTCTCCCGTTTGTAAGAGTAACGCTAGTTGGTGAACTACACTCCTGGAAATTGAAATAAGAACACCGTGAATTCATTGTCCCAGGAAGGGGAAACTTTATTGACACATTCCTGGGGTCAGATACATCACATGATCACACTGACAGAACCACAGGCACATAGACACAGGCAACAGAGCATGCACAATGTCGGCACTAGTACAGTGTATATCCACCTTTCGCAGCAATGCAGGCTGCTATTCTCCCATGGAGACGATCGTAGAGATGCTGGATGTAGTCCTGTGGAACGGCTTGCCATGCCATTTCCACCTGGCGCCTCAGTTGGACCAGCGTTCGTGCTGGACGTGCAGACCGCATGAGACGACGCTTCATCCAGTCCCAAACATGCTCAATGGGGGACAGATCCGGAGATCTTGCTGGCCAGGGTAGTTGACTTACACCTTCTAGAGCACGTTGGGTGGCACGGGATACATGCGGACGTGCATTGTCCTGTTGGAACAGCAAGTTCCCTTGCCGGTCTAGGAATGGTAGAACGATGGGTTCGATGACGGTTTGGATGTACCGTGCACTATTCAGTGTCCCCTCGACGATCACCAGTAGTGTACGGCCAGTGTAGGAGATCGCTCCCCACACCATGATGCCGGGTGTTGGCCCTGTGTGCCTCGGTCGTATGCAGTCCTGATTGTGGCGCTCACCTGCACGGCGCCAAACACGCATACGACCATCATTGGCACCAAGGCAGAAGCGACTCTCATCGCTGAAGACGACACTTCTCCATTCGTCCCTCCATTCACGCCTGTCGCGACACCACTGGAGGCGGGCTGCACGATGTTGGGGCGTGAGCGGAAGACGGCCTAACGGTGTGCGGGACCGTAGCCCAGCTTCATGGAGACGGTTGCGAATGGTTCTCGCCGATACCCCAGGAGCAACAGTGTCCCTAATTTGCTGGGAAGTGGCGGTGCGGCCCCCTACGGCACTGCGTAGGATCCTTCGGTCTTGGCGTGCATCCGTGCGTCGCTGCGGTCCGGTCCCAGGTCGACGGGCACGTGCACCTTCCGCCGACCACTGGCGACAACATCGATGTACTGTGGAGACCTCACGCCCCACGTGTTGAGCAATTCGGCGGTACGTCCACCCGGCGTCCCGCATGCCCACTATACGCCCTCGCTCAAAGTCCGTCAACTGCACATACGGTTCACGTCCACGCTGTCGCGGCATGCTACCAGTGTTAAAGACTGCGATGGAGCTCCGTATGCCACGGCAAACTGGCTGACACTGACGGCGGCGGTGCACAAATGCTGCGCAGCTAGCGCCATTCGACGGCCAACACCGCGGTTCCTGGTGTGTCCGCTGTACCGTGCGTGTGATCATTGCTTGTGCAGCCCTCTCGCAGTGTCCGGAGCAAGTATGGTGGGTCTGACACACCGGTGTCAACGTGTTCTTTTTTCCATTTCCAGGAGTGTATTTCTGATGCTATGAGCTGGAGGAGTGAGGGAAAGACAGCGGATGATATACCATTTCGCTTTTTGCGTGGACCAAAGACGTTCCAGTGACACTCTTGTAGCGGGAACATGTAGTGAGAGCGAGTGTGCTCGTGCGTGTATGCAGAGAGCGAGGAACAAAGTCTCTACTCAGTACTACACTGAGAAAGCACCTCTGTGGCCAGTGAATCGGAGTGATAATCTATACTGAGTCGCTCACAATTAAGAATTTGTTCAGTGTGGTGGTCGCGACACTTTATGTGCGGTGTGAACACAGACAAGAGTATTAGTTAGCGCCTGTGAGCGAACATTGAGTGGCATTGCGGTGGACTGGTTATCTGACCAGTGTACCACGCCAATAGTTAAATTAGGGGCAGATAGGAGTCCTTGACTTCATCAAGGTGTAGTGAGATTTCGATTGGCAAAGGTCAATCCAGATAGAAAGAGATAGTTTTGTTATTTTTCAGCGGTGAACGACACAGGTAGTAGTCGTCGCAGCTCATGGTATTGTGTGCTACAGTGTAGGTGATCCCCATCTTTCCTCCATTAGAAATAATATACTTCATTCACATCACTCCATGACATTTCTCACGTGACAGCCTGGACCATACTTAGAAAAATTCAATCGGATAATTATTCAAGTTGACGAGACTCTCAGCCATTCTGCCGACAAAATAACATTCTTAAAGAAAAAGGATAAAAGACCTTTCCCACATTTTGTATATAAATGTCATTAACAGGAGTCCTATCCATAAGAGGTAACCTCCTATTCCGAAATGAACCCAGAAATTTGTATATCGAAGTTTCACTTGATTTTCTTAAATTTTGCAATAAATAATATTTTTCGTTCGTTTAATGTTTTTCTTACACTAACTAGCAATACTCTAATACCCAAGTATCCCACTAGTTACGTAAGAAAATAGAATATTTTTGTGTCTTATCCTTACAGCGGACGACTCCAGAAGATATTTATTGCTGAAAGTTTTTCAGGCATATCTTTTTGGTACGTTGGGAGCGTCTGTCTGACTTCTGTAGTAGTGTAGGGTGGAAATTGCTTCTTGCAGGAGTCAAAGGGTACTTGTCAGATCAGTCCGCTGCGCAACTCGTCAACATAACACCCACACACTGACACAACTTTCTGTGATGTCACCCTGCATACTGTAATTAGTGGCAGCTTACAACACTCCCTTGGAGTTTCCGATGTTACTTCACACACACACACACACACACACACACACAGAGAGAGAGAGAGAGAGAGAGAGAGAGAGAGAACGAGAGAGCGCACGGAGGGAGGGAAGATTACGTATACGAGACAGCTTGACAACAGAATTGGTTCTATTGTTCACTCCCCCCCGGGTCGCCAGACGTGGAATCGTTCTTGTGCCGTATTGCATGGAAGGCGCACAGTGACACGGCGTTTATTCCGGTATGAATCAGACGCGCCCGCCGCCGAGGGCGTTAACTCCTGGCCTTGCAGCGGGAAGGTCAGGTCCGAACCGCCGCCAAGTGTCTCAACTGGCGACTGATAGCTGGGGCCCCCTTCCCTCCCCTCTTCCCCACACGCTCAGTCCACTCTGACTGTTGTCGAGGCGCAAACAGCAGCGCCAACGAGATTCCTAGATCACACATGGATTTCACGCCGACTGTTTGTTTCCTAGGAATTTTTTCCACAATGGACTAGTAACATTATAACTGTGTCTCGCACTACTGCGGAAGGAACTGCAGCAGCCTAGCACTGTTTACGTTATCAGACTGAAGAGTTGAAATAATAAAAGGCTGTAACTGCCAAAATCATGAATTTGAGGAAAAAGAGTTTTAAATATAGCAAATAATTAATGGTCATAATTACACTATTAATGTATTTTGTTTGAAGGTTTAGCGTCGTATGGACCTATGTTCATTGTATTGTAATAGTATGAAAAACTTAATGGTAGTGGAAATGAATGAAGTACCATAGTTCAATACTCAGCAAAAAGATAGCGAAAATGCATTCTGTTTTTCTGAAACCGTATGTGATCATTATTTGTCAGGTGCTCTGTGATTTCAATCAGATGTTTCTTCTTTTCTTCACAGATGTGCCTTGTAACATCCAGAGCAGCCTCTGCACTTCGGATATGTTTAGATTTCGTTTGTTTATATTACAATCTGCTGTTGTCTTGAAACCTAAGAAGTCAAATGCACTCATGTTATAGACAATTCCCGGCCGGTGTGGCCGAGCGGTTCTAGGCGTTTCAGTCTGGAACCGCGCGACCGCTACGATCGCAGGTCCGCATCCTGCCTCGGGCATGGATGTGTGTGATTTCCTTAGGTTAGTTGGGTTTAAGTAGTTCTACGTTCTAGGGGACTGATGAACTCAGCAGTTAAGTCCCATAGTGTTCAGAGCCATTTGAACCAATTTATTGACGATTAATGTTTTTATTCGTCTTGACTTTTGTATCATGCCCTTTACATCTTCTGGAAAAATACATCTTTTAAGTCAAGCGTAAACATTCTGTCCAGTTATGATGTAGGTTATCGATCAGTAATGGACGCACTCCTGTGCTGGAAGAGCTTTTGCACGAATGGATTTATTACTTGAACTTACGTATTCATTCCTTCCATTTTCCAGCTTTTCTCTCATTCCTGACACAGTGCGTTAGCTTTAATTCGTCAGTTCTTTCCATTCAAACTGTTACGAACCTCTGCTGCCTCCGTCATTAGCTAACACACAGGGGTAAGAGCTCGGAACATAGAGCGTTCCACGTGTTAAAAGCTGTGGCTGTTAAACCGCATTCCATATGTTGATCGCATTTGGTACTACATTTTCAATCGCGGCAGTTTGAGCCTTTTATACTTTACTGGATTGGCGTTTAGTTCACATTTGACACAAAACTTCAGAATTCCTTATTATGGCACTTAGATCAATTTTTATTTCAAGTCTTTAATTCATTTTATTGCCGTTTACCGATTTCACGTGTTGTCACGCCCTGCTACGGAAGGTACACACGTAATTTATTGTATAAAACAGAAAGCAGACCTTATATTTGTTCTTAGAACTTACATTTCTTTCTTTCCGTAGGTGTGGCTACCACTATATGAAGATAACATTAAACAGTTTCGAGCTGGTACAGAAGCCGTTCGAGACTGGAAAAGCAAAGGGGTGAAGAACAGCTAATCCTGTGGATGATCCCAGTTGCACGAAGCCTATTTAACAGCCTTCAGGCGCGACAAGGATTTAATTTTCAATATATAATTATTAACCGTGTTAAAAAAATTTAAAAGCTGTCATGATTTGCTGATAAACAGATATTTCCAGAAAGAGATTTTCACTCTGCAGCGGAGTGTGCGCTGATATGAAACTTCCTGGCAGATTAAAACTGAGTGCCCGACCGAGACTCGAACTCGAGACCTTTGCCTTTCGCGGGCAAGTGCTCTACCAACTGAGCTACCGAAGCACGACTCAAGCCCGGTACTCACAGCTTTCCATTCTGGAAACATCCCCCAGGCTGTGGCTAAGCCATGTCTCCGTTATATCCTTTCTTTAAGGAGTGCTAGTTCTGCAAGGTTCGCAGGAGAGCTTCTGTAAAGTTTGGAAGCTGTGAGTACCGGGCGTGAGTCGTGCTTCGGTAGCTCAGTTGGTAGAGCACTTGCCCGCGAAAGGCAAAGGTCCCGAGTTCGAGTCTCGGTCGGGCACACAGTTTTAATCTTCCAGGAAGTTTCAAACAGATATTGTCTTAAATTACAGGTTTTGCTCAATAAGTCAAGCATTAAAGTTACAAGATGTGCACAGATCATTACTTACTATATTTTGCTGTTCATGAAGTAAAGTTCCAGCATCGGACATGAAGTTTTAATTTATTACTTCTTTGCTACTAACTATATTCGCAACACATTTTCTACACAACATCCACGTATAACACTGAAAATACCTACAATATACATCACTGTATAACACACCGTAAAAGAGATATGATGTCATAAACATTGTGATGCTTGGGAAAGCTACCTTTTTGCTTAAAACGGAGCGCAAATCACCCCGACAACACCTATACTCGCGCTAAATTTGATAATGATAGCACTTAGCGGCTTCCAACGAACTTTACACATAATTTCAAACCTTTTCTAAGCTTTTTCTCGTTTACATGCTTAACGTCAGATATTGAACGCACTAACTGGTTTGTAAAGTAGACATAGTTTGAAGCTGTTTATACATGCGATGTTTTTTAAGAACTGCCCGTGGAGGGTTATTCGTACTTACTGCTAGACAACAATGAGTTACGATGGATTTTATGTTATATGACACCCAGTTTTTTATATGGCAATGTAAGCTGTTTTAAATGTTTTAGGATACCTAATGATGGTCTGAAGACTGAAAATGATCATAATAAAAAAGTATTTTTTAGCAGCTCCTGGTGAGTTTTCTATGATTTTTTTCAAATGCTTAACAGCCTTAGAGCACGACAAATCACAAAGTATAAAAGCATTTGAGAACTTTTTTTCCTGACAATTACATATTTTCTTCTAGCTCTGTCATATCTGTAACTTCAAAAACCAAAAAGAAGCATGGTAATCTCAGTCTCGTTGAAACGTAGGAAGAAAGGAAGATGAGGGTTTTATATCCCATGAACGATGATGTCGTTAGAGATGGAACTGAAATTCAAACTGCGGATGGACGAAAGTCGGGCGTGTCCTCTCAAAAGAACCATCCCGGCATTTGCTTCAAGCGATATCAGAAAACAACAGAAACCTAAATCTGGATGACGGGTTCTTGAACGGACAGACTCCTGAATGCAACCCACTGTCAAGCCTTGTGCTACCTCCCCAGTTAAGCCCGGTTCAGGACCTTGTCTCTCCCCTCAGCGCTTAGTCCTCAACAAGGCTAGTACTACTGCGCTGCAAATGAATTACAAATTGAGCGCTTGATACGGGTGAAACAGCTAATGCAATTGTGAGCGTAAATTAAAATTGTTTCAGCAGAGAGTAGCGAGACATCGGCAACAATATAAATATAGCTGTGATTATTACATTCCACAATGTACTAAAAATGGGCGGACGGTAGCGCTATACGAGCGAGAACCATTTGACAGGCAATACACGAAACGTCATCCCTTATGAATCAGTCTTATATGAAGATCAAATGATTTCGAGAGTCGCTTCTGGACCAGTAACATCCATGACGCCACCGCCTCCAATAAAAATACGCTTTACGCTCTGATCAGTTGATTCTCTCTCCTCCAGATTAAGATTAATGGTATATGTGGCAATGAACGTTTCCAGTAAAGTCTACATTATAATTCAACAATGTCGTTTCACTCTCTTTTAGAGTGTATGTAGAAAGAGAAGATGGTAGTCAGGTGATGCTACAACTCTGATATTCAGGTATCCGAACCTGTTTCGCAAGCAGCCTAGATAGTTGCTCTTGTGTGTCAGAATCTCCATACTCTCTTCTTTCACTCGTTTGACTGCCTGAGTGTATGTGTGTGTGTGTGTGTGTGTGTGTGTGTGTGTGTGTGTGTGTGTGTGTGTGTGTAAATTGGAAGGAACACACAGAAAATGTTGTGGGGAAGGTTAACCAAAGACTGCGTTTTATTGGCAGGACACTTAGAAAACGTAACAGACGTACTAAGGGGACTGCCTACACTACGCTTGTCCGTCCTCTTTTAGAATACTGCTCCGCGGTGTAGGTTCCTTACCAGATAGGACTGACGGAGTACATCGAAAAAGTTCAAAGAAAGGCAGCACGTTTAGTATTATAGCGAAATATGGGAGTGCGTGTCACAGAAATGATGCAGAATTTGGGCTGGAAATCATTAAAAGAAAGGCGTTTTTCGATGCGACGGAATCCTCTCACGAGCTCGGACAGAAAGATACAGGTGTTCATTGTTTCCGCGCGCTATACGAGATTGGAATAATAGAGAATTGTGAAGGTGGTTCAATGAACCCTCTGCCAGGCACTTAAATGTGATTTGTAAAGTATCCGTGCAGATGTAGACAGACAGAGAGAGAGAGAGATAGATACAGGCAGCATTTAATGTTATCGATTCGAGTCTTATCATATCACTAGTTAAGGCAATCTGTCACTTTCCTTTTAGAATGTGCCATTTGGTACTATCAGGAAGAGATTTGAAATGAGCCATTTTAAGCTACACAATGAATGCAGTTATGATTTCATAAGCGCTTAATGGGTAGTACAAGTTGTGTTGCATACTGTAGCTTGTAAAAGAGAACCCAGTATTTTCTTAGCAACAGCGTTGCGAAGTTCAAACAGAAGGTTACTGAGAACCAATGCCTTTCATGTACTCTCCTCTTACTTGGAAATAATTCACAGTGATAAACGTGTTGAGCATAAAAATCCAAAAGAAATGAATTCGATGGCCTGAAATGAAATGGATTAATAGGGGTGAAATCAGTGAAGGTGTAATGATGTCAGTGAAAAACCGTTGAGATATACTGAACTCGCAGGTTAATGAATAAGGAGTGACATTTGAAAATTTGTTTCACAACTGGACTCAAAACCGATTTCCTGCTTACTGCGAGCTGATACCTTAATCATTAGGGTGGCTCTGACCATGCCTCCAGGCCAGAACCAACTTTTCTATGCCACTTGTTTCCACCTAGGATCCCCGAACACTGCTACTAGAGATACCCCTCTGGTTTATGTGGGAACGCCACCACTGGAGAAACGGAGTTAACGGGGTACCGTTTCATTACACTGGAGGTTCAGCGCATCGGAACGTGTTGTACCGAGTTAATTTCGTGGTAGGACTCCTCTGTTGCTGTCTACTTGAGATCGCACCAACTGCACTCCTATGGCCAACCACAATAATTACATACAAACACGGTCACGAGGTTAATGTTATTCAACGATGTCTCTGAAACAGCAACCACGCACATTAATCGAAACAGATATGCTCTATATTGAAGGGTACCGATACGAACCTACTTGCAGGATCCTGCTGTGAAAATAAATGACACTCAAGACAATCACTTCCGGTTGTCGGGCCATATGATGGCCGACAGTCAGGTAGGTGTACCACTACTGTCTGGAGATTATCCAGACACGTCTTCGGGCAAGAATCTCGTTGACTGGCATACAACTGTCTTCAGTGATGAGTCGTGCTTCGAACTGTGCCACGTGACGTGCAGAGTCGTGTCTGGAGACGATCCGGATAGTGATTGTGTACGAAAATGACTGTCGCCCTCCATTAGGATCGACAACCTGGAGTAATGATCTGAGGTGTCATTTCTTTTCAAAGCACGACCTCTTTGGTTTTCATCCGTGGCACCTTTTCCGCCGAGGGGTACTTCGATGATATTCTACGCCCCATTGTTCATGGCAAGCCATCAAGGGCTTACATTTCAGCAGGACAATCCTAAGATGAACATCAACAAAAGCAAAACGAGGATAATGGAATGTAGTCGAATTAAGTCGGGTGATGCTGAGGAAATTAGATTAGGAAATGAGACACTTAAACTACTAAAGGAGTTTTGCAATTTGGGGAGAAAAATAACTGATTACGGTCGAAGTAGAGAGGATATAAAATGTAGACTGGCAATGGCAAGGAAAGCCTTTCTGAAGAAGAGTAATTTGTTAACATCGAGTATAGATTTGTCAGGAAGTCGTTTCTGAAAGTATTTGTATGCAGTGTAGCCATGTGTGGAAGTGAAACATGTACAATGAATAGTTTAGACAAGAAGAGAATAGAAGCTTTCGAAATGTGGTGCTACAGAAGAATGCTGAAGATTAGATGGGTAGATCACGTAACTAATGAGGAGGTATTGAATAGGATTGGGGAGAAGAGGAGTTTGTGACACAACTTGACTAGAAGAAGGTATCGGTTGGTAGGACATGTTCTGAGGCATCAAGGGATGGTCAATTTAGTATTGGAGGGCAGCGTGGAGGGTAAAAATCGTAGAGGGAGACCAAGAGATGAATACACTAAGCAGATTCAGAAGGATATAGGTTGCAGTAAGTACTGGGAGATGAAGAAGCTTGCACAGGATAGAGTAGCATGCAGAGCTGCATCAAACCAGTCTCAGGACTGAACACCACAACAACAACAACAACAACAATCCACATCCGCATACAGCTTGAGTTTTTACTGCTTGTCTTCGTACTGGCCAAACCTGACCTTGCCGGCCGTGGTGGCCGAGCGGTTCTAAGCGCTACAGTCTGGAACCGCGCGACTGCTACGGTCGCAGGTTCGAATCCTGCCTCGGGCATGGATGTGTGTGATGTCCTTAGGTTAGTTAGATTTAAGTAGTTCTAAGTTCTAGGGGACTGATGACCTCAGATGTTAAGTCCCATAGTGCTCAAAGCCAAGCCAAGCCTGACCTTGGCCAACAACATCGCCGGAAATTTCAGCAACTGAGAACGTCTGGAGCATTAAGGGCACAGCCCTCTGACCAGATCGGGATTTTGACGATCTAAAGCGCTAATTGGACAGAATTGGCTCAAATGGTTCAAATGGCTCTGAGCACTATGGGACTTAACATCTGTGGTCATCAGTCCCCTAGAACTTAGAACTACTTAAACCTAACTAACCTAGGACATCACACACATCCATGCCCGAGGCAGGATTCGAACCGACGACCGTAGCGGTCACGCGGTTCCAGACTGAAGCGCCTAGAACCGCACGGCCACACCGGCCGGCCTGGACAGAATTTGGTGCGATATCCCTCAGCAGGACATACAATAACTCACCAATCATTGCAAAGTCGAATAACTGCTTGCATAAGGGGCAGAGTTGACTTGTTCAATTTTTTGAAGCTCTTTCTCTTCAATAAATCATCCGTGGTTTTTTTTTTTTAACTGTAATCATCTGTTTCCCTGTACATGTACATCATATCTACCGATTTCCGACCGTCCGCTGTGGTCGAGAGATTCTAGGCGCTTCACTCCGGAACCGCGCTGCTGCTATGGCCGCAGGTTCGAATCCTGCCTCGGGCATGGAAGTGTGTGATGTCCTTAGGTTAGTTAGGTTTAAGTGGTTCTAAGTCTAGGGTACTGGTGACCTCAGATGTGAAGTCTCATAGTGCTTAGAGCCATTTGAACCATTTTTGAACCGATTTCCGTTCCATTCAGGTAATTCCTTTGTGGTGCTTCGTTTTTTTCTCCTTTTTTTTTCTTCTTATGGTGTATTTTGGTCGAATATGCAAATATGTTTACCAACACTGGAATCCTGGCGAAAACCTCAGACACACTGCCTGACATAAAATTCTCTGTTAGAGGTGTAACAGCCACCAGAGTGCATTACTGTTGTTCGTGTTTATTGTTGTTACCAGGCCTGGCAGGGGCGTTGAAAGCTTCAGATGTTGAGTGTTCACTGTAAAGGACACGCAGACGCCGCATACTTGTATGAGGCAGCGTTATAAAAACCTGACAGAGACTGAAATGGCCTCATTGTGGACCTCCATTTCGTCGGCTGATGGAATCATTCAGTATCCATATACGTCGGACATTCGTGTATGGCAATGCCCCAACGGTGGACTGCATAGGATCGTGAGGGCTGGCGTATTCGTCGCCAAGGTTCTGGTCGACCAGGTCTGAGAACCATAACGGAGGATCGCCGTGTTGTGCACCAAAACATATCACAACCCCTTCCCATCAGCGCCTAACATCCGAGAACACGTAACATTCCGTGTCACCCTGAACCTTTGATCGGGAATTGGCAGTATCCTGACCAGAGAATTACGGGAGCGAGCTTTGGTTGGCGTAAATACCGCAACCCAAACCGTTACGTTTGGAGTGGTGCCATGACGGGGAAGTATAGACTGCTAATGAATGGCCTGCATTGTGTTCAGCTATGAATCGCCGATCTGCACTACCGCGAATGATCGTCGTTGTCCAGAACGGCGGCGACCTGGGGAGAGATCCTGTTCTTCCAATGAGGCAGCTGGGTCACGATGTGGGGAACCACAGTGTATGACTGCAGGTTACACCTGGTAGTGGTAGAGGGAACTCTGACGGCACAACGATACGTCACAGGCATCCTGCGTCCTCACATGTTACTACTTCTGTGACAGTAACGTGGGATCATTTTTCAACAGGACAATGCTCATCCATACTTGGTAAGTGTCTCCTTGACCTGTCTGCACGATGTTGAGGTATTCCACTGTCCACCGAGATCCTCATCCCTCTCCGATAGTCAGCAGCTTGTGGTCGTGCGGTAGCGTTCTCGCTTCCCACGCACGGGTTCCCGGGTTCGATTCCCAGCGGGGTCAGGGATTTTCTTTGCCTCGTGATGACTGGGTGTTGTGTGATGTCCTTAGGTTAGTTAGGTTTAAGTAGTTCTAAGTTCTAGGGGACTGATGACCATAGATGTTAAGTCCCACAGTGCTCAGAGGCATTTGAGCCAAGCCTCTCCGATACAATACGTGTGGGAGCAGCTCGTACGTCAACTCCACTCCCAGTGCCACTGTTCAAGATATCAAGGACCATTTACAACAGCTATGGACCGGCTTGCATCACGCGAAGTCACTAAGACTTTATGACACCCTTCCCAGCAAAGTAAGTGCATTCTCCTAGGACAGAGAGGGTGCAACATCATACTGATAAGTGGCCTTATACTGTCAAACCTTTGTAAATATGGCTATATTTTCCAGTCACTGAAATAATACCGCATACCCCTTCAACCCGTGAAGTTTCATTTCGTTTTCTCCTTCCCTTCTGGCTGCTTCACTTTTTTGTCAGGCAGAGCGTTCTTATTGCATTTCAGTGCACAAGATATAATGATAGAAGTGCACAGAAATCGATGAACGTAGGAATAAACAGGGGAGCAACTGAACCGGGATTTAGCTTCACACAGAGGGTTTTACCTTCACATTGCAACGTGGACTGCTGCGTAGGTAATGGCCTCAACATCGCACAGACCCAACATCAGAAGCAGAGGACCATCGTTTAGTGACATGGCTGTACAACACATCTCGTGTCTAATATTGTTCGTCTGCGAGTGGACTCTTATACCACCCCCAAAACCGCTGACCATACTTCCGCGGTTGGCTTCAGAGAACCGGCCTCACCGGCTCCTCCCAGGTGGCCAACCCAATGGTTGCCACTCCAATTGGAGGACGACGGGGAGGAGGAAATTATGTTTAATGTCCCGTCGACAACGAGGTCGTTAGAGACGGAGGGCAAACTCAGACTAGAGAAGGATGGGGAAGGAAATCGGCCATGTCCTTGCGAAGGAACCATCTCGGCACTTGCCTGAAGCGATTTAGGAAAATCACGGGAAACCTAAAAGTGGATTGCCGGACGCTGGTTAGAACCGTCGTCCAACCGAATGCGAGTCCAGTTTGCTAAACAGTGCGCTCTGTTCCAACTCAATTGGTGCCGCAGGAACGCTCCTCCAAGGGGGACGACGAAAAATAATTGTTTCAGTTAAGTTTCTTGCTGAAGTCGATTCGCGCAAGGCCTGACACTGACATCTGTCTTTCTGGCCGAATTTAAAGTTGATGACCTCTCACTTCCTGACCCAAAAGGCGGCCATTGCACAAAATTCGTTCTAAGACCCACGCGTCGCCAAATATGCTTCAGGCCATTCATCCGTCACGTCTCGAACTCACGCCACTGACATTTAAAAAATTCTGTAAATACTCTTTGCCTCAGTATCAGACGTCCGGATTTTTTGTGTCTAATCAAAACACTCGTATCATTACAATTTCATGACACTGCATTTACAGTGATTACATCGCAGTCGATCCCTACGTTTCATTTTAGTGCATTTCTTTAATTTTTAACATACAGGGATTGGACAAAAATATGCTTGAATGACCACGAACAGCAGCTTTGCAATGTCCTGAAGACGTCGCAAGTGTCCGTCGTGGTCAGAACAGTGTTCTCTGTAGTCGTGAGTGCATTATGTCGGAGCTAAGTAAATTTGAACGCTGGTAGATTGGTGGTGCTTCCATAAGCAAGGAAGCCCTAGTGTTTGGAATTTCAAGAGGCATCGCATCGAAGGTTTATATCGCATACAGGGGAAGCCTGAAAACATCATGCCAAGTCACAAAGTGGACGAAATTGTGTGTTGAGTGATCGTCACAGACGGTTATTGAAGAGGATTGTGACGAACGTAAGGGGATGGCAGCTGGAAAAGTCACTTCAAGAATGTCGCACTGAATAACCCTGACAGCACTGAAGCAACACGAAGGGAGCCACAGAAGCAGGGAACTGTTGGACGAGATGGATACCCACAACCACACATCAGTGATGCAAACGCCCTTAACACGAAAATGTTATGCCAAAGCTATAAAACCTGTACTGTGCAGCAATGGAAGAAAGTTATTTAGTCGGATAAGTCTTGTTTCACACTGTTTGCGACTTCTGGCTGAGTTTACGCCCGAAGAATGAACTATGGTCAGGGGTCGGCGATGATTTGTGCACCCATATCTTGGTATTCCATGGACCCCATAGTTACTCTGCAAAGTAGCATTATTTCCAAGGACTGCGTGACCATTTTGGCTGATCAGGTCCGTCGCATTGTACAGTGTTTGTTCCCGAATGGTGAGGATGTGTTCCAACACGTCAGGGATCCTGTCCACAGTTCGCATCGTTCAGGACTGCTTTTGTGAGCACGAGCATGAGTTGCCGCAACTCTCTGGCCACCACACTCACCAGATCTCAATGTTATTGAGCCTTTTTGATCTGTTTTAGATAAAAGAGTGTGTGATCGCTGTCCACTTCCACCATCGTTGCCTGAACTCACCACTATTTTGTATGAAGTTTGGTATAAGATTCTCTTCAAAACCATACAGTATTTGTATTTATCCATTTCGAGTCGACTGGAAGCTGTTTGGACTGCCAATCGGTGTCCTACATAGTATTATACATGATACTGTGTTGGGTTTTTGATGTTACCGTATTTTTGTCTACGCTCTGTGTATCCCTTGTGACGGGGTAAACGACGACCCTCCACAGACGCTGTTCCGATATAGGCCTTGGGAGAACCTGTGGTAGTAATATTCTGAAATTATAAAGAAAGCATCGGTGATAATGAAAGTTTCAATCAGGCCTCAGGCTAACGGCCAAGGCATTTTCTCGCGATAAGCAAGAAATCCAGGTTCTATTACCGCTTGGGCCAAAACTGTCAACTGATACTGCATTTCAAAACATCCAGTGATGCAGCAGTCTGTTAAGTAAATCTTTGGACATATGATACATCAGTTTAGACAATAAGAAATGTGCATCATTACATTTTATGCCTTTCACTGAGATAAGGAAGTAGTCTCCTAGCTTCAATTAGATTTCTTACTCTCTCTACATGGCAGGATATTATCTTTCTTTACTATCATCGCGCTGCCCGTGCGCCTCGACTGATCATTCTGGCTATATAAAGTGTTTTCTCAATTTCTTATTTCTTCAAACAATCTCAGAGTATATGGTGCAAATACTTTGAAGACATACCAAGCACTAAGAGCAGCAAAAATGTCATGACAAGTGTTCCCTTAATTACTGATAAATATCGAAGACGTTTCATCCGTGTGTTCACTTTTAATGACACACATTTTACGAACGTTTCATGTCTATTTTCAGCATAACTGAGCGATGTGACCCGATGTTTAAGTCGATTAAGGCATAGTATGGAGAATGGGCGGTTCAAACTGTCGGTTAAAAGTACTATATTAGCTTCTGGAATTTTGCTCTGTCAATGCAGTCAGATTCTGGGATGGCTCTTCAAAATTTCCTATTCCTTGTCGCATCCATCTCCAGCTGATTCAGGTCTTATCAATGATATCTATGTCGACGACGCACCGCAGTGTGATCTAACACGCCTACGGTCTTAGCATAACTGTAATAATTTCACCATTTTATCATAACAACGTAATCCAACATACTGAATTATAAATAACACGTCATTTCAAGGTCAGGTTCGTCATTTTCGTGCTAATTAGGACGCAGAACATGTTTGACGTAAGGAAAGTGGCGAAGACATTAGCACATTATGACTGTATCACAGAGTAAAATACAACGAAATTGTGCGTTCCCATGACTATTTCTTTCTTCTTTCGGCTCTTATAATGGAAATGGAGCTATTGAAAAACTATTATAAGTTTCCGTAAATTTAGTAAAGTCTGTGTGTGTGTGTGTGTGTGTGTGTGTGTAAGAGGGGGACGGAGGGGGGGCGAAGGTGTTTAAAATCTATGCAACGTTTTATTTTGCAACTTTAAAATCACAATTCTTTCTTGCTCATATACACAGGAATCAGGAATTCTTCCGTTTGGGCTTTATTTTTCGGTTTTTTTCTTTTTCCAGTAACGAAGCCTTTTCTGTATAACAGCAAAGTTTTACAAAAATCGTAGTGTAACTAATGCCTTGCCTTCTCCTCTATTCCGTTGCAGCGCCGCTAATAGTCCCTTCTTCACGATTAGATAAGAGTAACATGCCGACAACAGCCATAACAACAACAATAACAAGCGGAGGTTGAATCAGTAATGGACCCGTGCCCTGTTTCCGTACGAGCAGAAATGTAGCCACATTTCTCTCGTAATTTGTACTATAATCGGTGCGTGACAGTTTACGAGCTCCTTAACCGAGTTACCTACTGGTCCTACAGAAACTGCTTCACGTAAACCCTACGAGATAAACGGTCTTCCCGCGGAAGTCAGGCGTCTGGGATTTTAGTTAGAATTTTCACTTGTCTCACATGAAAAGTATTTTGTTCATTTACTATCTATCGGAACTGCCTCATTTCATTACTTAAATCGTGCCTAGTGGATGAAATTCTTATGAGAATGGAAGTGCCGAATTGCGTGTTCTCTCGTGACCGTGTAAATACTCTTTTCAATTCGCAGAAAAGTGCGGAAACTTCTACTGTACACACACACACACACACACACACACACACAATGAACCTACCATACGCCACGTTTACAGGTTACATAATCAGCGGAAGACGAAAAACGATTTTCGGAAAACGATTTTCGTTGTAGTGTTTACGTGTTAGTCCTTTATCGATTTTGGTCAGCCGATTAAGTATTTGTTGTTTTGCATAAATGGCACCTGTGATCAGCTGTTCCAGTTTCGTCAACATGGTGAACTGAGGTTATCAGTAACATTGCAGGTTTTTAACGAAGGGAGATTGCCTTGTGGATACCAGTGAGTACCTGGCATGGAGATGGGTGAAATTGTTTGAAGACAGGATGTTCAATAACCTTACTCATCCCAGTTAATGAGTGGGAAACTGTTGTATTACACTAATCCATATCAGGCGCTTTTGCGGGAATAAGCGTGAACACTGGTGGAATATTAGTGGACTCCAACAGTCTAGTGACTCGGAATGAACAGAAACTTTCGAATGCGTGAAGGTACTTTCCCATTTCTGTTTACAGAATTAGTGAATGTTGTGTTACGAATCATTGGCTGTTTACGAAACACTTTGCCACTAAAAAGAGAGAAAACGTATAGCAGTTTGCAAATTATCCAGTTGCACAGGATATTGGATTGTTACCAAGGAATTAGATTTTACTAGGGGAGGAAATGTATCTTTTGCGTACTTCTTTACATTAATCAAGTGATGGATGTTCTTATCTTCAATTAAATAAATAAAATGAATAAGTTTCTGATAAGTTAAATACTCTCTTTTCCTTCAAACCACATACGTGAAACAGCTTCACTGCATGATGCTGTGCAGGTGATGCCCTCACAGCTCGTAAATATTTGAAAGTAATGTTTACGTATGCACAGAACACTCCACATAAGAGCAGCGAACGTGTGAATGTACGATGCTCCACAGTTATTTAGATGTAGATTTTATCCTTGACACAGAACAATTTTTTATGATTACACATTTGTTAGTGACATCATGGTAGTGGTGCTCTTTAAAATCACTTTGTCCTCATTTGCTAACATTTTGAAAAGGGTAGTAACAGCTTTACAATCCAATGACGGGTCCAATGCGTTAGAGCGTTTTTTTTTTCTTTTTGAGCGAAAATCAGTTTATTTTTGGAGCTGAAACTGGCAACCAAAATCCCCATTTTGAGAATCGACATTGGAGAGTTTAAAACACCAGTCAGAAGCTGTAATTCAAAACTGGTTTACAGAAAAACTTAATTCGGGAACGCATGTAAACTTACAATATCAAAAACTGTATCGTAGGAGTTAATGTTTGGGGAGTATATTGCCAGAGCAACTAAAATCAGAGTAAAGAGTTGTAATAAATATATATTTGCTCTCACTTATGCACAAAAAACAACTGTAACTTCTGAATTCCGTCAGGATATATTCACGTATCTGATCGTGTTCTTTAATTACTGGCTTAACCATATCAGTTTACAGAAACTAAAGCAATACAAAACTAGATTATAAACATCAAAACACTTACAATAATGTCCTTTCACGTCAGCAGCGCCGGTACGCTTCCATGATGAAATGAACGATACAGCGGTGTGATAGTTTTTTGTTTTTTTGGGGAGGGTGCAGATAGTGAACTATCACAGCCAAAGAGTTTCCTGTGCATGGTGCCAACTCGGTGCTATTTTAAGTGTTAAAACTACAACCTGACGCAACGAGTTATACTTACCAAACGCGTTTAGTGGCATTTATGTTAATTAATAGAACATGTATGTATTGCAAGCACGACTTTCGGTTAATTCGTGATCAGAGAATTTTTTTCCATGTGGACAAGAAATAACATACGTATTTTTATAAGTTACTGAGAACTCATAGTAACTTGTTACTTATAATACGTACGTTATTTCTAGCCCACCCGAAGTGTTCTGATGTTAAGCACGACTGGAAAACAACCCTGTGACCACAGAAAGACGATGCTACAGGTAATCCAGAAGTCGTACATGCAATATACCAATGCCTTACTAATTAATATAAATTCAGCTGATGATGGACCTTACTTAAACTCTTTGCGATGCAGTACTGTCACAGTCTCTTTCTACAGTGTTATGATTTTAGGTAAGCAGCCTGAATGATGTTGTGTGTGTGTGTGTGTGTGTGTGTGTGTGTGTCCCCTAGAGAACACAATCAGATGATTGCAGAGAGAGATAAGAGAGAGAGAGAGAGAGAGAGAGAGAGAGAGAGAGAGAGGCACAATAGACACATATAGTCAGCACATGAAATACAATGTTTGTTCTCACAGAACTTGCAAAGAGAAATAAAATCCTGAAGCCTGTCGTGCTATGCATGGCAAAAGTAACTGATCCAGTACTTATTACTTAAATCACTGTCCGAAAAGGGAAGTATTACATAATAATGTGATTGCATTACCTAATAACGTGATTCTGCCGGGGAGACAACCTTTTAAGGGAACACGGCCTTTAAGGAGGCCTCATAAGTCCAATAATATTGTCAATCAATCAGTATATCGACCCTCTGAGGACGGGTATTGACGCACTGTCAGTACCAGAAATACTGGCGAACAGTACTGATGGCTCCCAAAATATTCGCAGTATTGAGTAATGACAGTCTACAAACATTCGCCATTCAGATGTTCACTGAGCTTTATGAACGAGATATAAAACGTTAGCGTGCAGTGTTTACATTTTCACTTCGTCTAAGTTCCTTTTGCTAGAAGTTCACGGTTCAATAATATGGTTTCCAAAAGGAACAAAGATTTGATGGTTGAATTTATTGAGTGCTTCAGAAAAAAGAAAGGCGTGTGGACTCAATATTCAAAGGAATATATGAACAAAATTGACCAAAACACCGCCTATGAGGAATTACTAAACATGCACATCAAATAGTTTTATAGGCTTCTGCGGGGATAGTTATCGTATTTTCCAGTTTAGGATGATCATTGGAAGATATATTGTCATTTCTTTCGTTACAGATTTGAAACGCTGCATTTCACGGCCATGAGGCAATATACTTCTACTTCGAAAAGAATGTCATATATGTGCAATTATTAATAGGAGATACGCGAAATGCATTGTCTCAGATTTATCTCACAATGCCAAAAAAGTTTTACGTCAGTTAACTGAATATGGCATGCCTGTAATCAGAAATCTGAAAGAGTTTCTCGTCGACTGCGATTGTCTCTCTGATTATCGTGTTTTGTTTCCCTATGTCATGTCTTACCAACATTAATAATTTGTCGTACGATGCAGCGCTCATTCAAAAATAGTTTATGAGATGTTTCGGGTGTATGGTTCTGATTACGTTCAGTATGCTAACATGAGACTAGTCACTTTTTTTTCCAGCCATTCCCTGATCCATTTCTTCCTCTTCGTTGTGTCTTGGCAGCCATGGCCAAACTAGTATTTTCAATAAATACTGAATGTGTGCAGGATGCTTTAGCTGTCGAAGTTTCTATTGTGGGCTGGGTGCTCTGTTTGACAGCGGGCTGCTGTTGACACGGGCAGGTGACCCGACTTGACTCCGTCGACTTATTATTGTGCGCCCGCCGCTGCGCCAACGCTTGCGGGACCGGTTCGTCGGGTGCAAGGTAGCACCACCACCACCAGCAGCAGCAGAAGCAGCAGCAGGCGGCTACAACCTGCAGCAGCCCGCGGGACCAGACACGTACTCACCTTGCGAGCAGACTATCCCGGCAGGGCGCTGCGCCGCTATCCATGGCTCATCCCACCCGCTGACAGCTGACAGCTCGAGGCCGCCGCCCGCCAATCGGGCCACCACTGCCACGGCAAACAATAACAAACAACACACTGGCGTACTATTGGCACACGTCCGAGGTCGGCGCAGGACCGGGCGCTGTCGGAGGAGGCGCGGCCGAAAGATCAATATACAAACTCCATTGAAGACGGCGCGCTGCTCGTACGCGCACACATACACTCACACACACACACACGCACACGCGGGCGCGCGCCGATACTCTTTGATAATGCTATTCGGACGCAGTGTCGGTTCTGCGCATGCCCGGCGACCCCCTGGCAGTGTCCCGCGGCGGGGTGGTGGGAGGGGCGAGAAGAGGGCAGCAGCGTGATAACAACGAGAAGGGGCTCTTGACAGTTGGCGAAACTGGCAGAAGAAAGAGGAACGGGGCGAGGACGCGAGAAAAAGAGGGTGCGGGAGACGGCGACGTCACGGAGGCGAGGCGACACGGCGCGACAGCACGCGACCGCGTAGTCAGCCCGCGAGGCCGTTACTGCTCGCGAGCGGCGGCGGGCGCGCACACGGCCCAGGCGAGCGGGGCTGGCCGCCGTGACGGCCAAAGAGCTCCGGCCGCGAAGACGCCACAGCGCCGGCACAAAGAGCAGCGCGGGCAGCGGCGCTGGCGGCCGCGCTTTCACAGTCGCCGAGACGGCCGCGCGCTAGAGGCGGGATTCACACAAACCGTCAACGTCCTCATGACGTCAAATACGGCAGTATCCATAATTCGCTATTTCAGACATGACCATATCAAACTTCAACTGTAACGAACATCGACTTACGAGGCTCCTTTTTTGTTTACACGCTCCACGATGTTGACGGAGCTAAACCACTTCTTATAAACAACCCGTCAGCTTAGCCGCCTGCACACATAGACAATTGTAGTTTGTCCAGGTTTCAATATATTAAAGCGGCCCACTCACCATAAATAACATTGTCAATGCGATTTCGTAAGGTTAACATGTACAATACCCTAAAGAAAGCATATGCCGCAATTATATTACCTACAGCAAAAAATAGAAGAAATGTATGATGAAATAAAAGAAATTATTCAGATAGTGAAGGAAGACGAAAATTTAATAGTCATGGGTGACTGGAATTGGGTAGTAGGAAAAGGGAGAGAAGCAAACTTAGTAGGTGAATATGGATTGGGGGTAAGAAATGAAAGAGGAAGCCGCCTGATAGAATTTTGCACAGAGCACAATCTAATCGTAGCTAGCACTTGGTTCAAGAATCATAATAGAAGATTGTATACATGGAAGAAGCCTGGAGATACGGACAGGTTTCAGATATATTATATAATGGTAAGACAGATATTTAGGAACCAGGTTTTAAATTTTAAGATATTTCCAGGGGCAGATGTGGACTCTGACCACAATCTATTGGTTATGAACTGTAGATTAAAACTGAAGAAACTGCAAAAAGATGGGAATTTAAGGAGATGGGACCTGGATAAACTAACTAAACCAGAGGTTGTACAGAGTTTCAGGGAGAGCATAAGGGAACATATGACAAGAATGGGGGAAAGAAATACAGTAGAAGAAGAATGGGTAGCTTTGAAGGATGAAGTAGTGAAGGCAGCAGAGGATCAAGTAGGTAAAAAGACGAGGGCTAGTAGAAATCCTTGGGTAACAGAAGATATATTGAATTTAATTGACGAAAGGAGAAAATATAAAAATGCAGTAAATGAATCAGGCAAAAAGGAATACAAACGTCTCAAAAACGAGATCAACAGGAAGTGCAAATTGGCTAAGCAGGGATGGCTAGAGAACAAATGTAAGGATGTAGAGGCTTATCTCACTAGGGGTAAGATAGATACTGCCTACAGGAAAATTAAAGAGACCTTTTGAGAAAAGAGAACCACTTGTATGAATATCAAGAGCTCAGATGGAAACCCAGTTCTAAGCAAAGAAGGGAAAGCAGAAAGGTGGAAGGGGTATAAAGGGGGTCTATACAAGGCCGATGTACTTGAGGACAATATTATCGAAAAGAAGAGGATGTATATGAAGATGAAATGGGAGATATCATACTGCGTGAAGAGTTTGACAGAGCACTGAAAGACCTGAGGCCCCGGGAATAGACAACATTCCATTACAACTACTGACAGCCTTGGGAGAGCCAGCCCTGAAAAAGCTCTACCATCTGGTGAGCAAGATGTATGAGTCAGGCGAAATACCCACAGACTTCAAGAAGAATATAATAATTCCAATCCCAAAGAAAGCAGACGTTGACAGATGTGAAAATTACCGAACTATCAGTTTAATAAGTCGCGGCTGCAAAATACTAACGCGAATTCTTTACAGACGAATGGAAAAACTGGTAGAAGCCGACCTCGGGGAAGATCAGTTTGGATTCTGTAGAAATACGGGAACACGTGAGGTAATACTGACCCTACGACTTATTTTAGAAGCTAGATTAAGAAAAGGCAAACCTACGTTTCTAGCATTTGTAGACTTAGAGAAAGCTTTTGACAATGTTGACTGGAATACTCTCTTTCAAATTCTCAAGGTGGCAGGGGTAAAAGACAGGCAGCGAAAGGCTATTTACAATTTGTACAGAAAGCAGATGCCAGTTATAAGAATCGTGGGACATGAAAGGGAAGCAGCTGTTGGGAAGGGAGTGAGACCGGGATGTAGCCTCTCCCCGATGTTATTCAATCTGTATATTGAGCAAGCAGTAAAGGAAACAAAAAAAAATCGTAGTATGTATTAAAATCCATGGAGAAGAAATAAAAACTTTAAGGTTCGCTGATGGCATTGTAATTCTGTCAGAGACAGCAAAGGACTTGGAAGAGCAGTTGAACGGAATGGACAATGTGTTGAAACGAGGATATAAGATGAACATCAGCAAAAGCAAAACGAGGATAATGGAATGTAGTCGAATTAACTCGGGTGATGCTGAGGGAATTAGATTAGCAAATGAGACACTTAAAGTAGTAAAGGCGTTTTGCTATTTGGGGAGCAAAATAACTGATGATGATCGAAGTAGAGAGGACATAAAATGTAGACTGGCAATGGCAAGGAATGCGTTTCCGAAGAAGAGAAATTTGTTAACATCGAGTATAGATTTAAGTGTCAAGATGTCGTCTCTGAAAGTATTTGTATGGAGTGTAGCCATGTATGGAAGTGCACGATAAATAGTTTAGACAAGAAGAGAATAGAAGCTTTCGAAATGTGGTGCTACAGAAGAATGCTGAAGATTAGATGGGTAGATCACATAACTAATGAGGAGGCACTGAACAGAATTGGAGAGAAGAGAAATTTTTGGCACAACTTGACTAGAAGAATCGGTTGGCAGGGCATATTCTAAGGCATCAAGGGATCACCAATTTAGTACTGGAGGGCAGCGTGGAGGGTAAAAATTGTAGAGGGAGACCAAGAGATGAATACACTAAGCAGATTCAGAAGGATGTAGGTTGCAGTAGGTACTGGGAGATGAAGAACCTTGCACAGGATAGAGTAGCATGGAGAGCTGCATCATACCAGTCTCTGGACTGAAGACCACAACAAAAACAAGATGTACAAAGAAAGCATATGCCGCAGTTATATTAGCTATAGCAAAAAAGTAAATAGATCCGAGAATGGTCGAGAAAACGAGCAACTTACCGCATGTTAATTTACTGACTGAAATCAAAACCATTGGTGCGAAAAGAAGTCCACTGGTGCAACACTAATTTTAAACGGAGGAAGAAATTTCTGAAAATGTACGTTTGGAGCACAGCATTGTATGGTAGTGAATTATGGACAGTCGGAAAACCAGAAATTTAGAGTAACCTAAGGATTTGATATGTGGTGCTATAGAAGAATCAGAAAATTTGCTGGACTGACAAGCTAAGAAATGAGGAGGTTCCCCAGAGAATTGGCGAAGAAAGGAACGTATGGGAAACACAGGATGATAGAACATGTATTAAGACATCAGGGAATAAGTTGCGTACGGTTACAGGGGCTTAAGAGCGTAAAAACTGTAGGGGAAGACAGAGACTGAATACACCCAACAGTTAAAAAAAAAAAAGAGACACAAACAGTGGGAGATTCCTGGAAGATAGATGTTACTGTAGATATAAATCGTGAACGTTCCTTCCATGTCATCTGATGGTATGATACAATCTAAAATTGATATATTCCGTCTTCTATCTTAATAAAAACAAATATTTTAGAAAACATGCGTTACATTAACATCTGCATCAATTAAACTCGCTACGTTCTGCATGAACCCGTTATATTCCCCCCCCCCTCCGCCCCCCTCTCACCCCACACACTTTATCTACAGCGTCAGATATGTACATCAAAAACATTAAGAACGTTTCGATTCAAATTATTTGCTGCAGAATAAAGTTGGTCATGACGCATATCTCGTGATACACGGCTGCCTTTGATTTATATACATAAAGCAAACACTTCTGACGAGGCCACACAGTAATTGCAGGTATGCGTTGTTCAGCGAATAAAACGATTCTGATGCATTTTAGTCACTCACTCCTGAAGCACAACTTTATTGCAGTGCGTGACTAAGTCTGCAGTGCCGTGGTGTGACGTAACATCAACACACATTCTGTAGGCTCCCGGATCGTAGAGAAACACGATATTTAGAGAAAAATATAGAGTATTCCGAGACACTGTAAGTGTTTCGTGTTTCAATTCATTTTCAGATGGTTCCACATTTTGTACATAATTTATAAATCAATAACCGACAGTCTACCGATGATCTCCACAATTATCGTGCGTTATTAGTGTTTTACACTGCTCAGTGACGTTACCGACTTTTGATTATTAATTCGCAATCATGACGACCATCCAGTAATTGCCGCTCTTAAGCTATGACCGGATATAACCTATCAACCATTGTGGTTCCTCATCACACGTCCGATACTCTAAAAAACAAAAGAAGTTTGTACAAATATCCACTCAGACTGCAACAGGCATCCAACATTATACAAAGGCTGGCAAGTTAGTTGTATTATAAGTGAGAGATAGACGAATTCCTCTCGTCTAAATGATCCAAAAAATCGATTTAGTCGCAGTTGCTGTTACATGAAAAACATCTTACGACAGCCAGTATTATTATTATTATTATTTCTATTTTTCTCAGACCTTAGGTAACTGGTTAAAATGGAAAGTGACACGGACCTTCATCAAGCGTGACTTCCTTTTAACTGTACGGTATATGTTACATTGTATTTAGGAACTTTCCGGTTACTGAACACGTATCAATAATTACGGATTTCTGTAGTTTTATATGTACGTTTGGGTGTAGCTGTATTGCGTTGATGTACTGGTGGATACTGTGTGGTATGACTCCTGTAGTTGATAGTATAATCGGTATAATGTCAACTTTATCCTGATGCCACATGTCCTTGACTTCCTCAGCCAGTTGGATGCATTTTTCAATTTTTTCTCCTGTTTTCTTCTGTATATTTGTTGTATTGGGTATGGATATTTCGATTAGTTGTGTTAATTTCTTCTTTTTATTGGTGAGTATGATGTCAGGTTTGTTATGTGGTGTTGTTTTATCTGTTATAATGGTTCTGTTCCAGTATAATTTGTATTCATCATCATCATCATTATTATTATTATTATTATTATTATTATGTAGTATTCTGCCAAGTGGTAGATCCATGTCTTCCTACGGAGAATTTCTGATTCTATTGGTCCCTGTCTTCAGCTTCTTCCTTCAGTATGTTGTATCTCCTTCCATCTTTCATGTCGTCCAGATGTTGAATTTTTCTTCTTTATCGTCCTGCGTCTCCTCTGACAATGAGTTTCCCTTCGATGACATCATGTATGAGTCCCTCGAGTCTAAGTACATGTCCAAGCCAGTTGGCCTTTCTCTGAAGAACTATTGCAGAATATTTCTCTTCTCTCCTGCTCTTCGCAATACATCGTCATTTTTTATGCGATCTGTCCACTTGATTTTTTCCATTGTCCTGCTGCACCACATTTGAAAGCTCTCTTAGTATTTTTTTTCCTTTTTCTCATCATCCATGTCGGTGCTCCATACAGTGTGTAAGTAGGCTGTTTATCTTTTCTTTATGTAAGTAGGCTGTTTATGTTTTCTTATTGGCAACGTTACGTAGCGCTCTATATGAAAATCACTGGCTGTGCTGTGTGCAGTCTGTGGCTAGTTTGCATTGTTGTCTGCCATTGTAGTGTTGGGCAGCGGCAGCTGGATGTTAACAGCGCGTAGCGTTGCGCAGTTAGAGGTGAGCCGCCAGCAGTGGTGGATGTGAGGAGAGAAATGGCGGAGTTTTGAAATTACATATATTATGACTTGTGATGATATTAAGGTAAATACATTGTTGGTTCTCTATTAATATCTTTCATTTGCTAACTATCCCTATCAGTAGTTAGTGCCTTCCGTAGTTTGAACCTTTTATTTAGCTGGCAGTAGTGGCGCTCGCTGTATTGCAGTAGTTCGAGTAATGAAGATTTTTGTGAGGTAAGTGATTTCTGAAAGGTATAGTTTAATGTTACTCAGGGCCATTCCTTTGCAGGGATTTTTGATAGTCAGATTGCGTTGCGCTAAAAATATTGTGTGTCAGTTTAAGCACAGTCTTGTATAAATTTTTCTAAGGGGACGTTTCATATGTCGACCCTTAGCCGAGGATACCTCACTGGAATCTTCTGATATTTTCTTGTAGTTTGTGTATTTAGTGTAGCTTTTGTTTATTGCTAGCGCGTAATTATAGAGAGAATTTCCTTTGTAGTTGTGGTTTTTCATTGTTGTACAGTAAAACAGTTGTGGCATGCATGTAGATTTGCACCAAGTATTTCGCAGCTGCGCTTGCAATTAACTAGATATTATTTTCAGTGCTATGTTAATGTGTTCTCCTATTTTTGCTCTTCAAATTGTGTTTTTCTGTGTTGTCGTGTGAAATATTGTGACAATAATGGCGTGTGAAAAACGTAACACTAGGCTCCAAAGTAAACTGAGGAATGACAGTGAAGACGAAAGTAGTGTGTTAGCGCCACCATGTAATGAATTAACTAATGTTCAACATAGTAATTTGGTAACTGTGCATAGGGAAATGGAGCGGGTGGCAAACAATGGCGTAGGCAGTGAAACAATTAGTGAACAGGGAAGCATTATCGATCGATCGCTCGGCAACAGCTCGCCTCAGGAATCCGAAATGATAGGACACAATTTTGCAGATAGTGTAGATTCAGGTTTTGGGTCCTCACCGTTTTCTCAAATGAGTCAAGACACATTTTCTGCTTGTCAAAATGTGAATGTTGCCGGTGAAAATGCACTGCCAAAAAGCATAGAGAAACAGATTCCAGACACTAATACATTATTATTGCAATTAATGCAACAAATGGAACAAAATCAGAGACAAATGGGACAAAGGCTTCAAAAGTTAGACACAATGGAACAAAATCAGAGACAAACACAGCAAAAGCTTCAAAAGTTAGACACAATGGAACAAAATCAGAGACAAACACAGCAAAAGTTAGACACAATGGAACAAAATCTTCAAAAGTTAGACACCACACTTGAACAAACACGTGAAGATTTAACCACTGAGTTACATAACATCGAATGGAAATGTCAAAAGGTCTGTAATGACGTAAAAACACAAATTTGTGAGCATTTCCAACCTATTTTTTCGCGTCATGAAAATGCATTAAAGAATCACGAAGCAGCCATAAAAGAACTGCAAACTATTGTTCATGAAAATCATGAGACCTTGCAAGCTAAAATTGACTCAGTTGCATCTACCGATTCGGTTACGCAACTTGCAAAAACTCAGGAAAACTTAAAGGACACAGTAGATACTCTGAAAATTGGTTCAGAAAGACACATGGAGGAAATTAGTTCATTATCAGAGAAAGTAGCCGAACTTTCGGATCAGGTCACTAACTTATCTACGAAGGTAGATGATAATCTGAATTACACAAAACCGGTAGTCATTAATAACACAGAAGAGTGCGAACAAATTAGGAAACTGAAACAAAATCTGAATCAAATTGATACACAACACCAAAGAGAAATCCGGGAAGTACAAGATCAGCTGACACAGGTAATACAAGATTTACGTGTTTCAGAGGACACTCGCGCTCCAATGCGGGAAGAGGGACATAGAAATACGGAAAAGCCACAAAATAATAACACAGGGCATTTCGGTAATTATGAAAGAAATTGGCAAGGTACACCGAATTTTGAGATGGAACCGCCGACACGAAGTAACAATGACCGATATTTTACTCGCCGACACGATGATTTTGACTATAAGCTGTTCATTACTACACGTAAATTCAAAACGTTTAAGAATTCTGGCAACGACATTCATCCACAAGCATGGCTCCATCAATTCTCTCATTGTTTTCCTCCCAACTGGTCATTAGAACACAGATTAGAATTTATGTGTGGCTACTTGGAGAATGAACCAGCTGTAAGAATGCGATCGGTCATTCACGATTGTCACAGTGAAGGAGAATTTTACCATGCGTTCCTCTCAGCACATTGGTCTCAAGCTACACAAGACCGAGTAAAACATAGCATCATTATGATGAAACATTTCGAAGAATCTGAATTTTCCAGTCATGTGAAATATTTTGAAGACATGTTGCACAAGAATCAGTACCTGTCAAACCCATACAGCCCCTCAGAACTCATCCGCATTTGCTTAATCAAACTGCCTGAACATTTATGACATATTATTTTAGCAGGACGTTGCAAAGACGACATTGAAGCTTTTCAGGGACTCTTACAAGAATTAGAAATTGACACAGACAGTCGCCGGATGCGAAAACAGGAAACAATCACTACAGGTCACATACGTCACAATTCTGTGACGACAGAAACAATAACTGGACATGACAAGCCTATTCTTACAACGTAAATCGTGACCAAAACAGACACCACCCGTATGACAACCACTGGCAGAGTAATAGTTACAGAGAAAGATCACCTCTCCGCGGTAATGACTATCACAGAGACAATCAGAGAAACAGACAATATGGGAACCAAAATAATTATTATCAAGGGAGACAGAATAACTTTAGATGCAACGGTCCAGCGCGCAGTTACGATTCAAGGAGAAATTCTCCACCACGTGACCGACAAGAAGGAAACTACAGGAACTACCGACATGACGACAGATGATATGATCGTAACGACAGACCTGAATTGCATCAGAACTGGCGGGGTTTAAACAGGGCTGGGCCCTCTGGGCAACGTGAATCTGTAAAAGTTAGGTCTCCAAATCCCAATAACGACGCGCGCCAACAAAGAGACAATAGGCAATGACTCACACCGCTGGCAGCCACAAAACGTACTTATGAAACTGACGACGCAGCTGCCGTAGCTAGTAATTACGTAAAAATGGAAGACATTAGGGACATCTTACTCCAGGAACACGACGTAACACGTAACAACATTGCATATCCTGTGATTCAAATTACTGTAAATGACGTAAAATTTACGGCAGTGCCGGCCGAAGTGGCCGTGCGGTTAAAGGCGCTGCAGTCTGGAACCGCAGGACCGCTACGGTCGCAGGTTCGAATCCTGCCTCGGGCATGGATGTTTGTGATGTCCTTAGGTTAGTTAGGTTTAACTAGTTCTAAGTTCTAGGGGACTAATGACCTCAGCAGTTGAGTCCCATAGTGCTCAGAGCCATTTTTTACGGCAGTCCCATTTCAGTAATTAGTGAAACAGCTTTTAGCAAGTGCAACAAATCGAATGATTGCCCCATACTTCCGTTACGTAAGATTAAATTACAAGGTGCAGTCTTTGGTAAAAGTGTAGATGTACGCCAACAAACCAATTTAGAATTCTTTTGCCAAAGCCACAGCTTCTCTATGAACTTTCTTATTGTTCCATTATTGTCGACAGAAATTATACTGGGAGTAGACTTTTTGAATGAATACAAAGCAAACTTAAGCTTTCACGATGCTGAAATAAGTTTAGAGAAAGAAGGTAAGTCAATAGCTTTGAAATTTGAAGACTGGCTCTCAAACCATGATGAGGAAATTAATCGGCTTTACGTTCTGTTAGACAACAGTTCGGAATTTTCTTCGGAACTAGACACTAACAATCACTCTGCAAGTACCGACAGGGATGATATCGACGGCATATTTGAAATGAATGAGTTAATTCAGAATAAAATTCAAACAATTGAGAATTGTAGTGACACTGATAGGCAGGACCTTTTTGAGATTTTACAAGCACATTCCACAGTTTTTACTCATAAAACAGGAACAATCAAGGGATTTCAATACCAATTTCGTGTTCGTGAGCATACTAAATTTTGTGTTAGACCATACATAATTCCAGCACCTAATAGAGACCGTGTTAGAACAGAAATACAATCCATGCTTGACGAGGGTATTATTGAGCCTGCAGTAAGCTCATACAACAATCCGTTACATGTTGTTGAGAAGAAAAATGGATCGATCAGGCTTGTCTTAGATTCGAGACAAATCAATACTATCATTATTCCTGAAACAGACAGGCCGCAAACGATAGAAGAACTTCTTCAAAATTTTAATGGTGTAAAAGTGTTGTCTTCCATTGATCTCAGATCCAGCTTTTATCAGATCGAACTTCATCCAGAATGTAGAAAATTACACAGCTTTCCTTTGTTTCGGCGTTTGTTATCAGTTTCGGAAACTTCCTTTTGGTTTGAACATTTCTTCGGCAGCATTCATTCGCGGGTTAAATTCCATATTACCTGAGTTCTTAAAACGTCACATCACCTTATATGTGGACGATATTACAATAGCAGAAGCTTCATGGGAACAACATAATCGCATCCTCAACAGTTTGTTACGTATTTTTGCAGAATCTGGAATTACAGTTAACTTGGAAAAGTCTGAATTCGGTAGGTCAAAGGTGAAGTTTTTGGGACATATTATTTCTTCTGAAGGCATTCAGCCGGATCCTGAAAAGTTAGAAGCAATCAGAGCCATTCCAGTTCCATCCACAAAAAGACAAGTCCGCAGTTTTCTAGGTCTCGTAATTTTTACCGTCGTTTTCTGAATATGCAAACTCTAGTTACACCAAAACTTTGTTCTCTCACTGGAAAAAATACTATTTGGAACTGGGACGAACAAGCACAGTTGGAATTCAATTCTTTGAAAGAAGCGTTACTTCACGCGCCAATACTAGCTCATCCAGATCTGTCACAAGATTTCTGCCTTAGGACGGATTCTTCCAAAGTCGGTCTTGGTGCCCATTTATTTCAAGAAGCCATAGAAGATGGCATTACTGTTCAGAAAACCATTGCTTTTGCTAGCCGAGTGCTAACAAAATCTGAAAAAAATTATTCCGTTACTGAATTAGAAGCTTTAGCTATCGTTTGAGCATTTAACAAATTCCGTTTCTTTCTTTCTGGTAAGCACGTAAAAGTATACAGTGATCATAGTGTATTACAATTTCTTATGTCTTCAAAATTAAATCATAACAGGTTAAAACGTTGGGCATTGTTTCTGCAAGAATTCCGCTTCACAATAGTCTACATTCCCGGCAAGGTGAACATTGTTGCAGACGCACTGTCACGCGCACCGGCTGGGCTTGAGGAAAGTAACACAGAAGGCAACCTCGAGAAAATTTTCAGTATTCTTTACATTCAGAAAGTCGCCTTTGAAAACTTCATCACCACATCTTTAAAGGACATTGCTCATGAACAAGATAAAGATCCGATTTGGAAAGACATCAAAAGTAAATGGCATGAAAAGACACACACTCAGATTCGGCATTATTACCTGGTTAGAAACAACATACTCTTCAAACGCTGCACTGTTGATGACAAGCTATGGGTACTTTGCATTCCAGACGATTTTGTTAATAAGCTCATTTGGTATATTCATTTCAGCTACGCACATTTTGGTCCACGAAAATGTTATCATATTCTTCGAACGACTTGTTATTTTAACAATATGGAAAAGAGAATTCGAAGAGTCTTGTCTATTTGTAAACTTTGTCAAAAGGCGAAACCATCTACTATCTCACATCGTGCTCCGTTGTTTCCTATTACTCCTTCTAAATTAAAAGAATTTGCTGCTGTTGATCTCTTGGGACCCCTTGTCAGAACATCGAATGGATTTTCGTACGTTCTAGTCGCTGTTGAACTTACTTCAAAATTTGTTTCTTTCATACCGTTACATAATGCCACTGGACGGTCTGTATCCAACGCCTTTGTTAAAAATTTCTTACGTGAAGTTGGACACGTCAGTAAAGTCATTTCAGATAACGGACCGCAATTCAGATCTGTTGTTTGGTCACGCATGCTTTGGAACCATAAAATCAAACCTGTTTTGTATTTCATTGTACTCACCACATTGTAATCCGTCTGAACGGATTATGAAAGAAATCAATAAGCTTTGCAGACTTTATTGTCACAGAAAGCATCAGCATTGGGACAGATATTTACACTTATTTCAAAATGTGCTGAATGAAATGCCTCATGATTCCTCTGCTTTACCACCTACTCTTGTACTGAAGAATGAAGAACCACCGAACAGAATCAGAGAGCTTGTACCTTTCCCGAATACACGTACACTTCGACACAAAGACATAATTCATTTGGCTCTTAAAAATATAAAATCTGCAGCAGACAAAAGGAGAAAACTACACGGTAAAGCAAATGCAAAGAAATTATATATTGGTCAGAAAGTTCTCATAAAAGCTCATTCATTGTCACATAAGAAGAAACACTTGTGTCACAAATTCTTTCTAGTTTACAATGGACCTTACAGAATCCGACGTATACCACATGATAATTGCGTTGAAGTTGAAACTCTGCGTACTAGGAAGAGTAAAGGTTTACACCACATTTCACATGTAAAACCGTTTATTGAAAGATAATCTGCTTTTTAACTTTCTCTTTGCCATAAAACGTTTCACTTCACGTTACTAGTATGCTTTAGAAACTGTTAGCATGCAACAATGTTTAAAGTTAAATATCCAGTCAAGAACCAAGAGAACTTATTCAAACAGAAATTACGAATGCATTGTTATTGCGAACAGATGACACAGTGTTATTGTGTGTGTACATTCTTGCTAGTTATTTGCACGATTACGTAACGACTATAAGGCTTACATACTTAGAACATATACTGGTACTGTTAATGAGATTCTAATGCAACATTTTGGTTTACTTGAAAATACATTCTGGATTTAAGGTACTTTCTGTGAGATACCAGATGAGACAATGGTTAGTTTATGTGACAGCTACATGATCATATCACGACACTACTAATGAGTGACAATTTACAATGTTGCTTTTGCGTTGTTTCTGTTTCATATCTGCACAGTTTTTCTGTATTATTCGGGAAAGTAAAACATGTTTTAGTAGTAACTTTTGTGGTATAGCTACAAGGAGACAGCCTTTTCTGTAGCACAACAATACGTTACAGCACAGTACTTTTTTCATCACGGCAATAAGCGTAATAAGTAAGATATCTATACGCAAAGCATTTCACTTTTGTTTATCATGAGGTAAGTACATTGACTTCTGCAGAACTTAGCTTTTGGAGGACGATAACTACGACACTTCCACAGAGATTATCTTACAGCAAGACGCACATTTAGCGCTACAGGACACGTATTTGAGTGATTAATTTTGTACTTAAAATATTTATTTTTAAAGATTTTTGAATTACAAAGAAAGTTTTCCGTGATACATTTCATTCCATTGCTGTAATCTGTAACACCTGAGGGTATAATTACAATAATCCTCAGGGGGGTGCACGCTTACTTTGTGTATCATGTGTTTGGCAAGCACAAGGAGCCCTAGCTAATATGGTATTTGCTTATACAACTTTACACATCGGTACCATATTCCTCTAACACATAAATTACATAGCTATCTGATCATTTAACTGAGAGAGACAAACTTTTTTTACTACATCAGTGACAGATGTTTACATAATTACACCGTTGTATAACTTCACACTTACGAAATTGTATTTTGTCTGTACTTTGTGAACTGTTCATATTTTTTCGGACCCATTGTGATATTATGAGAGCTTTGAATGATATATTTGGTATGGGATCACGATTTTTAAAGTATGTTTGAGGCAGATGACACTGCTGACATGAGCAGAGAATTTTTTTAGGTTTTGAAATTATTGGAGGAAGCTACAACGATTTTGAGATTTGACTGAGGTGTTATGATGTTATTATTACGACGACGATGTGTATTATGCTGTTGAGGTATGTTTATGTCAATAAGATGATGCTACCATATATGAGGAATGTGATTATGTGTTTATATGTATATGAATAATGAATAGAAGTTAGGGACTCTGGCTTGTGAAAAAGGATGTTGGAAACCAAGAATCGTACTTTAAGAGTTATGAAATGTATGTAAATGCGTGAATGTATTACAATGCCGACGAAAATTTTTTGGACACTGTCATATGAATAGCATTTTGTTTCTACAGATTTGTAACGCAAATTCTTGACCTGTGAAATATTTTTATATGAGACTGTCACTGTAGCGGAAACTGCTGTCGTAAATATTTCCGTAAGAAAGGTAAGTGACCTTGACGTAATGCGTTTTGGCGCCCAGCTAAGAGGTAGTCGTCTGACAAAAGAAAGCCATTAGGTGGAGAAAAAAAAGAGGCCATTATCCTCGCCATTGACATTCCTTTAGAGATAGCATCGCAAATACGACACGTTCATTACTTGGAAAGATACTTACATCTGCACACCTGATTATGACAAGCGTCTTTCTATGAGAGTTGAGAGAATGTCTACTAACTTATGAAATGTCACAAGACTATTTTTATGCTTTGCTTTTCATAATTGCCTATTTCATTTGATATCTGTTTTCCAGCTGTGTCGCAGCATTGGTTTTATAAAATAAACTTAAATGCATTTGCTAATGTGAACACTTTCTGACAACAGATCTATTAAATAATTATTTTATGATCCACATTCTTCGAAAAAGGAGCTCTTGGAATGGAAAGAACAATAAGAAGGGAGTAATAACAGTAACTGCATATATAATTTTCTTTTCAAGTACTTGGTAATTTTTTTGGTAGAATAACTTCTTGTGGTGCACCACTTTAAGTACATAGACATTAAGATGTGAATATGCATTTCCCTTGTCTGCATTGTTGTCTTTAGTATAATATTTTTTCTGCTTGAGCTATGTCATGTTTAGATATAAGTTGCTGCTGCTGTTTGCCAGGCATAATGTTACTGAATTTGACATTGTATTACGCTGTTAAGCCAGTTTTACTAATGATTTATTTTTATTGTTTGCTACACATTGCCTTATATTAGTTGTAATATTACAATTGCTTTGCTAATTTCTTAATGCTGCTTGCTTCGCAAATCTGCGTTTTTTTTTCATTGCTGTTTATATAAATTGTTTTATGTGATGCTGCATTGCCTTGTCCCTTGGTATATATATCTGAGCTCAGTAGATTTAAGTTAGCTTAATAGGGGTAGACTATATAAGAAACTAACTATGATGACTTGGAAGAAATGTATTGAGAAGCTATATGAAAATGGTTTGGGCAAAAAAAAAGGATACTGTACAGTGGAGAAAAACTATTTTTGACAGAGGATGTGAACAGAATACAGAAAGCAGGCTTAGATAGGACTTTTCGGAATAATGATGAACGAAGGGAGATCTTCATGCAAAATACTGCAGTAAAACAAACCCTGTCCTTTCCTTTTGTGTCATCCCTCTATATGTTTGTGTACCCTTGTGTATTCATGTTCTTCCTGTCTTTATATGTTTAGCTAATAAGATTTATGTTGTAGAATTTTTCTAATACTCAGCTACATTCACTATGATGAGGAATACTGTTAGCCTCAAATATAATTTGCATTAATAATATGTTATTTACCTTGTAAATATGCTTAGACATTATTTATTCTGTTTTGTTTTAATGCTCATGTGTAAAGTTGATGTTTCAAAAGTTATTCTGATCGTTTATGTATTTACTTATGTCATAATTCCTGTAACACTGATGTATATGTTTATTTCTATTCTGTTGTAAAGCCTGTACTACAAATGTTATCTGTATTGTTATGTTCTTTAATGATGTATTTTGTACCTTTGTAATTGTATTCTTATGTTATAAAATTGTAACTGACACCACTTCATCATATTATTGACTTGTAAGTTCCATTTCACTGCACACGTTTCTGTTGGTCATAGTATATGGACAATATGTGAGAAGTTGGGACTGATAGTGTTTGCACGTGTGTTGATAATTCAGTAAGGGACTGGATAACAGCATTGCTGGTTCTAAGGACAATTCCAAAAACTTTGTGAGTGCACAAGTGGTGGTTATGGAGTTGCTATATTCTATGCAAGACTCTTCGATGGTGATTGTGCACCTGCACAGTCGCAGCAGATGGCTGCTGGTCATCTCTACAAGGACTACAATGGGTCTGCATCTTTAATGACCCACCAATACCATTATTTCTACAAGGACTACAGTGGGTCTGCATCTTTGATGACCCACCAATACCATTATCCCTACAAAGACTACAGTGGGTCTACACCTTTGCTGACTCACCAGTACCATTATTTCTACAAGGACTGCAGTGGGTCTGCACCTCTGGTGGCCCACCAATACCGTAATCTCTACCAGGACTACAGTGGGTCTACTCTGTGATGACCTACCTACCAATATTCTTCAAAACGTCGAATGACTCTGCTGTGGGTTTGCTCTGTTGTGGCCCATTACCTGTCAGCATGTCAAGAGTCAGCACTGTCTTTCCGTTGGAAGGACAACATTACTTCTTCAAGACTGCATGGATATCCACTACTTCCGTGTGCATTGTCTTTTACTGCTCAGACTTTGAGAAAACAAACTGCAGGTTTACTCTTATGATGAATGATCAGGACTGTCTTTATGGACTGTGAGAAAATTTTAGCTTTTGACCAACATTGTATCAATAAGTGTGTGCATTTGATATCTTTCTTACTGTAATTATGAAAAAAATTTTCAAATCTGTATTGGCCACTGCCAAAAAAAAATTTGTAAAATTTTTTGTCGGGAGCGTGGGGGCTATGTAAGTAGGCTGTTTATGTTTTCTTATGGGCAACGTTACGTAGCGCTCTATATGAAAATCACTGGCTGTGCTGTGTGCAGTCTGTGGCTAGTTTGCATTGTTGTCTGCCATTGTAGTGTTGGGCAGCGGCAGCTGGATGTTAACAGCGCGTAGCGTTGCGCAGTTAGAGGTGAGCCGCCAGCAGTGGTGGATGTGAGGAGAGAAATGGCGGAGTTTTGAAATTACATATAGTATGACTTGTGATGATATTAAGGTAAATACATTGTTTGTTCTCTATTAATATCTTTCATTTGCTAACTATCCCTATCAGTAGTTAGTGCCTTCCGTAGTTTGAATCTTTTATTTAGCTGGCAGTAGTGGCGCTCGCTGTATTGCAGTAGTTCGATTAATGAAGATTTTTGTGAGGTAAGTGATTTCTGAAAGGTATAGTTTAATGTTACTCAGGGCCATTCCTTTGCAGGGATCTTTGATAGTCAGATTGCGTTGCGCTAAAAATATTGTGTGTCAGTTTAAGCACAGTCTTGTATAAATTTTTCTAAGGGGACGTTTCAAGTGCAATGCTCCAAATGTAGCACTTTATCAGTTTTTTCCTCAATGCTAAACATAACTTGCTGGTCAGCAGAGTCGTCTTCTTGTTGAAAGCAGCTTTGGCCATGGCGATTCTTGCTCGGATTTCGTTGGTGCAGTGGGCATCCTTTGTGATAAAACTTCCCAGGTTCTTGAACTGATTCACATTTTCCAGTTCCCGATTGTCAACAGTTATCTTCAAGTGTTTCTCACGTTTTGATATGCGCATCACTTTTGCTTTTTCGATGTTGATTTCCATGCTGTATTTTCTTCCCGTTTCCACCAAACTGTACATCATGTGTTGCAGCTGTCTCTGATTTTTGGCGAGCACTACCAGGTCGTCTGCATACTTGATGGTGTTGATGAGACGTCCTCCTACTTTGGAGTTTCCACATCCTCTCAGCGCTTCTCTCGCCAGCATTTCCCTGTACAGGTTGAAGAGACTTGGCGGCAGACAACATCCTTGTCTCACTCCCCTTCCTATTTCCACACTGTTCGTTTCTCCATAGTTTAGTCGTATCTTTACCCTTTGTGCCAGGTACAAGTTCCTAATGAAGTTGTTATAAACACAATTACTAGTAAAAGATGAGTAATTCAACTCAACTACTAGTAAAAGATAAGAAGTTAAAAAAAAGCTGTATTTTACACTGAGGTGCCAAAGTCATGGGATAGCAATACGCATATATGCAGATGGTGGTAGTATGGCGTACACAAGCTATAGAAGAGCAGTGCGTTGGCAGAGCTGTCCTTCCCACTCAGGTGATTCATGTGGAAAGGTTTCCGACGTGATTACGGCCGCACGAAGGGATGGTTCAAATGGCTCTGAGCACTATGGGACTTAACATCTATGGTCATCAGTCCCCTAGAACTTAGAACTACTTAATCCTAACTAACCTAAGGACATCACACAACACCCAGCCATCACGAGGCACAGAAAAACCACGAAGGGAATTAACAGACTTACAACACGGAGTGGTAGGTATATCTACGCGCGTGGGACATTCCATTTCGGAAATAGGTAGGGAATTCAATATTCTGAGATTCGCAGTCTCAAGAATGTGCAGAGAATATCAAATTTCCGGCATTACCTCTCACCACGGACAACGTAGTGGGCGACGGCCTTCACTTAACGACGAGAGCAACAGCGTTTGAATAGAGTTTTCAGAGCTAACATACAAGCACCACTGAGTAAAATAGCTGCAGAAATCAATGCTGGACGTACGACGAACGTATTCATTGGGACAGTGCCGCGAAATTTGGCGTTAAAGGGCCATGGCAGCAGACGACCGACGCGAGTGCCTCTGCTAACAGCATGACGTCGCCCGCAGCGCTTCGCCTGAGCCTCTGACCATATCTGTTGGACCATAGACTGTAAGTAGGCTGTTTAGGTTTCTATATTGGTAACGAGGATAATGGAATGTAGTCGAATTAAGTCGGGTGATGCTGAGGGAATTAGATTAGGAAATGAGACACTTAAAGTAGCAAAGGAATTTTGCCATTTGGGGAGCAAAATAACTGATGATGGTCGAAGTAGAGAGGATATAACATGTAGACTGGCAATGGCAAGGAAAGGGTTTCTGAAGAAGAGAAATTTGTTAACATCGAGTATAGATTTAAGTGTCAGGAAGTCATTTCTGAAAGTATTTGTATGGAGTGTAGCCATGTATGGAAGTGAAATATGGACGATAAATAGTTTCGACAAGAAGAGAATAGAAGCTTTCGAAATGTGGTGCTACAGAAGAATGCTGAAGATTAGATGGGTAGATCACATAACTAATGAGGAAGTATTGAATAGGATTGGGGAGAAGACAAGTTTGTGGCACAACTTGACTATAAGAAGGGATCGGTTGGTAGGACATGGATTGAGGCATCAAGGGAATACCAACTTAGTATTGGAGGACAGTGTGGAGGGTAAAAATCGTACAGATGGACCAAGAGATGAATACACTAAGCAGATTCAGAAGGATGTAGGTTGCAGTAGGTACTGGGAGATGAAGAAGCTGGCACAGGATAGAGTAGCATGGAGAGCTGCATCAAACCAGTCTCAGGACTGAAGACCACAACAACAACAACATTGGTAACGCTACGTAGCGCTCTGTATGAAAATCGCTGGCTGTGCTGTGTGCAGTCTGTGGCTGGTTGGCATTGTTGGAATATTCGCTATTGTAGTGCTGGGCAGTTGGATGTGAACAGCGAGTAGCGTTGCGCAGTTGGAGGTGAGCCGCCAGCAGTGGTGGATGTGAGGAGAGATGGCAGAATTTTGAGAGCGGACGATCTGGACGTGTGTCCGTCAGGAAGAGTAAATTTGTAATACTGGATATCTTGAGCTGATATATGACTTTTGAACATTATTAAGGTAAATACATTGTTTGTTCTCTGTCAAAATCTTTCATTTGCTAACGATGCCTATCAGTAGTTAGTGCCTTCAGTAGTTAGAATCTTTTATTTAGCTGGCAGTATTGGCACTCGCCGTATTGCAGTAGTTCGAGTAACGAAGATTTTTGTGAAGTAAGTGATTTATGAAAGGTATAGGTTATTGTTAGCGAGGGATTGTTATTGAAAGTCAGATTGCGTTGCGCTAAAAATATTGTGTGTCAGTTTAGTGTTGTTCAGAATAAGTAAAGAGAGAAAAGTCTGAGTACGTTCAGTTTTGCTCAGCTGTTTGAAAATCAAATAACGCAGAGGTTTTCCAGGACTGTCATTTATAAAGCTTTTTCTAAGGGGATGTTTCAAGACGACTGAAAAATCTTGGCTTGGTGAGAGGAGTCCCGATTTCACGTGGAAGAGTTGAAGGTAGGGTTTGAGTGTGGCGCAGGCCCCACGAAGCCATGGACCCAAGCTGTCAACAAGGCGCTGTGCATGGCGGTGGCGGCTCCATAATGCTGTGGTCTGTGTTTACAGGGAATGGATTGGGTCCACTGGTCCAAATGAACCGATCATTGACTGGAAATGGTTATGTTCGGTTGTTGCAGCCATTCATGGACTTTATGTTCGGAAACGTGTCACCAAACCACAACTGTTCACGATCGTTTTAAGAAACATTCTGCACAATTGACAGTTCGAGTGAGTGATTTGGCCACTCAGATCACCCGACGTGAACTCCATCAGACATTTATAGGACATAATCGACAGTCAGTCCGTGCACAAAATGCTCCAATGGCAATACTTTCGCAATTGATGGATAGCTTTACAGATATCACGACTCAATATTTCCGCAGGGGACTTCCAACGGCTTGTTGAGCCCGTGTCAAGCCGAACTGCTGCACTGCACCGGGCGAAAGGAGGGCATCATATTAGGAGGTATCCCGTGACTTTTGTCATCTCAATCTGATTTCAAAGATTTGTCTCAAAAATAATTCTCGAACAAATTTCAGACCGTTTTTCAGCAAACATAGAATGTGGGAGTGGAGTTAATTTGTCACAATAATGCCCACGGGTCGTGATTTAGTCGTTAGTGTGGTTGGCTTTAGAATGTGTAGTCCTGCCTTCGACTCCGGCAGGGTCGGAGATTTTCTTCGCTCAGGAAATGGGTGCTTGTGCTCTCCTAATCATTTCATATCCTCTACTACGCGCAAGTAACCGGATAGAAAGACCTCCACTAGGTGGTCGAACAACCCCAGACGAGCTCTCCCGGCTAATAATCCCATATATTCATTCAACATTGTAACGAGTAATATAGTAAAGGATTAATGAGTCACAGGTATAGCGAATCATTCCAGGCGAAAATCTAGAGGTAACAGTAAAAAGGACGTGGGACAGAATTGATAACGTGGCTTTATGGCTTTAGTGGGCCGAATTGGTGCACTGCACCGGGCGAAAGGAGGGCATCATATTAGGAGGTATCCCTTGACTTTTGTCATCTCAATCTGATTTCAAAGATTTGTCTCAAAAATAATTCTCGAACAAATTTCAGACCGTTTTTCAGCAAACATAGAATGTGGGAGTGGAGTTAATTTGTCACAATAATGCCCACGGGTCGTGATTTAGTCGTTAGTGTGGTTGGCTTTAGAATGTGTAGTCCTGCCTTCGACTCCGGCAGGGTCGGAGATTTTCTTCGCTCAGGAAATGGGTGCTTGTGCTCTCCTAATCATTTCATATCCTCTACTACGCGCAAGTAGCCGGATAGAAAGACCTCCACTAGGTGGTCGAACAACCCCAGACGAGGTCTCCCGGATAATAATGCCATATATTCATTTCAACATTGTAACGAGTAATTTAGTAATGGATTAATGAGTCACAGGTATAGCGAATCATTCCAGGCGAAAATCTAGAGGTAACAGTAAAAAGGACGTGGGACAGAATTGATAACGTGGCTTTATGGCTTTAGTGGGCACAGTAGTAGGACCAGCGCAAAAAGGCGACTATGCTCCTGTTTATTAAAAGAGTGACTGAAAAGCTGTGTACCAGTTGCCACATTCTATCTTCCTCAGCATCTTTAAAATTTTTCGTAAAACTCTTCGTATGTGAACATATCCGCGTACTTTTTAATATGCAAGTCGCCTCACACTCACACAAGCTTCCCTCACTGCAACCCGCTCACAGTCATTAGTCGATCGTTGTAAGTATGAGGTGTGTGAGAAAAGTAATGTGGTTTTTTTTTTAATTTATCTACAAAAGATTTTTTTTCTCCAACAATATTGTCACCTTCAAAGAAGTTCCCTTCGGCGGCTATACACATGCGGAGACGTCGGTCCGAGTTTTGATAGGAGCACTGAAAGGCTTGAATTGCTACAGCCTTTACCATGTCAGTCACATTTTTTAATATTCTTCAGTCCTAAAATAACGACATTTTAATACATTTTTCAATTTCAAGTAAAGACGAGAGGTGAACGTGGGTGGGGTGTGGGTGGCAGGGGCGGGGGACTGTGGAACAACAGAGATACCTTTTGAGATAAAAAATTCCGTGAAGAAGTGGCTTGTGACCTAGGGCGTTGTCATGAAGCAGCAGCCACTTGTCTGTAATGTCCAGACTCACTCGATTCACCTTTTTCCTGAGCCTTTCAAGGACTTTTCGTAGAACACTTTGTTGGAAGTTTCTTCTCAAGGCCAAATCCTTGTAACAACTCAACAGAAAAAATAAGTATAGCATTCACATTCAGTGTAACCTCCCAACACTATATTATTCCGTAACCTCGGATTAATAAAGTGACCAACCTCCCAATAAAAATGTGACTCATATGTAACCTTTCAATAATTAACTGACTGTGAATCTAAACTGGTAAATTTGGACGTCAGCAATGCTGCGTCATGGCCCTGAAAGATCATTCTGAATAAATTGAAAATTCTTACCTCAATAAAGTCGCCGGATAACCCGTATATATCTGCTCCTATAAGAAATTTTTCTGGCACAGCCCAGTGCAATGCTGGCCACTAGATTTGTCATGTATAAAAGGAAACAACTGATTATTCTTTACGATAATCGGGATGACCATGGACTGCAGAAATTAGTAAATTCTTTAAATTCAAATGAATGATTGTCAAAAAAGTTAATTTTATAAAAAAGATTATTATTATAAGATTTTTTAAACATATACATGGGATTTGATATAACAATAGTACAGATTTTGTTGCAATAAACTACATATGCGCGCGGCTATTTTTATCGCTCAGGCACCGCCATCGCTCTCCACGACCGGCCTCGCGAACTCCATACACCCGACTGCTGGCAACCACTTACTCCTACTGACACTGCTCTTACTGCAGCCAACACTGCTCTCTGGTCTGAGATCCTCTTGTAGCTTACATATCGCAGGCAGCGCGTGAGCAATCCATCGAAATTACATCTGCTCGAGTGCGCCAGAAACTAATTCCTTAGTCATGGACCTCTTACATCCTTTATTCACGGATCCATTCGACGTTTGCCTCGGTTTTTAAAGTTGAATGAGGTTCATCTTCAACGTGTTTCCGGCCTTCCAAAAATGATTTGTGCCAGTGAAAACCTTGTGCTATTGATAAGGAATCTTCTCAATGCGCCTGTTTCGATTTTTCAAAGCTCACACTCGCGGATGTCCCACGTTTAACACAAAAATTAAAGACGTAGCTCTAAATTCCGCTCTGCATTTTCGAAAGACACAACGAAAACACAGCTTCACTGATGACACTATGAAAAATCAAGTGATGGCTGGCTGTACGGAGCTGAAACTCCGACTGAATACCTGGAAGAGATGAACAAACCGGTCTAAACGAGGAAAACAACACAGCGTTGCCAAAGCGCTTGCAGTACTGTCAGTTTCATTTCTCAGACACCTCATATTTATACAGGGCTATTACAAATGATTGAAGCGATTTCATAAATTCATTGTAGCTCCGTTCATTGACATATGGTCACGACACACTACAGATACGTAGAAAAACTCATAAAGTTTCGTTCGGCTGAAGCCGCACTTCAGGTTTCTGCCGCCAGAGCGTTCGAGACCGCAGTGAGACAAAACGGCGACAGGAGCCGAGAAAGCGCATGTCCTGCTTGAAATGCACTCACATCAGTCAGTCATAACAGTGCAACGACACTTCAGGACGAAGTTCAACAAAGATCCACCAACTGCTAACTCCATTCGGCGATGGTATGCGCAGTTTAAAGCTTCTGAATGCCTCTGTAAGGGGAAATCAACGGGTCGGCCTGCAGTGAGCGAAGAAACGGTTGAACGCGTGCGGGCAAGTTTCACACGTAGCCCGCGGAAGTCGACGAATAAAGCAAGCAGGGAGCTAAGCGTACCACAGCCGACGGTTTGGAAAATCTTACGGAAAAGGCTAAAGCAGAAGCCTTACCGTTTACAATTGCTACAAGCCCTGACACCCGATGACAAAGTCAAACGCTTTGAATTTTCGGCGCGGTTGCAACAGCTCATGGAAGAGGATGCGTTCAGTGCGAAACTTGTTTTCAGTGATGAAGCAACATTTTTTCTTAATGGTGAAGTGAACAGACACAATGTGCGAATCTGGGCGGTAGAGAATCCTCACGCATTCGTGCAGCAAATGTTAAATTCACCAAAAGTTAACGTGTTTTGTGCAATCTCACGGTTTAAAGTTTACGGCCCCTTTTTCTTCTGCGAAAAAACGTTACAGGACACGTGTATCTGGACATGCGGAAAATTGGCTCATGCCACAACTGGAGACCGACAGCGCCGACTTCATTTTTCAACAGGATGGTGCTTCACCGCACTTCCATCATTATATTCGGCATTTCTTAAACAGAAGATTGGAAAACCGATGGATCGGTCGTGGTGGAGATCATGATCAGCAATTCATGTCATGGCCTCCACGCTCTCCCGACTTAACCCCATGCGATTTCTTTCTGTGGGGTTATGTGAAAGATTCAGTGTTTAAACCTCCTCTACCAAGAAACGTGCCAAAACTGCGAGCTCGCATCAACGATGCTTTCGAACTCATTGATGGGGACATGCTGCGCCGAGTGTGGGAGGAACTTGATTAGCGGCTTGATGTCTGCCGAGTCACTAAAGGGGCACATATTGAACATTTGTGAATGCCTAAAAAAACTTTTTGAGTTTTTGTATGTGTGTGCAAAGCATTGTGAAAATATCTCAAATAATAAAGTTATTGTAGAGCTGTGAAATCGCTTCAATCATTTGTAATAACCCTGTAATATGGCGTAGCACGGAGAAATACGGTGCAAAATGTCTCTGTAATCATCATAAGGCTACTGGGAATCCCACATTGTCCACCGAAGCAAATGCACCCACTCTCACTTGCCCTTTCTCACTTATTCAGTCCAACACATTGTCATCTCCTTGTGTCTTTTTCGCTATTTCTATGGAACAACCACTGTTTACTATCTTCACGTGTATATCACTTTTCTGCATCTTTCCCACTGCCACTGTCTGCTCCTCTCTCAGCACAAAAACGGGGGAATAGGTTCGCATACCAAAATTTTTGGGAATTTTTTGAAGGTACTGAGGAAGGTAGAATGACGCAGCTGGTACCCCACATTTCAGTCGGAGTCTTTTAAACAGGAGTGTTTCGCCGTTTTTGTGGGTCTGTAAAATTTTAACAGTTTACTTATGTGAAATTGAAGTAACGCAAAAATTAATAATTTTAATCTCAGATCGGATATAAGGTACACAAAAATTTTGATGTGCCTCAGTACTAAAACAACATGCGGTTCCCAGAAGCTCCTGATGATAATCGCGTAACTTTACAGCATACTTCTCCGTGCTAAGTCACTTTATAAGCTACGTTTCGGCGCTCACACTGGATTTTCATGTGTCTTTTAGGTATACAAGTAGGGTAAATTTGAATTTCTGTATCTCAGAGACGCATGAAGGTATCAAGAAAATTTCCAAGTTTGATCGAGATCGAGATCGTTTGGACATGTAACATTTCTTTTCCCATTTCCTGTGCTTAGCCGTCTTAGAATCCACGGCTCGGTTTTGATACACAAAAACCTTGTTTCTCGTGTTTATTCAGGAACCCCCCCCCCCCTCCATGAACTAAATGGTACGTCCATAAACCCCTTAAGCCCACGATACATCACATCAGATGCAAAAAGAACCAACCAATTTGTTACATTTACCTATGTTGGAGAAAACGCGTAGTGTTCAGAAATCGGCCTTTTACTGTAGGATAGTTAGAGTGAAATGATTCTTCTGTTGGGTATACACCTGGTCTCTAGCCCAAGCGTTATCCAAATTACGTAACAAAATACTGATAAACAATTATTAATTGCAGATAATATATCCTGCCTCGGGCATGGATGTATGTGAGGTCCTTAGGTTAGTTAGGTTTAAGTAGTTCTAAGTTCTAGGGGACTCATGACCTCAGAAGTTAAGTTCCATAGTGCTCAGAGGCATTTTTTTTCTTCTTTTTGCAGATAATATGTTCTAAAGCAATAATTGTAGCTGTGCTGCGAATACCAAACAGATTTATGAACACTAGTATTTAATAATAAAGGTACGAATATATATTCTTCACGTTAATATTTCTGTCAATAGGTATTGTATTGTAAATAATGTGATCTCAAAAACTGGTAGCTACCAAATGCATAAATTCTTTGTATATTGTTCAATGGATGATAAGCAAAACCTATTGAAGATTGAGAAACTTCTCCGAAACGTGTATTGGTGGTTGTTGTTGTTGTTGTTGTTGTGGTCTTCGGTCCTGAGACGGGTTTGATTGCAGCTCTTCATGCTACTCTATCCTGTGCAAGCTTTTTCATCTCCCAGTACCTACTGCAACCTACATCCTTCTGAATCTGTTTAGTGTATTCATCTCTTGATCTCCCTCTACGATTTTTACCATCCACGCTGCCCTCCAATACTAAATTGGTGATCCCTTGATTCCTCAGAACATGTCCTACCAACCGATCCCTTCTTATAGTCAAGTTGTGCCACAAACTTCTCTTCTCCCCAATCCTATTCAATACCTCCACATTAGTTATATGACCTACCCATCTAATCTTCAGCATTCTTCTGTAGCACCACATTTCGAAAGCTTCTATTCTCTTCTTGTCCAAACTATTTATCGTCCATGTTTCACTTCCATACATGGCTACGCTCCATACAAATACTTTCAGAAACGATTTCCTGACACTTAAATCTATACTCGATGTTAACAAATTTCTCTTCTTCAGAAACGCTTTCCTTGCCATTGACAGTCTACATTTTATATCCTCTCTACTTCGACCATGATCAGTTATTTTGCTCCCCTAATAGCAAAACTCCTTTACTACTTTAAGTGTCTCATTTTTTAATCTAATTCCCTCAGCATCACCCGACTTAATTCGATTACATTCCATTATCCTCGTTTTGCTTTTGTTGATGTTCATCTTATACCCTACTTTCATGACACTGTCCATTTCGTTCAACTGCTCTTCCAAGTCCTTTGGTGTCTCTGACAGAATTACAATGTCTTCGGCGAACCTCAAAGTTTTTATTTCTTCTCCATGGATTTTAATACCTACTCCGAATTTTTCTTTTGTTTCCTTCACTGCTTGCTCAATATACAGATTGAATAACATCGGGGATAGGCTACATCCCTGTCTCACTCCCTTCCCAACCACTGCTTCTCTTTCGTGCCCCTCGACTCTTATAACTGCCATCTGGTTTCTGTACAGATTGTAAATAGTCTTTCGCTCCCTGTATTTTACCCCTGCCACCTTGAGAATTTGAAAGAGAGTATTCCAGTCAACATTGTCAAAAGCTTTCTCTAAGTCTACAAATGCTAGAAACGTAGGTTTGTCTTTTCTTAATCTAGCTTCTAAGATAAGTCGTAGGGTCAGTATTACCTCACGTGTTCCAATATTTCTACGGAATCCAAACTGATCTTCCCCGATGTCAGCTTCTACCAGTTTTTCCATTCGTCTGTTGGTGGTAAAACAATAAATATTGTATTTGCTCAAAGCAGAACCACATTGCCTTATCGCATATTGACTGCAAGTTTGCATCCAACTGAAAATTCAGAGAGAATAGAGACTGGCGGATTCCTGCCTACTGAGGAGCAATATGCTGGAATCTAAATTCAAATGCGATCATTTTCAGAGGATTTCATTATTTGCTCAAGATGGTGGCAACCATTATATTCAGACCGAAATTCATACTGCTCTTCTAGTTTCTAGAGGAGCGCAGTGCTTTAAAAAAGACTGTGTTTCAACCGTTGGAACAAAGGCAGGAGGAGAAACCTGTGAATAAATGACGGTGTGTGCCTTCTAAGTCCCAGCGAGCAGTCCTCGACGACCTTCCCATCGTGTGACACGTCCGCCGTGGCGTTGTGATGAATTGTGAAATTTGGTACAAATGTGATATCATTAACCCACCTTACACCTCACATGGGCTTCTGGGCTCAGGCATTTCTTTTCGGATGTGTCGAATCTTGCTTTATAAACCGTCGCCGAGCCTGAGGGTGACATCGAAGCGCGCCAATGCGTTTGCACCATTTCAGAGGCTGTGGACGCCTCTGAACCAGGTTTAAAACTGAAGTATTCCAATGGGGGAAAGTAAGGAGTTTCAAAAAAGTGACACTCTAATTCTTTTGCATAATTGAATTACATAACGTGGCGACCATTTAAACCATATTTCATAGATAGTGTACCATTTTATATCTTTAAGCACAAGGTCCTTTACCATAGAACAAGTAATAATTGCAAATTAACTGAGCTCCGTTAACGTCTTAACGATTTTTCCTGTCTGGAAAATTAAAATTTGTGCTAGTTTCAAACTGTATGTGACTTTTACCTGGCTGTCGATAATACTTCTGCTTAATTGGATTTCATTTACTGTATACTGGTGTGTAGTGCAGTTATTACAGTAGTAAAGTAACAGACAAACTACTTAGCACAACATTCACAAGACTTTCTCGACTGCAATCCTTTTACATTTCAATAGAGTATTTGTTACTAAGTATATGAACATGGCGTACCTTTGAACGTTTGTTCACTTTTGGAAAAACGTTTAATTTGCTGGAGTAATATTTGTAATTTCAGAAAAAACTGCAGCACATAAAAAAGGAATGCTATCATTTAAAAATGAAATAAGAAACTATATTAAACATGCGATACAGGGCAGGCTAGAGGCTAAAGTCAAGAAAGTGTTCCAAGGTACTACGCTCTCCCCTACTAACAATTGAACAATTAAGCATTCCAGTACAGCAGTACAGCAGTATGATATCTACTGTGAATAATAAGTTTGATCACTAACAAATTTTTCAAATAGAAATTACAGGAGAATACTGCGTTCCCTAAAATCTGCAACCTCCTGGTTACTGAAAAGTAATTTTACAACATTTCAGGACACAGAAAATTTACAGTCGTGACAGGGAAGAGCAGAGGTCTTTGGTCGTTGAACGGATGAAAACAGAGTAACCAAACAGATCTTCAAATACCTGTGGTAAACGTAGTAAACAACAAACTAGGTTCAAGAGATCGAGAACAAAATAAGAAGAAACAACGGATACAGACAATATTAGAATAAAATAATTACCGAAGGAAGGATTACAAGGTCGAAGCAACAGAAGAAAACCACAACTTCTTCTGATATTTAAAATTTCATATGCAACTACGTACAAGGTGACAATTATTGAACTGTATGAAATAAAATCGTGTGCGGCTGGTACCGGCGGAGGTTCGAGTCCTCCCTCGGGCATGGGTATGTGTGTTTGTCCTTAGGATAATTTAGTTTAAGTAGTGTGTAAGCTTAGGGACTAATGACCTTAGAAATCAAGTCACATAAAATTTCACACACATTTTTTGAAATGAAATCGTCACAAGTTCTGAACGATTTGCGTCAGGTCTTTCAAACTGCACGGTTGGCCGCAGTGCATTATGATGCGCAAGTGACCCTGATTTCGACAAGATGTGGTTCATCCAAGACGGCGCTCGACCCCATCGAAGCAGCAGAGTGTTTGATTTCCTGAAAGAGCACTTTGGAGACCGCATTCTGGCTCTGGGGTAAGCAGATGGCACTGGCATGGGCCACGATTGGCCGCCATGTTCTCCGGATCTGAACACATGCGACTCCTTATTGTGGGGCTATATTAAAGACTGAGTGTACAACAATAACCCCAAAACCATTGCTGAGCTGGAAATAGCCATTCAGGAGGTGATCGACAGCATCGATGTTGCGACTCTTCAGTGCAGAATTTCACTATTCGTCTTGCGTCACATGATCGCCAGTGATGGCAGGCATATCTAACATATCATAACCTAAATCCGAACATCTGTAGTGATGTTTACATGTTGAATAAGATGTGTGCACGCCGTCGTTTGTAACTAATTAACTTTTTTTATATAGTTCAGTAATTCTCACCTTGCACATACTCCGCAAGCCACCACATGGTGTGTGGCAGAGAGTACCACTAGTAGTAGCTTCCTTTCCTACTCCATTCGCAGGTAGGGCGAGGGAAAAACGACTGTCTGTATGCCACCGTACGTACCTTAAGTTCTCGTATCTTACCTTCGTGGTCCCTACGCGAAATGCGTGTTGACGGCAGTAGGATCGTTCCGCAGTAAGCTTAAAATGCTGGTTCTCTAAATTTTCTCAACTGTTTTCCTCAGAAAGAACATCACCTTACCTGCAGGGATTCCCATTTGAGATCGCGAAGCATCTCTATAACACTTGCGTGTTCTTAGAACCTACTGGTACCGAATTTAGCAGCCTGCCTCTAAATCGTTTCGATGTCTTCCTTTAATCCGACCTGGTGCAGATCAAATGGTTCAAATGGCTCTGAGCACTATGGGACTTAACTTCTGAGGTCATCAGTCCCCTAGAACTTGAATTACTTAAACCTAACTAACCTGCCGTCCGGTGTGGCCAAGCGGTTAAAGGCGCTACAGGCTGGAACCGCGTGACCGCTACGGTCGCAGGTTCGAATCCTGCCTCGGGCATGGATTTGTGTGATGTCCTTAGGTTAGTTAGGTTTAAGTAGTTCTAAGTTCTAGGGGACTGATGACCTTAGAAGTTAAGTCCCATAGTGCTCAGAGCCATTTTGAACCTAACTAACCTAAAAACATCACAAACATCCATGCCCGAGGCAGGATTCGAACCTGCGACCGTAGTGGTCGCGCGGTTCCAGATTGTAGCACCTAGAAGCGCTCGGCCACCCCGACCGGCTGGTGCAGATCCCGAAGATTTGAGCACTACTCAAGAACAGGTCGCACTATCGTCCTAAGTGCAGTCTCCTCCACAGATGAACCACACTTGCCTAAAATTCTCCCAATAAACCGAAGTCGACCATTCGGCTTCTCTACCACAATCATCATGTGCTCGATCCATTTCATATCACTATGCAACGTTACGCCCAGATATTTAAACGAGTTGACTGTGTCATCAGGACACTACTAATGATATATCCGAAAGTTATGGGTTTGCTTTTTCCTACTGATCTGCATTACCTTACATTTTTCTATACTTAGAGCTAACTGCCATTCATTACATCAACTATAAATTTTATCTTAGTCAGATTGTATCATCATACAGATACCTATCTTCGACATCTTGTGCACCGCAGAATTATCAGCAAACAACCGCAGAGTACTGCCTACCCAGTTCCCCAGATCATTTAAGTCATAGAAAATAATAGTGGTCCTGTCACACTTCCCTGGGCACTCCTAGCGATATCCTTGCCTCTGATGAACGCTCGTCGTCGAGGACTACTGGGTTGTATTACTTAACATGTCTTAGAGCTTCTCACATATATGGAGGAAACCTGACTGTATATAGTTACTGACGTGAATGTTTTTGGGTTCACCTCAGTTCATGAAGAATATAGTCAGAAAGAAAAATTCTTTCTATTGTCGTTACCAGAAGCTGTCGTGATATTGTTTTCTTTGCCCAGACAACCAACGATGATATTTAATCAGGCATACAATCAAAATTCGTGAACCGCTGATTTGTGTGCTTTCAGTTGCACTTGAAGTTAATAGTTTGCCACCTTAATATACGTCGAGGTAATTAATGTATCTTAGGGTAATCTGCCACCCCCATACGGATGGTAGCTCATTCAGACCTTTCAATAACCACAATACGACCAGATGATTAAAAATTCTCGCAGTAGGTATTACTGAATTACTATTCTTCGCAGTCGTATCAAATAGTATGAATAATTTATTAATTAATCATTAATAATTTTTTTCACAAATTCTATGGTTGGGTTCGTTTTCAGCAGAGACATGCAATGGTATGCCACGTAACTAAAAATATATTGAGGTATTTAATAGAAACTGAACTGGATTCTAGTGTGAGCAAAAAGGGACTGAACACAATTTTAAAGACATCCATTACATCCATTATTCATTCAATTATTTCATTACAAGATCATAAACGCCGCAAGAGATGTAGTACAGCTTCAGGCTTCTTTCTTGCGTTGGACGGCCGGCGACCAGGTAGATATTGTTTACTTGTGCCGCGTGAAGAATAATTTGCAGTAGTTGTCAGATCTCCGCGACGTAGGCGTAGTAATAATAATAGTGACAATAATAATAATAATAATAATAATAATAATAATGGAGTCATACCACACAATATCCACCAGTACATCAATGCAATACAGATACATCCAAACTTATACGTACAATTACAGAAATCCGTAATTATTGATACATGTTCAATTACCCGAAAGTTCCTAAATGCAATATAACATATACCGTACAGTTAAAAGGAAGTGACGCTTGATCAAGGTCCGCGTCACTTTCCATTTTTAACCAGACTTAACGTCTGAGAAAGTAAAGAAATAATAATAATAATAACTTCAAAGTACTCTCAAATTTTCATTAAACACAAATATTATTATATACTATCATTACATTATATACAGTACCACAGAATACGTGTCAGTTTTCTCAGCGATACTGCACAACTTCGATATCATTATAATAATGAGTCGCCTTTACATAACAAGACAATCTGTACAGGTCTTAGCTTCTAACACACCATTTTTACTTTTTTTCAGTTTGTGGAAACAGTATATGCTCGAAACGCGGTCTGTGACTCCACAATGGCGTTTACATTTACTTTAGTGGTTAGCTTTTCAGTCAAAGTATTCCCATAACTTTGAGTCAAGTACTAAAATAATTCACAGTTCAAAAGTTTGTCCAGAAAAAATCCTATATTGAAACTATCAATGACACGTTAATTTTTTTAAAAATCCAGCTCTATATGGAGGAGGTACAATCCTCCAAAGTGCAGAGTGGGAAGGTCAGTTCAAGAGACTGCTTACAGTCAATTCTATATTTCTATTGAAACGAAAGACAATGAAAAGAAACAGGTATGTAGGAAGGAAAAGAAAGAAAACTTTTTTCTGTGCATTTTTCTGCAGATCGCAACGAACTACTGGCAAAATTTTTCGAATGACTGACTGCTCGTGATTTCTGTTACTTTTCGATTACACGGTAAGAATCGTGGCAGCAGCTACTGAAGTTAATGCCGTTGTGATAATGAATTGGTTCTTATGTCAGTGGAAATCGTAGTTTATTATTCAGTAAATCTGGACGTTCAAGTCGCTGTGAGTTAAAGGAAGACACTGTAACTTGCGAAGATAAGAGCGAGATAACGAAGCTGGAGCTGATAGCCCCAGACGGAACTCTCTGCGAGGCATCTCTACAACTCTGATGTTTCCGCGTTACATTCTCAGCACTCTGCACGTACAGCACAGCATTATCAGCTGAAATTCGTCGTATGTGAATGACACACGATGACGGTCAGTCAAACACGTGCAGCAGTAGATAGATATAACCACAGCGGATTTGCGTGAATGATCCAGTGGTACTAATAATAATGCAAGAGTAATCTCCAGTTTATCTTCTTTTATTTCTCGGCATTCTTTTAACTTCTTTGATGTGGTCAGTCAAAATTTTATCTCGGAATAGTAACTACAGCGAACGCCGTCAATTCGTTGAATGTATTCCAATTTCTGTATTGACCTTTAATTTCTGTTCTGTTCAGGACCCTCTAGAAACATGTAAAACTTACTACATTCCCTATAATCTTGTCCCTTGTCACATTCGTTTACATATATTCATTTCGTAGCCTATTTCTCATTAGATCGTTTAATTTCCAGCATCCTTCTGTAGCACTACATCTCAAACTTTTTGATCCTTTTCTGTTCCGATTTTCTCACAGTCCATGATTTACTACTATACATTGCTGTACTAAAGACGCACATTCTCAGAAAGGCCTGTACGAGGTGCATTCAAGTTCTAAGGCCTCCGATTTTTTATCTCCGGACTGGAAAGAGATAGAAACATGCGCATTGTTTTAAAATGAGGTCGCGTTCATTGTCAATACGTCCCAGAGATGGCAGCACCGTACGGCAGATGGAATTTTACCGCCAGCGGCGAGAATGAGAACTGTTTTAAATACTTAAAATGGCGATGTTTTCCTTACTTGAACAGCGTGCAATCATTCGTTTTCTGAATTTGCGTGGTGTGAAACCAATTGAAATTCATCGACAGTTGAAGGAGACATGTGGTGATGGAATTATGGATGTGTCAAAAGTGCGTTCGTGGGTGCGACAGTTTAATGAAGGCAGAACATCGTGTGACAACAAACCGAAACAACCTCGGGCTCGCGCAAGCCGGTCTGACGACATGATCGAGAAAGTGGAGAGAATTGTTTTGGGAGATCGCCGAATGACTGTTGAACAGATCGCCTCCAGAGTTGGCATTTCTGTGGGTTCTGTGCACACAATCCTGCATGACGACCTGAAAATGAGAAAAGTGTCATCCAGGTGGGTGCCACGAATGCTGACGGACGACCACGTGGCTGCCCGTGTGGCACGTTGCCAAGCAATGTTGACGCGCAACGACAGCATGAATGGGACTTTATTTTCGTCGGTTGTGACAATGGATGAGACGTGGATGCCATTTTTCAATCCAGAAACAAAGCGCCAGTCAGCTCAATGGAAGCACACAGATTCACTGCCACCAAAAAAATTCCGGGTAACCGCCAGTGCTGAAAAAATGATGGTGTCCATGTTCTGGGACAGCGAGGGCGTAATCCTTACCCATTGCGTTCCAAAGGGCATTACGGTAACAGGTGCATCCTACGAAAATGTTTTGAAGAACAAATTCCTTCCTGCACTGCAACAAAAACGCCCGGAAAGAGCTGCGCGTGTGCTGTTTCACCAAGATAACGCACCCGCACATCGAGCTAACGTTACGCAACAGTTTCTTCGTGATAACAACTTTGAAGTGATTCCTCATGCTCCCTACTCACCTGACCTGGCTCCTAGTGACTTTTGGCTTTTTCCAACAATGAAAGACACTCTCTGTGGCCGCACATTCACCAGCCGTGCTGCTATTGCCTCAGCGATTTTCCAGTGGTCAAAACAGACACCTAAAGAAGCCTTCGCCGCTGCCATGGAATCATGGCGTCAGCGTTGTGAAAAATGAGTACGTCTGCACGGCGATTACGTCGAGAAGTAACACCAGTTTCATCGATTTCGGGTGAGTAGTTAATTAGAAAAAAAAATCGGAGGCCTTAGAACTTGAATGCACCTCATATTTGATACTAGCAGAGACGTTGCGCACTTTATCGACACTGGTCTGTTTGTTACGCCGTCTTTGCTTTATTCGGCATCTTTGCAACGTATCAGAATTCTTCACTTCTTGACTCGTAATTCTGATACTTAAATTTGTATGTTGGCAGAATAAATGAAGGTCATTTTCGCACCTTACATAAGAATTTTATATATCGCAACGGGAAGGAGAGTATGACACCTAACTTATTTCGGCGGTAATGAGCTGATTTACCTATAAGTATGTAATGCAAAAGGTGTGACACTCAATCGACGGTATTAACACACCTATATAATGCATGTCAATGAGCAGAAGGTGGAACAAGCACCGAGAGGAAACGTTTTATGTGGAAGCCTGTGCGGGCGGACGCAGTGGCCACACCCTGAGTGGCAATACGGATAGCTCGTAAGGGGGCCGTGCCACGGCGGGAGTCAGGGATCGGAAAGGTGACGTATGCTGCAGAGCGAGTAGGACAAAAAGAAGCTTTAGAAACCTGCGTTTCGGAATCCCAAATGGATATGGACAAAACCAATGACACAGGTGATCACGTCAACAGCGAGTGGTACTCATGTGAACGGGCACGAAACGTCCGATTGGCAGAAACGAACTAGGAAAGAGTAAAGTGCCGAGATTTCAATGCAGTTCAATGGTAGGGCCTTTGTGTTTGGTAGAGAGCGTTTCCATAAAATAAGAGGGACGCTCCTATTGGTCGAAAAAAGCATTGACGAGTAGAACGAAAGAACCCAGGTGGGGAGAGAGTTCGGCTACGAGAAAAAGGAGAGCAAGATTTTGGTGGACTCGTCTCTGAACTGGCGTCAAGTGCAAAATGAAGCTCATAACGCTGTGTATGATGCAGAGGAGAAGTTTGAGTGAACACTGCTTTCACTGTGGCTGACATTCAGCTAGATATTAGCTGTAGCATCGTTGAACTCCAAACGAACCAGTGAGTTTGTTAATTGTTCTTGCAAGGACAGAGGGCATTTTAATATGCATGTTGCTCCATCTATGCACATGCGTATCACCATGTTCCAAGACTAGGGATGAGTGCATGTTTTCTCACATCACGAGAAAAATGGTTCAAATGGCTTTGAGTACTATGGGACTTAACTTCTGAGGTCATCAGTCCCTTAGAACTTAGAACTACTTAAACCTAACTAACCTAAGGACATCACACACATCCACACCCGAGGCAGGATTCGAACCTGCGACATCACGAGAAACAAAGGCAGAATTTCTGCTGAAAAAAAATCAGCAAAGGTTTAACTAGATTTTATAGGAATTTCAGTGGGCGAGAGCAGCCTTTCAGACGACAGCTCATCGCAGCTAAGGTAAATACCGCGTGCAGAGGCATAAACCTGTTGCTTCACCAGCTTGCGTCCACTGTAAACTTGAGCGACCTTGGGTAATCTTTTGCTCGACTTGTCCCAAAACTAACCATTCTCTGTGGACTTGATTGTCATCCTAAATAGTACCAAATTTTAAACCGGAATTAGATGATTTATCATAGTACTAACCAACATCATAATGTAGTCATAAGAATAATTCTGTAAAGAAACTTCTAGTTAAATTTTACCATTGTTGTGTTTAGGATTATTTCACTTTCTGAGGACAAGATGCGTTCGTTTGACAACTGTAGTAACATTGTCACATTGTAAACTGAGTAAAAGCGTGTATTTCTGTGATACGTTTGCAACATTAAACCAAAGTTATTTATAACTTACACAGTTGTTGTTGATCAGACATGAACCTTACAAATTTATTGCTAATCTCATTTATGCTGCTCATTACTTTCGTATTTGTTTGATTTATTTTTAATCCATGATCTATGCTCAGTAGATTTCCACATTTATAGCCTGCATTTTAATGACATATAAATACATAGCAACACCGAAGCATAATTACTATAGATAATGATATTTCGAGAATACATTTGTGTAGGTAACATATTTAAATAATTAACATTGGAATATCACAGATTAATCTATGATCGAGATGAATCATTGTAAATGTGATATGCCGGTATATTAATAACCCGTGTCACCGCCAGAATCGAACTCAAGCATGGGAACGTGCATAAATTGCGTTGTACAGGTGCCGGTTGTCAGTTTGTGGGAGGCAGTTCCATGCCTGTTGCACTTGATCGGTCAACGCAGGGACGCTTAATGGTGTCTGTGCATGACGCTGGAGTTGTCGTCCAGTGATGTCCCATATGTGCTCGACTGGAAACAGATCTGGTGATCGAGCAGGCCAATACAAGATGTCGACACACTGTAGAGCATGTTGGATTACAACAGCGGTATGTGGGCGAGAATTATCCAGTTGAGAATCATTCCATGGAATGCTGTTCATAAATGGCAACACAACAGGTCGAATCACCAAACTGACGTCAATTTTGCAGTCAGGTGCATGGGATAACCACGAGAGTGCTCCTGCTGCCACACAAAATCGCACCCCAGACCGTAACTCCAGTTGTAGCACGCAGACGGGTTGGTTGCGGTCTCTCAGTTGGCCTCCTCCTAACCAATATACAGCCATTACTGGCACCGAAGCAAAACCGGCTTTTATCAAAAAACACAGCAGACCTCCACCCTACCTCCCAATGAGCTTTCGGTTGACCTACTGAAGTCGCAAATGGCGGTGGTTTGGGGTGGAATGCACGCTGCAGCACGTCTGTCTCGGAGCTGTTCCTGAAGAACCTATTTGCGACAGTTCGTTCTGTCATTGCGGTGCCAACTGCTACTCAAATTGCTGCTGCAGGTGCCGTACGTTTCGCCAGAGCCATACTCGGTGGTCGTCCCTCTCGGTAGTGCCACGTGGCCGTTCGGAGCCCGGTCTTCTTGCGAACGTACATTCTCGTGACCCTTTCTCCTAGCAGTCTGTACAGAGGCTATATTCCTACCAAGTCATTCTGCCATGTCTATTGCACGACCTCGTTCAAACTCGGAGAGATGAGAGATGTTGATAATGGCGTCTTGTCGCGCTAAAGGCATTCTTGACGAGCGTCAACCCACCACGTCCAGTGTCAAACGTAACTAAAACTAAAAAAAAATAAAAATAAAAAAAAATAAATAAAAAAATGTGTGTGTGTGAAATCATATGGGACTTAACTGCTAAGGTCATCAGTCCCTAAGCTTACACACTAATTAACCTAAATTATCCTATGGACAAACACACACATCCATGCCCGAGGGAGGACTCGACCCTCCGCCGGGACCAGCCGCACAGTCCATGACTGCAACGCCTCAGACCGCTCGGCTAATCCCACGCGGCCCAAAAACTCAAGACCGTCACACCGTGTATTTAACGCAAACCTGATTTGTAACCTCATAATGGCGCTATTAGCGCCATTATTGCACGACTGGTGTGAAATCTCAACAGACATCTTTCAGATGTAGAAGCAAGCCTACCAACTTCCATTTATGTCGCACAACTCTTTGTGTTTTGATGTTCTTCTCGTCATTGTATGTACATATTTTCATTTATTCTACATTCATGATGACAGAGGCAAAAACTGACCACTGAAGATGCTTCAAAATAAGTGAAAAGCTTCTGGTCCAAATAAGACTTTACACAGTTGCAAAATACGGAATACTTTCAAGTTGAGACTGTGGGAGAGGGGTCTCAAAACCAAAAAGACAACCATCATTTTACTAGGAATTTATAGAAGGAACTTCAACAGCCGGCCGGAGTGGCCGAGCGGTTCTAGGCGCTACAGTCTGCAACCGCGCGACCGCTGCGGTCGCAGGTTCGAATCCTGTCTCGGAGATGGATGTGTGTGATGTCCTTATGTTAGTTCTAGGGGACTGATGACCTCATAGATTAAGTCCCATAGTGTTCATAGACATTTCAACCATTTTGAACTTCAGCATCTCACTTTTATTTTTAAATATGTGTCATTTAAGTGTTTTGTTTTCTAATATGTCCCACGTTCTCGTGGCTCTCCTCATTATCACTGTACAGAAGTAACGAATTATCTAATGTCATCTAACGGCTGATGTACTTGAAGCCATGTCCAGCCATGATGATTTACGATTTTCGTGTCTCATCCAATTTACTGTAGGTGAAACCCTCATCTCAGATGTTACGCTCTAATCTTCCTACCATAAAACACCAAAGATGGATTTTATTCAACGTTTGGCATAATAATAATAATAATTCTACACTCAATTGGAAAGCCCCTGGAAAAGATAAAATAGCAAATTTGTGGCTAAAGAAGTTCACCTCAACACATTCACATCTAACTAAATTATTTAACAGTTACATTGTAGACCCATACACAGTCCCTGATACACATACACAAGGAATAACTTATCTGAAACCTAAAGATGAAGCAGACAGAGCAAACCCAGCAAAATATCGCCCCAAAACATGCTTACCAACAATATACAAAATATTAACTTCAGTCATTACACAGAAATTAATGACACATACAACACAGAACAAAATTATAAATGAAGAACAAAAAGGCTGCTGCACAGGAGCACGAGGATGTAAAGAGCAACTGATAATAGATGCAGAGGTAACATATTAAGCTAAAACTAAACAAAGGTCGCTACACTACGCATACATTGATTACCAAAAAGCTTTTGATAGTGTGCCCCACTCATGGTTACTATAAATATTGGAAATATACAAAGTAGATCCTAAACTGATACAGTTCATAAACATAGTAATGAAAAATTGGAAAACCACACTTAATATCCAAACAAATTCAAATAATATCACATCACAGCCAATACAGATTAATCGTGGAATATACCAAGGAGACTCATTAAGTCCTTTCTGGTTCTGCCTTGCTCTGAACCCACTATCCAACATGCTAAATAATACGAATTATGGATATAATATTACTGGAACATACCAACACAAAATCACACATTTGCTATGCATGGATGATCTAAAACTACTGGCAGCAACAAATCAACAACTCAACCAATTACTAAAGATAAGAGAATTATTCAGCAATGATATAAGTATGGCTTTTGGAACAGACAAATGTAAGAAAAATAGCATAGTCAAGGGAAAACACACTAAACAAAAAGATTACATATTGGATAACCATAGCGACTGCATAGAAGCGATAGAAAAAGCAGACGCCTATAAATATCTAGGATACAGACAAAAAATAGGAGCTGAAAATAGCCATTCAGAAGGTGATCGACAGCATCGATGTTCCGACTCTTTAGTGCAGAATTTCACTATTCGTCTTGTGCCACATGATCGCCAGTGATGGCAGGTATATCTAACATGTGATAACATAAATACGAATATCTGTAGTGATGTTTATATGTTGAATAAGATGTGTGCACAGTAGTTTGTATCTAATTAACTTTTTTATATAGTTCAGTAATTCTCACCTTGCACATACTCCGCAAGCCACCACATGGTGTGTGGCAGAGAGTACAACTAGTAGTAGCTTCCTTTCCTACTCCACTCGCAGGTATAACGAGGGAAAAACGACTGTCTGTATGCCACCGTACCAACCTTAATTTCTCGTATCTTACCTTCGTGGTCCCTGCGCGAAATGCGTGTTGACGGCAGTAGGATCGGTCCGCAGTAAGCTTCAAATGCTGGTTCTCTAAATTTTCTCAACTGTTTTCCTCGGAAAGAACATCACCTTACCTCCAAATCCCCATTTGAGATTGCGAAGCATCTCTATAACACTTGCGTGTTCTTAGAACCTACTGGTACCGAATTTAGCAGCCTGCCTCTAAATCGTTTCGATGTCTTCCTCTAATCCGACCTGGTGCAGATTAAATGGTTCAAATGGCTCTGAGCCCTATGGGACTTTACTTCTGAGGTCATCAGTCCCCTAGAACTTGAATTACTTAAACCTAACTAACCTAAAAACATCACATACATCCATTCCGAGACAGGATTCGAACCTGCGACCGTAGCGGTCGCGCGGTTCCAGATTGTAGCACCTAGAAGCGCTCGGCCACCCCGGCCGGCTGGTGCAGATCCCGAAGACTTGAGCACTACTCAAGAACAGGTCGCACTATCGTCCTCCGTGCAGTCTCCTCCACAGATGAACCACACTTGCCTAAAATTCTCCCAATAAACCGAAGTCGACCATTCTGCTTCTCTACCACAATCATCATGTGCTCGATCCATTTCATATCACTATGCAACGTTACGCCCAGATATTTAGACGACTTGACTGTGTCATCAGGACACTACTAATGATATATCCGAAAGTTATGGGTTTGGTTTTTCCTACCGATCTGCATTAACTTACATTTTTCTATACTTAGAGCTAACTGCCATTCATTACATCAACTATAAATTTCATCTTAGTCAGATTGTATCATCATACAGACACCTATCTTCGACATGCACCACAGAATTATCAGCAAACAACCGCAGATTACTGCCTACCCAGTTCCCCAGATCATTTAAGTCATAGAAAATAATAGTGGTTCTGTCACACTTCCCTGGGCACTCCTAGCGATACCCTTGCCTCTGATGAACGCTCGTCGTCGAGGACTACTGGGTTGTATTACTTAACATGTCTTCGAGCTTCTCACATATGTGGAGGAAACCTGACTGTATATAGTTACTGACGCGAATGTTTTTGGGTTCGCCTCAGTTCATGAAGAGTATAGTCAGAAAGAAAAATTCTTTCTATTGTCGTTACCAGAAGCTGTCGTGATCGTGTTTTCTTTACCCAGACAACCAACGATGATATTTAATCAGGCATACAATCAAAATTCGTGAACCGCTGATTTGTGTGCTTTCAGTTGCACTTGAAGTTAATAGTTTGCCACCTTAATATACGTCGAGGTAATTAATATATCTTAGGGTAATCTGCCACCCCCATACAGATTGTAGCTCATTCAGACCTTTCAATAACCACAATACAACCAGATGATTAAAAATTCTCACAGTAAGTACAATTGAATTTCTATTCTTCGCAGTCGTATCAGATAGTATGAATAATTCATTAATTAATAATTATTTTCACAAATTCTACGGTTGGGTTCTTTTTCAGCAGAGGCATACAATGGTATGCCACGTAACTAAAAATATATTGAGGTATTTAATAGAAACTGAACTGGATTCTAGTGTGAGCAAAAAGGGACTGAACACAATTTTAAAGACATCCATTACATCCATTATCCATTCAATTATTTCATTACAAGATCATAAACGCCGCAAGAAACGTAGCACAGCTTCAGGCTTCTTTCTTGAGTTGGACCGCCGGCGACCAGGTAGATACTGTTTACTTGTGCCGCGTGAAGAATAATTTGCAGTGGTTGTCAGATCTCCGCGACGTAGACGTAGTAATAATAATAGTGACAATAATAATAATTATAATAATAACTTCAAAGTGCTCTCAAATTTTCATTAAACACAAATATTATTATAATACTATCATTAAATTATATACAGTACCATAGAATACGTGTCAGTTTTCTCAGCGATACTGCACAACTTCTATATCATTATAATAATGAGTCGCCTTTACTTAACAAGACAATCTGTACAGGTCTTAGCTTCTAACACACCATTTTTACTTTTTTTCAGTTTGTAGAAACAGTATATGCTCGAAACGCGGCCTGTGACTCCACAATGGCGTTTACATTTACATTAGTGGTTAGCTTTTCAGTCAAAGTATTCCCATAACTTTGAGTCAAGTACTAAAATAATTCACAGTTCAAAAGTTTGTCGAGAAAAAATCCTGTATTGAAACTATCAATGACACGTTAATTTTTTAAAAAATCCAGCTCTATATGGAGGAGGTACAATCCTCCAAAGTGCATAGTGGGAAGGTCAGTTCTAGAGACTGCTTACAGTCAATTCTACATTTCTATTGAAACGAAAGACAATGAAAAGAAACAGGTATGTAGGAAGGAAAAGAAAGAAAACTTTTTTCTGTGCATTTTTCTGGAGATCGCAACGAACTACTGGCAAAATTTTTCCAGTGACTGACTGCTCGTGATTTCTGTTACTTTTCGATTACACGGTAAAAATCGTGGCAGCAGCTACTGACGTTAAGGCCGTTGTGATAATGAATTGGTTCTTATGTCAGTGGAAATCGTAGTTTATTATTCAGTAAATCTGGACGTTCAAGTCGCTGTGAGTTAAAGGAAGACACTGTAACTTGCGAAGATAAGAGCGAGATAACGAAGCTGGAGCTGATAGCCCCAGACGGAACTCTCTGCGAGGCATCTCTACAACTCTGATGTTTCCGCGTTACATTCTCAGCACTCTGCACGTACAGCACAGCATTATCAGCTGAAATTCGTCTCGTATGTGAATGACACACGATGACGGTCAGTCAAACACGTGCAGCAGTAGACAGATATAACCACAGCGGATTTGCGTGGTACTAATAATAATGCTAGAGTAATCTCCAATTTATCTTCTTTTATTTCTCGGCATTCTTTTAACTTTTTTGATGTGGTCAGTCAAAATTTTATCTCGGAATACTAACTACAGCCAACGCCGTCAATTCGTTGAATGTATTCCAATTTCTGTATTGACCTTTAATTTCTGTTCTGTTCCGTGTTCAGGACCCTTACTACATTCCCTGTACTACTTACTACATTCCCTATAATCTTGTCCCTTGTCACAGTCGTTTACATATATTCATTTCGTAGCCTATTTCTCATTAGATCGTTTAATTTCCAGCATCCTTCTGTAGCACTACATCTCAAACTTTTTGATTCTTTTCTGTTCCGATTTTCTCACAGTCCATTATTTACTACTATACAATGCTGTACTAAAGACGCACATTCTCAGAAAGGCCTGTATTTGATACTAGCAGAGACGTTGCGCACTTTATCGACACTGGTCTGTTTGTTACGCCCTCTTTGCTTTATTCGGCATCTTTCCAACGTATCTTTCCAACGTATCAGAATTCTTCACTTCTTGACTCGTAATTTTTATACTTAAATTTGTAAGGTGGCAGAATACATGAAAGTCATTTTCGCACCTTACATAAGAATTTTATATATCGCAACGGGAAGGTGAGTATGACAACTAACTTATTTCGGCGGTAATGAGCTGATTTACCTATAGGTATGTAATGCAAAAGGGGTGACACTCAATCGACGGTATTAACACACCTATATAATGCATGTCAATGAGCAGAAGGTGGAACAAGCAGCTAGAGGAAACGTTTTATGAGGAAGCCTGTGCGGGCAGACGCAGGGGCCGCACCCTGAGGGGCAATACGGAAAGCTCTTAAGGGGGGCGTGCCATAGCGGGAGTCAGAGACCGGAAAGGTGGCGTATGCTGCAGAGCGAGTAGGACAGAAAGAAGCTTTAGAAAGCTGCGTTTCGGAATCCCAAATGGATATGAACAAAACCAATGACACAGTTGATCACGTCAACAGCCAGTGGTACTCATGTGAGCGGGCACGAAACGTCCGATTGGCGGAAACGAACTAGGAAAGAGTAAAGTGCTGAGATTTCAATGCAGTTCAATGGTAGGGCCTTTGTGATAGGTAGAGAGAGTGTCCATAAAATAAGAAGAACTCTCCTATTGGTCGAAAAAAGCATTGACGTGTAGAACGAAAGAACCCAGGTGGGGAGAGAGTTCGGCTACGAGAAAAAGGAGAGCAAGATTTTGGTGGACTCGTCTCTGAACTGGCGTCAGGTGCAGAATGGAGCGCATAACGCTGTGTATGATGCAGAGGAGAAGTTTGAGTGAACACTTCTTTCACTGTGGCTGACATTCAGCTAGATATTGGCTGTAGTATCGTTGAACTCCCAACGAACCAGCCAGTTTGTTAATTGTTCTTGCAAGGACAGAGGGCATTTTGATATGCATGCTGCTCCAGCCATGCACATGCGTATCACCATGTTCCAAGACTAGGGATGAGTGCATGTTTTCTCACATCACGAGAAAAATGGTTCAAATGGCTTTGAGTACTATGGGACTTAACTTCTGAGGTCATCAGTCCCTTAGAACTTAGAACTACTTAAACCTAACTAACCTAAGGACATCACACACATCCACGCCCGAGGCAGGATTCGAACCTGCGACATAACCAGAAAGAAAGGGAGAATTTCTGCTGAAAAAAATCAGCAAAGGTTTAACTAGATTTTATAGGAATTTCAGTGGGTGAGAGCAGCCTTTCAGACGACAGCTCATCGCAGCTAAGGTAAATACCGCGTGCAGAGGCATAAACCTGTTGGTTCACCAGCTTGCGTCCACTGTAAACTTGAGCGACCTTGGGTAATCTTTTGCTCGACTTGTCCCAAAACTAACCATCCTCTGTGGTCTTGATTGTCATCCTAAATAGTACCAAACTTTAAACCGGAATTAGATGATTTATCATAGTACTAACCAACATCATAACGTAGTCATAAGAATAATTTTATAAAGAAACTTCTAGTTAAATTTTACCATTGTTGTGTTTAGGATTATTTCACTTTCTGAGGACGAGATGCGTTCGTTTGACAACTGTAGTAACATTGTCACATTGTAAACTGAGTAAAAGCGTGTATTTCTGTGATACGTTTGCAACATTAAACCAAAGTTATTTATAACTTACACAGTTGTTGTTGATCAGATATGAACCTTACAAATTTATTGCTAATCTCATTTATGCTGCTCATTACTTTCGTATTTGTTTGATTTATTTTTAATCCATGATCTATGCTCAGTAGATTTCCACATTTATAGCCTGCATTTTAATGACATATAAATACTTAGCAACACCGAAGCATAATTACTATAGATAATGATATTTCGAGAATACATTTGTGTAGGTAACATGTTTAAATAATTAACAGTGGATTATCACAGATTAATCTATGATCGAGATGAATCATTGTAAATGTGATATGCCGGTACATTAATAACCCGTGTCACCGCCAGAATCGAACTCAAGCATGGGAACGTGCATAATTTGCGTTGTACAGGTGCCGGTTGTCAGTTTGTGGGAGGCAGTTCCATGCTGTTGCACTTGATCGGTCAACGCAGGGACGGTTAATGGTGTCTGTGGATGACGCTGGAGTTGTCGTCCAGTGATGTCCCATATGTGCTCGACTGGAAACAGATCTGGTGATCGAGCAGGCCAAGACAAGATGTCGACACACTGTAGAGCATGTTGGATTACAACAGCGGTATGTGGGCGAGAATTATCCAGTTGAGAAACATTCCATGGAATGCTGTTCATAAATGGCAACACAGCAGGTCGAATCACCAAACTGACGTACAATTTTGCAGTCAGGTGTACGGGATAACCACGAGAGTGCTCCTGCTGCCACACGAAATCGCACCCCAGACCGTAACTCCAGGTGTAGCACGCAGACGGGTTGGTTGCGGTCTCTCAGTTGGCCTCCTCCTAACCAACATACAGCCTTTACTGGCACCGAAGCAAAACCGGCTTTTATCAAAAAACACAACAGACCGCCACCCTTCCTTCCAATGAGCTTTCGCTTGACCTACTGAAGTCGCAAATGGCGGTGGTTTGGGGTGGAATGCACGCTGCAGCACGTCTGTCTCGGAGCTGTTCCTGAAGAACCTATTTACGACAGTTCGTTCTGTCACTGCGGTGCCAACTGCTACTCAAATTGCTGCTGCAGGTGCCGTACGTTTCGCCAGAGCCATACACGGTGGTCGTCCCTCTCGGTAGTGCCACGTGGCCGTTCGGAGCCCGGTCTTCTTGCGAACGTACATTCTCGTGACCCTTTCTCCTAGCAGTCTGTACAGAGGCTATATTCCTACCACGTCATTCTGCCATGTCTATTGCACGACCTCGTTCAAACTCGGAGAGATGAGAGATGTTCGTAATGGCGTCTTGTCGCGCTAAAGATATTCTTGACGAACGTCAACCCACCACGTCCAGTGTCAAACGTAACTAAAACTGAAAAAAAAGAACAAAAAAAATGTATGTGTGAAATCTTATGGGACTTAACTGCTAAGGTCATCAGCCCCTAAGCTTACACACTACTTAACCCAAATTATCCTAAGGACAAACACATACACCCATGCCCGAGGGAGGACTCGACCCTCCGCCGGGACCAGCCACACAGTCCATGACTGCAACGGCCAGACCGCCCGGCTAATCCCGCGCGGCCCTAAAACTCAAGACCGTCACACCGTGTATTTAATGCAAACCAGATTTGCAACCTCATAATGGCGCTATTAGCGCCATTATTGCGCGACTGGTGTGAAATTTGAACAGACATCTTTCAGATGTAGAAACAAGCCTACCAACTTCCATTTATGTCGCACAACTCTTTGTGTTTTGATGTTCTTCTCGTCATTGTATGTACATACTGTCATTTATTCTACATTCATGATGACAGAGGCAAAAACTGACCACTGAAGATGCTTCAAAATAAGTGAAAAGCTTCTGGTCCAAATAAGACCTTATACAGTTGCAAAATACGGAATACTTTCAAGTTGCGACTGTGGGAGAGGGGCCTCAAAACCAAAAAGACAACCATCATTTTACTAGGAATTTATGGAAGGAACTTCAACAGTTGGCCGGGGTGGCCGAACGGTTCTAGGCGCTACAGTCTGCAACCGCGCGACTGCTGCGGTCGCAGGTTCGAATCCCGTCTCGGGCATGGATGTGTGTGATGTCCTTAGGTTAGTTCTAGGGGACTGATGACCTCATAAATTAAGTCCCATAGTGTTCATAGCCATTTCAACCATTTTGAACTTCAGCATCTCACTTTTATTTTTAAATATGTGTCATTTAAGTGTTTTGTTTTCTAATATGTCCCACGTTCTCGTGGCTCTCCTCATTATCGCTGTACAGAAGTAACGAATTATCTAATGTCATCTAAGGGCTGATGTACTTGAAGCCATGTCCGGCCATGATGATTTACGATTTTCGTGTCTCATCCAATTTACTGTAGTGAAACCCTCATCTCAGATGTTAAGCTCTAATCTTCCTACCATAAAACACCAAAGATGGATTTTATTCAACGTTTGGCATAATAATAATAATAATAATAATTCTACACACAATTGGAAAACCCCTGGAAAAGATAAAATAGCAAATTTGTGGCTAAAGAAGTTCACCTCAACACATTCACATCTAACTAAATTATTTAACAGTTACATTGCAGACCCATACACAGTCCCTGATACACTTACACAAGGAATAACTTATCTGAAACCTAAAGATCAAGCAGACAGAGCAAACCCAGCAAAATATCGCCCCATAACATGCCTACCAACAATATACAAAACATTAACTTCAGTCATTACACAGAAATTAATGACACATACAACACAGAACAAAATTATAAATGAAGAACAAAAAGGCTGCTGCAAAGGAGCACGAAGATGTAAAGAGCAACTGATAATAGATGCAGAGGTAACATATCAAGCTAAAACTAAACAAAGGTCGCTACACTACGCATACATTGATTACCAAAAAGCTTTTGATAGTGTACCCCACTCATGGTTACTACAAATATTGGAAATATACAAAGTAGATCCTAAATTGATACAGTTCCTAAACATAGTAATGAAAAATTGGAAAACCACAGTTAATATCCAAACAAATTCAAATAATATCACATCACCGCCAATACAGATTAATCATGGAATATACCAAGGAGACTCATTAAGTCCTTTCTGGTTCTGCCTTGCTCTGAACCCACTATCCAACATGCTAAATAATACGAATTATGGATATAATATTACTGGAACATACCAACACAAAATCACACATTTGCTATACATGGATGATCTAAAACTACTGGCAGCAACAAATCAACAACTCAACCAATTACTAAAGATAACAGAAGTATTCAGCAATGATATAAGTATGGCTTTTGGAACAGACAAATGTAAGAAAAATAGCATAGTCAAAGGAAAACACATTAAACAAGAAGATTACATATTGGATAACCACAGCGACTGCATAGAAGCGATGGAAAAAACGGATGCCTATAAATATCTAGGATACAGACAAAAAATATGAATAGATAATACAAATATTAAAGAAGAACTAAAAGAAAAATATAGACAAAGACTAACAAAAATACTAAAAACAGAATTGACAGCAAGAAACAAGACAAAAGCTATAAATACTTTGCTATACCAATATTGACCTACTCATTTGGAGTAGTGAAATGGAGTAACACAGACCTAGAAGCACTCAATACACTTACACGATCACAATGCCACAAATATAGAATAAATCACATACATTCAGCAACAAAAAGTATCACATTAAGCAGAAAGGAAGGAGGAAGGGGATTTATCGACATAAAAAAACCTACATTATGGACAGGTTTTAAGAAAATTCTTTATAGAACGAGTAGAAACTAGCAAAATACACAAAGCAATCGCTCATATAAATACATCGGCTACACCATTGCAATTTCATAACCACTTCTACAGCCCTCTAGATCACACACTACATGGCAAGCACCTGTATCATCTAACACAGGCACACATCGATCAAGACGCATCCAGCATATGGCTAAGAAAAGGCAATATATACAGTGAGACAGAAGGATTCATGATTGCAATACAGGATCAAACAATAAACACCAGATATTACAGCAAGCATATTATTAAAGATCCCAATACCACAACAGATAAATGCAGACTTTGCAAACAACAAATAGAAACAGTAGATCACATCACAAGCGGATGTACAATACTAGCAAATACAGAATACACCAGAAGACATGAGAATGTAGCACAAATAATACATCAACAACTTGCCATACAACATAAACTAATAAAACAACACGTTCCCACATACAAGTATGCAACACAAAATGCACTGGAGAATGATGAATACAAATTATACCGGAACAGAACCATTATAACAGATAAAACAACACCACATAACAAACCTGACATCATACTCACCAATAAAAAGAAGAAATTAACACAACTAATCGAAATATCCATACCCAATACAACAAATATACAGAAGACAACAGGAGAAAAAATTGAAAAATACATCCAACTGGCTGAGGAAGTCAAGGACATGTGGCATCAGGATAAAGTTGACATACCAATTATACTATCAACTACAGGAGTCATACCACACAATATCCACCAGTACATCAACGCAATACAGCTACATCCAAACGTATATATACAACTACAGAAACGTAATTATTGATACATGTTCAATTACCCGAAAGTTCCTAAATGCAATGTAACATATACCGTACAGTTAAAAGGAAGTCACGCTTGATCAAGGTCCGCGTCACTTTCCATTTTTAACCAGACATAACGTCTGAGAAAGGAAAGAAATAATAATGTTATCGTATGAGAAGACTCAATACATGGAACGACAAACCAACTATGCACACATCATGCAAACGATGTATGGAACCGTAAAAAGAGTCGAATACATATAAATAGGAGGATGACACATGGCATCCAACATAGAACGAACAGAAAGACTCCAGAAAGTATACAAACTCACATGGTCACATTATAATAAGAAAAGCATATCAAGACAGGCCAAAATTAGACACTAAAAACACTTGTATTACTGAAAGCACTATATGCGTCAGAAACGACCACAATTGGAGCATCAGGCATTATAGAGACAGAAAAAATAGAACGCAAAATTCTCAGGAAAATATTCGGACCAATGCACAAAGATGGCATATGGATGAAAAGACCTACCAATGAGTTATACCAACACACTGACAGACTCACAGACATGATCAGAAAACTCAGACTAAATTTCTACGGACACATACAGAGAATGGACAACACCAGACTTAGAAAGAGAATCATTGATGTAGTAAAACATTCAAGCCTTAAAACAAATTGGTATCATGAAATAGAGGAAGACATAAGGCAGCTGGGGATCAACAAACAAATGATAAAAGACAGAAAGGAATTCAGGAACAAAATTAGGAACGCAAAATTTATGGTAAATGAGAAGAGGAAGACGGGAGCATTATGGACGGAACAAAGGAAACTAGAGCATAGTCAAAGGATGAAGAGATTTTGGGAAGAGAAAAGGAAGAAAGAAAAGAAGTAAAAATTGTCACATCATGAGATGAGTTCAAACAATGTCCAAAAGGACAAAAATGATATGAATGAATGAATGAATGAATGAATAATACTGACATACAGAAGGTGGGGCCAAACAGTATCTAAACAATATATTTGTAATTTATTACAAGAGAACAAAAGAAATGCTTTACAGTGCAGTTGTTCATGGTTGGACAAGATTTCTGTCACAGAAAAAAAAAATTTCCATTGAGCCACGTAAGCACCGTTTCCGTCACTACTTCGTCGGAATGGATCGACGGCCTCTTGAACCGTCTGTATGCGTTAACAACAAATGGAAAAGTGACGGGGCGGGAACTGTATTCAGGACGACCCAACACCTCTAAATGCATTTTCTGATGAGCTTTAACGCGTGTTCTGATGCAAAAGAAAAGAGCGCCGTCTGATAACAGATACCGCATTTGTTTCGAATTGGAGGCTCCAGCATGTCACTGATACGTTGAGTGTATGATGTCGACACCGTTTCTAAGCAATTTTCCAAAACTGACCCTTGTGCTTCCCATATGCGTTTGTTCTCTTGTTCAAAGTGATGAACCTGTTTCATCTCCAGATGATGATTTGTTTTAAAAAATATTTTTCCCTCCCCTAGCATGACGTCCAGAAGTTGCTGACAGATTTCCACGTGATTGTGCTTGTGGTCTTCACTGAATTGCTTTGGCGCCCATCTTGCACAGACGTTACGCAACTTGAGACAATTGAGGATGATGTCATATTCAAAACTATAATTGATAGGTATTTGATTAGGCACTATGAGCAGTCACTCGTCGGCTGTGCGGACTGAGGTCACGGACCTGATCCTTGTTGACATCAGCGGTGGATATGAAACAATGCCCTGCTGCTTCCCCGTCCTTCACACTTTTCCGGCCTCTTTTAAACTGTTCAGTCCACTGGTAATCTCTTGGCTCTGATAAATGTAGCCCCCTTATTGTGCTGGAAGTTTTCTATGGATTTGAGCTCGCAGAACACCTTCACATTAATAACAACAGATTACAGAACGCTGTTCCTTATCGGTGCACACTGTTGAATCCTTCCTAGTCGTCGAGTACGGGGTGTCTGGGAAACCTGCTTTCTCGAATCGCTAGACAAAAATTCATACAAATCGTATTAAGGAGATGTTTAACCCGCCTGGGTAGCCGAGAGCTCGGCGTATTAACGCCGGTGTGCTGGCCAGCCTGGATGTGGTTTTTAGGCGGTTTTCCACATCCCATTAGGTGAATACCGGGCTGGCCCCCACGTTCCGCCTCAGTTACATGCGTCGCAGACATTTGAAACACGTTCGTACTATTTCACGATTTACACCAGACGCAGACAGCTGGAGTACGCTGATTCCATCCCTGGGGGTACGGGGCGGCGGCAGGAAGGGCATCCGGCCACCCCTAAAAGTAACCTTGCAAAATCCGTTGTAACCACGCCGACCCTGCGATCGCTGCAGGACTATGGCGTAAGCGAAAGAGAAAGTACTAAGGGGAGGTTTTGGTTCAAAAAAATCGATTCTTTTAAATTGCATTTTCGGGGCCATAAAACTGTTTAGAATCCACCCCTGAAACGGTTTTTCCGAATACGGAACGGAAATGTTTGTTATTCGCGGTTGAGCAAAAAAATACACCTGCCTGAAATCGGCCTTTTTCACGCACCAGTTTTTATCTTTCGGAGAATGAGTTATTGTACCTGTGCTTGGGAGGAAACACACAAAATTCAAATGTAAGTTTGAACGCGTGTGTTTGGAAGTTAGCCCCCAAGCATTTGCATTCTGGTGCGAAGACTGTGGAGATTGTGACTTTCCTGTCAGTGAGCAGCTTCAACGAAGGGTATTCAGCAATCCTGAAGACCATGACAACAATGGACGTCACCCTGGCACTCTATTCGAAGCAGTTCGCCAAGCATTCGGACGACCACCGGATTCAAGCGGCCGGAAACCGCTTGTCACCGGCCGCATGAGCGGCTCTGGAGCAGCGCAGGATGGCCCAGATCGAGCAGAACGCCCTCTGTGAGGAAGAGGAAGGACTAGTTTATGGACCCGGAATAGCACACTGAACGTACGTTGCATAATATTGCATTTATATGTAGTCAAAACTTCAAACGCGTTTTTCTCGAAATGACTTTTTTTTTATCGCGCGGTATGGTAACTTCAAATCTACTGAACCGATTGGCATGATTCTTTGTTTCCGACGACGCTAACTAAATTTTCCAGGAGTTGTGTCACTTTTATTCCGATCCACCCACTATAAATATTTTTACTTGGCCGACGAAGTCGAAAAATCGATGGAAAAAACCCTATTTTTTCAAATGGCCGCCATTTTGTTTCCTGTCGTCTAAATAACTTAAGCGAGGTGCAACTCCTAAAGAATCTTATATAATTCGCTAACGTCAACTCAATTTTGATTTCAGACGAGCCGGCTGACCTGTGACATACTGCGCGTGGAGGTCTACATCGAAATTTTGTTTCGTTCCGACGGAACTCCCGCCTTTGCTCTTCGATATTTCCGGTCGAAAAAATTCCAGTTTGTAGAGGAAAAATTAATAAACATTTTGACCAAATTTGATATTGATATCTCTAACACATCCCGAGAAAAAAATTCTCAAAGAACATGCTTTTTTCGGGCCGAAAATAGCAAACCTCTCCTTAATGAATTTTATTACGAAAAGAAAATGACAATCCTTAACTTTGTGTTAAACAGATGTGTAGCAAACAAAGGGCGACAAGCAAAGTATAAAATTTCTTCAGTAGAACAACGCCAAATTTCAGCTACATAGAACGTTCGAGCAAAGTAATAAGCTTTGACGCTTTTATTCAGGTCGCTAGTCTTGAAGCTTTCCGCAGAACTGGGCCGCGGCCAGTCGGGCGTAGGCTTATATTCTCCTCGCATAGAGGCCGCTGCTATCGTATTGTCGTCCTGGAGAGCGGTCTGTCACGTGCAATTGGCTGACCTCTTCTTCACAGCCCTCTTTGCTCTCTCCTTCCCGACTGGCGTGCCGGCGCTTGACTCTACGCCGTAACACAAACGGTGACGCAGCCATATTTACTTCGCAAGCTGCAAAGTAAACTGATGTGGCACCGTTTATGTATACTAATCGACCACAATATTATTGCATCTTGCAGTGAGGGTGCTGCAGTTGGCTAGTGTGTTTACCTGTGCTTCTTCAGTCCATATCAAACTGTCTATACCAGACAATTTGCTCGTGAAGCATTCCGGATTTCCACAGTGTATAGGACAGACGAAAAACTGGATACGGTTTTTGTTTAATGTGCTGTCATCGTGTTTCAGATAGCGGCCACGTGAGGCCAAATGCGAATAAAATCACGTAATCATCATACAACATTTGATTCACAAATCGATACAATAATAACCTGCGCTAACAACAGTTCATAAAAACAGTAATCATACACAAAAAATAAGCTACAGTTACACACATGTTCAAGAAAATAACAATATAATTTTTGTACCACATTTGTCAAAACAATAACACATGAACCTCATCTCTCGAATAGGCCCAAATGACCCTGTTAATAATCTGATAGGTGCAACTTCCTTTAAATAGTCATTAATAACATAAACGTTTGAAAAGTTATTCATTGTGAAATGTCATACTACCGCCTTGAGCTGCTGGCAAAATACTTTATCTGTTGTTGTTGTTGTTGTTGTGGTCTTCAGTCCTGAGACTGGTTTGATGCAGCTCTCCATGCTACTCTATCCTGTGCAAGCTTCTTCATCTCCCAGTATCTACTGCAACCTACATCCTTCTGAATCTGCTTAGTGTATTCATCTCTTGGTCTCCCTCTACGATTTTTACCCTCCACACTGCCCTCCAATGCTAAATTTGTGATCCCTTGATGCCTCAAAACATGTCCTACCAACCGATCCCTTCTTCTAGTCAAGTTGTGCCACAAACTTCTCTTCTCCCCAATCCTATTCAATACCTCCTCATTAGTTACGTGATCTACCCACCTTATCTTCAGCATTCTTCTGTAGCACCACATTTCGAAAGCTTCTATTCTCTTCTTGTCCAAACTAGTTATCGTCCATGTTTCACTTCCATACAGGGCTACACTCCATACAAATACTTTCAGAAACGACTTCCTGACACTTAAATCTATACTCGATGTTAACAAATTCCTCTTCTTGAGAAACGCTTTCCTTGCCATTGCCAGTCTACATTTTATATCCTCTCTACTTCAACCATCATCGGTTATTTTACTCCCTAAATAGCAAAACTCCTTTACTACTTTAAGTGTCTCATTTCCTAATCTAATTCCCTCAGCATCACCCGACTTAATTTGACTACATTCCATTATCCTCGTTTTGCTTTTGTTGATGTTCATCTTATATCCTTCTTTCAAGACACTGTTCGTTCCGTTCAACTGCTCTTCCAAGTCCTTTGCTGTCTCTGACAGAATTACAATGTCATCGGCGAACCTCAAAGTTTTTACTTCTTCTCCATGAATTTTAATACCTACTCCGAATTTTTCTTTTGTTTCCTTTACTGCTTGCTCAATATACAGATTGAATAACATTGGGGAGAGGCTACAACCCTGTCTTACTCCTTTCCCAACCACTGCTTCCCTTTCATGCCCCTCGACTCTTATAACTGCCATCTGGTTTCTGTACAAACTGTAAATAGCCTTTCGATCCCTGTATTTTACCCCTGCTACCTTTAGAATTTGAAAGAGAGTATTCCAGTTAACATTGTCAAAAGCTTTCTCTAAGTCTACAAATGCTAGAAACGTAGGTTTGTCTTTTCTTAATCTTTCTTCTAAGATAAGTCGTAAGGTCAGTATTGCCTCACGTGTTCCAACATTTCTACGGAATCCAAACTGATCTTCCCCGAGGTCGGCTTCTACCAGTTTTTCCATTCGTCTGTAAAGAATTCGTGTTAGTATTTTGCAGCTGTGACTAATTAAACTGATAGTTCGGTAATTTTCACATCTGTCAACACCTGCTTTCTTTGGGATTGGAATTATTATATTCTTCTTGAAGTCTGAGGGTATTTCGCCTGTCTCATACATCGTGCTCACCAGATGGTAGAGTTTTGTCATGACTGGCTCTCCCGAGGCCATCAGTAGTTCAAATGGAATGTTGTCTACTCCCGGGGCCTTGTTTCGACTCAGATCTTTCACTGCTCTGTCAAACTCTTCACGCAGTATCTTATCTCCCATTTCGTCTTCATCTACATCGTCTTCCATTTCCATAATATTGTCCTCAAGTACATCGCCCTTGTATAAACCCTCTATATACTCCTTCCACCTTTCTGCCTTCCCTTCTTTGCTTAGAACTGGGTTGCCATCTGAGCTCTTGATATTCATACAAGTGGTTCTCTTCTTTCCAAATGTCTCTTTAATTTTCCTGTAGGCAGTATCTATCTTACCCCTAGTAAGACAAGCTTCTACATCCTTACATTTGTCCTCTAGCCATCCCTGCTTAGCCATTTTGCACTTCCTGTCGATATCGTTTTTGAGACGTTTGTATTCCTTTTTGCCTGCTTCATTTACTGCATTTTTGTATTTTCTCCTTTCATCAATTAAATTCAATATTTCTTCTGTTACCCAAGGATTTCTATTAGCCCTCGTCTTTTTACCTACTTGATCCTCTGCTGCCTTCACTACTTCATCCCTCAGAGCTACCCATTCTTCTTCTACTGTATTTCTTTCCCCCATTCCTGTCAATTGTTCCCTTATGCTCTCCCTGAAACTCTCTACAACCTCGGGTTCTTTCAGTTTATCCAGGTCCCATCTCCTTAAATTCCCACCTTTTTGCAGTTTCTTCAGTTTCAATCTGCAGTTCATAACCAATAGATTGTGGTCAGAATCCACATCTGCCCCAGGAAATGTCTTACAATTTAAAAGCTGGTTCCTAAATCTCTGTCTTACCATTATATATACTATCTGATACCTACTAGTATCTCCAGGATTCTTCCAGGTATACAACCTTCTTTTATGATTCTTGAACCAAGTGTTGGCTATGATTAAGTTATGCTCTGTGCAAAATTCTACAAGGCGGCTTCCTCTTTCATTCCTTCCCCCCAATCCATATTCACCTACTATGTTTCCTTCTCTCCCTTTTCCTACTGACGAATTCCAGTCACCCATGACTATTAAATTTTCGTCTCCGTTCACTACCTGAATAATTTCTTTTATCTCGTCATACATTTCATCTATTTCTTCATCATCTGCAGAGGTAGTTGGCATATAAACTTGTACTACTGTAGTAGGCATGGGCTTTGTGTCTATCTTGGCCACAATAATGCGTTCACTATGCTGTTTGTAGTAGCTAACCCGCACTCCTATTTTTTTATTCATTATTAAACCTACTCCTGCATTACCCCTATTTGATTTTGTATTTATAACCCTGTAATCACCTGACCAGAAGTCTTGTTCCTCCTGCCACCGAACTTCACTAATTCCCACTATATCTAACTTTAACCTATCCATTTCCCTTTTTAAATTTTCTAACCTACCTGCCCGATTAAGGGATCTGACATTCCATGCTCCGATCCGTAGAACGCCAGTTTTCTTTCTCCTGATAACCTTTATCTATACAACCAGTTTTAGTCGTCTAACCATCATTAGGTTCATAAAGATATTCACAGCACGTCGTCAGGCGGAATATAAAATCGTTATTGTAAGGTGAGAAAACCATCGCTCCTACGTGATGTGAAATCTGTTCACAGCCTTAACTCCGATTACAGTTTTAGCATAAATGGCAACACTTCCTAACAGAGTTTTTATAGATATACGACTTAATTTTGAAACGTCCCCTTAGAAGAAAAAATTATACATGACTGTGCTTATACTGACACACAATATTTTTAGCGCAACGCAATCTGACTCAAAAATCCCTACAAAGGAATGGCCCTGACTAACATTAACCTATACCTTTCACAAATCACTTGCCTCACCAAAAATCTTTGTTACTCGAACTACTGCAATACAGCGAGCGCCACTACTGCTAGCTAAATAAAAGATTAAAACTACTGAAGGCACTAACTACTGATAGGCATAGTTAGCAAATGAAAGATTTTGATAGAGAACAAACAATGTATTTACCTTAATAGTGTTCAAAAGTCATACTATATATAACAGTTCATGACATCCAGTCTTACAAATTTCAAAACTCCGCCATTTCTCTCCCCACATCCACCACTGCTGGCGGCTCACCTCTAACTGCGCAACGCTACGCGCTGTTCACATCCAGCTGCCGCTGCCCAACACTACAATGGCGGACAACAATGCAAACTAGCCACAGATTGCACATAGCACAGCCAGTGATTTTCATACAGAGTGCTACGTGGCGTTACCAATAAGAAAACCTTAACAGCCTACTTATAATTTTGTATTACGATATGATGACTGCATTGTCGTCAGACGATAATGATTTTATATTTCCCCTAACATGATGCTGTGAATACTTTTATAAACCTGATGATGGTCAGACGACTGAAACTGGTTGTACCGATAAAGTGTTTTACCAGCAGCTCAAGGCGGTAATATGACATTTTTCAAATATATAAGAGATGAGTGGCACTACCTTCTGTCCCGGTGACAACATAAATGATTATGGTTTGGTATTGGCAACGATCTGGAGATCATACGTGAATTCAAGAAGTGGGCTGTCTTAATTAAACATAGATCTTCAGGACTTCACCGAAGTGTCCGTGCAGAATAATTATAGTGCCATCTGCTGCAATTATTGTAATACACATTAAATCAGGAATGATATATTTCGTCGTTCAAGCACAAACAGAACTCTGTCAACAGCAATTAAGGGAAGACCGCCAGCTAGGAATTATACTGCGATGGGTTCTGTCTATTGTAGGATACTGAAAGGATCTCGTACACTGAGAAATCAAAATTTTACTTCACTGAAGTGCTAGAATTCCTCTTAGAAGTGCTAAAAGTCAAAATGCGCATCTTGATTTCTGTTTCACGCTGTATCCAGGCCATTCGTTACTGTTCTCGGCCTTTCAGTTTTAATCATTCATGTTCTAATTACTCCTCTGCAAACGAACTGTTCATCAGCAACGAACCACCAGGCAACTGCACTTTAACTGCATCGGCTGCTGTTTACCTAAACTAAATCAAAACTGCTGCTACCTGAAGCCAGACACATACCAGCGACTGCTGTATTCTACTCTCTACTATCGATCACTCCTCATTATCGATTTATCGATTCAGAGGCGTTCACGTATCGCACCGTAGCTGACGTTATTGTACAGTTTCAAACTTGAAGAGAACAGTTGTTGTTGTAGTTGTTGTTGTTGCTGCTGTTGTGTTCTTCAGTCAGAAGACTTGTTTGATGCAGCTCTCCAACCTGATCTATTCTGTGCAAATCTCTTCTTTGCGTAACTACTGCATCATACACCCATTTGAACGTACATTGGCCTTTCTCTACAATTATAAGAATTAATTTAATTTTAAAACTTTTACTATATACTTCATTGAGTATTGGAAACCTTGCAATCAGTTTCCAGAAATATCATAGAAGAATTCTTGTCATGACTTCTTCCTCCACTCGTACTTAAATAAAAATCGATAAGCTTCACCTTGATAGCGGACCAAGTCGCTTCTGAGCTATTTGCGTGGACAGCTATTACAGGATCTCTGAAAATTATTGTGTGATTGACGGTGTAATGGATGAAGCCTTCACCGTGCACATATGTGCGTTGTTGGACACAATCGTAAATCAGTTGTTCCCGGTATTACGTTTTTTAACGACATTTGGAAGAACACGTGTCGTTTTTCTTCGAACAATCTGAAAGAAACACTTGTTTCATCCTCTCTGAACATCCCCAAACACCATCTCAGCGCAACAGATTTACTTATGCTTTTTTTCCCAAAACATGCTGTTGCGGCAGTAGCACCGACACCTCGAAGTATGACAGCATGCCTTGTGCAAGCTTCAATACAAACTTAACTGCTGAAGCTCCTCCAGTCAACAAAAATATATGCAGACAATTGCCGGTCTTCAGTAATAAATCTACCGCCACATTTTTTTCACAGACAAATAGGTAATTTTTCAAAATATTTCCTATCGTCGGCATGTTTCCTGCAAACCAAATTCTCTGACGAACGCTGTATAGGCAATTACGTAACTCTTCCTTACAGCGCCATTCATAATCATGACTTCTATCTTTCTCCAGTAACAGCATCACTGATCGCGAATATTTCTCACAAGAAACTGAAAGACGGAACATTATCACAAGAAATCCTGTCACTTTGCTGCAAACTCACAATGAAATAAATAAATAAGGAAATCAGTAACAAACAGAAAAATTCGTAACAGACCATGTGTTCTCCACATCGAAAACAAAAGTAATCAATTCGTAGCTTCCGCCAAAACAAATAATTAAATTCAGCGACTTTTGATTGGATACTGTACACTGTCACTCGTTAGGCTACGACCAACGACAACGAACTGCCAGCACCAGAACGCAAGAAAAGAGCTGTGTAAACCAAAAGTGAGTTTTAGCCAACAGATTATTATTTTGCTGGGGGTTGGTTGTTCCTGTGACGCTTTTCCCGCGTCTCCGAATTAAATTTGGATGTTTAAACACCAAATGCTGCAAAACATAACGTTTTCTGAGTCATCAGTTTTCTGATTGGTTTGGTGCGGTTCGCCGCAAATTCCTCTCGTGTGCCAACATCCTCATCGCAGAGTAGCAACTTCGACTTACGTCCTCAACAATTATTTGTTAGATGTACTCTGATCTCTGTCTTCCTCTACAGTTTTCACCCTCTACACCTCCCTCTGCTATCATGGAAGTTATTCTGTGAAATCTTAACAGATTTCCAGTCATCCTGTCTCTTCTTCTTGTCTGTGTTTTCCATACATACCTTTCCTCGCCGATTCTCCGGAGAACCACCTCATTCCTTACCTCATCATTTCACCTAATTTTCAACATTCTTCTATAGCACCAAATCTCAAATGCTTCAATTCTCTTCTTTTCCGGTTTTCGCACTGTCCATGTTCCACTATCATACAACGCTGTGCCCCGAAAGTACATTCTAAGAAATACCTACCTCAAATTAAGGTCCACATTTGATACTACTAGACTTCTTCTGACCACAAATGCCCATTGTGCTAGTGCTAGTCTGCTTTTTATGTCCGCCTTTCTGCGTCCGTCATGGGTTGTTTTACTGCCTAGGTAGTAGAGTTCTTTAGCTTTATCTACTTCATGATCACCATCCGTGATGTTGAGTCCCTTGCTGTTCTCATTTCTGCGACTTTTCATTACATTGCCGGTCGGTGTGGCCGAGCGGTTCTAGGCGCTTCAGTCTGGAACCGCGCGACCGCTACGGTAGCAGGTTCAGAATCCTGCCTCGGGCATGGACGTGTGTGATGTCCTTAGGTTAGTTAAGTTTAAGTAGTTCTAAGTTGCAGGGGACTGATGACCTCATATGTTAAGTCACATCGTGCTCAGAACCATTTGGACCATTTGTCATTACTTTCATCTGTGTACTCTTAATTCATGTTCTGTACTCATCATTCTGTTCAGCAGATCCTTCTTCAGCAGATCTTCTTTATTTTCCTGAGGACAGTAATGTCATCAGCGGATCTTATCACTGATACCCTTCCACCTTGAATTTTAATTCCACTCTTTCCGTCATTACTTCTTCGATGTGTAGATTGAACAAGGGGCGAAAGGGTGCATCCCTGTCTTACACCGTTTTTAATCCGAGTACCACGTTCTTTGTCTTCCGTTCTTATTATTCCCTCTTGGTTCTTGTACAAATTGTATATTGCAAGTCTTTCCCTATAGCTAACCCATATTTTTCTCAGAATTTCGAACATATTGAACCGTTTTACGCTGCGGAACACTTTTTCCAGATCGATAAATGCCATGAACGTGTCTTGCTTCAGTCTTACTTCCATTATTATCAACCGCAACGTCATAATTGCCTCTCTGTTGCCTTTCCTATAGCCAAACTAACCTCATTTATCAGATCTTTCATTTCCTTTTCCATTCCTCTGTATACTATTCTTATCAGCAACTTGGATGCACGAGCTGTTAAGCTAACTATGCGATAATTCTCACACTTCTCGACTCCTGCAGTCTTCGGAATTGCGTGATGTTTTTCCGAAAGTCAGATGGTATATCGCCAGACTTATATTCTACACACCAACGTGAATAATCGTTTTGTTGGCACATTCCCCAATGTTTTCAGAAATTATGAAGGAATTTATCAATCCCTGCTGCCTTATTCTACCCTAGCTCTACCAAAGCTCTCTTAGATTCTGATTCTGATTCTAATACTCGGTTCCCTACCTCTTCATTAATGACTCCTGTTTCTTCTTCTATTACATCAGACAACTCTTTCTCGTCATAAAGGCCTTCAGTGTACTGTTTCAACATATCCGCTCTCTCCTCTCCATGTACTAGTTTTGCTTTTCATTTCGTCGAAAACTTTTGACTTTTCTATACGCTGTGTCAAGCCTGACAATCATTTCTTTTTCGATTTCTTCGCGTTTTTCAAGCATCCATTTCATCTTAGCTTCCCTGCACTTCCTATTTATTTCATTCCTAAGTGACTTGTATTCTACATTCCATTTCCCTTAATATTTTGTACTTTCTTCTTTCATCTATGAGCCGAAGTCTACCTTCTGTTAACTACGATTCCTTCGCAGTTACCTTCTTTCTACCTATGTCCTTCACAACTTCTGTGATTGCCCTTTTTAGAGATGCCCATCGAACTGCCTACTGAGCTTATCGCAGTATCTATAGCCTCAGAGCACTTCAAGCCTATCTCTCCATTCCTTAGTATCTTCGTATCCCTTCTTTGCGCATCGATTCTTTCTGACTATTGTGTTAAAAATTTCAGCCTACTCCTTTTCTATACTTATTGAAATCCGTGTGTCCTCTGCAGTGGGTTTCGATTTTTTTTCTGGAAATACATTAATTGTGGATGTGGATTTGTACACGTCAGCTCGTTTTCACGCCTTTTTGTCGTTTGACAGAGTGTCAAGTTTCTGAAGAGACAGTCGGTAAGTATGGCGACCGAAATGTTTTCTCCAATCTTGTTTTCGTGCAAAATTAGTGTGAAAAGAGATGAAAGTGTATTATAAAAAGGTGCGAAAAGCAGTATATGTAATTACAAAATAAAAAGAAAATACACCAAGACACACACAACTGGAAGGAAAATATGACTTGATATCGAACGATGAAAAGGGTAAACAGAAAAAGAAATGCATTGTGTTTTGCAAAAAACGGAGTTTAGAAACCAAAACTTTAGCCAACTTATGGGAAATCACGTGCCGGTTGGCAAGCTTAAACTTCAATCTGTTTCCTTGAAAAAACACAAAAAGTATTGCAGACATGTGTAAACCGAGACGACGTAGTGCACAGCTGGGTGGTACAGGGGCCTTGACTAGCTGCTAAGATTAACCTTGCCAGCCAGGTAACTCTGCGCATGCGCCTTTGCTACTTTCCTTAGGAGTCTCTATAACCGGAAGTCGTGAAATTCCGCTGCGTCAGCCGCACACGATAGCAACCGCAGCGCTGGCGACAAATGTACTTGAAAAACAAGGGTTGATTTCTTGCAGGTAACGCGTCACTCTGTACACAAAATCCGAGAACCGTCCGACAGCTGGTTGCTGAGTGCACTGCGATTCCAATTTCCGTACAGCTTCTGTGGATTCAGATTTCTCTCTTCTTATATCAATAAATTTCTTTCCACTGAACTGCACTTTTTGGTGAGAGTTAATTCATATTGTTGTTACTTTCAGAATATTGTCATTCGAGCGCTCCTGTAACGATGTCGAACAAATCACCACTGCACAAGCGAAATCATACAGAACGGTCTTTTAAACCAGAGAACAGGAAAATGTCACAACATTTAGTTAAAAGGACGTAATATGTAACTGCTCTAATAGAACCTCGGTATATCGAAAAACATGCTACAGTGTACTATTTCTGTATTTGCTGATATATTTCAACAATCGACACACTCACACACACACACACACACACACACACACACACACACACAGCCGGCCGCTGTGCCCGAGCGGTTCTAGGCGCTTCAGTCCAGAACCGCAGTGCTGCTACGGTCGCAGGTTCGAATCCGGCTTCGGGCATGGATGTATGTGATGTCGTTAAGTTAGTTTGTTTAAGCAGTTCTAAGTCTAGGGGATTGATGACCTTAGATATTAAGTCCCAGAGTGCTTAGAGCCATTTGAACCATTTTGAACACACACACACACACACACACACACACACACACACACACACACAGGTCCTGCTAAAAAATGCATCACTGGAGTTAATACTGGCTTCTTACTTTTCATTTACTGCTGGCAGTCAACCACCCGAAGATAAAAGACGCCTAGTACTGCCGCAGATTTTCAATACAGGAAGTAGCTTGGAATGAGGGAGCTTGAAACTCGTGCCAACATCATGTTTATTTGCTCCTATATTACATTCATGTTCCGAAAAAAAACCAGCACACTTTGAACAACTAGAGGTAGGATGTTCTGCAGAAATGATTATCATTTGAACCTTGTCGGCCCGCGGTTCAAGGTTAACATCGATATCGCCGCGCAACACTCCAACCGGTAAACTGTGCCTGCGGCTCTCGTTGTCGCTATAACCGGAGGTAATGGGTCACTGTGACTTGGGCAGACCTGCAGGATGCCTCGCAGACTCCTGCGTGAACCGTGAGTCTGAAAGACGACGCATTATTGGCATGAGAGAATGTGATGCTTCCATCCAGGGAATTGCTGCTTGCGTGGGACGAAGTGTAACGGCAGCGCAACGGGTGTGTGCAGAATGGTTCTCCACACACCGCCGAGATGATCGACACCTCACCCGAAGTGCACTGCAGGACAGAGCTGCGTCCTCCTCGGATCTGGTGCAACAGTGGAAGAGTCTAACTCATGGTGCACTATCAGGCGTCACAGTCCGACGTCGTTTATTATGGCATGGGTTACGTACACGTCGTCCAATTCTCCGCCTATGGAGGGGGGGGGGGGAGGGGGACGTGCCGAAACATGCTACATGGCAATAGTGTATGGAACGACATCACTGGGGGCAGGAGTGGCATTAGATAGTGTTTTCGGACGAATCAAGGTTGCTTTTGTTTGAAAATGATGGCCGCATTTTGGTTCGCCGCAGACAGGGGGAGCGGCATCAAAGTGACTGCATTCGCCCAAGACATTCAGTACCAACTCACGGTCTCATGGCGTGGGTTGCTATTCGGTACAGCCACAGTTGGTGCGTCTCTAGGACACTATCACCAGCGTGACCTTCGTGAATGACATCCTGCGACCCATAGCCATGCACTTTCCGCACAACACCCCAGGCGCCATTATTCAACAAGACAATGCACAGCCAAATATTTCTGCACGAACGCGTGCCTTCTTGGTGTCATAGGATATCTGAATTTCGCCTTGGCCCGCCAGATCACCAGACTTGTAGCCATTGGAAAACATGTGTGATATGGTGTGTGATTAATCACCAGTAGTCTAGGGGTAGCGTCTTTGATTAGTCCTTGGTCCCGGGTTCGAAATAGAAAAAAATTGATTAATCATTAGCATTGGCAGCCGAAGACTTCTGGCATAAGAAATCACCCTCATTTGCCAAATGCCATGTCAGAGAGGGCGGAGGAGCGGACAGAGGTTCAGGGCACTCTCTCGTGCTTGGACTGGCAACTGCTCATAAAGGCGGAAGAATCAGCAATGATCAAAGGCATGAGGACAGAGGAGGCAACTGAAACCGCATTAAAGACACAAATCATGTATCCTTTTTTTTAGGATGTGGCCTTTAGCTGAAAAAGTGTCATGATGATCTCACCATTGGCAAAAGATTCCGGAATAGTGCCCCATTCGGATCTCCGGGAGGGGACTGTCAAGGAGGAGGTGACCATGAGAAAAAGATCGAATAATCAAGGAAGGATAAGGTTCTACGAGTCGGAGCGTGGAATGTCAGAAGCTTGAATGTGGCAGGGAAGCTAGAAAATATGAAAAGGGAAGCGCAGAAGCTCAATCTAGAGGTAGTAGGGCGTCGGTGAAGCCGGACGCTGTGGCCGAGCGGTTTTAGACGCTACAGTCCGGAACCACGCGGCTGCTCCGATCGCAGCTTCGAATCCTGCCTCGGTCATGGATGAGTGTGATGTCCTTAGGTTAGTTAGGTTTACGTAGTTCTACGTCTAGGGGACTGATGACCTCAGATGTTAAGTCCCATAGTGTTTAGAACCATTTGGGTCAGTGAAGTGAAACAGAAAGTAGACAAGGATTTCCGGTCAGCGGAGAATAGGTTAATATCAACGACAGCAGAAAATGATAACAGGAGTAGGGTTCGTTATGAATAGGAAGCTAGCGCAAAGTGGGAGTTACTGGAAACAGTTCAGTGATAGGGTTGTTCCCGTCAGAATTTACAGCGAATCAACACCGACAACGATAGTTCAGGTATACATGCCGACGTCGCAAGCTGACGGTGAAGACATGGAGAAAGTAAATGAGGATATTGAAAGGGTAATACGGTAATTAAAGGGAGATGAAAATCTAATAGTCATGGGGGTGTGGAATGCGGTTGTAGGAGAAGGAGTAGAAGAAAGGGTTATGGGACAGTATGGGTTTGCTGCTAGGAATAAGAAAGAAGAAAGACTAACTGAGTTCTGCAATAAACATCCGCTGGTAACTGCGAATACTCTGTTCACGAATCGCGGAGTAGAAAGTATACTCGGAAAACGCTGGGTGATACGGGAAGATTTCAGTTAGATTAGATCATGGTCGGATAGAAATTCCGAAATCAGACACTGGATTGTAAGGCGTACCCAGCAGCAGTTACCGATTCAGATAACAATTTAGTAATGATGAAGAGTGGGATGAAGTTTAAGAGACTAGTCAGCAAGAATCAATGCACAAAGAAGTGAGATACAGAAATACTAAATAATGAAGAGATACACTTGAAGTTCAGAGGCTGTAGATACAGCAGTAAGGAATAGCTCAGTTGGCACTTCAGCTGAAGAAGAATGGACGTCTCTAAAACTGATGCACGCGAAAGTTGGAAACAAAAACATATGTACAAAGAAGGTAGCTGCGAAGAAGCCATGGGTAACAGAAGAAATACTTCAGTTGATCGATGAAAGAAACAAGGTCAAAAATGTTCAGGGGAATACAGGAAAACAAGTCGCTGAGGATTGAAATAAATAGGAAGTGCAGCGAAGCTAGGACGAAATGGCTGCAGAAAGAAAAATGAAGAAATCGAAGAAGAAACGACTCTCGGAAAGACTGACACAGCATATAGGAAAGTTAAAACAACCTTCGGTGAAATTATAAGCAACAGTGGTAAAATTAAGAGTGCAACGGGAATTCCACTGTTAAATTCAGAGGAGAGAGCGGATAGATGGAAAGAATACATCGAAGGCCTCCATGAGGGGAAATATTTGTGAGATGTGTTCGAAGATGAAACGGGAGTCGATTTAGAAGAGATAGGGTATAAAGTTTTAGAACCAGAATTTAAGAGAGCTTTGGATCACTTAAGATCAAATAACGCAGAAGGGACAGAAAACATTCCACCAGAATTTCTAAAATCATTAGGGGAAGTGGCAATAGAACTACTATTGACGTTGGTGTATAGAATGTATGAGTCTAGCGACATACTGAAACGTCCCCTTTGAACAATTATATAAGACTATGCTTAAACTGACACACAATATTTTTAGCGCAACGCAATCTGACTTTCAAAAATCCCTAGAAAAGAATGGCCCTGACTAACATTAACCTATACCTTTCACAAATCACTTACCTCACAAAAATCTTCGTTACTCAAGCTACAGCAATACAGCCAGCGCCACTACTGCCAGCTAAATAACAGATTCAAACTACGGAAGGCACTAACTACTAGTAGGCATAGTTAGCAAATGAAAGATTTTAATAGAGAACAAACAATGTATTTACCTTAATAGTCATCAAAAGTCATAATATACATAGCAGTTCATAATATCCAGTATTACAAATTTCAAACCTCCGCCATCTCTCCCCCCACATCCACCACTGCTAGCGGCTCACCTCCAACTGCGCAACGCTACGCACTGTTCACATCCAGCTGCCCAACACTACAGTGGCAGACAACAATGCAAACTACCCACAGACTGCCCACAGCGCAGCCAGTGATTTTCATACAGAGCGCTACGTGGCGTTACCAATAAGAAAACTTAAACAGCATACTTACATAGCCCCCATGCTTCCCAAAAAAATTTTACAAATTGTTTTGGGCACTGAGCAATACATATTTGTTAAAATTTTTCATAATAGTAATTGCAATAACAAAGAAATCAAATGCACACACTTATTGATACAATGTTGGTCAAAAGCTAAAATTTTCTCACAGTCCATAAAGACAGTCCAGATTGTTCATCACAGTAAAATTTCAGTGTTTTTTTTTTTTTTTTTCCAAAGTCTGAGCAGTAAAAGAAAATGCACACGGAAGTAGCGGATTTCCATGCAGTCTTGAACAAGTAGTGTTGTCCTTCCAACGGAAAGACAGTGCTGACTCTTGACATGCAGACAGGTCATAGGCCATGTCCGCCGCTTGTGGTCTCGCGGTAGCGTTCTCGCTTCCCGAGCACGGGGTCCCGGGTTCGATTCCCGGCGGGGTCAGGGATTTTCACCTGCCTCGAGATGACTGGGTGTTTGTGTTGTCCTCATCATTTCATCATCATCCAGGAAAGTGGCGAAATTGGACTGAGCAAAGGTTGGGAAATTGTACGGGCGCTGATAACCACGCTGTTGAGCGCCCCACAAACCAATCATCATCATCACAGGTCATAGGCCACAACAGAGCAAACCCACAGCAGAGTCATTCGAAGTTTTGAAGAATATTGGTAGGTAGGTCATCACAGAGCAAACCCACTGTAGTACTGGTAGAGATTGTGGTATTGGTGGGTCATTAAAGGTGTAGACCCACTGTAGTCCTTGTAGAAATTGTGGTATTGGTGGGCCACCAGAGGTGCAGACCCACTGCAGTCCTTGTAGAAATAATGGTACTGGTGATTCAGCAAAGGTGTAGACCCACTGTAGTCCTTGTAGAAATAATGGTATTGTTGGGTAACCAAAGATGCATACCCACTGTAGTCCTTGTAGAGATGGCCAGCAGCCATCTGTTGTGACTGTGCAGGTGAACAATCGCCATTGAAGAGTCTTGAGGATAATAGAGCAAGTCCATAACCACCACTTGTGCACTCACAAAGTTTTTGGAATTGTCCTTAGAATCAGCAATGCTGTTATCCAGTCCCTTGCTGAATTATTAACACACGTGCAAACACTAACAGTCCCTACTTCTCACATATTGTCCATATACTATGACCAACAGAAACGTGTCCAGTGAAATGTAACTTACAAGTTAATAATAAGATGAACTGGTGTCAATTACAATTTTATAACATAAGAATACAATTACAGAGGTACAAAATACATCATTAAAGAACATAACAATACAGTTAACATTTGTAGTACAGGCTTTACAACAGAATAGAAATAAACGTACACATGAATGTTACAGGAATTATGAGATAAGTAGATACATAAAAGATCAGAATAAATTTTGAAACATCAACTTCACACATGAGCATTAAAACAAAACAGAATAAATAATGTCTAACATATTAACAAAGTAAATAACATATTATTAATGCAAATTATATTTGAGGATAACAGTATTCCTCATCATAGTTCATGTAGCTGAGTATTAGAAAAATTCTACAACATAAGTCTTATCAGATAAACATATAAAGACAGGAAGAACATAAATACACAAGGGTACACAAACACATAGTGGGATAACACAAAAGGAAAGGACAGGGTTCGTTTTCAGTGTAACATTTGGTACTGCAGTCCAACCCAAAACTTCATTCCATAGATATTTTGTCTTATTTCAACCTTTGCTTCCACCAAAAAAAATCCTATCCAAGCATGCTTTCGGTATTTTTCTCGTATAACCTCTCAGTGCATTTCTTCAAATTCATTGCAACTCATTCTCTTATATAGTCTACCCCTTCCTAAGCTAACTTAAATCTACTGAGCTCAGATGCTAAACTAAGTGACGAGGCAATGCAGCAGCACAAAACAATTAACACAAACATCAATGAAAATAATTTAAATAGGCAAAGCAATTGCAATATTACAACTAATATAAGGCACTATGCAGCAAACAAGAAAAATAAATCAGTAGTAAAACTAGCTTAACAGAGTAATACAAAGTGAAATTTAGTAGCACTATGCCTGGCAAACAGCAGCAGCAAATGAAATAACTTATATCTAAACATGACATAGCTCAAGCAGAAAAAAACATTACACTAAAGACAATAATGCAGACAAGGGAAATGTATATTCACATCTTAATGTCTATGTAAATTAAGTGGTGCACCACAAGAAGTTATTCTACCAAAAAATTACCAAGTAGTTGAAAAGAAAATTCCGTATGCAATTCCTGTGAAGGGAAATGTCTTTTTATGCTCCTTCGTTTTTTTTGAATAGATCATAAAATTATTTACTGGATCTGTAGGCATAAAATATTTATATTAGTACATCTATCAAATTTTATTTTAACCAATGCTGCAGTGCAGCTAGAAACTAGATTTAAAAAAAATGAAAATATGTACAAAGGAAGGCATGAAACATCATTCATTAGCCATATGGCATTTCATAAGGTAGTAAAAAATCTCTCAACTAGAAAGACAGTAGTCATAATCAGGTGTATAGACATAAAAATATTTCTCATCATTTCATTAGGCATTGCAGAAATATCATAAATTAAGAGCTCCACAGTGTTAACATGTTTTCAAGTTTGAGGGTGTCGTATTTACGATGCTTTCTACAAAGGAATGTCAATAGCGAGATAATGGCCTCCCTTTTTTTTCTACCTGTGCCTTTGAAAGGCACACACTAATGGCTTTTTTCCAGGCGACGCACAGCTGGCTGCTCAAGACGCATTACATCAAGGTCACTTGGCTTTCTTACCGAAATATTTACGACACCAGTTTGCAATACAGTGACAGTCTCATATAAAAATATTTCACTGGTCGAGAATTTGCGTTACAAAGCTGTAAAAACAAAATCCTATTGATATAACAGTGTCCAAAAAATGTTCGTCGGCACTGTAATACATTCACACATTTACATACATTTCATAACTCTTAAAATACGATTCTTGGTTTCCAACAATCTTTTTCACAAACCAGAGTCCCTAACCACTACTCATTATTCCTTATCTTATTCGTCTACACTTCAATATTTCATCATAACAGATACGTAGCATAATAAACATTCCTCATATAGCATCATCTCACTGATCATAAACATACCGCAACAGCATAATACACATCATCGTCGTAATAATAACATCATAACACCTCAGTCAACTCTCAAAATCGTCGTAGCTTCCTCCAATAATTTCAAAACCTAAAAAAATTCACTGCTCATGTCAAAAGTGTCATCTGCCTCAAACGTACCTTAAAAATCGTGATCCCATACCAAATATATCATTCAAAGCTCTCATAATATCACAATGGGTCCGAAAAAATATGAACAGTTCACAAAGTACAGACAAAATAAAGTTTCATAAGTGTGAAGTAATCCAACTCTGTAATTGCGTAAACATGTGTCACTGACGTAATAAAAAAGTTTGTCTCTCTCAGTTAAATGATGAGATAGCTGTGTAATTATGTGTTAGAGAAATATGGTACTGATGTATAAAGTTGTGTAAGCAAATACCATATTAGCTAGGGCTCCTTGTGCTTGCCAAACACATGATACACAAAGTACGTGTGTACCCCCCCTGAGAATTAATGTAATTATACCCTCAGGTGTTACAGATCACAACAATGGAATGAAATGTATTACGGAAAACCTTTGATCATTGTACTTCAAATATCTTTAAAAATAAATGTTTTAAGTACAAAATTAATCACTCAAATACGTGTCCTGTAGCGCTAAATGTGCATCTTGCTGTGAGATAATCTCTGTGGAAGTGTCATAGTTATCGTTCTCCGAAAGCTAAGTTCTGCAGAAGCCAATGTACTTACCTCATGACACACGAAAGTGAAATGTTTTGCGTATAGATATCTTAGTTATTACGCTTATTGTTGTGATGAAGAAAGTACTGTGCTGTAACGTATTGTTGTGCTACGGAAAAGGCTGTCTCCTTGTAGCTATACCACAAAAGTTACTACTAAAACATGTTTTACTTTACAGAAGAATTCAGAAAAACTGTGCAGATATAAAACAGATACACCGCAAAAGCAACATTGTAAATTGTCACTCATTAGTAACGTCGTGATATAATCGTGTAGCTGTCACATAAACTAACCACTGTGTCATCTGGTATCTCTCAGAAAGTACTTTAAATCCAGAATGTATTTTCAAGTAAATCAAAATGTTGCATTAAAATCTCAGTAGCAGTACAGGTACATGTTCTAAGTATGTCAGCCTTATGGTCATTACGTAATCATGCAACTAACAAGCAAGAATTGTAAGTAGGCTGTTTATGTTTTCTTTATGTAAGTAGGCTGTTTAGGTTCTTATATTGGTAACGCTGCCGCCACGTAGCGCTCTCTATATGAAAATCACTGGCTGTGCTGTGAGCAGTCTGTGGCTAGTTTGCATTGTTGTCTGCCATTGTAGTGTTGGGCAGCGGCAGCTGGATGTGAACAGCGCGTAGCGTTGCGCAGTTGGAGGTGAGCCGCCAGCAGTGGTGGATGTGGGGAGAGAGATGGCGGAAGTTTTGAAATTGAACTGCTATATGGCGGAGTTTTGTAATTTGTCATGAACTGCACTATATATTATGACTATTAAGGTAAATACATTGTTTGTTCTCTATTAATATCTTTCATTTGCTAACTATCCCTATCAGTAGTTAGTGCCTTCCGTAGTTTGAATCTTTTATTTAGCTGGCAATAGTGGCGCTCGCTGTATTGCAGTAGTTCGAGTAACGAAGATTTTTGTGAGGTAAGTGATTTGTGAAAGGTATAGGTTAAAGTTAGTCAGGGCCATTGTTTTGTACGGATTATTGAAAGTCAGATTGCGTTGCGCTAAAAATATTGTGTCAGTTTAAGCACAGTCGTGTACAATTGTTCTAAGGGGACGTTTCATATGTCGACCCTTAGCCAAGGATATCTCACTGGAATCTTCTGATTTTTCTTGTAGTTTGTGTATTTAGTGTAGCTTTTGTTTATTGCTAGCGCGTAATTATAGAGAGAATTTCCTTTGTAGTTGTAGTTTTTCATTGTTGTACAGTAAAACTGTTGTGGCATGCATGTAGATTTGCACCAAGTATTTCGCAGCTGCGCTTGCAATTAACTACATATTATTTTCAGTGCTATGTTAATGCGTTCTCTTATTTTTGCTATTCAAATTGTGCTTTTCTGTGTTATCGTGTGAAATATTGTGACAATAATGGCGTGTGAAAAACGTAACACTAGGCTCCAAAGTAAACTGAGAAATAATAGTGACGACGAGCGTAGCTTATCAGCACCACTGGGTAGTGAATTAACAGACATTCGAAGTAGTAATTTGGTAACTGTGCATAGGGAAATGGAGCGGGCGGCAAATAATGGTGTAGACAGTGAAACAGGTAGTGAACAGGGAAGCATTATCGATCGATCGGTCGGCAACAGCTCGCCTCAGGAATCCGAAGTGACAGAACACAATACTGCAAATACTGTAGATTAAGGTTTTGCGTCCTCACCGTTTTCTCAAATAAGTCAAGACACATTTTCTGCTTGTCAAAATGTGAATGTTGCTGGTGCAAATGCACTGCCGAAAAGCGTAGAGGAACAGATTCCAGACACTAATGCATTGTTATTACAATTAATGCAACAAATGGGACAAAATCTTCAAAAGTTAGACACAATGGAACAAAATCAGAGACAAACACAGCAAAAGCTTCCAAAGTTAGACACAATGGAACAAAATCTTCAAAAGTTAGACACCACACTTGAACAAACACGTGAAGATTTAACCACTGAGTTACATAACATCGAATCGAAATGTCAAAAGGTCTGTAATGACGTAAAAACACAAATTTGTGAGCATTTCCAACCTATTTTTTCGCGTCATGAAAATGCATTACAGAATCACGAAGCAGCCATAAAACAACTGCAAACTATTGTTCATGAAAATCATGAGACCTTGCAAGCTAAAATTGACTCAGTTGCATCTACCGATTCGGTTACGCAACTTGCAAAAACTCTGGAAAACTTAAAGGACACAGTAGATACTCTGAAAATTGGTTCAGAAAGACACATGGAGGAAATAAGTACACTATCGGAGAAAGTAGCCGAACTTTCGGATCAGGTCACTAACTTATCTACAAAGGTAGATGATGATCTGAATGACACAAGACCCGTAGCCTTCACTGACACAGAAGAGTATGAACAAATAAGAAAATTCAAACTAAATCAAAATCAAATCAATACGCAACACCAAAGAGAAATCCGGGAAGTACAAGATCAGCTGACACAGGTAATACAAGAATTATGTATTTCAGAGGACACTCGCGCTCCAATACGGGAAGAGGGACATAGAAATACGGAACAGCCACAAAATAATAACACAGGGCATTTCGGAAGTTATGAAAGAAATTGGCAATGTGCACTGAATTTTGAGATCGAGCCGCCGACACGACGTAACAATGACCGACATGCTACTCGCCGACACGATGATTTTGACTATAAGCTGTTCATAACTACACGTAAATTCAAAACGTTTAAGAACTCTGCCAACGACATTCATCCACAAGCGTGGCTCCATCAATTCTCTCATTGTTTCCCTCCTAACTGGTCATTGGAGCACAGGTTAGAATTTATGTGTGGCTACTTAGAGAATGAACCAACTGTAAGAATGCGATCGGTCATTCACGATTGCCACAGTGAAGGAGAATTTTACCATGCCTTCCTCTCAGCATATTGGTCTCAAGCCACACAAGACCGAGTAAAACATGGCATCATAATGATGAAACATTTCGAACAATCTGAATTTTCCAGTCTTGTGAAATATTTTGAAGACATGTTGCACAAGAATCAGTACCTGTCAAACCCATACAGCCCCTCAGAACTCATCCGCATTTGCTTAATCAAACTGCCTGAACATTTACGACATATTATTTTAGCAGGACGTTGCAAAGACGACATTGAAGCTTTTCAGGGACTCTTACAAGAATTAGAAATTGACACAGACAGTCGCGGGATGCGAAAACGGGAAAACAATCACTACAGGGCACATCCGTCACAATTCCGTGACGACAGAAATAATAACTGGACACGACAAGGCTATTCTCACAACACAAATCGTGACCAAAACAGACATCACCCGTATGACAGCCGTTGGTAGAGTAGTAATAATTACAGGGAAAGATCACCTCTCCGTGGTAATGACTATCACAGAGACAATCAGAGAAACAGACAATATGGGAACCAAAACAATTATTATCAAGGGAGACAGAATAACTTTAGACGCAACGGTCCAGCACGCAGTTACGACTCAGGGAGAAATTCTCCACCACGTGACCGACAAGAAAGAAACTATGGAATCTACCGACATGACGACAGACGATATGATCGTAACGACAGACCTGAACTGCATCAGAACTGGCGGGATTCTCGTCACGATGTATTTGTAGAAGTTAGGTCTCCAAATCCCAATAACGACGCGCGCCAACAAAGAGACAATAGGCAATGACTCACACCGCTGGCAGCCACAAAACGTACTTATGAAACTGACGACGCAGCTGCCGTAGCTAGTACTTACGTAAAAATGGAAGACATTAGGGACATCTTACTCCAGGAACACGACGTAACACGTAACAACATTGCATATCCTGTGATTCACATTACTGTAAATGACGTAAAATTTACGGCAGTACTTGACTCTGGCAGTCCCATTTCAGTAATTAGTGAAACAGCTTTTAGCAAGTGCAACAAATCGAACGATTGCCCCACACTTCCGTTACATAAGATTAAATTACAAGGTGCAATCTTTGGAAAAGTGTAGATGTACGCCAACAAATCAATTTAGAATTCTTTTGCCAAAGCCACAGCTTCTCTATGATCTTTCTTATTGTTCCATTATTGTCGACGTAAATGATACTGGGAGTAGACTTTTTGAATGAATACAAAGCAATCTTAAGCTTTCACGATGCTGAAATATGTTTAGAGAAAGAAGGTAAGTCAATAGCTTTGAAATTTGAAGACTGGCTCTCAAACCATGATGAGGAAATTAATCGGCTTTACCTTCTGTTAGACAACAGTTCGGAATTTTCTACGGAACTAGACACTAACTATTACTCTGCAAGTACTGATAGGGATGATATCGACGGCATATTTGAAACTAATGAGTTAATTCAGAATAAAATTCAAACAATTGAGAATTGTAACGACACTGATAGGCAGGACCTTTTTGAGATTTTACAAGCACATTCCGCAGTTTTTACTCACAAAACAGGAACAATCAACGGATTTCAATACCAATTTCGTGTTCGTGAGCATACTAAATTTTGTGTTAGACCATACGTAATTCCAGCACATTATAGGGACCGTGTTAGAACAGAAGTACAATCTATGCTTGATGAGGGCATTATTGAGCCTGCAGTAAGCTCATACAACAATCCATTACATGTTGTTGAGAAGAAAAATGGATCGATCAGGCTTGTCTTAGATTCGAGACAAATCAATACTATCATTATTCCTGAAACAGACAGGCCGCAGACGATGGAAGAACTTCTTCAAAATTTTAATGGTGTAAAAGTGTTGTCTTCCATTGATCTCAGATCCAGCTTTTATCAGATCGAACTTCATCCAGAATGTAGAAAATACACAGCTTTCCTTTGCTTCGGCGTTTGTTATCATTTTCGGAAACTTCCTTTTGGTTTGATCATTTCTTCAGCAGCATTCATTCGCGGGTTAAATTCCATATTACCTGAGTTCTTAAAACGTCACATCACCTTATATGTGGACGATATTCTAATAGCAGAAGCTTCATGGGAACAACATAACCGCATCCTCAACAGTTTGTTACGTATTTTTGCAGAATCTGGAATTACAGTTAACTTGGAAAAGTCTGAATTCGGTAGGTCAAAGGTGAGGTTTTTGGGACATATTATTTCTTCTGAAGGCATTCAGCCGGATCCTGATAAGTTAGAAGCAATCAGAGCCATTCCAGTTCCATCCACAAAAAAAACAAGTCTGCAGTTTTCTAGGTCTCGTAAATTTTTACCGTCGTTTTCTGAATATGCAAATTCTTGTTACACCAAAACTTTGTTCTCTCACTGGAAAAAGTACTATTTGGAACTGGGACGAACAAGCACAGTTGGAATTCAATTCTTTGAAAGAATCGCTACTTAACGCGCCAATACTAGCTCATCCAGATCTGTCACAAGATTTCTGCCTTAGCACGGATTCTTCTAAAGTCGGTCTTGGTGCCCATTTATTTCAAGAAGCCATAGAAAATGACACTACCATTCAGAAAACCATTGCTTTTGCTAGCCGAGTGCTAACAAAATCTGAAAAAAATTATTCCGTTACTGAATTAGAAGCTTTAGCTATCGTTTGGGCATTTAACAAATTCCGTTTCTTTCTTTCTGGCAAGCACGTAAAAGTATACAGTGATCATCGTGCATTACAATTTCTTATGTCTTCAAAATTAAATCGTGACAGGTTAAAACGTTGAGCATTGTTTCTGCAAGAATTCCACTTCACAATAGTCTACATTCCTGGCAAGGAGAACATTGTTGCGGACGCGCTGTCACGCGCACCGGCTGGGCTTGAGAAAAGTAACACAGAAGGCAACCTCGAGAAAAATTTCAGTATTCTTTACATTCAGAAAGTCGCCTTTGAAAACTTTATCACCACATCTTTAAAGGACATTGCTCATGAACAAGATAAAGATCCGATTTGGAAAGACATCAAAAGTAAATGGCATGAAAAGACACACACTCAGATTCGGCATTATTACCTGGTTAGAAACAACATACTCTTCAAACGCTGCACTGTTGATGACAAGCTATGGGTACTTTGCATTCCAGACGATTTTGTTAATAAGCTCATTTGGTATATTCATTTCAGCTACGCACATTTTGGTCCACGAAAATGTTATCATATTCTTCAAACGACTTGTTATTTTAACAATATGGAAAAGAGAATTCGAAGAGTCTTGTCTATTTGTAAACTTTGTCAAAAGGCGAAACCATCTACTATCTTACATCGTGCTCCGTTGCTTCCTATTATTCCTTCTAAATTAAAAGAATTTGCTGCTGTTGATCTCTTGGGACACCTTGTCAGAACATCGAATGGATTTTCGTACGTTCTAGTCGCTGTTGAACTTACTTCAAAATTTGTTTCTTTCACTCCGTTACGTAAAGCCACTGGACGGTCTGTATCCAACGCCTTTGTTAAAAATTTCTTACGTGAAGTTGGATACGTTAGTAAAGTCATTTCAGATAATGGACCGCAATTCAGATCTGCTGTTTGGTCACGTATGCTTCGGAACCATAAAATCAAACCTGTTTTTATTTCATTGTGCTCACCACATTGTAACCCGTCTGAACGGATTATGAAAGAAATCAATAAGCTTTGCAGACTTTATTGTCACAGAAAGCATCAGCATTGGGACAGATATTTACACTTATTTCAAAACTTGCTGAATGAAATGCCTCATGATTCCACTGCTTTACCACCTACTCTTGTACTAAAGAATGAAGAACCACCGAACAGAATCAGAGAGCTTGTACCTTTCCCGAATACACGTAAACTTCGACACAAAGACATAATTGATTTGGCTCTTAAAAATATAAAATCTGCAGCAGACAAAAGAAGAAAACTACACGGTAAAGCAAATGCAAAGAAATTGTATATTGGTCAGAAAGTTCTCATTAAAGCTCATTCATTGTCACATAAGAAGAAAGACTTGAGTCACAAATTCTTTCTAGTTTACAATGGACCTTACAGAATCCGACGTATACCACATGATAATTGCGTTGAAGTTGAAACTCTGCGTACTAGGAAGAGTAAAGGTTTACACCACATTTCACATGTAAAACCATTTATTGACAGATAATCTGCTTTTTAACTTAGTCTTTGCAATTTTCACTTCACGCTACTTGTACAATATGTGACACTTAGAAACTGTTACCATGCAACAATGTTTAAAGTTAAATATCCAGTCAAGAACCAAGAGAACTTATTCAAACAGAAATTACGAATGCATTGTTATTGCGAACAGACGACACAGTGTTATTGTGTGTGTATATTCTTGCTTGTTTTTTGCACGATTACCTAACGACTATGAGGCTTAAATACTTAGGACATATACTGGTACTGCTAATGAGACTTTAATGCAACATTTTTGGTTTACTTGAAAATACATTCTGAATTAAAGCACTTTCTGAGAGATACCAGATGACACAGTGGTTAGTTTATGTGACAGCTACACGATTATATCACGACGTTACTAATGAGTGACAATTTACAATGTTGCTTTCGCGGAGTATCTGTTATATATCTGCACGGTTTTTCTGAATTCTTCTGGAAAGTAAAACATGTTTAATAGTAACTTTTGTGGTATAGCTACAATGAGACAGCCTTTTCTGTAGCACAACAATACGTTACAGCACAGTAATTTCTTCATCACAACAATAAGCGTAATAACTAAGAAATCTATACGCAAAGCATTTCACTTTTGTTTATCATGTGGTAAGTACATTGGCTTCTGCTGAACTTAGCTTTCGGCGGACGATAACTACAACACTCCCACAGAAATTATCTTACAGCAAGACGCACATTTAGCGCTACAGGACACGCATTTCAGTGATTAATTTTTTACTTAAAACATTTATTTTTAAATATTTTTGAATTACAAAGAAAGTTTTCCGTGATACATTTCATTCCATTGCTGTAATCTGTAACACCTGAGGGTATAATTACATTAATACTCAGGGGGGTCCATGCCTACTTTGTGTACCATGTGTTTGGCAAGCACAAGGAGCCCTAGCTAATATGGTATTTGCTTATACAACTTTACACATCGGTACCATATTCCTCTAACACACAAATTACACAGCTATCTGATCATTTAACTGAGAGATAAACTTTTTTTTTACTACATCAGTGACACATGTTTACGCAATTACACCGTTGGATAACTTCACAATTACGAAATTGTATTTTGTCTGTACTTTGTGCACTGTTCATATTTTTTTGGCACCATTGTGATACTATGAGAGCTTTGAATGATGTATTTGATATGGGATCATGATTTTTAAAGAACGTTTGAGGTAGATGACACTACTGAAATGAGCAGAGAATTTTCTTTAGGTTTTGAAATTATTGCAGAAAGCTACGATGTTTTTGAGATTTGACTGAGGTGTTATGATGTTATTATTACGACGACGATGTGTATTATGCTGCTGAGGTATGTTTATGATTAATAGGCTGAGGCTATATGAGTTATTTGATTATGCTTCATATTTATAATGACGAAATATTGAGAAGTGTCGACGAATATGTATATATGTAATAAGGTAAGGAGTAATGAATAGTGGGTAGGGACTCTTGACTTGTGAAAAAGGATGTTGGAAACCAAGAATCGTACTTTAAGAGTTATGAAATGTGTGTAAATGCGTGAATGTATCACAATGCCGGCGAAAATTTTGTGGACACTGTTATATTCATAACATTTTGTTTCTACACATTTGCAACACAAATTCTTGACCTGTGAAATATTTTTATATGAGACTGCCACTGTAACGGAAACTCCTGTCGTAAATATTTCTGTAAGAAAGTTAAGTGACCACCTGCACGTGCGTCGTGGGCACACAGCTGTGTCAGACACCTGGAGAACAAGCCTTCTCAGACGCTCAGGTAGAAAAGAAAAAAAAGGGAGGCCATTATCCTCGCCATTGACATTCCTTTAGAGAAAACATTGCAAATGCGACACCCTCATTACTTGGAAAGATACTTACATCTGCACACCTGATTATGACAAACGTCTTTCTCTAGAACTGAGGGAATTTTTACTGCATTATGAAATGCCATATGGCTAATGAATGATGTTTCATGCCGTCCTTTGTACATATTTGCTCATTTTATTTAATACCTAGTTTCTAGCTGCACTGCAGCATTGGTTGAAATAAAATTTAATATATGTACTAATATAGTTATTTTATGCCTACAGATCCAGTCAATAAGAAATTTATGATCTACTTCCAAGAAAACGAGGGCACATAAATAGACATTTCCCTTCACAGGAATTGCATAAATAATTTCTTTACGATTTGGTAACTTATCTGCTAGTGTAAGTTCTCGTGATGCATCACTCTAGTGTTAAGATGTGACATAAGTATTAAACATGGCCATTTTTACTGTAATATTTTTTCTGCTTGAGCTTTGTCATGTATAGATATAAGTTTTATATTTTTTATATTTTTTATATTTGCTGCTGCTGTTTGCCAGGCATAGTGTTATTGAATTTGACTTTGTATTATTCTGTTAAGCCAGTTTTATAATGATTTATTTTTATTGTTTGCTGCACATTGCCTTATATTAGTTGTAATATTGCAATTGCTTAGAGCTTAAGAGGGGTAGACTATATAAGAAACTAACTATGATGACTTGGAAGAAATGTATTGAGAAGCTATATAAAAATGGTTTGGGCAAAAAAAAAAGGGTACTGTACAGTGGAGAAAAACTATTTTTGACAGAGGATGTGAACAGAATACAGAAAGCAGGATTAGATAGGACTTTTGGGACTAATGATGAACGAAGGGAGATCTCCATGCAAAATACTGCAGTAAAACAAACCCTGTCCTTTCCTTTTGTGTCATCCCTCTATATGTTTGTGTACCCTTGTGTATTTATGTTCTTCCTGTCTTTATATGTTTAGCTAATAAGATTTATGTTGTAGAATTTCTCTAATACTAAGCTATATTCACTATGATGAGGAATACTGTTCTCCTCAAATATAATTGGCATTAATAATATGTTATTTACTTTGTAAAGATGTTTAGACATTATTTATTCTGTTTTGTTTTAATGCTCATGTGTAAAGTTGATGTTTCAAAAGTTATTCTGATCTTTTATGTATGAACTTATGTTATAATTCCTGTAACACTGATGTATATGTTATTTCCATTCTTTTGTAAAGCTTGTACTACAAATGTTATCTGTATTGTTATGTTCTTTAATGATGTATTTTGTACCTTTGTAATTGTATTCTCATGTTATAAAATGGTAATTGACACCAGTTCATCATATTAGTAACTTGTAAGTTACGTTTCACTGCACACGTTTCCGTTGGTCATAGTATATGGACAATATGTGAGAAGTTGGGACTGTTAGTGTTTGCACGTGTGTTGATAATTCAGCAAGGGACTGGATAACAGCATTGCTGGTTCTAAGGACAATTCCAAAAACTTCGTGAGTGTACAAGTGGTGGTTTATGGACTTGCTATATTGTCTGCAAGACTTCTAAGGACAAGTCCAAAAACTTTGTGCGTGCACAAGTGGTGGTTTATGGACTTGCTATATTCTCCGCAAGACTCTCCGATGGTGAATGTGCACCTGCACAGTCGCAACAGATGGCTGCTGGCCGTCTCTACAAGGACTACGGTGGGTCTACGCCTTTGATGACTCACCAGTACCATTATTTCTACAAGGACTGCAGTGGGTATGCACCTCTGGTGGCCCACCAATACCATACTCTCTACCAGGACTACAGTGGGTCTACTCTGTGATGACCTACCTACCGATCTTCTTCAAACCGTTGAGACTGCATGGAAATCCACTACTTCCGTGTGCATTGTTTTTTTACTGCTCAGACTTTAAAAAAAAAAAAAAAACACTGAAATTTTACTGTGATGAACAATCTGGACTGTCTTTATGGACTGTGAGAAAATTTTAGCTTTTGACCAACATTGTATAAATAAGTGTGTGCATTTGATATCTTTGTTATTGTAATTATGAAAAATTTTATCAAATCATTATTGGCCACTGGCCAAAAATATTTTGTAAAATTTTTTGTGGGGAGCATGGGGGCTATGTAAGTAGGCTGTTTATGTTTTCTTTATGTAAGTAGGCTGTTTAGGTTCTTATATTGGTAACACCGCCGCCACGTAGCGCTCTCTATATGAAAATCACTGGCTGTGCTGTGTGCAGTCTGTGGCTAGTTTGCATTGTTGTCTGCCATTGTAGTGTTGGGCAGCGGCAGCTGGATGTGAACAGCACGTAGCGTTGCGCAGTTCTTTATGTAAGTAGGCTGTTTAGGTTCTTATATTGGTAACGCCGCCGCCACGTAGCGCTCTCTATATGAAAATCACTGGCTGTGCTGTGTGCAGTCTGTGGCTAGTTTGCATTGTTGTCTGCCATTGTAGTGTTGGGCAGCAGCAGCTGGACGTGAACAGCGCGTAGCGTTGCACAGTTGGAGGTGAGCCGCCAGCAGTGGTGGATGAGGGGAGAGAGATGGCGGAGTTTTGTAATTTGTCATGAACTGCTATATATATTATGACTATTAAGGTAAATACATTGTTTGTTCTCTATTAATATCTTTCATTTGCTAACTATCCCTATCAGTAGTTAGTGCCTTCTGTAGTTTGAATCTTTTATTTAGCTGGCAATAGTGGCGCTCGCTGTATTGCAGTAGTTCGAGTAACGAAGATTTTTGTGAGGTAAGTGATTTGTGAAAGGTATAGGTTAAAGTTAGTCAGGGCCATTGTTTTGTACGGATTATTGAAAGTCAGATTGTGTTGCGCTAAAAATATTGTGTCAGTTTAAGCACAGTCGTGTACAATTGTTCTGAGGGGACGTTTCAGAATGTACACACACAATAACACTGTGTCGTCTGTTCACTATAACAATGCACTCGTAAATACTGTCTAAATATGTTCCCTAGGTTCTAGACTTGATAGTGAACTTCAAAACATTGTTGCATGTTAACAGATTCTAAGTCTGACAAAGCATACTAGTAAAGTGAAGTGAAAAGTTATATGGCAAAGACAAAGTTAAAAAGCAAATTATCTCTCAATAAATGGTTTCAAATGTGAAATGTGGTGTAGCCCTTTGCTCTTCCTAGTACGCAGAGTTTCAACTTTAACGCAATTATCATGTGGTATACGTCGGTAAAGAATACTGGAATTTTTCTCAAGGTTAGCGTCTATGTTATTTTTCTCTGAGCCAGCCGGCGCAGGTAGCTGCCTGCGGTGCGAGTCATTGTCTGCTATCTCTTTGTTGGTGCGCGTCGTTATTGGGATTAGGAGACCTAACTTCCACAAATTCACGTTGTCGAGAGTGCCCTGCTCTGTTTGAATCCCGCCAGTTCTGATGAAATTCAGGTCTGTCGTTATGATTATATCGTCTGTCGTCATGTCGGTAGTTCCTGTACTTTCTTTCTTGTCGGTTAAGTGGTGGAGAATTTCTCCCTGAATCGTAACTGTGCGCTGGACCATTGCGTCTAAAGTTATTCTTTCTCCCTTGATAATAATTATTTTGGTTCCCATATTGTCTGTTTCTCTGATTGTCTCTGTGATAGTCACTACCGCGGAGAGGTGATATTTCCCTGTAATTATTACTACTCAGCAAACGGTTGTCATACAGGTGGTGTCTGTTGTTGTGTTGTGAGAATAGTCTTGTCGCGTCCAGTTACTATTTCTGTCATCGCGGAATTGTGACGGATGTGACCTGTAATTGTTGTGCTCCTGTTTTCGCGTTCCGCGATTGTCAGTATCAATTTCCAATTCTTGTAAGAGTCCCTGAAAAGCTTCAATGTCGTCTTTTCAACGTCCTGCTAAAATAATATGCCGTAAATGTTCAGGTAATTTGATTAAGCAAATGCGGATGAGTTCTGAGGGGCTGTATGGGTTTGACAGGTACTGATTCTTGTGCAACATGTCTTCAAAATATTTCACAAGACTGGAAAATTCAGATTGTTCGAAATGTTTCATCATTATGATGCCATGTTTTACTCGGTCTTGTGTGGCTTGAGACCAATATGCTGAGAGGAAGGCATGGTAAAATTCTCCTTCACTGTGGCAATCGTGAATGACCGATCGCATTCTTACAGCTGGTTCATTCTCTAAGTAGCCACACATAAATTCTAATCTGTGTTCTAATGACCAGTTGGGAGGAAAACAATGAGAGAACTGATGGAGCCACGCTTGTGGATGAATGTCGTTGGCAGAATTCTTAAACGTTTTGAATTTACGTGTAGTAATTTTTGCGCCCGTACTGTTCAATCTGACCAGACGTCTTCAATTAGATCTGGAGACTGTGCTGGCCAGGGCAGCAGTCGAACATTTTCTGTATCCAGAAAGGCTCGTACAGGACCTGCAACATGCGGTCGTGCATTATCCTGCTGAAATGTAGGGTTTCGCAGGGATCGACGAAGGGTAGAGCCACGGGTCGTAACACATATGAAATGTATCGTCCACTGCTCAAAGTGCTGTCAGTGAGAACAAGAGGTGGCCGAGACATGTAACTAATGGCACCACATACCATCACGCCAAGTGATACGCCACTATGGCGATGACGAATACACGCTTCCAATGTGCGTTCACCGCGATGACGCCAAACACGGATGCGACCATCATGATGCTGTAAACAGAGCCTGGATTCATCCGAAAAAATGACGTTTTGCCATTCGTGCACCCAGGTTCGTTGTTGTGTACACAATCGCAGGCGCTCCTGTCTGTGATGCAGCGTCGAGGGTAGCCGCAGCCATGGTCTCCGAGCTGATTGTCCAGGCTGCTGCAAACGTCGTCGAACTGTTTGTGCAGATGTTGTTATCTTGCAAACGTCCCCATCTGTTGACTCAGGGATCGAGACGTGGCTGCATCATCCGTTACAGCCATGCGGATAAGATGCCTGTCATCTCGAGGCCGTTGGGATGCAGCACGGTGTTCCGTATTACTCTCCTGAATCCACTGGTTCCTTATTCTGCTAACAGTCATTGGATCTCAACCAACGCGAGCCGCATTGTCGCGATACAATAAACCGCGATCGCGATCGGCTACAATCCGACCTTTATCAAAGTCGTAAACGTGTTGGTACGCATTTCTCCTGCTTACACGAGGCATGAAACAACGTTTCACCAGGCAACGCCGGTCAACTGCTGTTTGTGTATGAGAAATCGGTTGGAAACTTTCCTAATGTCAGCACGTTGTAGGTGTCGCCACCGGCGCCAACCTTGTGTGAATGCTGTGAAAAGCTTATCATTTGCATATCACAGCATCTTCTTCCTGTCGGTTAAATTTCGCGTCTGTAGCACGTCATCTTTATAGTGTAGCAATTTTAATGGCCAGTAGTGTAAGTTTACATCAATTTTGTATTGGCAGTCCACTTGCGCTTTGTTTATTGCAAAGCAGCAAACCTATAGAGTACAAACAATCGGAAAAGAAGAATGAAGAAAACACTTGCAGCACACGTGCGGAAGTATTCATAGAAATAATAATAACAACAATAACAATATTAATAATTGACGTGTAGATGTCAGTATCCCTTTACATCTATAAAGTCAAAACAGTCCTATTACATCAGGAACATGTTGTCCCGAATAAAAGACGAACTAACGCACTACCGAATTCCCGACGGGGTGTGCAGACGACGGACGCTCACAGTTATGCTTTTCCTGTGCTCCGTAGATCGTGTGGTACCTATGAGTCACCTTTCACGCACGTCCTCCTGGACGATAGCGCATAGCACAAACTATATCTGTGTTCTGAATGATCCTCTATTGATATGCAACATCTGGTGCCGATATGACTGACTGACTGACTGACTGACATCTGTAGGTTTGGATGTTAGTAATATGTATACGTAGTATACGGTACCGGAAGTATTTGGTAACAAAATAGTCTGATAATGGTATAATCAGTTAATTGTACACTTCGCACATTCCTGAAAGCTCATTTCTGTGACTATTTTATGCCATAAATGTGCGCACAAAGCAGAAGACGACGTTTGTAGATAGAACGCAATGAAGGCAGCGGTAGTATGATCAAAGCGGGCACGTCCCTATCTGACACAGACACCGACGGGAGCACCATGCGAGCGATGCTATCGGTGGGGTCGTGTCTTTGCCTATCGCAGGGACTGTTCCCCGGAATGTTTCATTTCCTGGAACAGCTTCCTGTTTCTTTGAGACGGGCTGTGAAACTCGAGACGTCCAGCGAAGGAGGGGTGCAAGGAGCTAGCAGCGTTGTCCCAGCACGGCGCCTCAGCGGCGGAGTACAAGGAGCCCTTCCTGTGCACTAAATTTTTATGGGTGTCTGCGATGCTGCAGTAAAATCAGCTTTTGTAAACTGAAACTGACGATGTGTGATGTATCCGGAAACGGTTGCGTCTTTTTTTAACGACTGGAAATGTTTGTTAGTTGGGTGTGCAAGTCTGTCGAAATATATGTGAAGATGATTTGACGTGGTCTAAAACGGGTCATTAGTAAAGACATTTACATCGTGTTTAAGACTTAAGACAGGTACCTAAGACAAACATTAGCCTTCTTACTTTTTTGGCCGACACTGGTGTGCAAAAGGACGAAAGTATACTTTCATATGTTGTTTCACTGTCAAGTAACATAGCTCAGTGACTTTTGGATCATATATACGAGGGTTGGAACTTAAGCAGTGGCAACTATTTATTGACAACCGACACAAAAGAGCTACATGTTTTCACCTGTTACTGTCCTTCAAAGTAGTCACCAGCGTTGTGTAGAACCCGTTGCCAGAGATGTGGAAAACGTAGTATACCGTTAGCAGAGCCTGTTCTGATGATAGTGCGAATGGAGCGGTCTACTGCCTGTCGAATCTCTGGAACAGTTCTGAAGCGAATGCCTCGAAGTAGTTCCTTCATCTTCGGAACCAAATCAGTCACAAGGACTTAAGTCCGGGGAGTATGATGTATGGTAGAATACTTCCAAGCCCCATCGACTGAACAGAGCAGCCACAGCTTGCGCTATACGCGCCCGCACATTGTAGTGCAAAATGATGGGTGGGTCGCGCAGAAAGTGTCGCCGCTTTTTTCGCAAAGCTGGTCACGGGTGATGCTCCAAAAACGAACAGTGATACGACTTAAGTCCTTGTGACTTTGATTTGATTACGAAGATGAAGGGACCAATTCATGGCATTCGCTTCAGAACTGTTCCAGAGATTCGACAGGCAGTAGACCGCTCCATTCGCACCATTAACAGACCGGGCTCTGCTAACGGTATACTACACCTTCCAAATCGCTAGCACCGGGTTCTACACAACGCTGGTGACTTCTCTGAAGGTCAGTAACAAGTGCCAACATGTAACAATTTTGTATCAGTTGTGAATAAATAGTTGCCACTATTTAAGTTCCAACCCTCATAGAAAAAAGTGCTGCAGTGTAGTACAGAAGACAACTCAAATATGCAGTGAGACGAAAGGAAATGACAGTTTTATTCGAAGAGAATAATTACACTGAAGTCTTTTAGTTTACTCATTTCGAGTCGCAAGGAGCGATCTGTGATAATATTAGGGAGGATAAACATCTTAGCCAAGATCGATGAAAATTACTTTTATTCTCGATAACCGGTTTCTGTAATCAGTCTTACCATCTTCAGATCTGGAAAGCATTTATATAGAGTGACTTTATACAAAATAGTACAGTGTCAGGTACAATATCCTCTTCAACAAGAAGTGTCTGGAGCTAACTGTCGTACCCAACTTTGCAAGGATTTATATTATTTCTTCTAGAAAAGTAAGTAAAGACAAGTCTCAAATTATGTGGCTCAAAATGCAGCAAAGAAAGTTCTATAAATCAGTTAGCTTATTGCAGGCTAAGTTAGGCAATGTAGAAGAGTTTTCAAAAGAATATATTAACTAAGGCACAATTTGATGACATGGAGAATTTCTTTCAAGACAGATCACAAAAACTGCTACAGCATGTAAATCATAGGCACAGCGTTAAGTGAAAAGGGTAACGGCAGGGGCACATAGATGTAGCATGGTGACGATGACGTACCTCTCCCATACGGAAAGAGAATCTTAGTAATATTTGTTTTAATGAGATAGAAGTTATACCAATAGAAAGAGACTTGCACTGTAACATGCCAAGTAGATGTACAACAAAAGATGTCGAAGAAATTATAGCTGATTTTAAAATTGCACTAGACTACTCCTGTATGAAAAAAGGAAGGCTATAGGAACGGCAGTAAAAACAGATAATATTAGTAGTGAGCTTAATGGGCCAACACAAGCAAATAATTAAATAAATGTTTTGACCTGTATCAACAAAAAAATTACAAGAAAACCAAGCTATTGTAGCGAAAGCTCACAAAAGTAATACGGCAGTCGTAATACATGATCGGGATTACATCTCGAAAACGGTAAAATTTTTTTTGAAAATATTTTTACTGGCATAAAGACCCAACGCATAAGATCAATTTAACACTCTGTAAGAAGGTTAAAGATTGAAACTTCATTCTGGACGATAGTGAAAAGCGTAATCTAGAAATGATGTATTTTTTCTTTCGAACCTTACGTTAGCAAGTAAAGATACATAAATAAGCCTGAAGTATTTGACCTATAGATGATGGAGGGTTTACATCAAATTACAAACTGAGGAAGTTTCTGAACAGAAAATTAAAAGAATCCAGCCTCTGTGTAGAAACATTATGGGTTGACAGTCATAAGAATAATTTTGTAACAATCGCAAATAATAATTATTTGGTAGTAACTTTTAAAAACACGCTTTTAGAGCTCTTCCACGTTATTCGCATTCATACTATAATGTAATTACAGTCTATGGATAGACTGCATCTCTGAAGTAGGTGATCACATCGTCGAACTACTTCTAACGCGCTGAACTAAGTGTCTTACTATTGCTGCTGTAATTATTTCTTTTTTGGCTCACATAGTTCTCACCCAGGTGTTTCTGAGGCATGGATATACCCAGAGAGGCATGTGTAAGCCCTGCTGATAACTACATATCATCATCTTTAAAAAATTTAAATTATTTTTAATTTTCGTTTATACTATGTCGCTATTTGAGTACATTGTTGTTACTCTGGCCGCAACCGCAACTTACACTGCTACTTAATTGACATAGGAAATGCCAAGATTATGCAAATGACTTTTTGTAAGCCCTGCTGATGATTATATTTCTGTATTCTATTAAAAAAAATTTTAAAAATATGTTATTAGCCGAGTCCAATGTCATTACATGAATATCCATGTTACACTAGCGATACCAGTCGGTCCAACTGTCAACGTCAACCCTAAAGAGGTCATCGACTGTCAGTCCAGCGGCGCTCTAGTTGCAATGTGCTATGATGTGAGTGGTATGAAACAATTTATATGCACTACTGGCCATTAAAATTGCTACACCAAGAAGAAATGCAGATGATAAACGGGTATTCATTGGACAAATATATTATACTAGAACTGACATGTGATTACATTTTCACGCAATTTGGGTGCAGAGATCCTAAGAAATCAGTACCCAGAACAACCACCTCTGGCCGTAATAAGGGCCTTGATACGCCTGGGCATTGAGTCAAACAGAGCTAGGATGGCGTGTACAGGTATAGCTGCCCATGCAGCTTCAACACGATACCACAGTTCATCAAGAGTAGTGACTGGCGTATTGTGACGAGCCAGTTGCTCGGCCACCATTGACCAGACGTTTTCAGTTAGTGAGAGATCTGGAGAATGTGCTGGCCAGGGCAGCAGTCGAACATTTTCTGTATCCAGAAAAGCCCCTACAGGACCTGCAACATGCGGCCGTGCATTATCCTGCTGAAATGTAGGGTTTCGCAGGAATCGAATGAAGGGTAGAGCCACGGGTCGTAACACATCTGAAATGTAACGTCCACTGTTAAAAGTGCCATCAATGGTAACAAGAGGTGACCGAGACGTGTAACCAATGGCTCCCCATACCATCACGCCGACTGATACGCCAGTATGGCGCAGACGAATACAGGCTTCCAATGTGCGTTCACCGCGATGTCGCCAAACACGGATGCGACCATCTTGATGCTGTAACCAGAACCTGGATTCATCCGAAAAAGTGACGTTTTGCCATTCGTGCACCCAGGTTCGTCGTTGAGTGCACCATCTCAGGCGCTCCTGTCTGTGATGCAGCGTCAAGGGTAACCGCAGCCATGGTCTCCCAGTTGATAGTCCATGCTGCTGCAAACGTCGTCGAACTGTTCGTGCAGATGGTTGTTATCTTGCAAAGGTCCCCATCTGTTGACTCAGGGATGGAGACGTGGCTGCACGATCCGTTACAGCCATGCGGATAAGATGTCCGTCACCTCGACTGCTAGTGATACGAGGCCGTTGGGATGCAGCACGGCGTTCCGTATTACCCTCGTGAATCCACCGGTTCCTTATTCTGCTAACAGTCATTGGATCTCAACCAACGGGAGCCGCAATGTCGCGATACAATAAACCGCGATCGCGATCGGCTACAATCCGACCTTTATCAAAGTCGGAAACGTGATGGTACGCATTTCTCCTCCTTACACGAGGCATGACAACAACGTTTCACCAGGCAACGCCGGTCAACTGCTGTCTGTGTATGAGAAATCGGTTGGAAACTTTCCTAATGTCAGCACGTTGTAGGTGTCGCCACTGGCGCCAACCTTGTGTGAATGCTCTGAAAAGCTGATGATTTGCATATCACAGTATCTTTTTCCTGTCGGTTAAATTTCGCGTCTGTAGCATGTCTTCTTCGTGGTGTAGCAATTTTAATGGCCAGTAGTGTAGTTGTTTCAATTTTGACATAACTATGCCACAGTCTTCTAGTCTGTTACGTACCTGACAATTCTTGACAAATAGTACTTTTACTGCTTTTTTCAGAAATATCTGTCGAGGTATGCTGTATCTTTGGTTTTTCTTTTATATTGTACTTGATACTGTATATTACAATTGTTTTGTATATAACACTCTTTATACATGCTTTCCAGATCTAAAGATGTTAATACTGAATACCGAAACCGCTTATCGAGAATAAAGGTTGTTATTAGCGATATGGTAAAGACGTTTATCTTTCCTAAAACACTGTGAAGTGAACGCGATTCAAGATGGCCTCCTGGACATTAAAAGAGACGGGACATGGTTCATTACATAGGCATGTTCGACAATGCTGGACGCACGCACGTTGAGGGGCAGAAACATGTAAGGCATCCAGGAACACTGTCGAACATGGTCATTTTAGTTGGCTGGTGTTATAAACTGGCTCTTGGAAAAAGAGATTATTCGGTGAATGGACTGGCCTGTCCGTTCCTCTGACTTAAATCCCATGGAGGGCGTGTGGGATGCGCGGGGGAGATAAAGGGGCTATTGCAGCATGCCCACATGTGCCAATGACTGACCAGCATTTGTGAACCGCGGTGGTGCAGGACTGGAACGCCCTACCACAAGAACTCCTTACCAACTATGTGGCCTGCATGGGAGCACGCTGTACAGCATGCATTGCCGTCCCTGGTGGTCACACTCCGTACTAAGAAATATTACTTGGCGGTGACACATCGTGCAAAGGTTATTTTCGTTCTTCCGTTCTGGATACCAGTGTAATATTACAGGGCCTCTCCGGGGGACACCACCTTGACGAAGCACTGTCCGTGTGGGTGGAGAGGCTTGCGTATCTGCGGGAAGCTGGGGGCTATACCGAAGGTAGAGGACCTACTGCCAGAAAGGCCTCAGCCGATGGATCAGACTAAGAGTGTCCCACAACGTCCTCTCTTCCCTATCCACTCCTAGTCCTACCCTATTCCCTGATCCAATCCAATGTGTGATGCGATCCGTGCTGAGGGGTGCGTGGCACATGGGAAGATGTGTCGCAAACGGAGCCTCAGGGATACTGGGCGACCTCCCTGAGTAATTAGCCTTACACCGTGCGGGGTATTCGTGGTGTGGACCTTCTAGATCCCCAAATCTCGTGGGACCAACACGGACACGATTACAGAAAAAGATAAAGAAACTGAGGGGCAAATTGAGACCTCAGATACCCAAACATCGGGGACTGAACCGATGGAAGGCACGCCCACTACTGAATCTGGATCTAGACCTGAGACAGAAGTGGGAACTGCAACCGAGAAGCTAGACCAGATTAAGATCGAAGACTTGTCTGGGGCCCAAAGGAGGAAGCTACTCGGGGAACAGAGGGAAAAGGAAGGAAAAGAATGGCTTCCTAAGCACAAATGGAGGGAAGTAAAGGGACTAGAACCCAAGACCCCCAGGAAAATTTGTCTCAGGTTGAACGGACTTGATTCCATGTGGGTTGAATTTTCCGTTTTTGAGAATATGCGCTATTGTATTTCCACCGAGTCTCTTGGATGACAAACAATATGTATTTAAGAATCAGTGCGACATCTTCCTTAGAAGCAGCAGATGAGCTTCCTCCTAACGACAGCCAAGTCCCAAAGTCCAACATTATCAAGGTGGAGAAACAAGGACTGAAATCGTTGGAGAAGGACAAAGGGTTAATGGTCTTACCGGCAGACAAGAGGAATGTTACTTTTATCCCGAATGCTACAGATTATCACAAGAATGTGGGTCTGTGATTCGAAGAGAACACATACCAGAATCTCATAACAGGTCCCACATCAGTACTTAACAGGAAGTGGCACTGATTAAAAAGAATTCAGACTGATGCAATCATTGTACAAGAATTTTATCATCTCACTTTGTAAGCCATCTGGATTTTACGGACCTTACATGAGCTTGATCCATAACGACGCTACAATACAGTACAAGAGTGTCAGAAAATAATAATTACATTATATCAACGAAAGGCAACTGCAGTTAATGTCATGTGTTACAAACTAACAAAACAATATCTACCAATATATGGACAGGGGCATGAATAAACAAGTTAAAGTGAAACGCATTTTGGAGATGAATCGAGCAGGTGGTTAATGGCATCGGAAAACCCCACTTAACAACAGAACAGCGAACTTCTGTGCAGAAAGTCGTAAGGCCAGTTCCTTTCAACGTAAATACAGGAGAGACTGAGGGTAAGTGGCTGCATGGCATTAACAGGGCTAGGCTGCAACCCAGCAAGAAAAATAAAATTCACCTCTAGTGAGACGCTGATTGGCTGAAGCCATACTGGGCGACACAGACTTGACACAGTGGGGAGATCCCCATTATACAAAAGCATTTTGAGAACAAAAATGGCTAGATCTCTCTCTTGTCTCACAGTGGATTGCACAAGTGTGTGGAAAATAGTGAGGGTGTTGAGAGCTTTGCTTCCTGTGAAGTGAGGATGATATGCTTCATATACCGAATGGTTCAAATGGCTCTGAGCACTATGGGACTTAACTTCTGAGGTCATCAGTCCCCTAGAACTTAGAACTACTTAAACCTAACTAACCTAAGGACATCACAAACACACCCATGCCCAAGGCAGGATTCGAACCTGCGATTGTAGTGGTCGCGCGGTTCCAGACTGTAGCACCTAGAACCGCTCGGCCATCCCGGCCGGCTGCTTCATACATCATGGCAACAGATAGCAAAGACGTAGATAATCATTCCTGCAAGAATTTTAGTGGGCAAAGAAATTGTGCATGTCGCTCCAACCTTTAGCGAGTGCGCAATAGCCATTATTTCGGCTAGGAAATATGGAACGCAGGAAAGTTTAGACTGAGTGAACTCAGTCAAGGCCACAGTAGGGAATTAGCGTTTCAGATCAAGCACGGAGACAACACCGTTGCAGATGCCGCTTGGTAAAGTACCATCACACATTAGACCACAGTAAATGTTGAGTCTAGAACTGCTCACTCCAACTTGTGTACACTTCGACCATTGAATATTAAAAGCTAGGATGCTAACCTACCCTCACATTGAGTACATGAGAGTTTTTTCATTGGTACAAAAAGTAAATTTATTCTCCACCAACTCAGTGCATTGACTAGCTATGACAACACAGATGTAAATGAATTGATGAAGGCTTTTAACCATTCTTTCCTGTGAAAAAAATTTGTGTAGTGATAACGATTTTAATAATCGTCAATTCAATATGTCCAAGAGTTAAATATTTTGTTATTGAGTGTCAAAAGTAATTGAACATAATTGTTGTGTATTACTTGACCCCTGAAAGCACAGCTGATAAGTTATATGTAGAATAAAAAAGATAATAAGTGTTTTGTCTTTCTAGAATAGACTCCAAATTTTCACCTTAATTCATGCACTCTAGTTGCGTGACAGCAGCATTTCTAATGATGTTTGTTACAATCAGCACCTGATATTAGCTGCCATCCAGGGCCAAGTTCATATTTATTTAGAATGTCTGTTTACACCCTGGGCTTGAGAAGAGAGTTCAGATGTTTTGTCCATTTGTGCGCTAAGTGGTAAGCTAAGTTTGCACACATTAGTACACTCACTGCGCAGATACAAAGGTCGGAAAATGAGAACCTGTACTTTTGATACTTTTACCAGTGGAATTGGAAGTACATCCCTGTTTTACGTATCTATAGCCTTTATTATGTAAGCGTTGAATGTGCTGCATTCTTATTACTTTGTGTCCTGTCATATGAGTTGAAACTCGTTTGAGGTGCTTTCCGTGCAGATGTCCCTGTTTGAAATTTTTCACAAATAAATACGCTACATTGTTAGCGTTCCTATTAAGTAATGATATAACTGTTATCTCATACAGAAAGCTAATCCTATCAGAAGATGAAATATTTTTACTCTCCAGCTGTTTGTGAGATTCTTTTATGAATTGTGATGTGTAGTCTTTGGCGTCAAACGGTATCGAGCGTTATTGCAGTTCTACCGTTACATGTGTTCTTTAATTCAAGTCGAACGTGCTTCTCTTTGGAGATTATGTCCACGTTATCGGTCAATGAGAATACATTTCAACAATTTACTTAAATAAATCATATCACAATTAAGGGCATTGGAGAATACATTTATGCAGCATCGACATTGCAGTTGATTAATGAAGAAAGCGGTAAGTAAATATTTTCTACGTGGCTTGAAAGTTAACTTAATTTGAAAAGCATCCAGTGTCCTCTTATTGTGGTTCATTTAGAAAGCGTTGAGAAAAAAAAGACAATCTGACTGACGAAAAGTAAATTCGAAGCCTCAGATTTAATTATAAAGAATAAACAGAGTAATTATTAACACTGGTATAAATCAGACGACCAGGGTAACTCTGGCCTCTCTGACGGGCTTCTGAAATTTTTAGGGTCTAAGGCATTTATACCACTTGATTTGCCTAAAATAGACAAAGAATGCGTACCACTGAGGATGGTTATTAGTGCTATCGACTCTTTCATACGGACTGACAAAGTATTTTACTATAGGCAATTATTTTCGGCCACTATAGACGTCACATAAAGAACGTATGAATGTTTATTGATATCACAAAGCAAATGAGGATAGTCAGAAGTGAAATCATGGTCACTCTCTACGGGGTCTTTTTTTTTTTATAAAGATATCAGCGGAAGATGAACAAAAACTAGTGGCCGCTCATTTCTCTCGTGCAGTTGTAAAATTATTTCGCCACGCCTTTGACGAGCACTTAGGTTTGGTACAGCGAAAACTACACAGTCCAGTCATATTAATGTGGCCACCGTCTATGCTCGACGTCAACGTGCAATAACCACTCACAGCCGGCCGGGGTGGGTGAGCGGTTCTAGGCGCCACAGTCTGGAACCGCGCGACCGCTATGGTCGCAGGTTCGAATCCTGCCTCGGGCATGGATGTGTGCGATGTCCTTAGGTTAGTTAGGTTTAAGTAGTTCTATGTCCGAAGGGACTGATGACCTCAGAAGTTAAGTCCCATAGTGCTCAGAACCATTTGAATCATTTTTGAACCACTCACAGCAGCACTAGCAGTGGAGGGTACATAAAGCTTGTCGGGGTGACGCGGATAACAGCGCAGCTGTTTTAATGCTCTAAGCACTATGGGACTTAACATCTGAGGTCATCAGTCCCCTAGACATAGCACTCCTTAAACCTAACTTATCTAAGGACATCACACACACACCCATGCCCGAGGTGCCGCGCGGGATTAGCCAAGCGATCTGAGGCGCTGCAGTCATGGACTGAGCGGCTGGTCCCGGTGGAGGTTCGAGTCCTCCCTCGGGTATGGGTGGGTATGTTTGTCCTTAGGATAATTTAGGTTTAAGGAGTGCTAAGTCTAGGGGACTGATGACCTTAGCAGTTAAGTCCCATAAGATTTCACATACATTTGACACATGCCCGAGGCAGAATTCGAACCTGCGTCCGTAGCAGCAACGCGGTTCAGGACTGAAGCGCCTAGAACCGCTCGGCCACAGCGGCCGGCATGGGTAATTTTGAACAACAAGCGTCGAACAGTGCTCCCTTAGGTCCATCCTACTTCTTCAGACACGTTGACAGTATATTTTTAATTTGGCCGGAGGGCAGTGAGGCGCTGCTGCAAGTTCGTCGACCATATGACTGGCGGCGGAGGTACGGAAGAACGGAAAGTTGCCTTTCTCTCACGTGTTGGTCGAACGGAAATCAGACAGACGACTCGGGCGTTCTGTGTACAGAAAACCGCACACAGATCTGTATCTCAACTAGCGTAGCTGTCATCATTCAGCTCATAAGAGAGCTATGCTGAACACCCTAATACACAGAGCCAGGATTATTTAGCACAAGCGCCATCTGGGCTCCAAGTTTACCCATCTGACGACGGTGTTCCGAAGGACAAGGTATTCTGTCCGCGATATTAGGGCAACGCTGTGGAGGAAACGAAGACCTGACGCTGTTCAACGAAACCAGGGCAACCAACATATAGTGCGGGTTCCATTCCGCGGTGCAACAACTAGTAAGACAGGTGGAGTCCTAAAAAGTCATGGAATCAGACCAGTCGCCTGGCTACCCAGTGAAATTAAAGAAATTTTGCGACCCATTAAAGATAATGTCGGTCTGAGAGCACCAGCGATTCATAATATGCAAGGGTGGCAAAAGTAGTGTGAGCCAATCTACACAGATTTATCAGTCGCTGAACTGGGCATCTGCATCACCTTAAATACATGAAATTCGAAAAATCAGCGACGGCCCAACACAGCCTGTTAAATCAGCACATCGAAGTATTGGGACCCTCATCAGTGAAGCAGCTGAAATTAGACTATCTGAAAACAATTTTAATAGAGATACCGGCTATCACCGCGTGGAAGCGTGTAATTGACGAAGAATGAGCACACAGGAAGACTTTCCGTATTTTACGGCGTTGGACAGAGAGCGCAAACATCGTCTATGAACATAGAGGACGTCACCTCACTACACGCCATGTCTGTGATACCATCATTACGTAATCTGGCTAATCAGACGTCGCCGTCTGGGCATGAAAGTCGAGCTTCGCCAGTTCACGACAGTCAAACATGGGCCCTGACGGCGATGGCGGAGGGAATCATCGAAAGCTCGGCGTGGCAAGTAAATAGAGAATTTTTTATCCACATGTGTCTACAGATCGTGAACCGTCATTCAATGGATAGTAATTGGGATTAAATTCAAGTCCTCCTGAAACCATTCCTCAGCTTTACAACCATATGTTCAGTCTACATGTGCTCGTTTATCCATTATTCACGTCGTTAGCCAATACAAGCACTGCTTACTGGGAACAAGCTGCCTGCAGCAGAAGTAATAAAAACTGCCTTAAACAAGCATAATATTTTCTTCATTACAAGTAGTTTTCAGAAGTATCGACTGATGTGTTTGACCAAGGAACACAACATGTACTTTGGGTGGTCTCCTTTATTTGGGTATTGGCAGAGTGACGCTGCACTCTGACCGGCTGCAGCTGTTTGTGCTCCAAAAAATACCACATTAATCCAGAACGTTTTGAGGCTGGATTAATAAAACATCTGTACAATTTAAGATGGTGGTTTTAATGTTTCTCGTATTCCACATAGCCCCCTCTCGTTTGAGTATAGCGCACAGAACTTTCATACAACCATGCAAGTCGATATCCCACCGCTGTCCGAAGCATCTCCAGACATGACATCACTGGTCATCGGGACTCGGTTCGAAGCAGGCCTCATCACTGAAGACAACCCTACTCCAGTCAATGAGATTACAGGCCGTTAGATGTAGCTGGAGACGCGCCGCACAGCAGTGGGGATAACCTCACTGTCTCCTTATGTATGGTGCAACGACCAGCAGTTAAGGTCAGGACCCCTTTGGTTATCATCCGCGGCAAACTTGCAGCACAGAGGTACGTAGAGGGGATTCTACAACCTGATCTGTTGCCCTTCAGGGCAAGCCATACTGGAATTACATTTCAGTAAGATAATGCCAACCGCATACAGCGACCGTTTCTACTGCTTGAGCTCGTGCTTATCAATCTCTTCCATGGTCAGCTGGATCTCTCCCCAATTGAGAACGTTTTGAGCAAAAGGGACAGAGCCCCCCCCCCTCCCAATCAACTCGGGATTTTGACGTTCTAACGCCCCATGGGACAGAATTTACACTACTGGCCATTAAAATTGCTACACCAAGAAAAAATGCAGATGATAAGCGAGTATTCATTGGACAAATATATTATACTAGAACTGACATGTGATTACATTTTCAGGCAATTTGGGTGCATACATCCTGAGAAATCAGTACCCATAACAACCACCTCTGGCCGTAATAACGGCCTTGATACGCATGGGCAAACAGAGCTTTAATGTCGTGTACAGGTACAGCTGCCCATGCAGCTTCAACATGATACCACAGTTCATCAAGAGTAGTAACTGGCATATTGTGACGAGCCAGTTGTCGGGCCACCATTGACCAGACGTTTTCAATTGGTGAGAGATCTGGAGAATGTGCTGGCCAGGGCAGTAGTCGAACATTTTCTGTATCTAGAAAGGCCCGTATAGGACCTGCAACATGCGATCGTGCATAATCCTGCTGAAATGTAGAGTTTCGCAGGGATCGAATGAAGGGTAGAGCCACGGGTCGTAACACATCTGAAATGTAACGTTCACTGTTCAAAGTGCCGTCAATGCGAACAAGAGGTGACCGAGACGTGTAACCAATGGCACCGCATACTATCACGCCGGGTCATACGCCAGTAAGGCGGGGACGAATACACGCGTCCAATGTGCATTCACCGCGATGTCGCCGAACACGGATGCGACCATCATGATGCTGTAAACACAATCTGGATTCATCCGTAAAAATGACGTTTTGCCATTCGTGCACCCCGGTTCGCGTTGAGTACACCATCGCAGGCGCTCCTGTCTGTGATGCAGCGTCAAGGGTAACCGCAACCATGGTCTCCGAACTGATAGTCCATGCCGCTGCAAACGTCGTCGAACTGTTCGTGCAGATGGTCGTTGTCTTGTAAACGTCCCCATCTGTTGAGTCAAGGATCGGGCCTTGGCTGCACGATCCGTTACAGCCATGCAGTTAAGATGCCTGTCATCTCGACAGCTAGTGATACGAGGCCGTTAGGATCCAGCACGGCGTTCCGTATTACCGTCCTGAACCCACCGATTCCATATTCTGCTAACAGTCATTGGATCTCGACCAACACGAGCAGCAGTGTTGCGATACGCTAAACCGCAATCACGATGGGGTACAATCAGACCTTTACCAAAGTCGGAAACGTGATGGTACGCATTTCTCCTCCTTACACGAAGCATCACAACAACGTTTCACCAGGCGACACCGGTCAACTGCTGTTTGTATATGGGAAATCGGTTGGAAACTTTCCTCATGTGAGCACGTTATAGGTGTCGCCACCGGCGCCAACCTTGTGTGAATGCTCTGAAAAGCTAATAATTTGCATATCACAGCATCATCTTCCTGTCGGTTAAATTTCGCGTCTGTAGCACGTCATCTTCGTGGTGTAGTATTTTTAATTGCCAGTAGTGTAGCATGATACCTCTTAGAAGAACACCCAACAACTCTATCTATCAATGCCAAGCCGAATTGCTGCTTGTATAAGCGCCAGAGGTAGACCAACGAATTATTGACTTGCTCGATTTGTGATCTTTTTCTCTTAAGTAACTCTTCGGAATTCCTGAAATTGTAATCATTTATTTGTCAGTACAAGTAAATCACATCTACCTGAGCCGTGATCACCCCAAACTATGCGTTTCCTTGAACTTGGCTGTCTATCTGTGTTCGGTTTCCCGCCGTTGTTGCGGTTATGTCGTGGTTCTTCCTCCTTCTACGTGTGGCAGCAGCGATGTGTATCGATGTTGCACCGTGTACCATCTTTGGTATTGTGCATATAGTTTCCGGCTAGGGACTCTGCGAGAGTCGGTCGGTTGATGCGGACCAGGGAGGATATCTCCGTGCGGCGGAGTCGGCTGTGTCCGCTGGCGGTCCCTGGTCGGTGTCGGAGTGTGTGTGGAGCTGTCCGATCGCTAAGAGCTTCGTGGCTCACCGACCCAAAACGTCGAAGTTGAGTGCTGTGTTACGTACCCAAGCCATGTCCGTTCATGTTGTGTCGTTCGTTTCGGTGGTTCGCTGTTGGGGAGCTTTTCCTGTGAGCAACACCGAGTGTTTGTAAGTGGTAAAATCGAGCCACCATGAAGTGGAATTAACTATACTGGTTCACTACAATTCAAGTACACCAGCGTTCCGGTTACCTGCCCTGGCCATTAACGTAATTTGAGGCATCGTCCTTTCCTCACCTGTTGTCGCTGTCCAATATGGTGTGTAGTTTTGAAACTTAGTACGTATTTCATTGTGGAAAATCACGGCTGTAACAGTTTGGTCTTTGAGTTTTTATGTACCGATTGGTGGCTAGCAAGTCCTTTGGTCGGTCGATCCGTGACTGTCTCTTGGTTGGGTTACCGACGGATCAAGTGTAGTTGTACCCACCACCTGTCTCACCTAAGTGAACGTTAATGTTTCTTGGGCAGGCCCAACCCCCCTCCCCGCCCTCCCCCTCCTGGATGCATCTGAGTGCCGTTGTCTATACTGTCCTTTTCATGGGTGTTTAATGGTCTGTTGATAATCTATTAGAGCCAACGCTTAAAAAAACTTATTGTGTTTTATGTAAATCAGTTGTGGGCCTTGAGCCGCTTAAAACCTTATTCTTAAATTTATTTACTGTCGTTGCGTTGCTTTTTCATTTAGTGTGCGTTCCCCCACAGAAAACTTAAAGGTTAAGGTGTTTCGAATTTTTGGAAAATCAACTGATGGCGTTCAGCCGCTTAAAGCCTTATTCTCAAAATTTCCACTCAAGCGAAAAGATTGCAGCCTTCTGCCTTAAAAGATAAGAGATTATGGTAACATATTTTAATTGTGGCCTTCAGCCGTTTGTATTGCACCTTGTATATGTTTGTTCTATCCACTTTTGCCTTGAGGCTTTCCACCTAGCTGTGATTATATATATATATATATATATATATATATATATATATATATATATATATATATATATATATATATATATATATATATATATATATGCAATTTTAACTGCATGTCTTCAGTCACTTGAAATTTGTTCAAATGGTTCAAATGGCTCTGAGCACTATGGGACTTAACTACTGAGGTCATCAGTCCCCTAGAACTTAGAACTACTTAAACCTAACTAACCTAAGGACATCACACACATCCATGCCCGAGGCAGGATTCGAACCTGCGACCGCAGCGGTCACGCGGTTCCAAACTGAAGCGCTTAGAACCGCACGGCCACACCGGCCGGCACTTGAAATTTGTCTTGTTGCTTTTTAAGATATCTTGTTTGGAGGCCTTCAGCCGTGAAAGTATTGGATTTTGAAACTCGTAGTTGTAAAGGTTCGGCTATGTGCCGTTTTGGTTTAAAGGTGTTATTAAATTATAATAAATTACAATTTTGAAGTTAAACTGACCGACACCTTATTTGTCCCTTTCCACAAAACTAATCACCTGTTCTGCCCAGCGGGTTTAGTAGATGTCTCACTACCGATTGCCGACCCATTCGGATAATTCCTTAGTGGTGCGTTGCTTTTCTTCTGCTTCTCCTTCCTAGAACGTATAACCGCATCGGTGTCATGCTACGTAGCATATAGGCCTACGCTGTAGCAACGTCTTGAGTCTGAAACTTTCTGATCGCTCGTTACGTAAGTATAGAGGATATCTTATCATTGTATTTGTTAGGCAGTACTAAGAGAAATAATTTGGTGATAACATTTAAAACACAAGAGAAGCTGTAAAGAGCCGGAATCACTTGCTGCCTTTTCGTGTTGTTACGAACGACGTCCCACTGGAATGATCCGCACTGGCAGCGAGTTAATTCGACCCTTAAGCAAGTAAGGTCGTGTAATGGTGGGGGAGATATATCGCAGATTTCATGGGCACGTATGTTTCGTGCCGCAAATCTGCGAGCAATGCAGACCAGTCACTAGACAAGAGTTTATTTGTTCTTTATTAACTGAGAAGTGTATTTATTGTATGCATAGATGATTTTGCGCGTGCGTTTATTGGTCGCCGATTGATGCGAGCATCAAATTTTATATTCCCTGCGAGTTTATTGTTTCAAACAACGTCAATTCAGTAGGCACCCGTGGTCTAGGGATGCCTCTTTTGATCAGTATTCAAAACGTCCTCTGTCCGGGGTTCAGTACCCTACCACCGCTTGAATTCTGAATAAAAATCAGTATTGGCGGCAGAAGACTTCCGGCATATGAAGTCAGCCTCATTCTGCCAACGGCCTTGTCACAGAGGGCGGAGGAGCGTACAGAGGTTCAGGGCACTCTCTTGTCCTTGGGGTGGGAAACTGCCCCTTAAGGCGGAAGAATCAGCAATGATCAACCGCATGAGGGTGCAGAAGGCAATGGAAACCACTGCATTAAAGACACAGAAGGTGTATGCACAGCACATGAGGGCTGTAATTGAACAACTATAATGATGATCTATCCATTGGCGAAAGATTCCGGAACAGTCCTCCATTTAGATCTCCTGCAGGGGACTATGAAGGGGGAGGTGACCTGAAAAAAGAAAAAAGATTTAATAACCAACGAAAAGACAAAGTTCCACCAGTTGGGACGTGAAACGTCAGAAGCTTGAACGTGCAAGGAAGCTAGAAAATCTTAAAATGGAAAGCAAAGGCCCACTATATCCAGATATAGTGCGGGTCAGTGAAATGAAATGGCAAGGAGACAACCATTTCTAGTCAGATGAGTACAGGGTAGTATCAACAGTGGAAGAAAATGGTATAACGGGAGTTGAACTCGTTATGAATAGGAAGCTAGGATAGAGAGTGTGTTACTGTGAACAGTTCAGTGATAGGGTTGTTCTCATCAGAATCGACAGCAAACCAACACCGACAACGATAGATCAGGCATATATGACGATGTCCCAAGTTGAAGTTTAAGAGAGAGGGAGAGAGAGAGAGAGAATGTTGAAAGGATAATACAGTAAGTAAAGTGAGATGAAAATCTAATAGTCGTCATTGCTCGCAACCCTTGTTTACTCTGGGTGTTAAGTCCCATAGTTCTGAGAGCCATTTGAACCTTGTTTACTCAAGTATGAGCAGCCCTTAGCGGCTCGCCATCTTATTTACAACTATTAATGACGTCGGCTTTCCGGCTTAGATTTTTTTAAATGGGACTTGTAAGTACTGCATCTCTCTCCAGTCAGTACAAACTTTAATTTTATTAATGTATTATATACCTAATATGTTTTAGAACAGTTAGTTTAATTCTGAAGACAACGCTCATAGTAGTGTCGAAACCTGGTCAATTTTGACTTAATATTTGTGACCGAGGGCTTATTTGTTCTAATATACGATACGGGAAGATTTCAGTTACAGTACGTCATGGTCAGCCAGAAATTCCGAAATCAGATACCGGAATATAAGGCGTATCCAGAAGTGGTTATAGACTGGCTGAAGTTTAAGACAATAGTCGGGAAGAATCAATACGCAAAGAAGTGGGATATGGAAGTACTAAGGAATGACGAGATACGCTTGAAGTTCTCTAAGGTTATAGATACAGCAATAAGGAATAGCTCATTAGGCAGTACAGTTGAAGAGGAATGGACATCTCTAAAAATGGTTAATCACAGATGCTGGAAAGAAAAACATAGGTACAAAGAACGTAGCTGCGAAGAAACCATGGGTAACGGAAGAAATACTTCAGTTGACCGATGAAAGGAGGAAGTAGAAAAATGTTCATGGAAATCCAGGAATACAGACACACAAGTCGCTGAGGAATGAAATAAATAGGAAGTGCAGGGAAAGTAAGACGCAATGGGTGCAGGAAAAATGTGAAGAACTCGAAAAACAAATGATTGTCTGGAGGACTGACACACCATATAGAAAACTCAAAACAATCTTCGGCGAAATTAAAAGAAAGAGTGGTAACATTAAGATCGAATCGGAATTCCACTGTGAAATGTGGAGAAGAGAGTGGGTAGGTGGAAGGGGTACACTGAAGACCTCTATGAGGGGAAGACCTGTCTGATGACGTGATAGAAGAAGAAACAGGAGTCCATTTAGAATAGATAGGGGATCCAGCATTAGAACCAAAATTTAAAAGAGCATTGGAAGACTTAAGATCGAATAAGGCAGTAGGGAAAGATAACATTGCATCAGAGTTTCTAAAATTATTGGGGGATGTGACAACAAAACGACTATTCACATTGGTGTGTAGAATGTGTGAGTCTGGCGATGTACCATCTGACTTTCGGAGAAATAGCATCCACACAATTCCGAAGACTGCAAGAGCTGACTATAGCACAATCAGCTTAACAGCTCCTGCATAAAAGTTCTGACAATGATATACAGAAGAATGGAAAGGAAAATTGAAAATCTGTTAGACGACGATCAGTTTGGCTTGAAGGAAATGTAAAGGCACCAGAGAGACAATTGTGATATTGTGGCTGATAATGGAATCTAGACTAGCGCAAAATAAAAACATGTTCATATGATTTGTCGACCTGGAAAAAGCATTGGACAATGTCAAATGGTGCAAGATGTTCGAAGTTTTGAGGAAAATAGGGTTAAGCTGCAGGAAGAGACGGGTAATATACAATATATGCAAGAGCCAAGAGGTAATAATAAGAGTGGAAGACCACGAACGAAGCGCTCGAATTAAAAGGGGTGTAAGACAGGGATGTAGTCTTTCGCTGCTACTATTCAATCTCTACATGAAGAGCCAAGGATGGAAATAAAATAAATGTTCATTAGTAGGATTAAAATTCAAGGTGAAAGAATATCAATGATACGATTCAAAATGGCTTCAAATGGCTCTGAGCACTATGGGACTCAACTGCTGAGGTCATAAGTCCCCTAGAACTTAGAACTACTTAAACCTAACTAACCTAAGGACATCAAACACATCCATGCCCGAGGCAGGATTCGAACCTGCGACCGTAGCGGTCGCGCGGTTCCAGACTGTAGCGCCTAGAACCGCTCGCCCACTCTGGCCGGCATGATACGATTCGCTGATGACATTGCTGTCCTCAGTGAAAGTGAAGAAGAATTACAGGATCTGCTGATTAGAACGAACAGTCTAATGAGTACAGAATACTGACTGAGGGGGAATAGAAGAAAGACGAAAGTAACGAGAAGTAGAGAAACAGCGACGAACTTAAAGTTAGTGAAGTTAAAATCTTCTGGGTTATTAGGCCGCGTCATGTTTCTTCTAAAATGAGGAAACATGACGCGGCCTTCATTTTAGAAGAAACATGACGCGGCCTAATAACCCAGAAGATTTTAACTTCAGTGAAAACGCCCATGAAAGCCTGCAGACTTACATAACTTAAAGTTAGAATTGGTGATCACAAAGTAGATGAAATTAAGAATTCTGCTACCTAGGCAGCAAAACAACCCATTGCAGACGGAGCAAGGAGGACATCAAAGCAGACTAGCGCTGCCAAAAAGGGCATTCCTGGATAAGAGAAGTCTGCTAGTATGAAACACAGGCCTTAATTTGAGGAAGACATTTCTGAGAGCTTACGTCTGGATCACAGCATTGTATTGTAATGAAAATGGACTGTGGGAAAACCGTAACAGAAGAGGATCGAAGCATTTGAGATGTAGCGTTACAGACGAATGTTGAAAGTAAGGTGGACTGGTGAGGTAAGGAATGAGGAGGTTCTGCGCAGAATCGGAGAGGAAAGGAATATGTGGAAAACACTAACAAGAAGAAGAGGTAGGATGATAGGACATCAGGGAATGACTTCCATGGTACTGTAGGGGGAAAACTGTAGATGTAGATTTGGAATACATGTAGCAAATAATTGAGGACGTAGGTTAGAAGTACTCCTCTGAGATGAAGAGTTTGGCACAGGAGAGAAACTTCGCAGCGGGCCGTGTCAAACCAGTCAGGAAAAAAACCGTCAGTGAATAAAACAGCTGGCAATTCTTCCTACATATTGGCTACTGCACTCAATGGTTAGCGTGAGTCTACTTCCGAATCACGTATAGTAACAGTCCGTTTCCGCCAACAGTAACAGATGAAGATCCGACGTCTCACCTCGCGCTGGGACTCCTACTGGAAGACACCAGGTCAGGTAAAATTATCGAACTTTCCGATCTTTTATGATGCGTTAAGATCCAGCTGCGATCCCGCACACGGACAGTAGTTTCACAAAGAGGGCACGAAGTCCCGTCACTACCGATTTCGTCCAAATATATGGTATATGCAGGACTTGGTCAAAAATAAACGTGATAGAAATGTGAGTTTCAGAGGACGAAGCGTAAGGAAAAGAGCATTTTTCAACGCGGGTCGGGCTAGACATGTGCCAGTTATGTTAGTGAAGTTTCCAGGCAGCGGGTGGTGTAACGGAAACAGCGCAGAACGTTCAACCGCTAGGGTCAAACTTCTATTTTATTTTCAATTTTTAGGTTACCTCCACTGCAAGTAAACTGAAATTATGCTCAATGTATTGTATTTATTAATATTTTCACAAGAGGAGAGGCAAAGGAAAATTTGGCACTGCGAATAAATTTTCAAGAAGCAATTGAAAGGCGTACTCGAGAACTTCTGTATGAAATTACATACTTTTGCTGTGTTAGAGACGATGATTTACACGAGCTGCGGTTATATTCATCGCAAAAAAAGTGGAAGTAGTAATTTCATCGGTATCTTGCACGTGTTGCAAGCTTCGCATTTTACAGTTACCTCATTGTTTTAAAGTGTCTATAGGAATACAAACTTGGTTTACATTAACTAATGGTTCTCTGTCATGACACAGTGGCAGCAAACCACACGTATCGCATTATTTTGGCAAATATTGTTGAGGACAGCTCGTGACGTACAGTGGATTGTATTCTGATGCAGTCTTTTAACAATGTGATTCCCTTATCTCTCGAAGACATAAGAGCAGTTTTGAAGCTTTCTGACCAAATTCTTTAGCTGACACAAAACTGAACAACTGAACATTACAGGGTTGCACTAAAAGAGAGAGAGAGAGAGAGAGAGAGAGAGAGAGAGAGAGAGATCACTTTGATATTGTGAAACGTCCCCTTAGAACAATTATACATGACTGTGCTGACTTTCAAAAATCCCTACAAAAGAATGGCCCTGACTAACATTAACATATACCTTTCACAAATCACTTACCTCACCAAAAATCTTCGTTACTCGAACTACTGCAATACAGCGAGCGCCACTACTGCCAGCTAAATAAAAGATTCAAACTACGGAAGTAATCAGGTGTGCAGATTTAAGAATGTTTCCAAGTAATGAGCGTGTCGTATTTGCGGTGCTTTCTATAAAGTAATGTCAATAGCGAGGTTAATGGCCTCCCCTTTTTTTTTCTACCTGTGCCACTGAAAACGCACACACTAATGGCTTTTTCTCCAGGCGTCTCACACAGCTGCGTGCCCATGACGCATAACGTGCAGGTGGTCACTTAACTTTCTTATGGAAATATTTACAACAGCAGTTTCCGCTACAGTGACAGTCCCGTATAAAAATATTTCACAGGTCAAGAATTTGCGTTACAAATCTGTAGAAACAAAATGCTATTGATATAACAGTATCCAAAAAATTTTCATCGGCATTGTAATACATTCACGCATTTACATACATTTCATAACTCTTAAAGTACGATTCTTGGTTTCTAACAACCTTTTTCACAAACCAGAGTCCCTAACCACTACTCATTATTCCTTACCTTATTCGTCAACACTTCTTCAAAATTTCATCATAACAGATACATAGCATAATCAAATAACACATATAGCATCAGCTTATTGATCATAAAAATACCGCAACAGCATAATACACATAGTCATCTCAATAATAACATCATCACACCTCAGTCAAATCTCAAAATCGTCGTAGCTTCCTCCAATAATTTCAAAACCTAAAAAAAATTCTCTGCTCATGTCAAAAGTGTCATCTGCCTCAAACATACTTTAAAAATCGTGATCCCATACCAAATATATCATTCAAAGCTCTCATAATATCACAATGGGTCCGAAAAAATATGAGCAGTTCACAAAGTACAGACAAAATACAATTTCGTAAGTGTGAAGTTATCCAACGGTGTAATTACGTAAACATCTGTCACTGCCGAAGTAAAAAAGTTTGTCTCTCTCAGTTAAATGATCAGATAGCTATGTAATTTATGTGTTAGAGGAATATGGTACCGATGTGTAAAGTTGTATAAGCAAATACCATACCAGCTAGGGCTCCTTGTGCTTGCCAAACACATGGTACACAAAGTAGGCGTGTACCCCCCTGAGGATTAATGTAATTATACCCTCAGGTGTTACAGATTACAAGAATGGAATGAAATTTATTACGGAAAACCTTTGTATCATTGTACTTCAAATATCTTTAAAAATAAATGATTTAAGTACAAAATTAATCACTCAAATATGTGTCCTGTAGCGCTAAATGTGCGTCTTGCTGTAAGATAGTCTCTGTGGAAGTGTCGTAGTTATTGTCCTCCGAAAGCTAAGTCCTGCAGAGGTCAATGTACTTACCTCATGATAAACAAAAGTGAAATGCTTTGCGTATAGATATCTTAGTTATTACGCTTATTGTTGTGATGAAGAAATTACTGTGCTGTAACGTATAGTTCTGCTACGGAAAAGGCTGTCTCATTGTAGCTATACCACAAAAGTGACTACTAAAACATGTTTTACTTTCCAGAAGAATTCAGAAAAACTGTGCAGATATAAAACAGATACACCGCAAAAGCAACATTGTAAATTGTCACTCATTAGTAGCGTCGTGATAAAATCGGGTAGCTGTCACATAAACTAACCACTGTCTCATCTGGTATCTCACAGAAAGTACCTTAAATCCAGAATGTATTTTCAAGTAAACCAGATTGTTGCATTAGAATCTCATTAGCAGTACCAGTAAGTATGTGAGCCTTATAGTCATTACGTAATCGTGCAACTAACAAGCAAGAAAGTACACACACAATAACACTGTGTCGTCTGTTCGTAATAACAATGCATTCGTAATTTCTGTTTAAATAAGTTCTCTTGGTTCTTGACTGGATATTTAACTTCAAACATTGTTGCATGGTAACAGTTTCTAAAGCATACTAGTAACGTGAAGTGAAACGTTTTATGGCAAAGACAAAGTTAAAAAGCAGATTATCTTTCAATAAACGGTTTTACATGTGAAATGTGGTGTAAACCTTTACTCTTCCTAGTACGCAGAGTTTCAACTTCAACGTAATTATCATGTGGTTTACGTCGGATTCTGTAAGGTCCATTGTAAACTAGAAAGAATTTGTGACTCAAGTGTTTCTTCTTATGTGACAATGAATGAGCTTTAATGAGAACTTTCTGACCAATATATAATTTCTTTGCATTTGCTTTACCGTGTAGTTTTCTCCTTTTGTCTGCTGCAGATTTTATATTTTTAAGAGCCAAATCAATTATGTCTTTGTGTCGAAGTTTACGTGTATTCGGGAAAGGTACATTCTCTCTGATTCTGTTCGGTGGTTCTTCATTCTTCAGTACAAGAGTAGGTGGTAAAGCAGTGGAGTCATGAGGCATTTCATTCAGCACGTTTTGAAATAAGTGTTAATATCTGTCCCAATGCTGATGCTTTCTGTGACAATAAAGTCTGCAAAGCTTATTGATTTCTTTCATAATCCGTTCGGAAGGGTAACAATGTGGTGAATACAATGAAATAAAAACAGGTTTGATTTTATGATTCCGAAGCATGCGGGACCAAACAGCACATCTGAATTGCGGTCCGTTATCTGAAATGACTTTAGCAACGTGGCCAACTTCACGTAAGAAATTTTTAACAAAGGCGTTGGATACAGACCGTCCAGTGGCTTTACGTAACGGAGTGAAAGAAACAAATTTTGAAGTAAGTTCAACAGCGACTAGAACGTACGAAAATCCATTCGATGTTCTGACAAGGGGTCCCAAGAGATCAACAGCAGCAAATTCTTTTAATTTAGAAGGAATAATAGGAAACAATGGAGCACGATGGGAGATAGTAGATGGTTTCGCCTTTTGACAAAGTTTACAAATAGACAAGACTCTTCGAATTCGCTTTTCCACATTGTTAAAATAACAAGTCGTTCGAAGAATATGATAACATTTTCGTGGGCCAAAATGTGCGTAGCTGAAATGAATGTACCAAATGAGCTTATTAACAAAATCGTCTGGAATGCAAAGTACCCATAGCTTGTCATCAACAGTGCAGCGTTTGAAGAGTATGTTGTTTCTAACCAGGTAATAATGCCGAATCTGAGTGTGTGTCTTTTCATGCCATTTACTTTTGATGTCTTTCCAAATCGGATCTTTATCTTGTTCATGAGCAATGTCCTTTAAAGATGTGGTGATGAAGTTTTCAAAGGCGACTTTCTGAATGTAAAGAATACTGAAATTTTTCTCGAGGTTGCCTTCTGTGTTACTTTTCTCAAGCCCAGCAGGTGCGCGTGACAGCGCGTCCGCAACAGTGTTCTCCTTGCCGGGAATGTAGACTATTGTGAAGCGGAATTCTTGCAGAAACAATGCCCACCGTTTTAACCTGTCATGATTTAATTTTGAAGACATAAGAAATTGTAATGCACGATGATCACTGTGTAGTTTTACGTGCTTACCAGAAAGAAAGAAACGGAATTTGTTAAATGCCCAAACGATAGCTAAAGCTTCTAATTCAGTAACGGAATAATTTTTTTCAGATTTTGTTAGCACTCGGCTAGCAAAAGCAATGGATTTCTGAACAGTAATGTCATTTTCTATGGCTTCTTGAAATAAATGGGCACCAAGACCGACTTTAGAAGAATCCATGCTAAGGCAGAAATCTTGTGACAGATCTGGATGAGCTAGTATTGGCACGTGAAGTAACGCTTCTTTCAAAGAATTGAATTCCAACTGTGCTTGTTCGTCCCAGTTCCAAATAGTATTTTTTCCAGTGAGAGAACAAAGTTTTGGTGTAACTAGAGTTTGCATATTCAGAAAACGACGGTAAAAATTTACGAGACCTAGAAAACTGCGGACTTGTCTTTTTGTGGATGGAACTGGAATGGCACTGATTGCTTGTAACTGTTCAGGATCCGGCTGAATGCCTTCAGAAGAAATAATATGTCCCAAAAACTTCACCTTTGTCCTACCGAATTCAGACTTTTCCAAGTTAAGTGTAATTCCAGATTCTGCAAAAATATGTAACACGCTGTTGAGGATGCGATTGTGTTGTTCCCATGAGGCTTCTGCTATCAGAATATCGTCCACATATAAGGTGATGTGACGTTTTAAGAACTCAGGTAATATGGAATTTAGCCCGCGAATGAATGCTGCCGAAGAAATGTTCAAACCAAAAGGAAGTTTCCGAAACTGATAACAAACGGCCGAAACAAAGAAAAGCTGTGTATTTTCTACATTCTGGATGAAGTTCGATCTGATAAAAGCTGGATCTGAGATCAATGGAAGACAACACTTTTACACCATTAAAATTTTGAAGAAGTTCTTCCATTGTCTGCAGCCTGTCTGTTTCAGGAATAATGATAGTATTGATTTGTCTCGAATCTAAGACAAGCCTGATCGATCCATTTTTCTTCTTAACAACATGTAACGGATTGTTATATGAGCTTACTGCAGGCTCAATAATGCCCTCGTCAAGCATAGATTGTATTTCTGTTCTAACACGGTCCCTATAATGTGCTGGAATTACGTATGGTCTAACACAAAATTTAGTATGCTCACGAACACGAAATTGGTATTGAAATCCCTTGATTGTTCCTGTTTTGTGAGTAAAAACTGTGGAATGTGCTTGTAAAATCTCAAAAAGGTCCTGCCTATCAGTGTCATTACAATTCTCAATTGTTTGAATTTTATTCTGAATTAACCCATTAGTTTCAAATATGCCGTCGATATCATCCCTGTCAGTACTTGCAGAGTGATTGTTAGTGTCTAGTTCCGTAGAAAATTCCGAACTGTTGGCTAACAGAAGGTAAAGCCGCTTAATTTCCTCGTCATGGTTTGAGAGCCAGTCTTCAAATTTCAAAGCTATTGACTTACCTTCTTTCTCTAAACTTATTTCAGCATCGTGAAAGCTTAAGATTGCTTTGTATTCATTCAAAAAGTCTACTCCCAGTATAATTTCCGTCAACAATAATGGAACAATAAGAAAGTTCACAGAGAAGCTGTGGCTTTGACAAAAGAATTCCAAGTTGGTTTGTTGGCGTACATCTACACTTTTTCCAAAGATTGCACCTTGTAATTTAATATTATGTAACGGAAGTGTGGGGCAATCGTTCGATTTGTTGCACTTGCTAAAAGCTGTCTCACTAATTACTGAAATGGGACTGCCAGAATCAAGTACTGCCATAAATTTTACGTCATTTACAGTAATGTGAATCACAGGATATGCAATGTTGTTAAGTTTTACGTCATGTTCCTGGAGTAAGATGTCCCTAATGTCTTCCATTTTTACGTAATTACTAGCTACGGCAGCTGCGTCGTCAGTTTCATAAGTACTTTTGGTGGCTGCCAGCGGTGTGAGTCATTTCCTATTGTCTCTTTGTTGGCGCGCATCATTATTGGGATTTGGAGACCTAACTTCTACAAATTCACCGTGATGAGAGGGCCCTGCCCTGTTTAAATCCCGCCAGTTCTGATGCAGTTCAGGTCTGTCGTTACGATCATATCGTCTGTCGCCATGTCGGTAGATTCCATAGTTTCTTTCTTGTCGGTCACGTGGTGGAGAATTTCTCCCTGAATCGTAACTGCACGCTGGACCGTTGCATCTAAAGTTATTCTGTCTCCCTTGATAATAATTATTTTGGTTCCCATATTGTCTGTTTCTCTGATTGTCTCTGTGATAGTCATTACCGCAGAGAGGTGATCTTTCCCTGTAATTATTACTACTCTCTCAACGGTTGTCATACGGGTGGTGTCTGTTTTCGTCATGATTTACGTTGTAAGAATAGCCTTGTCGTGTCCATTTATTTCTGTCATCGCGGAATTGCGACGGATGTGACCTGTAATTGTTGTGTTCCTGTTTTCGCGTTACGCGATTGTCAGTGTCAATTTCCAGTTCTTGTAACAGTCCCTGAAAAGCTTCAATGTCGTCTTTGCAACGTCCTGCTAAAATAATATGTCGTAAATGTTCAGGCAGTTTGATTAAGCAAATGCGGATGAGTTCTGAGGGGCTGTATGGGTTTGAAAGATACTGATTCTTATGCAACATGTCTTCAAAATATTTCATAAGACTGGAAAATTCAGATTGTTCGAACGTTTCATCGTTATGATGCTATGTTTTACTCGGTCTTGTGTGGCTTGAGACCAATATGCTGAGAGGAAGGCATGATAAAAATCTCCTTCACTGTGACAATCGTGAATGACCGATCGCATTCTTACTGCTGGTTCATTCTTCAAGTAGCCACACATAAATTCTAATCTGTGCTCTAATGACCAGTTGGGAGGAAAACAATGAGAGAATTGATGGAGCCACGCTTGTGGATGAATGTCATTGCCAGAATTCTTAAATGTTTTAAATTTACGTGTAGTAATGAACAGCTTATAGTCAAAATCATTATGTCGGCGAATCGCATATCGGTCATTGTTACGTCGTTTCGGCGGTTCCATTTCAAAATTCGGTGCACCTTGCCAATTTCTTTCATAATTTCCGAAATGCGCTGTGTTATTATTTTGTGGCTGTTCCGTATTTCTATGTCCCTCTTCCCGTATTGGAGCTCGAGTGTCCTCTGAAATACGTAATTCTTGTATTATCTGTGTCAGCTGATTTTGTACTTCCCGGATTTCTCTTTGGTGTTGCGTATTTATTTGATTCTGATTTTGTTTGAATTTCTTAATTTGTTCATACTCTTCTGTGTCAGTGATGGCTACAGGTCTTGTGTCATTCAGATCATCATCTACCTTTGTAGATAAGTTAGTGACCTGATCCGAAAGTTCGGCTACTTTCTCCGATAGTGAACACATTTCCTCAGTGTGTTTTTCTGAACCAAGTTTCAGAGTGTCCATTTGTGTTGAAATCGAATCTACTGTGTCCTTTCAGTTTTCCTGAGTTTTTGCAAGTTGCGTAACCGAATCGGTAGATGCAACTGAGTCAATTTTAGCCCACAAGGATTTTCATGAACAAAGGTTTGCAGTTCTTTTATGGCTGCTTCGTGATTCTGTAATGCATTTTGATGCCGCGAAAAAATAGGTTGGAAATGCTCACAAATTTTTGTTTTTACGTCATTACAGACTTTTTGACATTTCGATTCAATGTTATGTAACTCAGTAGTTAAATCTTCACGTGTTTGTTCAAGTGTGTTGTCTAACTTCCGAAGATTTTGTTCCATTGTGTCTAACTTTTGAAGATTTTGTTCCATTTGTTGCATTAATTGCAATAATAATGTATTAGTGTCTGGAATCTGTTTCTCTATGCTTTTTGGCAGTGCATTTCCACCGGCAACATTCACATTTTGACAAGCAGAAAATGTGTCTTGACTCATTTGAGAAAACGGTGAGGACCCAAAACCTAAGTCTACAGTATTTGCAATATTGTGTTCTGTCATTTCAGATTCCTGAGGCGAGCTGTTGCCGACCGATCGATCGATAATGCTTCCTTGTTCGCTACCTGTTTCACTGTCTACACCATTATTTGCCGCCCGCTCCATTTCCCTATGCACAATTACCAAATTACTACTTCGAATGTCTGTTAATTCACTACACAGTGGTGCTGATAAGCTACGCTCGTCGTCACTATTATTTCTCAGTTTACTTTGAAGCCTAGTGTTACGTTTTTCACAAGCCATTATTGTCGCAATATTTCACACGATAACACAGAAATGCACAATTTGAAGAGCAAAAATAAGAGAACACATTAACATAGCACTGAAAATAATATCTAGTTAATTGCAAGCGCAGCTGCGAAATACTTGGTGCTAATCTACATGCATGCCACAACTGTTTTACTGTACAACAATGAAAGACTGCAACTACAAAGGAGATGCTCTCTACAATTACGCGCTAGCAATAAACAAAATCTACACTAATTACACAAACTACAAGAAAAAATCAGAAGATTCCAGTGAGGTATCCTCGGCTAAGGGTCGACATATGAAACGTCCCCTTAGAACAATTATACATGACTGTGCTTAAACTAACACACAATATTTTGAGCGCAACGCAATCTGACTTTCAAAAATCCCTACAAAAGAATGGCCCTGACTAACATTAACATATACCTTTCACAAATCACTTACCTCACCAAAAATCTTCGTTACTCGAACTACTGCAATACAGCGAGCGCCACTACTGCCAGCTAAATAAAAGATTCATACTACGGAAGGCACTAACTACTGATAGGCATAGTTAGCAAATGAAAGATTTTAATAGAGAACAAACAATGTATTTACCTTAATAATCATAATATATATAGCAGTTCATGCCATGCAGTATTCCAAATTTCAAAACTCCGCCATCTCTCTCCTCACATCCACCACTGCTGGCGGATCACCTCCAACTTCCCAACGCCACGCGCCGCTAACATCCAGCTACCCAACACTACAATGGCAGACAACAATGCCAACCAGCCACAGACTGCACACAGCACAGCCAGCGACCCTCATACAGAGCGCCACTTAACGTTGCCAATAAGAAAATATAAACAGCCTACTTACAATTGCACTACAGGAATCCTTCTCCATAATGAAAAATCTCATCGTATAATTCTGAGTTTGTTAGTCCTCCACACGACTCAATTGACAGAAAAAATTCGTTCTCCTGCAGAGAGGGTTTCATTATATCAGGTACAATATATAAGCATTATCTCGATTTACTTGCAGTATTGAGCCGTGCACGGCTCGACTTTATCCAATTTATTGTTCGTCATCTTCTATAACGGTACTGCCGCCTCGTTTTCTTGTTCCATTTACTGGTGTCACTAACGTCCTGCCTTACTTGCCCGTGAGCGGCAGCAGCAGCGCGTATCGACAAGTGCACTGTCGTACCATCTCTGGAGAGACAACTAGTATTTCCGGGTCGTCGTGTGTCTGGCAGTCAGGTTGGAGACGGACCAGCAGTGCAGTCGGGACGCAGCAGCAGTGAAGTCGGGGACGGAGCGCCGGTGAGGCGCCGACTGGCAGTGCTCGCTAACCGCTGACGACAAACTTTCCGACGGAGGGAGATTGGAGCGGGACGACAGTTAGTTGGTCGCCTCATCGATCGACGTGTATCTGGCCCTTTCACCGTTTCTGGGCCTGGGCTGTTGGTCGGTTGGCGAGGATTAGTGAGGAAATCTCCGCGGCACATACACTCCTGGAAATTGAAATAAGAACACCGTGAATTCATTGTCCCAGGAAGGGGAAACTTTATTGACACATTCCTGGGGTCAGATACATCACATGATCACACTGACAGAACCACAGGCACATAGACACAGGCAACAGAGCATGCACAATGTCGGCACTAGTACAGTGTATATCCACCTTTCGCAGCAATGCAGGCTGCTATTCTCCCATGGAGACGATCGTAGAGATGCTGGATGTAGTCCTGTGGAACGGCTTGCCATGCCATTTCCACCTGGCGCCTCAGTTGGACCAGCGTTCGTGCTGGACGTGCAGACCGCGTGAGACGACGCTTCATCCAGTCCCCAACATGCTCAATGGGGGACAGATCCGGAGATCTTGCTGGCCAGGGTAGTTGACTTACACCTTCTAGAGCACGTTGGGTGGCACGGGATACATGCGGACGTGCGTTGTCCTGTTGGAACAGCAAGTTCCCTTGCCGGTCTAGGAATGGTAGAACGATGGGTTCGATGACGGTTTGGATGTACCGTGCACTATTCAGTGTCCCCTCGACGATCACCAGTGGTGTACGGCCAGTGTAGGAGATCGCTTCCCACACCATGATGCCGGGTGTTGGCCCTGTGTGCCTCGGTCGTACGCAGTCCTGATTGTGGCGCTCACCTGCACGGCGCCAAACACGCATACGACCATCATTGGCACCAAGGCAGAAGCGACTCTCATCGCTGAAGACGACACTTCTCCATTCGTCCCTCCATTCACGCCTGTCGCGACACCACTGGAGGCGGGCTGCACGATGTTGGGGCGTGAGCGGAAGACGGCCTAACGGTGTGCGGGACCGTAGCCCAGCTTCATGGAGACGGTTGCGAATGGTCCTCGCCGATACCCCAGGAGCAACAGTGTCCCTAATTTGCTGGGAAGTGGCGGTGCGGTCCCCTACGGCACTGCGTAGGATCCTACGGTCTTGGCGTGCATCCGTGCGTCGCTGCGGTCCGGTCCCAGGTCGACGGGCACGTGCAACTTCCGCCGACCACTGGCGACAACATCGATGTACTGTGGAGACCTCACGCCCCACGTGTTGAGCAATTCGGCGGTACGTCCACCCGGCCTCCCGCATGCCCACTATACGCCCTCGCTCAAAGTCCGTCAACTGCACATACGGTTCACGTCCACGCTGTCGCGGCATGCTACCAGTGTTAAAGACTGCGATGGAGCTCCGTATGCCACGGCAAACTGGCTGACACTGACGGCGGCGGTGCACAAATGCTGCGCAGCTAGCGCCATTCGACGGCCAACACCGCGGTTCCTGGTGTGTCCGCTGTGCCGTGCGTGTGATCATTGCTTGTACAGCTCTCTCGCAGTGTCCGGAGCAAGTATGGTGGGTCTGACACACCGGTGTCAATGTGTTCTTTTTTCCATTTCCAGGAGTGTAGTTTGGCTGGGCTCGCTGGCGGCCTCTATGTGGTGACGGAGTGTGTGGTGCTGTTCCCATTGCTACGAGATTCGTGGCTCACCGATCCTGGACACGAAAGTTGAGTTTTGACTTAATCTACCAGCAAATCACGACTGTTCACATTGTGTCGTTTTGAGTTCGTTGTCGGCTGTTGGGATATTCCCACGAGCAACAACGCGTGTTTTCAAGTTGGCAAATTTTATCCACCCTCTGGTGGAGTTCAATTGTGCTTGGTTATTTTGAAGTGAAGTGCACCAGCGGAATCTTCTGCCTTGTGACCGTTAATGTTCTGGTTACCTGTCCTGACCATTGACGTAAATTCAGGCAGTGTATTATCCTCATCGTGTTGTTGCTGTCCAGCACGGTGTGTAGTTTGACAGCTCCAGGTATGAAAGGTTGTGTGGTATCGATAGCTAGGATGCCACGGCGTAGCTGCCAGTTAAGTTGGCACTACGACAGACAACGACGACAGCAACCTCCGGCAGGCGCAGTTCAGCTCTACGAGCACCAGGGTAGATTCAGCCCATTTTGATCAAGAGCAGACGGCCGGGACACTTCGCTTCAGCTTTGCTCTACATACGATGGGTCTCAGCATCGCGCCTCATTGCAAGTTATGTTTTTTGCACCAGTAAACCACTTTTACTTACGTGCAGTACCGACGTATTCTTCCTGCTCCTGCTCCTGCCCATGCGCCGCCTTCCAGACGGTTTACAAAATGTTGTGGGCGCTAATATCTTCTACGTTGTTCCATTGAACTCCCTGTTGTGCCCTGGTCGGGTGAAGTGGATGTTATCTTGTCGGTGGGTCCGTTGACTGTCGGTCGTTTGGGTTGTCGTCGGATCGTGAATGGTTAACCCAACTGCCAGTCTCACCTAAGAGAGCGTTAGTGTTTGAATTCTAGGTCGGCACTCTAACATCTGAGCGCCCTTGAGTGTACTGCCTTTCTTTAATTGTTCTTGTTGTTTGTAGTTGTATGGCTTCTAGCCGATTTTGTTTTTTTGAATTAAGGTTGTTTTGCCCTTAGGCTGAAGGCCTAAAGAATCTTACTCTTGTTTTTAGATAAGGCTTTGCCTTTTAAACTTCTGTTTTGGTTGAGTTTTGCCTAATTAAGAGCTGTTTTACGTAAGGCCTTGTTTTTTTTAAAAAAATTTAATGTTGTTTAGCTTTAAGTGTTGGCCTTTCAGTCGATTTTGAATTCAAATTGTTTGAAAATCTCAGATTCTTTGGACCTTCAGCTTAAATAAAGAACTGCTGTAAGATAAGGCTTTCCTTTTAAATTTCTGATTATGCTTGCGTTTTAAGTTAGTGGCCTTCAGCCGCTTTTAAATTAAAGTGGCTTTCAGCCGGTAATTAAGTGCCAAAGATTAAAGCTGTGTGTTTAATTTCTTTTTTGGCTCTTCTAATGTTGGATCAGATAATAAAGTTGTACGAGTGTAAATGACAGGCCCTTATTTTGGCCCCTTTCCACAATTTAAACTATCTGTCCTGTCCTGCGGGTTTAGCAGGGCACTTCAAGTATAAATAATGTAAAAAATGAAAATAAAGTTTCCGCACGGAGACTCGATCTCATGCCACTTGCCTTACCGTTCTGCACACTCTCCGGTGCGCCAGACACGGCGTGGAAATCAAGTTAACATAATTGGCTCATGCCTTGCCCGACCCACGCCTAAACGCTTGGCCTTCTGGAGCTGCCACTTCTGCTACTTTCATTTCTGGCCAAGCCCTGCATGTACCATAAATCTGGACGAAATCGGTGGTGTGTAGGAGTGGTCCCCTTGGCACTACAGCTGAGTCGAGCACCGTGCATACATTGGTGACGTCTGTTGGGGTAAGGCTACATCACTGTAACTAAACAGCCGTAAATCATCATAGCGTATCGGCAAGAATTGGTTTCCTGAGTCCTACAGGTGTCTAGTGTGGACCTTCAGTATTGCAGAGGCAATGTGTTTGCGCGAGCAACTGCCGTAAAGGTCGACGACAGGTGAAAAGTGGAAATGGGAAACGATCTAAGTGCCATTTTTTCAGAAAACGCGTATTCAATGCTGTTGTCTTCTAGGTATTCTGTTGCATATCCCCAGACTTTATCCAAGTGCCAAGCTCTATTTCCCTCTCGAGTTCCGAAGTAGAAAACATATCAGTAGTGGTTTTTGTTTACTATAGTTCTATTAGTTAAAAACCTATTGCTGTTTCTCTTACTTGTATTATCACAAACAAAACGAAGAGCCTCAGTATTAATGGCACTTAGAACAAAAACTTTCTTGCTGTTGTTTTGTCGAGACTGTATCTGTGTACAAGAAAGAATTTGATTCTTTCTAAGAAGAAAACAGCAACCAGCCACAGCTAATAGTGGAATCTTTTTACACAAATAGCGCCGTTGCCGGTTACGAATAGACCCGTTCATCTTCAGACGAGTGTCCACGTTTGTGTTAAATGTGTTATTTACATTAGGGGTTGAGAGAAAGCAGCCAACGTTTGTTGTTGTTTACATTTTCGAAAAAACTGCCAATAACTAACGTAAACAACAAAAAATGTTAATATCAACGTGGACAGCCGTCTGAAGATAAGCCGTCCTTTCGAAACCGGTGACAGCGTTATTTGTGTAAATAAATAGAATTATTAATAACGGCTGGCTGTTGTTTACTTCTTCCGATGAATCAGTTTGTATAAACTATCTTATCCGCACTCTGTTTGCTGGCATTGGTGGTTTTAGCAATATCTAATACTTACGACGTTATGATGTACAGAGTGATCATAGAAATACAAACGCAGACAAACAATTACACCAGACAAAAGAAGGAGTGAAATGAGACACGTTGTGGGCCTTAGCGCTAATGAAACAAACAACGCCAACTCTTCCTCAGTACCAGCTCCGTAGCACACGCGCAACTCCGCGACCGTAGGCCGCAATCGGGGCCCACGAGAAATACAGGCCGCCCGGAGTGGCCGCGTGGTTTGGGGCGCCATGTCACGGATTGCGCGGGCCCTCCCGCCGGAGGTTCGAGTCCTCCCTCGGGCATGGGTGTGTGTGTGTGTGTTGTTCTCAGCGTAAGTTAGTTTAAGTAGTGTGTAAGACTAGGGACCTTAGGAATTCACACACATTTGAACATTTTTGAGAGATACAGGCCCCGCAACGAGCTTGTGACGTCACACTGTCAGCTTGTCCGACACAGCGAACGTTCGACTCAGTGCAGGGCACATGGGAAATCAATACGCAGTTGAAAAGGTGCCCACTAAAAGCTACGTTCTATAGAGAGCTGGAGTGCGTTTAACTCGCATGAAACAGTATCTCGCTCACCACCGGAGACGGCTTCTGATACTCGTAAGATGTGGTGTGACGTACGCGACACGGTATGTCTTTCTCGCCGGCCTCGGCAGCATTCTGATCATGGCAGAATCGACCGTTGCGTGGATACATATAAACAGTTCGTCTTATTGAGCTTCGGTCAGTCTGTAACTGCTTTATGAGTCGTTAAAGCCTCTGATGATGCCTCCAGCGTTGGAACACGAAACGTTAGGCAGAGAGATATGCCTCGGACCACGGCCTAATACCCACAGCACAAATATCAGCAATATCGCAGAGATATCTTTTTTTTTTTCATTCTCCTCACAAATGTCAAATATGTCACGTAGAACGTTTTCCATTTCTATTCTTCAACGAACGGCTGTCGTGTCGTTCCCGCAAAGCAATGCCGTGCGATCGACAGTCTATTACGAGTCAGATAACTATCTCTCCAGAACGAGTCCAACATTCCGGACAGTCCGTGCATTGACAAGCTGCTGCATTTTTGAGGGCTCCCAAGGAGTGACTCGATATGCAGTGCCTTTCCACAACTTTTGGGCACTTGGTTTATTACTCCCGTCGTTACATATCTCGTGAAATCGTTTACACATAAAAATCACAGAAATTCGACGCCTACTGACAATCTCTCGTCTAGGTAACCTTTCGGGAATCACAACTGAGGGGTTGAAAATGATGGCAGTGCCACGCATCGTAAGACGGCTCAGAGAAAATGCGTAGACGTGGCGCCTGGAGGTCATAGCTTTGTCCAGTGGGCGGTGAATGGACGCAGCAGCGGCCTCCTGGGACCGGTCTGTGCTGAGAGCCAGGGCGAAGCGCGGCCGATGCCGCCAGCGGCCTTGGAGCGCTTTTTCCGCTCGCCGTTGCGTCCGCTGGAAGTGGGACGCTTTTAAAAGACACCACGCTGCGGGGGCGGAGAAAGCCTCGGTAGCATCGGCCGGCGCTCTTCTCTGCGCTCACTGGCAGGTCCTCCGCTACAGTTTCCGAAATGCGTGAAGTAAGCTCTCAACTACTGCCACGTCTCCACTTGCTCGATTTGTGGACTTTTACGCTCGTAAATATCGTTTCGCCTTCCTCAGCCTAGTTCACTACCGTTTACTAGCTAAGCAATTAGTGTTGCCAGGGTATGTATTCCAGTACTATTAAAATGGCTCTGAGCACTATGGAACTTAACATCTGAGGTCTTCAGTCCCCTTGACTTAGAACTACTTAAACCTAACCAACCTAACGACATCACACACATCCATGCCCGAGGCACGATTCGAACCTGCGACCGCTGCGGTCGCGCGGTTCCAGACTGAAGCGCCTAGAACCGCTCGGCCACACTGGCCGGCCCAGTACTATTAGTCGATGTCTCCCTTCTGCCTCTCTCTGATCTTCTTTTCCACCTTTACCTCCCCTCCCCCCCTGCCCTGTTCGTCTGTCAACCTCACCTCCTCCTCCGCCACCAGCTCTCTATTTCCTCCTTCCCCTCCCTCTGGCGAACCTCCTACCCCTCTCTTTGTCCATTTCCTCCTCTTGCCTTTCTCTGTCCATTTCCTCTTCCCCTCTTCCTTTCTTTGTCAATTTCCTCCTCCCTTCGCTTTGTTCATCTCCTCCTTCCCCATCCCTGTCACCTCCACACCCTGCCTCTCTCCACACCATCCTCTTCCAAATGGCTCTGAGCACTATGGGACTCAACTGCTGTGGACATAAGTCCCCTAGAACTTAGAACTACTTAAACCTAACTAACCTAAGGACAGCACACAACACCCAGCCATCACGAGGCAGAGAAAATCCCTGACCCCGCCGGGAATCGAACCCGGGAACCCGGGCGTGGGAAGCGAGAACGCTACCGCACGACCACGAGATGCGGGCCATCCTCTTCCCTTCTCTGTCCATCTCCAGCTTCACCCCCTCTCTGTCCACCTCCTACTGCCTACTCTCGGTGTCCACTTCTCCCTCGTACTCACTGTGTCCACTTCCTCTTCCACCTCTTCCTCTTTGTCCACCACCTCCTTCCTCCTCTCTGTCAACCCACCTCCTCCTCTCCGTTCTCTCTCCACATTATCTCCCCCACCAAGATAGGATATTGCTCGTTATTATCCACATAGCTTTTCTTTCCGGCTGTAAACAATGTGTGTACCAAGTTTGGTTGAAACCGATCGAAGAGTTTAAAAGGAGCTTTTTAAACTGCAGCTTTGCTCGCTTACACACATGTCACACATATTTCAGATATATTTATTATATTACACATATTTGTACGCATATTTCGCCTGTATCTTTAGCGAATTTCGCTCTGCAGTTTTGTTTTCACACAGCTCGATCCTTAGTACGTCATATCTCCTGAAGTATGTGTCGCACTATGATATAATTTTTATGTACATTCAGCAGCATATGTGGATACTGTTTGCGAAATGTGTTGCCAGTACAGTAAGTAGTAAAGAAGTAATAAACTGAAAAGTCATGTCCGATGCTGCTTGCTTACTACATGAACAGCGAAAATGTAGTAAGAGGTAAATTTTCTCCTTTCGTCGTTTTGTGGGGGTTCTCAGGGAGAAAATGTTTCATAAAGGCTTCAGACTGTGCCTAAAGTTTGTTACAAGTCACTAAATGCTCTAACCTCTAACACTGATTGAATTAAGTCCGTTATTCTCGAGACGTGAGCTACACTCCTTTTTCGTCCCCGTCCCTCTAACACATAGATGGTTCTTACCCCACAGCGAATCTTTCCAGACTGTGAGTGACACGTGTACCAAGCTCGGTTGATATCGGTCAAGTGGCTTAGGAGGAGATGTACATACATACATACAGAGAACTCCAAAAAAATGTATCCACTGTTTAGAAGTCCACAACTTGCAAACTAATTGACGGAGTTGTCTCATTTTTGGTGAAAGTATAGCTTAAAGTCCAACTTAAAGATATTACTGTAGGTGTTCGAAATGGTCACCATTAACAACCACACACAAACGATGCCGCCGAACTGCAGCACGAACTACTGACTGCGACGTGCTCAGCTGGATATTTGCACATGAATGTACGATGGATTCTCGAAGTTCATCCAATGTGCGTGGCTTTTGTCGATAAACGACGTCCTTTAGTGTTCCCCACAGGTAAAAGTCCAGAGGAGTTAGGTCTGGGGGCGTGGTGGATACTTCACAGCACCTCTACGGCCTATCCATCTTCCTGGTAGATTTTCGTCGAGATACTCCCTAATACGATTTTGGTAGTGGGCTGGGGCACCATCTTGTTGAAAGTAAACTCTTCCGTCTCCATACAAGTCTCGGATGGCAGGTAAAATGGATGTCTGAAGCTTCTGAAGGTACACCTCACCGGTAACTGTGCTGTCAAAGAAGAATGGCCCAATCAAGCTCCGGTAAGACAACCCACACCATACATTTACTCCTGGCAAACTCACGACTTTGTCTACATGGACGTTCTGATTTTCGGCGGCCCAGTAGATGCAATTGTGGCGATTTACTGTACCAGTGAGTTTGAACTGTGCCTCATCAGACCACACAATCATCTCTGCAAACTCTTCATCGTTGCGCACCATCTTAGTAAACCACTCGCATTACTCCATTCTACGATCCGGGTCGTCCTCGTTCATTGCGTGTAGCAATCGTGGGATGTAGCACTTCCACTTTGCTCTCTTCAAAATTCGCTGAAAACTTGAGCGACTCACTCCAGTTTCACGGGCACACTGTCTCACAGACTTCTGTGGTGAGGCAGTGAATTGTTGTAACACACGACGGGAGTTAGCGGTACTTGTACTGTTACAGGTCGTCCAGATCGTTGTTTGTGTACATCTTTAACACATCCTTCGGCTTCAAATTGTCTCGAAAGCGACGAATCGTTAAACGTGTCGGTGGCTTTGTTTGATACTCATTTCGCCATTGCCGTTGAACCTCATTAAAGTTTTCGTACTTAAAATACCACTTCAAAACTGACTTCTTTTCATCAAATGTAAGCCTTGCGCCAGCCATGTTTACTCGAATAACTAGGTGCAACTAAGAACAAAACACTGACTATCTGGCGAGTGTCATCTGACAAAACAAAACAACGCAATACAACGCTTGTGTGGCGGTTGCCGAAACTACAAACTATTACACTGTCAAAGGTGAGACTACTCCGTCAATTAGTTTGCCAGTTATGAACTTTCGAACAGTGGATACATTTTTTGGACTCCTCTGTATATACACACACATACATAAGCCCATCTATTTTTATAATGTTTGTTGATGTACAGATTCAGTAATTAAAAAGTGTTGAAATTTACGATCTAACTCGTTGTCAACGAAGTGCAGGATAATTGCAGCGTGATTTCCACATTCTTCCTAACGTTACTGCGAAGAAGAAAAGATACTTCAAGTTCTGTTTGAACTACTGTAAAGTTTGTTGCTGGTTGTGTTCCGAACATTTGTGCAATTGTTGGTGTATTTAGCTTATGGCACAAATGTCCACGACAGAGGAGGAGAGTTCGTGTGAAAGCATTTCTTGTTGTCGTCTTCAGCCCGAAGACTGGTTGATGCAGCCCTGCATGCTGGTCTATCTGGTGCAACCCTCCTCATCTCTGAATAATGCAACCTACAACCATTTTTATGTTCTTACTGTATTCACCCCTATGTGTCTATCTCTCTCTACAATTTTTACGTCCCATACACTCCTCCATTCATTATTCCTTGATGCCTCAGGATATCTCCTGTCAATCTATATCTTCTTTTAGTCAATTTGTGCCACAAATTCTTTTTTTTCCGAAATCCGATTATTAATTCCTCATTAGTTAATGGAATTAGTTATCCAATCTCCAGCATTCTTCTATAAGACCACATTTGGAAAGGTTCTATTCTTGTCTGTTTGAGCACAGGGTCACATCCCAAATCAAAATTGGTACAGTCTAAACTCAGATTACTGCAACCAGCCTTTTTAAAATATTTTCCTCATAGATTGGCTTCTTTTTGCAATCACGGAATGAATGAATATATGTCTGCAATGATATCTGATTGAAGAAGTCTTAAGAATGCCTGCACGTTTGCAGAGAAGCGCGGCCAGAATACGCACATCTACTGCGGCTAGTCGATCGAAGTTGGAGTCAAGATTTCTGCCACAGTGCAAATCGAACAACGAAGAAACATTACCGGAAGTTTTGTAAGGAAGTGACGGAGTCACAAACTATAGAGTGTTTCATAGTGTTTTCACGATGTCAGATTTGAACAACACACAAACTCATCGCAAAACGAAGCTGAATGTTTTACACAAGGTACCACGTTTTTTCAAGATTACTTGTGAAATACTACGTAGGACAAATGATGACCATGCGGGGCTACACAATACTCGAGCTGTTTCACACAATTTTTGAACACATCTTTTGCAACTTCTGGAGGAATTCTGGAAATTTCATCGTGAACTTGATCTTTTAACTGTTGCAAGCTTCTCGGCCTGTGGGAGTACATTCTCGACTTAAAATAACCCCATAGGTAAAGGTCTGGCAGAGTTAAATCAGGCGAGCGAGGCAACCATTCGACACAAGCGCGTATCGATGATAATAGGCATGTCATCGGATTATGCGGTGAATGGGCGCCTACGAAATGTCCAGTGTTTGGAAACGTTTTTAGTAACGAACGACGAGCGCTTCACTTCAAACCGCAGCCCACACGTTCGATGTTCTGAGGACTTCTGACGGTTTTCCGACGGCCGGTTGACTTTTGGTTCGATGCACTTACTCAATCCAACCCCCCATGAACCATGGACCTAGCCGTTGGTGGGGAGGCTTGCGTGCCTTAGCGACACAGATAGCTGTGGTGCAACCACGTCGTAGGGGTATCTGTTGAGAGGCCAGACAAACGTGTGGTTGCTGAAGAGGGGCAGCAACCTTTACAGTAGTTGCAGGGGCAGCAGTCCGAATGATTGATTGATCTGGCCTTATAACACTAACCAAAACGGTCTTGCTGTGCTGGTACTGCTGAAACGTCCCCTTAGAACAAATTATACACGACTGTGCTTAACCTGACACACAATATTATTTAGCGCAACGCAATCCGACTTTCAAAAATCCCTACAAAAGAATGGCCCTGAGTAACATTAACCTATACCTTTCACAAATCACTTACCTCACAAAAATCTTCGTTACTGGAACTACTGCAATACAGCGAGCGCCACTACTGCCAGCTAAATAAAAGATTCAAACTACTGAAGGCACTAACTACTGATAGGGATAGTTAGCAAATGAAAGATTTTAATAGAGAACAAACACTGTATTTACCTTAATATCATCATATATATAGCAGTTCATGACAAATTACAAAACTCCGCCATCTCTCTCCCCACATCCACCACTGCTGGCGGGTCACCTCCAACTGCGCAACGCTACGCGCTGTTCACATCCAGCTGCCACTGCCCAACACTACAATGGCAGACAACAATGCAAACTAGCCACAGGCTGCACACAGCACAGCCAGTAATTTTCATACAGAGCGCTACGTAACGTTGCCAATAAGAAAACATTAACAGCCTACTTACATAGTCCACATGCTCCCCACAAAAAATTTTACAAAATATTTTTGGGCAGTGGCCAATAATGATTTGAAAAATTTTTTCATAATTACAGTAACAAAGATATCAAATGCACACACTTATTTATACAATGTTGGGCAAAAGCTAAAATTTTCTCACAGTCCATAAAGACAGTCCTGATCATTCATCACAGTAAAACTGCCGTTTCTTTTATCAAAGTCTGAGCAGTAAAAGACAATGCACGTGGAAGTAGTGGATGGCCATGCAGTCTTGAAGAAGTAGTGTTGTCCTTCCAACAGAAAGACAGTGCTGACTCTTGACATGCTGACAGGTAATGGGCCACAACAGAGCAAACCCACAGCAGAGTCAGTCGACGTTTTGAAGAAGATTGGTAGGTAGGTCATCACAGAGCAGACCCACTGCAGTCCTTGTAGAAATAATGGTATTGGTGAGTCAGCAAAGGTGTAGACCCACTGCAGTCCTTGTAGAGATGGCCAGCAGCCATCTGTTGTGACTGTGCAGGTGCACAATCACCATCGAAGAGTCTTGCGGACAATATAGCAAGTCCATGAACCACCACTTGTGCACTCACAAAGTTTTTTGGAATTGTCCTTAGAACCAGCAATGCTGTTATCCAGTCCCTTGCTGAATTAGTAACACACGTGCAAACACTAACAGTCCCAACTTCTCACATATTGTGCATTACTATGACCAACAGAAATATGTGCAGTGAAATGAATGCTTACAAGTTACTTAATTTGACGAACTGGTGTCAATTACAATTTTATAACATAAGAATACGATTACAATGGTACAAAATACATAATTAAAGAACATAACAGTACAGATAACATTTGTAGTACAGGCTTTACAAAAGAATAGAAATAGACATATACATCAGTGTTACAGGAATTATGACATAAGTAAATACATAAAAGATCAGAATAACTTTTGAAACATCAACTTTACACATGAGCATTAAAACAAAACAGAATAAATAATGTCTAAACATCTTTACAAAGAAAATACCATATTATTAATGCAAAGTATATTTGAGGATAACAGTATTCCTCATCATAGTGAATGTAGCTGAGTATTAGAAAAATTCTACAATATAAGTCTTATCAGGTAAACATATAAAGACAGGAAGAACATAATTACACATGGGTACCCAAACACATAGTGGGATAACACAAAAGGAAAGGACAGGGTTTGTTTCATTGCAGTATTTTGCAAACAAAACTTTCTTTGCTTCTTGGAGATCTCCCTTCATTCATCATTATTCCCAAAAGTCCTAACTAAGCCTGCCTTCTGTATTCTGTTCACATCCTCTGTCAAAAATAGTTTTTCTCCATTGTACAGTATCCTTTTTCTTTTTTGCCCAAACCATTTTCATATAGCTTCTCAATACATTTCTTCCAAGTCATCATAGTTAGTTTCTTATATAGTCTACCCCTCTTAAGCTAACTTAAATCTACTGAGCTCAGATGCTAAACTAAGGGACGAGGCAATGCAGCATCACATAAAACAATTAATATAAACAGCAATGAAAAAAAAACGCAGATTTGCGAAGCAAGCAGCATTAAGAAATTAGCAAAGCAATTGTAATATTACAACTAATCTAAGGCAATGTGCAGCAAACAATAAAAATAAATCATTAGTAAAACTGGCTTAACAGAATAATACAAAGTCAAATTCAATAACACTATGCCTGGCAAACAGCAGAAACTTATACCTAAACATGACATAGCTCAAGCAGAAAAAATATTACAGTAAAAACAACAATGCAGAAAAGGAAAATGTATATTCACATCTTAATGTCTATGTAATTAAAGTGGTGCACCACAACAACTTATTGTAAAAAGAAATATTACCATGTACTTGAAAAGAAAATTATGTGTCCAATTACTGTTACTAGTCCCTTCTTATTGTTCTTTCCTTTCCAAGTGCTCCTTTTTTAAAGAATGTGGATTACAAAATTATTATTTAATAGATCTGTTGACAGAAAGTGTTCACATTAGCAAATGCATTTTATTTTTTAAAAGCAATGCTGCAACACAGCTGGAAAACAGGTATCAAATGAAATAAGCAACTACGAAAAGCAAAGCAAAAAAATATCATTCAATAGTCATGTGACATTTCATAAGTTAGTAGCTCTCAACTCTCGTAGGAAGACGCTTGTCGTAATCAGGTGTGCAGATGTAAAAATATTTCTCGTCATTTCATTAGGCATTTCAGTAAATATCATAAATTACGAGCTCCACAGTATGCTTTCAACAATGAAATGTCAATAGCAAGGATAATGGCCTCCCTTTTTTTTTTCTACCTGTGCTTCCGGAAAGGCACACCCTAATGGCTTGTTCTCCAGGTGTCTGACACAGCTGTGTGCCGACGACGCACGTCCAGGTGGTCACTTAACTTTCTTACGGAAATATTTACGACAGCAGTTTCCGCTACAGTGACAGTCTCATATAAAAATTTCACAGGTCGAGAATTTACGTTGCAAATGTGTAGAAACAAAATCCTATGAATATAACAGTGTCCAAAAAAATTTTCGCCGGCATTGTGATACATTCACGCATTTACACACATTTCATAACTCTTAAAGTACGATTCTTGGTTTCCAACATCCTTTTTCACAAGTCAAGAGTCCCTAACTTCTATTCATTATTCATATACATATAAACACGTAATCACATTCCTCATATATGGTAGCATCATCTTATTGACATAAACATACCTCAACAGCATAATACACATTGTCGTCGTAAAAATAACATCATAACACCTCAGTCAAATCTCAAAAAAGTCGTAGCTTTCTGCAATAATTTCAAACCATAAAAAATATTCTCTGCTCATTTCAATAGTGTCATCTGCCTCAAACGTACTTTAAAAATCATGATCTCATACCAAATACATCATTCAAAGCTCTCATAGTATCACAATGGGTCCGAAAAAATATGAACAGTTCACAAAGTACAGACAGAATACAATTTCATAAGTGTGAAGTTATCCAACTGTTTAATTGCGTAAACATGTGTCACTGACGTAGTAAAAAACATGATTATCTCTCAGTTAAATGATCAGATAGCTGTGTAATTTATGTTTTAGAGAAATATGGTACCGATGTGTAAAGTTATATAAGCAAATATCATATTAGCTAGGGCTCCTTGTGCTTGCCAAACACATGGTACACAAAGTAAGCATGTACCCCCCTGAGGATTAATGTAATTATACCCTCAGGTGTTACAGATTACAGCAATGGAATGAAATTTATCACGGAAAACTTACTTTGTAATTCAAAAATCTTTAAAAATAAATGTTTTAAGTACAAAATTAATCACTCAAATACGTGTCCTGTAGCGCTAAATGTGCGTCTTGCTGTAAGATAATCTCTGTGGAAGTGTCGTAGTTATCGTCCTCCAAAAGCTAAGTTCTGCAGAAGTCAATGTACTTACCTCATGATAAACAAAAGTGAAATGCTTTGCGTATAGATATCTTACTTATTACGCTCATTGCCGTGATGAAGAAAGTACTGTGCTGTAACGTATTGTAGTGCTACAGAAAAGGGTGTCTCCTTGTAGCTATACCACAAAAGTTACTACTAAAACAAGTTTTGCTTTCCAGAAGGATTCAGAAAAACCGTGCAGATATAAAACAGATCCTCCGCAAAAGCAACAATGTAAATTGTGTCACACATTAGTAACGTCGTGATATAATCGTGTAGCTGTCACATAAACTAACCACTGTGTCATCTGGTATCTCTCAGAAAGTACTTTAAATCCGGAATGTATTTTCAAGTAAACCAAAATGTTGCATTAGAACCTCATTAGCAGTACTGGTAAATGTTCTAAGTATGTGAGCCTTATAGTCGTTACGTAATCGTGCAACGAACAAGCAAGAATGTACACACACAATAACACTGTGTCGTCTGTTCGCAATAACAATGCAGTCGTAATTTCTGTTTAAATAAGTTCTCTTGGTTCTTGACTGGATAGTTAACTTTAAACATTGTTGCATGTTAACAGCTTCTCAGTGTGACAAATTGTACAAGTAGCGTGAAGTGAAAATTGCAAAGACTAAGTTAAAAATCAGTTTATCTTTCAATAAACGGTTTTACATGTGAAATGTGGTGTAAACCTTTTGCTCTTCTCAGTACGCAGAGTTTCAACTTGAATGCAATTATCATGCGGTATTCGTCCGTAAAGAATACGGGAATTTTGCTCAAGGTTAGCGTCAATGTTATTTTTCCCTGAGCCAGCCGGCGCACTCGGCAGCCTGCGGTGTGAGTCATTGTCTGTTCCTTTGTTGGCGCGCGTGGTTATTGGGATTTGGAGACCTAACTTCTACAAATTCACCGTGACGAGAATCCCACCAGTTCTGATGCAATTCAGGTCTGTCGTTACGATCATATCATCTGTCGTCATGTCGGTAGATTCCATAGTTTCTTTCTTGTCGGTCACGTGGTGGAGAATTTCTCCCTGAGTCGTAACTGCGCGCTGGACCGTTGCGTCTAAAGTTATTCTGTCTCCCTTGATAATAATTATTTTGGATCCCATATTGTCTGTTTCTCTGATTGTCTCTGTGATAGTCATTACCGCGGAGAGGTGATCTTTCCCTGTAATTATTACTACTCTGCCAACGGTTGTCATACGGGTGGTGTCTGTTTTGGCCACGATTTGTGTTGTGAGAATAGCCTTGTCGTGTCCAGTTATTATTTCTTTCATCGCGGAATTGCGACGGATGTGACCTGTAGTTGTGTTCCTGTTTTCGCGTTACGCGACTGTCAGTGTCAGTTTATAGTTCTTGTAACAGTCCCTGAAAAGCTTCAATGTCGTCTTTGCAACGTCCTGCCAAAATAATATGCCGTAAATGTTCAGGTAGTTTGATTAAGCAAATGCCGATGAGTTCTGAGGGGCTGTATGGGTTTGAAAGATACTGATTCTTATGCAACATGTCCCTCAAAATATTTGACAAGACTGGAAAATTCAGATTGTTCAAAGTGTTTCATCATCATCATGCTATGTTTTACTCGGTCTTGTGTAGCTTGAGACCAATACGCTGAGAGGAAGGCATGATAAAATTCACCTTCACTGTGGCAATCGTGAATGACGGATCGCATTCTTACAGCTGGTTCATTCTCCAAGTAGCCACACATAAATTCTAACCTGTGCTCCAATGACCAGTTGGGAGGGAAACAATGAGAGAATTGATGGAGCCACGCTTGTGGATGAATGTCGTTGGCAGAATTCTTAAATGTTTTGAATTTACGTGTAGTAATGAACAGCTTATAGTCAAAGTCATCGTGTCGGCGAGTAGCATATCGGTCATTGTTATGTCGTGTCGGCGGTTCCATCTCAAAATTCGGTCCACCTTGCCAATTCCTTTCATAATTACCGAAATGCCCTGTGTTATTATTTTGTGGCTTTTCCGTATTTCTAAGTTCCTCTTCCCGTGTTGGAGCGCGAGTGTCCTCTGAAATATGTAATTCTTGTATCACCTGCGTCAACTGATCTTGTACTTCCCGGATTTATCTTTTGTACTGTGTATTGATTTGATTTTGATTTTGTTTGAATTTTCTTATTTGTTCATTATATTCTGTGTCAGTGAAGGCTACGGGTCTTGTGTCATTCAGATCATCATCTACCTTTGTAGATAAGTTAGTGACCTCATCCGAAAGTTCGGTTACTTTCTCCAATAGTGAACACATTTCCTCAGTGTGTTTTTCTGAACCAAGTTTCAGAGTGTCCATTTGTGTTGAAATCGAATCTACTGTGTCCTTTAAGTTTTCCTGAGTTTTTGCAAGTTGCGTAACGGAATTGGTAGATGCAGCTGAGTCAATTTTAGCCCACAAGGTCTCATGATTTTCATGAACAATGGTTTGCAGTTCTTTAATGGCTGCTTCGTGATTCTGTAATGCATTTTCATGCCGCGAAAAAATAGGTTGAAAATGCTCACAAATTTGTGTTTTTACGTCATTACAGACTTTTTGACATTTCGATTCAATGTTATGTAACTCAGTAGTTAAATCTTCACGTGTTTGTTCAAGCGTGGTGTGAAGATTTTGTTCCATTGCGTCTAACTGTTGCTGTGTTTGTCTCTGGTGTTGTTCCATTGTGTCTAACTTTTGAAGCTCTTGCTGTGTTTGTCTCTGATTTTGTTCCATTGTGTCTAACTTTTGAAGATTTTGTCCCATTTGATGCATTAATTGTAATAACAATGCATTAGTGTCTGGAATCTGTTCCTCTACGCTTTTCGGCAGTGCATTTGCACCAGCAACATTCACATTTTGACAAGCAGAAAATGTGTCTTGACTTATTTGAGAAAACGGTGAGGACGCAAAACCTGAATCTACAGTATTTGCAAGATTGTGTCCTGTCATTTCGGATTCCTGAGGCGAGCTGTTGCCGACCGATCGATCGATAATGCTTCCCTGTTCACTAATTGTTTCACTGTCTACACCACTGTTTGCAGCCCGCTCCATTTCCCTATGTACAATTACCAAATTACTACTTTCAACATTAGTTAATTCATTACTCGGTGGCGCTAACACACTGCTTTCCTCTTCACTGTCATTTCTCAGTTTACTTTGGAGCCTAGTATTACGTTTTTCACACGCCATTATTGTCACAATATTTCACACGACAACACAGAAAAGCACAATTTGAAGAGCAAAAATAAGAGAACACATTAACATAGAACTGAAAATAATATCTAGTTAATTGCAAGCGCAGCTGCGAAATACTTGGTGCAAATCTACATGCATGCCACAACTGTTTTACTGTGCAACAATGAAAAACCGCAACTACCAAGGAAATTCTCTCTATTATTATGCACTAGCAATAAACAAAAGCTACACTAAATACACAAACTACAAGAAAAAATAAGAAGATTCCAGTGAGGTATCCTAGGCTAAGGGTCGACATATGAAACGTCCCCTTAGAACAAATTATACACGACTGTGCTTAACCTGACACACAATATTATTTAGCGCAACGCAATCTGACTTTCAAAAATCCCTACAAAAGAATGGCCCTGAGTAACATTAACCTATACCTTTCACAAATCACTTACCTCACAAAAATCTTCGTTACTGGAACTACTGCAATACAGCGAGCGCCACTACTGCCAGCTAAATAAAAGATTCAAACTACTGAAGGCACTAACTACTGATAGGGATAGTTAGCAAATGAAAGATTTTAATAGAGAACAAACACTGTATTTACCTTAATATCATCATATATATAGCAGTTCATGACAAATTACAAAACTCCGCCATCTCTCTCCCCACATCCACCACTGCTGGCGGGTCACCTCCAACTGCGCAACGCTACGCGCTGTTCACATCCAGCTGCCGCTGCCCAACACTACAATGGCAGACAACAATGCAAACTAGCCACAGGCTGCACACAACATAGCCAGTGATTTTCATACAGAGCGCTACGTAACGTTGCCAATAAGAAAACATAAACAGCCTACTTACACTGCGAACAGCTGAAAGCAAGGGGAAACTACAGCCATAATTTATCCCGAGGGCATGCAGCTTTACTGCATGGTTAAATGATGATGGCGTCCTCTTGGGTAAAATATTCCGGAGGTAAAATAGTCCCCCATTCGGATCTCCGGGTGGGGACTACTCAGGACGGCGTCGTTATCAGGAGAAAGAAAACTGGCATTCTACGGATCGGTGCGTGGAATGTCAGATCGCTTAATCGGGCAGGTAGGTTAGAAAATTTAAAAAGGGATATTGTAATATGTCCGACCGCGGCCACTTCCCGAAACGCGCCGCGAGCGGCCGAGCCGGACATCATGGGGCAAGCGCTCAGCCGCGGGTATTCTGCGAGGACTCCGCAGGAAGCCGGGACGAATGCCCCGCCTCGCTCAGTCGAGAGAGTCGTTGCGGACGACCCGTCTAACAAAGGGGAGCCGATGAACAACTACAGCCATTAAGACAGAACGACCAAAATTTATGCTCGAAAGCATCTGAGTTTCTTCTGGCCAGGCGGGAGTCACTCTACCTGCCTTAGAAAGCAGTCATGTGCCGACAATTTCCAACACCGAGAGCTGATGGACACCTGCAACCGTTAAGAGAGAACGTCCAGAACTTACGCGCGAAAATATCTCAGGTTCTTATGGCAGGTATGTGCCGACAGTTTCCAGCACCCCACGGACACAGGAAGGAGCGTACAGAAGCGCGGGGAATTGGCGCAGGGAAGCGTGTGCAACAGGCCAGCATTGTTAGGAATGTGAAACCATGAGAAAGTGGCCAATTCCCAAGTTAAACGTCAGATAGAAAACTTCCACCCTGCACGGGGAGGCGTGGCGATGAAACGGCGATCTGTCATTGCGCTACATTAAAAATTTCGCCCGGCAATGTCAGCGCCGAAAGGAATAATGTTTTGAAGAGGAGTTGAGCTATGGGATGGAGGGGCGAGAAGAGGGAGTCGTGGAGACAGTGCGGAAGCGAGAGGATGGGCGCTCTTCCACCCAACATCCCTCCGGCCACGCCACCGACAACGGGGGACAACGCGGATAGGGCCGCGACGCCGGGCTGGACGATGAGGACTGCCGGCTCGCACCGCACTGCCTCGAGACGCCCCGCCGCACCGACGCAGCGCCTGCCGCAGACAGCAATACAGGCCGAGCAATGAGGAAGAATGGTGAGATGATTCGTCCCCTCCTCCTTCCCCTTAATAACCGAGTCGTGTCCACACCCAGTCAAATCGGCCCTGAGATCCATAATTTTGTTTTTTGACCAAACAGCTTGAAAATAAATACATTTCTTTAATGTTGAATCATGTAAGCAATCTTTTACTTTCATAAATGAACTCCTTGATTTTGTTTCCTTTGTGTTTGCTGTTATTTAATCATTTAATTGTTGGCTTCTGACGTGAGGCTATCTCATCAGTCATTTTCTCGTCATTGCACGTCCGACAGCAGACAAAACAACTTATCTAGAGTTCACTACCACATTTTGGCGCCCAGCGCGGCGCCACCTCATTGGGAATTTTGATTTCATTTAATTTCACGAGAGTAGAGTTCATTACTACCACATTTTGGCGCCTAATGTGGGGCCTCGATTTGACTTCATTCTCAAGTTGTTGTTACTGTGAGAATTTCTAAGTTTCGAGACACGACTCAGGAAGAATCCCCATTCCATTATTACCATATGTTAACCTCATTGTGTGAAACGTTAGGCACATGGATGGTGTGTTTGTGTCTGCGCTGAGTCCGTTGCAAAAATGGTTCAAATGGCTCTGACCACTATGGGACTTAACTTCTGAGGTCATCAGTCCCCTAGAACTCAGAACTACTTAAACCTAACTAACTTAAGGACATCACACACACCCATGCCCGAGGCAGGATTCGAACCTGCGACCGTAGCGATCTGCGTTGCAGATCAGCATATAAAGTAGATGTAGCAGTACCTAGTGTGGTCAGTTTTGGTTCCCATAGCCCCTCGTATTTTTTTATGTAGTCTTAGAAGTTGTATTTTGTTGTTGTGAATATTCTGTTCTACCATTTCCATTGTTCTGTTCGCTGTTACCAGCGTTGCCGTCAGCGTTGTACTGTCTCTGTTCGTTCTGTGTAGTGCTTTTAAGTTTTTCGTTTACTTTCTCTATGCAACTGAGGTCTGGGAGACTGATAAATATGGAAACATTTAAGCCAGTTGAGGGAAGTTCGGGGGCGATAGAGGAAACACAAAGCACGTTTGTGAGGGATACGCAAAGTCAGAGTCCACTAGATCGGATTCTGGCGATACTAGAAAATCACACATCACAGTTAACAGCCACAAGGAAGGAGAATAAAACGCGGTTTGAAAAATTGGAAACTGAACTAAAACTTTGCAGTCAAAATCTTGATCGGCAGATTTCTGAAGTTAGGCACCAATTGCAGACCGAAACCGTAAAGACCCGGATGGAGGTCACCAACAACGTAATCGAAGTGAAGGAAGAGTGTGAAACGAAGGTTAGCAACTTGGAAACGCGGGTAAACGAAAAGATGACTGGTATCTCTGTGCGCCTAGATGAGGAAAGTATATCATCCAAAGAAACACAAAAACGAGTGTCAGTCCTTGAGCAAGAAGTGTCTGCAATGGGACAAGGTAATGTCCGTGAAACACAGATCTCGCCAACGAATTTTCAGGCCGCATTCCCGATTCATGGGGTTGACATACCACTGCCCAAGTTCGGCCAAATGCGCAGCACTCACCCGAAGGCATACCTAAAGAATTTAGACGCGTATCTGCGTGCGAAAGGAGTGGCGGAATGTAATGGCTCTGAGCACTATGGGACTTAACAGCGGAGGTCATCAGTCCGGAATGTAATGCTTTACTCGTCGTACGCCACACGCTCGATCACGGAGAGGCTGCCTGGTTTGACGTTACAATTTGCGAGGACAGTACGAGGTGCATTCAAGTTCTAAGGCCTCCGATTTTTTTTCTCCGGACTGGAAAGAGATAGAAACATGCGCATTGTTTTAAAATGAGGCCGCGTTCACTGTCAATACGTCCCAGAGATGGCAGCACTGTACAGCAGATGGAATTTTACCACCAGCGGCGAGAATGAGAACTGTTTTAAATACTTAAAATGGCGACGTTTTCCTTACTTGAACAGCGTGCAATCATTCTTTTTCTGAATTTGCATGGTGTGAAACCAATTGAAATTCATCGACAGTTGAAGGAGACATGTGGTGATGGAGTTATGGATGTGTCGAAAGTGCGTTCGTGGGTGCGACAGTTTAATGAAGGCAGAACATCGTGTGACAACAAACCGAAACAACCTCGGGCTCGCACAAGCCGGTCTGACGACATGATCGACAAAGTGGAGAGAATTGTTTTGGGGGATCGCCGAATGACTGTTGAACAGATCGCCTCCAGAGTTGGCATTTCTGTGGGTTCTGTGCACACAATCCTGCATGACGACCTGAAAATGCGAAAAGTGTCATCTAGGTGGGTGCCACGAATGCTGACGGACGATCACACGGCTGCCCATGTGGCATGTTGCCAAGCAACGTTGACGCGCAACGACAGCATGAATGGGACTTTCTTTTCGTCGGTTGTGACAATGGATGAGACGTGGATGTCATTTTTCAATCCAGAAACAAAGCGGCAGTCAGCTCAATGGAAGCACACAGATTCACCGCCACCAAAAAAATTTCGGGTAACCGCCAGTGCTGAAAAAATGATAGTGTCCATGTTCTGGGACAGCAAGGGCGTAATCCTTATCCATTGCGTTTCAAAGGGCACTACGGTAACAGGTGCATCCTACGAAAATGTTTTGAAGAACAAATTCCTTCCTGCACTGCAACAAAAACGTCCGGGAAGGGCTGCGCGTGTGCTGTTTCACCAAGACAGTTTCTTCGTGATAACAACTTTGAAGTGATTCCTCATGCTCCCTACTCACCTGAGGTGGCTCCTAGTGACTTTTGGCTTTTTCCAACAATGAAAGACACTCTCCGTGGCCGCACATTCACCAGCCGTGCTGCTATTGCCTCAGCGATTTTCCAGTGGTCAAAACAGACTCCTAAAGAAGCCTTCGCCGCTGCCATGGAATCACGGCGTCAGCGTTGTGAAAAATGTGTACGTCTGCAGGGCGATTACGTCGAGAAGTAACGCCAGTTTCATTGATTTCGGGTGAGTAGTTAATTAGAAAAAAAATCGGAGGCCTTAGAACTTGAATGCACCTCGTAGTTATCAGGATTTCTGCACGAAGTTTCTGGCAACGTACTGGAACCTGGCCGCACAGGCGAGTACAAAGATGAGGATATATCGCGGACAGTATGCGCTACAGTCACGTCAATCCATGACAACCTAGGCCGCTCACTTTGTCGTTCTGGCGATACTTGGATGACAAAATGTCAAATGAGGAATGGCGCAGCGCGATGCGCTCCCATTTTCCTGCTCATGTACAACGTGCACTCGTCGGGTCATGGTCGGGAGAACAGTTCCTCGATATTTTAAGGTCCTTCGACGAAATCGAAGAGCAGGAGAAATAAGGACAGAAAATGGACACCGAATTAGGACAGAAAACGGGGCGCCGCAAGTGTTTATGCACCGCAATGATAGAATTGGCGCAATAACGGACGAAGGAGAAAAGAGGAGAATAGGCGAGAGCGAGATAGGCGTCATGAACAATAAGGAAGGAACGAAGTGCCAAACCAAAGACGCCACGTCAACTGCGTGCAAGCGTCGCATTATGGGAGAGACCGTGGGAATAATGCAGGTTCACCGCGTCTAACCCCACCTCAGGCAGAGGAGCGTGAGAGCATGCAAAGGAATGATCAGAGAAAATGAGATATTGCAGGAGACGCCACAATAGAGAGGAGCCATCACATACGCAATGTGTGGTACTGGCAATCGTAAGCACGAGACGACATTGACCAGTACTGTTATGAACCAGAGTTGCCAGAAAAGGTAGACAATCGCTGTCCCCTTATTGAAATAACTGTGGAGGGAACTAAGACGAGAGCATGTCTGGATTCTGGGTCGAAAGTGACATCACTCTTAACGTCTTTTTACTCAAAGCTGGTAGAAAGTGGTAGTAAACTAGCTGAGATACCTGTGAAAGGAATCTCCCTAATTCCCGCTTTTGGGGCGAAAAGAAAGAAGGTGGAGAAACAAGTCTTGGTGTCGTTAAGCTACGGAAGGAGTACCGTCCAGGTGAATGCAATTGTCATCTATGGGTTGTAGCTCGATTTTATAACCGGAAATGACGTACTCTTGAGTAGAGCGGTAGTCATGGATTGGACCACTAAAATTGTGGTCAGTTTGTTCGAAGATCCGATCGCATAGGGTGCAGAGAGCACAAAGGGAACAGTTAATTTAATAAAATGTCTGGAGAACGAAAAATTTTTCATAGATGGGCCACGGGAGTTAAAAGGTGACTTATTAGAGGGAACAGGGGTTCCAGACGAAGTCGGGCACACAGCCGACGAAAGTGAACCTGACGGGCATAATGCGACTGGTCGTGGGTTCGAGACCCTCGCATATGTTTTACTAGAGTTTAGAGGGCCAGAGGCCGTAAATGAGTACGCTCCCGTAACGCCGCAAGCCGCCCATGCAAATATGGATGACACGTTCGAAACGGAACGTAACGGTATACAGAGAGGTGCCACAATCAAATGCCGTTACAAGAGCGTCGAGACTATAGAAAAGGTTGAAGGTAAAGCCCCCAAAGCAGCAGAGAAGCTCAGGTGGAGTGTAAAATGCGAAAGCGGTTGCAGAGTGGCAGAGAAGCACTGTGAAGTGCGCCACAGAAGTACTAACGACCACTCGCCAGTAGTAGAAGACAGTGTTGTTCTCTCCACGGTCGAAAAAATAAGAAAAAGTAAGACGGTTCTCGGAGGATCGCAGGTGTTTCCACGCTTTCAAGTGGAGAGAAAAACTGACGTCTCACTCTGAAGCAGGGGAGACTGCAGACAACAACGATTTCTAATGTTATTTATGATGTTTGAGAGCGAGGTTGGGATTTTAACGCCCGCAGCCCAAGTGCGTACGTGACGCAATAGGGCATTGTATGGCAGTAGTGGTATAAAAAAATTGTAGATGTCTGTTAAGAGCGCGCTGTAATTTGTGAATGGACTTTCTGTTGTAATAATTAATTTGTAGTTTCTGTGTTTAGATAGTGATTTTGGAGTGTGTCTGGACTATGAGCTACTTGGAGTAAATATGGAGAGACGATATGACAGTTTCATGTCTGTGTGTGCCTGGGTTCCGTGAACCGTCGAGACGCGCAGTGCAAGGCTGAGATGAGTTGCTCGCATTTGACAGAACGATATTCCCCATAGTGCGGATTATCATGCAGCTCACGCAAGTGCATTTCCATTTCCATGTCATTCAGTTTTTGTTTGTTTGTTTGTTACATATCTATTTAATAGTAATGTAGTGCGATGGATCCATGTTTTATTGTATTACCACGTGAGGAAATTACCATGTAATGACTACTGTGAAAGGTGAAAACCAGATACGCACTAATATTTGATGAGATTTCTGTTGCAGCGTACAGAGGCATCCCGTAAGTACCTTGCAGTTGGCAGAGAAGGCAGTTTAACTACTGGCCATTAAAATTGCTACTTGGGGAAGAAACGCAGATGATAAACGGGTATTCATTGGACAAATATATTAAACTAGAACTGACATGTGATCACATTTTCACGCAATTTGGGTGCGTAGATCCTGAGAAATCAGTACCCAGAACAAACACCTCTAGCCCTAATAACGGCCTTGATACGCCTGGGCATTAAGTGAAACAGAGCTTGGATGGCGTGTACACGTACAGCTGCCCATGCAGCTTCAACATGATACCACAGTTCATCAAGAGTAGTGACTGGCGTATGGTGACGAGCCAGTTGCTCGGCCACCATTGACCAGACGTTTTCAATTGGTGAGAGATCTGGAGAATGTGCTGGCCAGGGTAGCAGTCGAACACTTTCTGTATCCAGAAAGGCCCGTACAGAACCTGCAACATGCGGTCGTGCATTATCCTAGTGAAACGTAACGTCCACTGTTCAAAGTGCCGTCAATGCGAACAAGAGGTCACCGAGACGTGTAACCAATGGCACCCCATACCATCACGCCGGGTGATACGCCAGTATGGCGATGACGAATACACGCTTCCAGTGTGCGTTCACCGTGATGTCGCCAAACACGGATGTGACCATCATGATGCTGTAAACAGAAGCTGGATTCATCCGAAAAAATTACGTTTTGCCATTCGTGCACCCAGGTTCATCGTTGAGTACACCATCGCAGGGGCTCCTGTCTGTAATGCAACGTCAAGGGTAACCGCAGCCATGGTCTCTGAGGTGATAGTCCATGCTACTGCAAACGTCGTCGAACTGTTCGTGCAGATGGTTGTTGTCTTGCAAACGTTCCCAGCTGTTGACTCAGGGATCGAGACGTGGCTGCTCGATCCGTTACAGCCATGGGGATAAGATGCCTGTCATCTCGACTGCTAGTGATACGAGGCCGTTGGGATCGAGCAAGGCGTTCCGTATTACCCTCCTGAACCCACCGATTCCATATTCTGCTAACAGTCATTGGATCTCGACCAACGCGAGCAGTAATGTCACCATACGATAAACCGCAATCGCGATAGGCTACAATCCGACCTTTATCAAAGTCGGAAACGTGATGGTACGCATTTCTCCTCCTTACACGAGGCATCACAACAACATTTCATGAGGCAACGCCGGTCAACTGATGTTTGTGTATGAGAAATCGGTTGGAAACTTTCCTCATGTCAGCACGTTGTAGGTGTCGCCACCGGATCCAACCTTGTGTGAATGTCCTGAAAAGCTAATCATGTGCATATCACAGCATCTTCTTCCTGTCGGTTAAATTTCACTTCTGTAGTACGTCATTTTCGTGGTGTAGCAATTTTAATGACCAGTAGTGTGCCTTTTCAAAGTAGTGCATGAAACGTTGAGCAAAGCATCTTAGGATTATTTTGCATGATACAATTAAAGGGTTGAGTAAAATATCACGAGTGTACAAAGTAACGTACAAAAAAGGTTTGTTTTTAGATTATTGACAGTCAAGGCGTCGGCAAGGCTTGCACAGTTCACACTATTGAATGTAGTTTTTTTTAAAAAATGGAAAAAAACTTGCACGCTAAAGTTAAGGGAATAGGAAATTAAGTTCACGAACAAATTTTTTTTCCTGGTATTCGAGCCCGTCCAGGCGGCTCGCACAACTGACACTATGCACCCACGTAAGGGAGAAGGAGGCCTCCCAGAGATCAGTGAGGAGTACTTTATACATATTGACTGTGAGTTCTGCGGAAGAGGAAAAGGTACAAATCTTGATCTTGTACGTCTTATAAGGTAACAAGACATGTGCATGGTTGACGAGAACGTGAAGGTGTTACCTGTCCCTTCCTATCTATCATATCCTTATCATTTCAACAAAGTATGTTATCGGAATTTTGTTTTGTTTTGTGTCACCAGTTGCTTGAACTGAGGTCTATTCTGTATCGATTTAAAAGCACTCTTCGATGAGCAATGCCACTTAAGGTCAACTGTAATATCACTTGCCGTAATTCTGTCTTGTGTATTTTCCGTGTTGGTATTTTTGACAAATAATCCTTTTATAAACATTATTGCTGTGTAAAGTGCATTTTTGTTTCACATGTCTTAACTCTATGTGTCGTCTAGATGTATATTGTTCTTGTCTGTGACGTAATGAACAGTGTTTGTTTTGTTTTACACTCGCCTTGAATACACATTTGTTTTGCACATATCTTGCATACGTCTGTGACGTTATCACCACGTTCATTGTGTTCAATGTTATTTGTGTTACTCATGTATTGTTTACTAGTTTTGATCATCATTTACTTGTTTATGTCTTATCCTCTGTACATATGTGATGTTATCGTTAAGTTCAATGTAACGATGTTCTACATGAACAGTTTATTTGTGAGGAAATTTAATTACTGGTGCATATCTTGTCTTGTGAACATATGCCACGTTATCGTCAAGTTCATTGTAATAGTGTTCTTCATGAACAGTTTATTTGTAAGGAAATTTATTTATCTGTACATGTCTTGTACCTCTTCACTAAGGGCAACTATATTTGTAAGGGGTTGACTGGGTTTGACACGCTAGGACACAACTGAAGCGTTCAAATGGCTCTGAGCACTATGCGACTTAACTTCTGAGGTCATCAGTCGCCTAGAACTTAGAACTAATTAACCTAACTAACCTAAGGACATCACACACATCCATGCCCGAGGCAGGATTCGAACCTGCGACCGTAGCGGTCGCTCGGTTCCAGACTGTAGCGCCCAGAACCGCACGGCCACTCCGGCCGGCAACTGAAGCGTAATATCCCCACAGTACCCCTCATTAGTGAATGAAGAATTAGTGTAACTGTTAGGCGTGCGACGGGCCAAGTGATCATAGATAGTCAACTTCGCCATGACTTCCAACCGTCAGTATCAGAAGCTTAATAGTCATGACAAGGAGCTATGTAGTATGTCCGTCTTGCGCTTGTATGTGATGGAGACACTTAAAATTTATTATGTCACCTCTCTTGGACGCCTATGTGCTACTTACGACAATTTTGTAAGACCTGCGTGTTATAGGCAACTATTAATATCACCATTGTTTGCCTTGATGTTGTAAGCTGTATGTGTCCTAAGATCCGATGATGGCGGCTTTAGTTTCGCCGAAACCGGTAATCATGGAATAAAAAGAATTCCTGCGATCTTGGCTACCAGTTTACTGTTTCACAACTTTTCATTCTCTAGTTGCTTAATGTAGAAAGCGCTAAAAATTGCGGATTTCCTTCACAGTTCTTGGTCGTTACATTGAATGTAAGCTGAAGCCAAGCGGTGGCGTAGGATTACCAGTTCCCCTAGTTCGGAGAATTCGCGCTCAAACAGGTGTCCCAACCTGTTATACACCCAACAGACCCGGCCGCCCGCCGGCGCGAAGCTGCACCTACGATTCGTTCTCTCCCCGTCACGTTGGCTGCAGGGACCTACTTGCCAACTGGGGACGCACACTAAGGCTAGGTGTCCTAGTTTACAAACAGAACCGACAGCTGCGCTCTAGGATCTTTTCGGTTGCTGATCTCTGACGTCGTCACATCGTAGACAGTAGTATTGCTGAAGTTTCAGCCATTTTGTGATCCAATTGAGGTCTTTCATTATCTTATGAGCAGCCTTGTGTTAGGGCCGTCCGTGTGGGTTTGCATGGTTCGCGTTTGGAAACATTCGGCGGTTACGTTGGTCACTACCGTGAGCACCCTGAAACGCGACCTCCGGCCCCAGGGCCAGTTTTCGTAATTCGGATTTCATGACTAGCATCTTATTCTCTCGTTCAACTATTCCTTCCTCGCTCTCTCTGTAGACTGAAAGTATTATCGTTTCCTATAAGGTACTTTTTTATGTGACTTCTCCCATTATTCCCTGTTTTACAGCAAGGTGGTTTCGTGCCAAATCTCTCAGATTAAAGAGCACATCTTAGAAAACTTTCAACAGGGCTACCTCCCATTCGTGTGTCTTACTGCAAAATATATGCCTAATTTATCTCATTACAGCCTATCGTGTTCTGTAACTCTCCCACTGTCACAATGTTATTTGAACTGTGGCGGGGTTGCTGCTGTCGCCTTTCGGATTCCTGGGACTATTAGCTCGATCTTTTGTGTGATGTCCTTCTGGATTGAGGCCACTAACAAGGGAACCTCCCCATCGCAGCCCCTTCAGATTTAGTTATAAGTTGGCACAGTGGATAGGCCTTGAAAAACTGAACACAGATCAATAGAGAAAACAGGAAGAAGTTGTGTGGAACTATGGAAAAAATAAGCAAAATATACAAACTGAGAAGTCCATGTGCAAGATAGGCAATATCAAGGACATGTGAGCTCAGGAGCGCAATGGTCCCGTGGTTAGCGCGAGCAGCGGCGGAACGAGAGGTCCTTGGTTCAAGGCTACCTTCGAGTGAAAAATATAATTTTTTATTTTCAGACAATTACTATCTGTCCGTCCGTCCGTCCGATATGAGGTAACTGCGCCGTAGTGTGGGGACGCTACACCTAAACCGAAAAATTTGAAAACTTTAAAAACATATTTTTTGACAGAGCACAGGGAAAACTGTGCGACTGTGAAGCTGTTGCATTCATTTGTTGCAGTTTACGTGACAAACTTTTATGTTTTCATCACTCTTTTGGGAGTGATTATCACATCCACAAGAAAACCTAAATCGGGCAAGGTAGAAGAATCTTTTTACCCATTCGCCAAGTGTACAAGTTAGGTGGGTCGACAACATATTCCTGTCATGTGACGCACATGTCGTCACCAGTGTCGTATAGAATATATCAGACGTGTTTTCCTGTGGAGGAATCGGTTGACCTATGACCTTGCGATCAAATGTTTTGGGTTCCCCATTGGATACCGGCACGGTCAGAGGGTTAGCTGCCCTCTCTAATAAAAAAAACTGAGTTAATGGATCAACAACGAACTAAAATGGGTATATTGCGACGTCCGCACCGAGCAGATGAAACGAACAAAAACGAAGTAAGATACTTGTAAGATACTTGCTCGGGGTGGCTGATGGGGGACATGGAGTGTGTCGTGGCGAGTTGGGGAGGGGCAACGGAGCGAGGAGGACGGTGTGAGAGGTCCGCCCGGCGAGTAAGGCGATCACTTGCGCAAGCGTCTTGGGGACCAAGTCCGGCGAGTGGTTACTGGGCATATTTGTAGGCCGATTTCAATCCGTGGCTGACTCCGAGTCCCGTCTTCGTGCGTAGCCTGGCCAACCTGCTCTGACACGTGGCACACCGATGACAGAGTTGAAGCCAGTTTCGCTGTGCTGAATACTGGACTCTCTTTGGAACAGGCAAGCTTCAGCTTCGATTAGTGAACGTCAGTTGAGTTTTGGATTTTGAGGTCTTAACTATTATTTTCTTACTGATAGCTATAGGTCTGTTGCGATGGTTGCAATTTCTTAGCTGATCTATTTCACCACCAGTGGGTTCCTTGAATTGTGGCTGTTTTTTTTGTATTTTTCCTGAGTCGGTTTTGGCCTTGGTTGTTTGTTAACAGGATACCTTAAGCTGTGTGATCCGATGGTGTTTTCCGAGCAGGAGCAATAACGTGCTGCTTCTATGCTGTGGATCTCCTCCCCCCCTCCCGCCGCCCCCACCCCACCCTATCGTCACGCACTACCTCGATGGTTGGGTTTTAGCCAACCTCCCTGCCAAACGTCTTCGAACACCAGACAAATACCTTTCTCTTGTGGTACGGCCGGGTACTGGTTTCGAGATACCTTCGGGCACTACAGACGTCATCGCACTGTTAATTATATTGACTTAGGAGGTGCCTGTGTCTCAAAATTTGCAATTTTCTCGGGCTATGTAACTGGGCTTGGCAGCTTAGTTTTCTTTCGGGCGTTTCGCCGTCGTTGTAGAGATGGTATCTTGCAGTGACGCGAGTATACGTGTCGCATTCACGTAATTAACCTTGTTGTGCTAATAATTTTTTGTCGGTCTGTGCCCAAGAAAAGGGGCTTGGAAGGCCAGTCCCGTCGCTGTAACCTTTCTCGGTGTAGCTTTGTGCTCCTTGCACATAAGCCTTTTGGTGTGGGGGGACAATTCAAACTCTTGGTTCCTTAATTGAAGCAATTATTCATGAAGGTCTACTTGTTTTCTATTGGCTAATTTTACTTAGCTGAAGCTGTTATTAAAGAAGGTCTGTCTGTTTTCTGTTTTGGTAATTTTACTTAAATGAAGCTGTTATCATTGGATTCCTGCCCGTTCCCTTTTAATTAAATTAAGAGCTATTTTATAATTTGGGTTAGCTGAAACTCTCATTAACCAAGGACTACCTGTTTTTATTGCCTATTATTGAGATCTGGTATCTTATACAATCTGTGATGTAATTAACTGAAATTGTGATTGCCGAAGGCCTAACTGTTTCAGAAGTATTTACCTCAATAAGATAGTAACAGGACATGACATATGACGGTACACGGCCCTAACCTTTCAACTTACATCCCTTTACCCGTAATTGTAGGTGTCATTATTAAATTAAGTTGAAGATTAGGTTACGAAACACCTGCCGAGTAAAGAAGTTCGACACCTGTACGGTCCAAGAATAGTAGATCAGCAGGTGAGTGTAACTTTCTGTCTGACAGGGGAAGGTGATAGGCAGCCCAGCATCGTACCGCTAGGCTCACTGATCTACCCACAGACCAGACAAGCTACATGCGTAATCCCCAAAAACATTCGTACAGATAAACACCCACACCTTTTCACATCATACTGGAGGGGGAGTAGGTTGGATGTGCGATAAGTTTCAATTATGTTGGTAGCATCATATCACGCAGTGGAAGTTCCAAACTAGAAGTCTTAAACAGAAAAAAGGATGTAGCTTCTTCCACGAAGTAAGAAATCTAATCTGGGACAAGGAAGTCCCTCAAAGAGCCAAACAGACCATGTATAAAACTTATCTCCTGCCAATCATGGTGTATAGTCTAGAGTCCTGTGTCATAAATAAGAGAGAAGAGAGTCAAATACAAGCATGTGAAATGAAGTTCCTTAGGTCAGCTCTACAAAAAACTAGGGGAGACAGAGTCAGGAATGATTATGTAAGGATAGACCTGCAGGTGACATTGATTGCAGAGGAGAGAATGAGTGCTTTGAGATTGAAGTGGTTCGGTCATTTGAAGCGAATGCACCTGACTCGAACTCCACGCAAGTATTTGGACATGGAGGTACCAGGAAGATGACCAGTTGGGCGGGAAGGAAGATCTCAAGAGGAGAGGGGTAACGGGATGTAGTGGAGGGGAGAAAGCTATACCAGGACAGAAACCAACGGAGGCATATCGTTCACAAAGTTCCTACCCGGCTCGCTGGAAGGAAATTCTGATGATGATGAAACGCAGTTAGACGCTTTGAACATCATGAACTCTTTTATCATTACAATGGATGTAAATCATATCGTCAAATGATAAAAGACTGAAATTAAAATACTGTCTGCTATGTCTTGTTGGACTACAGAAGAGACAGGGTAACAGGGGGAAGACAGGCCAAGTGTAAGGACAGCAGCATACTTTACATCTACTTACGTTTTCTGTGGCCAGTCGAGTAAAATTAACATCTCGCAAACTTAAACATGACTGGTAACAGCAACTGTGAGTCAGCTTCAATTAGCAAAGCAAACAACCGATCAATTGCTGGGCATCAACTCATTCAAATTTGATCGAGGCTTTTTCATCACCACCGCGAGCATCTTCCCCCCTCCCTCCCCTCCTCCCAGAAGCACATGCAATTACATGGCTGCAAGAATCAACATGAGTTGAAACTTTACAAATACGATTCTACTATCTTACTAAATGAACACGATTCGAATATTACCTGGAAACTGTGATTTTTTAAATTCCGATTTCTGCGTCGCCCACGTATGCTGATCCAGAAAAGCCTTTGCTACCCTACTTTTGAATGGGGACATAACTGTGCAAATTACTTTGTGTGTATGTGATACCAATTAATCTAAACTGCATCTGACTATCTGCAAATGATATTGAATATAAAGAATAGTTATCTGTAATACTAAGAATGGCTTTCTCATCAAACAGTCACACACACAGTGGCTAACTGTTACGTATTAAAATTTTCCCCCGTTAGACATATCCGTCGACCGACTCTGAAAAGGTTCGTTTGCGCCCTACAATTGTTTCTTAAATTGGAACAGATGACTCTTTTCTGCTCCGTTTGCACACTGCCAGAATATGAAGTGCTGAACTGCATGACCTGCAATGAATCACTGTGCAGCAAACTGCCTCAGCTTAATACATTTCATATTCGAAAATTATGTTCTTGTTCCTTTTCTAAAAGTACGATTCACTATCCACGCAACAACGTAATGTGTGACAGTAGAGGAATTACTAAACCTATCTGTCACTTGATGTGTGAGAACAACGTCATTAAATATTTATAAATGACAAAAGTAATGTGTTCTACAACTACGCTGAATCCTTTTAACGAGACAGGAAGGCAGCTCAGACAAGCATGAACAATAACTTTTTCTCAGCATTGTCATATACCACAAAAATTACACCTACACAAAGTATTTAAACGATATAAAATTCAGTCCTTACAAATGAAACACTTTTGACTAGCAAAGGTAGGAGGAAACTAAACAGTATGCTTACGGATAATACACCCTGGACTCCAACAAGTAAATATTATCAAACACAATGAAATATTTACACAACAATAATTACTCGGCTAGCGCTTGCAGTAAACTAAATACAAATTACATTTTTCCAAATGAGCCGTCTCTCTGAAAAACCATCCTTAATCCTCTGTTACACAACAGAGAGCATTCCAAATAAAATTCTGTTCCCTGTGCGGTACGTCCGCCATTCAAGCTCCTCTCACTATAACACAATACTCCCTCTCTCGCTGACAACTGCTTCCTTCGCTCACCAGAGCTCTACAACACCTAGGTGGTGCTGAGTCTATTCAATAATACCACAGTCTAACATACACAGTCGCGGACGCGTACTGCTGTGAAAATTGTTACCTTCTGACACTTGGTACGACGCCAGGGCCCCAAGTGCCGAGAAAGCAGTCGTAGAATTAAAAGTTTAATTTTTAATCGTTTTTCTAGCTAATTATCGAAATAGTTACTAAAGTTTTGCTTTTCAAGCATTATTAAATTATCAAGAGACGTGAATAATCATGAGATACATGTAAAAACAGCCGAATCTCGTTAATTCAGTGACATAACTACAACTTAATGATGATAAAATACTTCAGAATGTGTGTGTAATTGCAATTTACTCCACTAAAAACAAGAAAATATAAACACATATTTCATGCACGAGAAGAATACATTTCTTTTGATGTCTGTTCTTATTACGACAGCCACTTTCCTTCACACACGACAACTGTGTAGGGAATCTAATGTTTCGCACAGTCTTACACTTCATTCGAATTTCTAATACATAAATATTTTTGTACACTGAATTACTTTTGTTTCAAAAGCGAATGTGTTGAAGATTCTTGCAGTTTGTGTCTCAGATCCAACAACAGTTGTGGAATTGGTTTCTTCTGTCTTTTGTTCTTGTATTATCTCGTCTTTGTGGTTTTTCCTTTAGCTACAATTGAGGTACCGTATTTGATAAATTAAATAACGTAGGTATTGCGTTCCATAATGTTTCCTATGTTCATATTCACTGATTCGACTGGAAATATAGCAAAGAAAACTTCACTTTTTGAATAGACGTACGACGCCTTTCTGCAAAAGGTCAGGCCTTCTGCAGTTGACTGACACTTTTTTTGTTCTTAAAGAATACATTCTCCAGCAAATACCCTAGGTTACAAGAAAATCGTAAATAAACTCTTCTGTAATGTAGCTTTTCACACTTCCTACAGTCGTTAGAAAACCTAAAAAATTATAAATTTGGTGTCTTCTTCTTCTTGTTGCAGAAATTTTTCTGCGCTCTAGACACTCCCGTTTGTAAAAACTATTCCACAGACCAGTATAAACAAAAACATTTCTCATTCGCTTTCACAAGATCTCGACCGACTCAACAGTATAGTTTCCTGGCCGCTTGGCGCGGTGCAATTGCAATGGGTAATCAAGGTCTATACATAGACCTTGTGCGTAATAAAAAAGAGACGGTGTGTCGCGACTGTCGTTTTAGACTGCGACAGTACTACAACCTCTGGTAGCCAAAGGGTACGTATCACTGAGTTCAGCGATTCGAAAATGCTCACACAAGCAAACATTCCAAGCACCCCGACAAAAAACCAGACAAACTGTCATTTTTCACGATATGTACACGTTTCACGACCATTTCGTATAATATGTATACCTTTCAATTCGACTTGAATCACGAGCTAACCGGCACGCCAAATGCAATAATTTCAAATAAAATTTCCAGCGAAAACTGCGAGGATAAAACATCTATGGCCGTTGGAATAAGGCAAACGTCGAACTAAACTGCATGTGACCTGAATCGGTCAGCTCGCGACTCTTATAACATCAGCCAATGAAATCAAGCAACCCCATGTACCCCCAAAGAAGACACCCACAGCAGTATTGGTATCTAGGTCACGTCCCAATACACAAACTTTCGGCAACCGACTGGCCGTCCACTCTGTTACCTGAAACTGACATTTTAACAAATATTGAGACGAACTTAAAGTTAAAACATTTTAAAATGTAATATGAAAAAATAAAAACATATGCACACTCCAGCGACTGTCATATCTTAAAACCATTCAAAATGTAATGATTTTGCGATCCTAATTTAGCATTCTAAGCCAAATTTCTAAAATATGCGCTCATAAAAGCACATGTATAACTATATGATTAACAGAATCATGATGAAGTACATTTTATAAAACATGTACCATAAGGAAAACATTTGAAATTTTTTGTAGAAATGACCTTTGCATGCTTATATTTTTTTCGTTAATGGTGCATATTGTATAAAATGTACATCATCATGGTTCTGTTAGTTCAAATGGTTCAAATGGCTCTGAGCACTATGGGACTTAACTGCTGAGGTCATCAGTCCCCTAGAACTTAAATCTACTTAAACCTAACTAACCTAAGGACATCACACACATCCATTCCCGAGGCAGGATACGAACCTGCGACAGTAGCGGTCGCGCGGTTCCAGACTGTAGCGCGTAGAACCGCTCGGCCACTCCCTAAGGGTTTTTATGAGCACACATTTTTAGAAACTTTGCTTTGGATGCTAAATTAGGCGTACAAAATTTATACATTTTGTATGCTTTTAAGATATGATAGTCGGTGCATAGAAATAGATACCCTCAGTGCATCAAAGCAGCTTAAATCACCTCTTCGAGTTTTTTTTTTTTTTTTTTTGGTCATCAGTTTTCTGACTGGTTTGATGCGGCCCGCCACGAATTCCTTTCCTGTGCTAACCTCTTCATCTCAGAGTAGCACTTGCAACATACGTCCTCAATTATTTGCTTGACGTTTTCCAATCTCTGTCTTCCTCTACAGTTTTTGCCCTCTACAGCTCCCTCTAGTACCATGGAAGTCATTCCCTCATGTATTAGCAGATGTCCTACCATCCTGTTCCTTCTCCTTATCAGTGTTTTCCACATATTCCTTTCCTCTCCGATTCTGCGTAGAACCTCCTCATTCCTTACCTTATCAGTCCACCTAATTTTCAACATTCGTCTATAGCACCACATCTCAAATGCTTCGATTCTCTTCTGTTCCGGTTTTCCCACACTCCATGTTTCACTACCATACAATGCTGTACTCCAGAGGTACATCCTCAGAAATTTCTTCCTCAAATTAAGGCCGGTATTTGATATTAGTAGACTTCTCTTGGCCAGAAATGCCTTTTTTGCCATAGCGAGTCTGCTTTTGATGTGCTCCTTGCTCCGTCCGTCATTGGTTATTTTACTGCCTAGGTAGCAGAATTCCTTAACTTCATTGACTTCGTGACCATCAATCCTGACGTTAAGTTTCTCGCTGTTCTCATTTCTACTACTTCTCATTACCTTCGTCTTTCTCCGATTTACTCTCAAACCATACTGTGTACTCATTAGACTGTTCATTCCGTTCAGCAGATCATTTAATTCTTCTTCACTTTCACTCAGGATAGCAATGTCATCAGCGAATCGTATCATTGATATCCTTTCACCTTGTATTTTAATTCCACTCCTGAACCTTTCTTTTATTTCCATCATTGCTTCCTCGATGTACAGATTGAAGAGTAGGGGCGAAAGGCTACAGCCTTGTCTTACACCCTTCTTAATACGCGCACTTCGTTCTTGATCGCCCACTCTTATTATTCCCTCTTGGTTGTTGTACATATTGTATATGACCCGTCTCTCCCTATAGCTTACGCCTACTTTTTTCAGAATCTCGAACAGCTTGCACCATTTTATATTGTCGAACGCTTTTTCCAGGTCGACAAATCCTATGAAAGTGTCTTGATTTTTCTTTAGCCTTGCTTCCATTATTAGCCGTAACGTCAGAATTGCCTCTCTCGTCCCTTTACTTTTCCTATAGCCAAACTGATCGTCACCTAGCGCATTCTCAATTTTCTTTTCCATTCTTCTGTATATTATTCTTGCAAGCAGCTTCGATGCATGAGCTGTTAAGCTGATTGTGCGATAATTCTCGCACTTGTCAGCTCTTGCCGTCTTCGGAATTGTGTGGATGATGCTTTTCCGAAAGTCAGATGGTATATCGCCAGACTCATATATTCTACACACCAACGTGAATAGTCGTTTTGTTGCCACTTCCCCCAATGATTTTAGAAATTCTGATGGAATGTTATCTCTGCGAGTACAGACAGTATACAAATTAGTTCCTTTCATAGTATGCCCACACAATAGTCCCATACTTTGCAATCATATTCAACCTCTTGCTCGGCCAAAGATCCGTACCGAAAGACTGGTGGGTTGCACAGGTCACACCAATACTCAAGGAAGGACACAGGAATAATCCGATGACTGTTGTTGATTTGCAGCAAGGTTTTGGAACATTGTGTTCGAAAATTGCGAATTACCTCGAAATAAACGAACTATTGACGCACAGTCAGCACGGACCAAGAAAATAACGTTTTTGTGAAACACAGTGAGCTCTTTATTCTCACTCGCACTAAATAATGACTGCTGTAGACAGGGAACCTCAAACTGATTCCATATTTCTAGATTTGCAGGTTTTTGACATCGTTTCTTACATGACACGTCTAATCAAACTGCGTGCCTATGGAGTAACGTTTCAGTTGTGCGACTAGATTAGTGAGTCTCTGTTAGAAAGGTAGTACGTAGTAATAGACGGAAAGCCATTGAGTAACACAGAATTGATATCCGGCGTACCCCAACGAAGTGTTATAGGCCATCTGTTGTCCCAAATGTATATAAACGATTTAAGAGACAATCTGAGCAGCCCTCTTAGATTGTTTGCAGATAATGCTGTCATTTATGGTTTGGTGAAGGCTTCAGAAGATCAAAACTCTTTACGAAATTACTTATGCACAATGTCTGTATGGCGCGAGAAAGTGGGAATAGGCTCTAAATAAGGAAAAGTGTGAAATCAACGACATGAGTACTAACAGGAATCCGTTAAATTTATAAACCACGCAAGTCCAAAGGCTATCAAGTCAGTTAAATACCTAGGAATTACAATTACGAACAACTTAGACTGGAACTCTCACACAGATAATGTTGTGAGGAAGGCAAGCCAAAGACTACATTTTGTTGGGAGAACACTTATAAGATGCATCAGATCTTCCAAAGAGCCTGCCCTGTCCATCCTTCTGCTCGATTAACGCTGTGAAGTACGGGATACTTACCAGATAGGATTGACGGGGGACATCGAAAAAGACCAAAAAAGGGCAGTTCGTTTTGTATTCTCGTAAAACGGGGGGGGGGGGGGGGGTCACGGATATCATAAGCGAGTTGCGGTGGCAATCATTAAAACCAAGGCCTTTTTCACTGCAGCGAGAATTTTTTTACAAAATTTCAATTACCAGCTTTCTCCTCTGAACGCGAAAACACTTTACTGTTGCCAGCCTACACAGGGAGAAATGATGATGATAGTAATAACCTAAGAGAAACTGGAACTCGCTCGAAAAGATGTGTGTTCGTTTTCTCCACGCTCTGTTAGACAGTGGAGCGGTAGGGAAACAGACATGGTTCGGAGAACCCTCTACCAGGCGCTTACGTGTGATTTGCAGAGTAATCATGTGATGTAGATGCAGAAGTTTTTAATTTTCCGTATTTTTGAATTTTTTATTTTTGATTTGCGTTCTTGGCAAAGTTTTTTTTTTGTTTTTATTTTTTTTATGCCAGTTTCAATTGATAAACTGGACTGCTGGCCAGTTGCCAGAAGCTCGTTTACTTGAGATTGACCTTTTTTTACGTGCCAGCTAAGAAGTGAAATGTCAATTATAACGATACAAACGTTAAGACCAACAACAGACAGTCCGCGAGAAGAGGAAATCTCCAACCGGACTGGGAATCGAACCCAGGCCCCTTCGGTTAGAAGTCCGTCTTGCTGACAGTGCTGTTACTGAGGCAGACTTACCTTGGTTTCGGATACTGCTCTCGGCATCGTCATCGGGGGTGCAGGGGGTTGCCTGGTTGCTTCGGGTGGAGCAAGCTACGTGAGTCGAGAGCTGGCCGGCTAAGATAACATGCTGATTAGTTCGAAGTTTGCTTTTGTTCAATAGGCACACGTATTTTGCCCATGTAGTTTACAGTGGATATTTTAATTCATAATTACTGCATGTGACTTGTGTTGGTTAGCTCGTGATTCATGTTCTGATTAGTGTAGCCAGATGCTTCACGTCCAATGGGGGGGGGGGGGGGGGGGAGCCGGCCAGAGTGGCCGAGCGGTTAAAGGCGCTACAGTCTGGAACCGCACGACCGCTACGGTCGCAGGTTCGAATCCTGCCTCGGGCATGGATGTGTGTGATGTCCTTAGGTTAGTTAGGTTTACGTAGTTCTAAGTTCTAGGGGACTTATGACCACAGCAGTTGAGTCCCATAGTGCTCAGAACCATTTGAACCAATGGGGGGGGGGAGGAGGGCGGGGGAAGAGATGGGGTAGTCAAAGCTGAACCAAATTTGAATGGGGAGACGTCCAGCAACCGATTGTGCTGTTTGCTTTACTAACTGAAGCATACTCCCAGTTGCTGTTAGCACGCATGTTCAAGACTGTGAGATATGGTTTTACCTGCCTCGCCACAGAAAACGTAAGTAGATGTTGAGTACGCTTTTATCCTAGCTCTTTGCTCACGTTCCCCCCCTCACCACTCTCTCTCTCTTAATCCCTCTTCCATATCCTTATATACACTGGTGTCCAAAATTAAAGCAACAAATCGCTATTTCTCTGTCCTGTCTGTAATTCACTACGTAGTCATTCAAACTGTGAAGAAATGTCAGTGCGATCATGTTCTGCACGGAAGATGGCATTCCGGTCAACAAAAAAGCACACCAAAGATGACGTCAGGGCACCTATCAAACGTGGTAGTGTTTGCCGTCTAGTCCCACATCCACAATCGCTGTGTACATAGTCACAGAGAGTGCAGTGTGGCACAGAGAAGAAGCCTACCACGCTCTTGCTGGTGGAGGGCCATAGGAAGAATGTAAGCAGGACAGTCACAAACTCATGTAGCCCGACGGCTTAATGTGAATCAATTTGTTGTTTTTCGGATGTGGCGACAGTTTATATAGACCGAAACTATATCCCGAACACACAGAGCCGATCACGTGTGACATCAGAAAGGGAGGACCGTTATTTGGTTGCAGCCGCTCGACTTAGTTCTGCACGGCAACTGACATCTGAGCTCGCAGCATCCACTGGACGTGTTGCATCGAGGCAAACGGTGTACAGAAAGCTTCGGGAGAGTGGCCTTTGTTGTTGGAGACTTGCTACATGTATACCTCTGATGCGTCTTCAGAGAAGGGAACGTCAAGATTGGTGTCATCAACGTGTCACAGTGGGCCAAAGCTCTTTTCACACATGAGTCCCGATTTGGTCTGGAGAGTAATTCTCTATGGTTTCGCATGTGGGGAGAACGTGGAACACGATTTCGGGACCCAAACATAGTGAAAACAGACCAATATCGTGGAGGATCCCTAATTGTGTGGGCAGGGATTATATTGACAGGTCGAACACCTCTTCATGCAGTTGTATGGGTGAATCTACAAGGTTTAACTGCTGTAGGATGTCGTGACGAGATCTTGGGACCTAATGGGCGGTTATTGCGAGGTAGTATGGACCCAGACTCCGTACTGATGGACGATAGTGCTCGACCTCATAGAGCACGGGTGCTTGATGTTTTCTGGGATATTGCATGCATTGCATGGTCTACTCGTTCTCCCGATTTGAATCCCACAGAGAATATTTGGGATGCACTAGGGAGACTGCTTGCATCACGTCAGCATCCACCAACCACTTAATTAGACTTGCGAGCAGCTCTGCAGGAAACATGGACGTTATGCCTCAACACGAGATCACAGCATGCCCCTTCGTTGTCTGGCCTGTACTGCTGCCAAAGGCGGTGACACGCCATTCTGAGAAAATTAGCCAGTTATTGGAATGTGTGTGGAAATCCGTTAAGTTGAAAAAAACGGAGAACATTTTCGTATACTGTTGTGCGTGTTGCAGTTGTTTATGTTCTGCATTCTTTGCATTGTTTCCACTTTACTAGCATCTGTTTATACTGTATTGTGGCAAAATATATGCAACCTTGCAAAATTTCCGTTCATGGTTTTAATTTTGGACATCAGTCCAACAATGCAGGACGATATTCTAATTTCAACAGAGGTGTTCTACCATGAAATTAACACAGTGCAACCCGTTCTGATATGCCGACGCTACAATGTAATGAAACGGCCCCATTAACTGCGTTTTCCAAGTGGTGTCATTCCCAGATAACCCACTGATGCATCTCTAGTAGTAAGGTTCGGAAACCATAGATGGAAACATACACTGGCGGAAAAAATATCCCAAAACGAAGGAGCTGTGTGAGATAACCGAAAGTTGCCAGACCTGTTTCTACATCTGAAAGATGGAGTTGAGCCGTGCTGCGGCTCGCGTTGGTGCTGTTTGTAGGTTTCCGCCCTCTGTTGGAGGCCAGACGGTATCGTTTAGTTGGCAGGGTTGCGGTTCTTTGTCTTCTTCTCGTGTTGCGCCACTCGGTTTCGCAAGCGTTGCCAGTCCGCTAGTGGCAGCAGCGGCGCTTATCGATATGTAGTAACTGTTGCCCTATCTTTGGGGCGACGTCGTTGTTTCCCCGGGTCGTGTGAGTGGGCCAGCTCGGTTGGGGACTCAGGAGGAGCCAGTTCCGCGCAGTGCCACAACACGATGGGACGGCGGGCGGCACGCGTGGACTGCCGGGTGGAAGGTCTGTGGTCACGAGGGCGCACGACCTCGTCGTAAGCCGGATCCAGCAAGCTTTAAGATGAGAGCATTTCGATCCAAGTAGAGAAACCTCCACCATTGTGATATCTCGCGATTCTCCAGTGACTTGGGTTCGTGTTGCTGCTCGTAGTGTCGCCGAGGCGAAGGGCATCGAGTGGAGTACTTGGGGACGGAGGATCTGATTAGCTTTCCTCAACTCCTTATTACTATTTACTGCGTTTTACTTGTTACAATTTGTTAAGTTCAAACAGCGGTAAATTTTCTTGCCTCGTAGCCGCTAACGCCCCAGTTACCTGCCCTGGGGTTAGTGTATGTAATGGCAGTGTACGTTCCCTCGCCCTGCCGCTACTGTCCGGTAAGGCGTGCAGTTTTGACAGCTTTCTTGATTGTAGAACGTTTGGTGATTCTTCTACTCTGGTGGTAGTGATTCCTTTGTTGCTCTGGGTGCTCTGAGCACAGTATTCTGGGGACGTGGTGCAGACCGCCGGTTCCGGCTTTGGCGTATTTTCCAACGTTGCATTTGGTTTATTGGACGTCAGGTAGCTTCAACAAGATTATCATTAGTCATTCGTTACACTGCCACTAGTCTGAGTTACCATCTTGTGAAGTGAATCCAACTCTTGGCTGCCTATCCCATCGTTCGCGAAAGTGTTTTTTGCCGAACCTTCTCAGAGGTCGATTTCTGGAGCACCGTCTGTGGCCCCTTGGTTCTTGTAAGACACGTATTCTAAAAGGTGGTCTGATGGCCAGTAATTCAGTGTAACGCTCCTTCTGTCCACGCCTTCTGCGGGTATAATCGGCATGAGTACCCCTTTAGCGAACTTATGTACTGCTCCTTGTGTTTTATTATTGCATTATTTATTACAATACCTTGTAATGCCTACATTATATACAGTATGTCTAGTTAATAGTTCTGGTCACCTTCTGGAATAAATCTAGCAGTGTAGTGTTCAGTGGATGTTAAGGGTTGTGTTACAAAGTTTACCATCATCTTATTTCAGCCGTTTGGTGATCAGTTCCTTGTCTTTTAGTTAACCTTTGCTATTGTATTTGCTGTTTTACAGGAGGCTTCTAAATTTTTATATTATTGCCGTTCCCGGCGTGTAAGGCCTTCAGCCGTGATTGTGGTCACTTGCCTTAAAATTCTAATTTTGGATTTGTATTTTAGCAGTAAGCCATTCCTGGCGTCTGATGCCTTCTGCTGTGTTTGTGGCGACTTGCCTTTAATATTTAGAAACCTGTAATTTGTAAGTTGCAGCGAGTTTTAAACAATTCTTAAATTATTGCCGTTCCTGGAGTGTAAGGCCTTCTGCCGAGATCACAGTGGCTTGCTTTTAAAACATTATCTGCTGTATCTATTTTATTGGCGATTTGCTCAATTGTAATTCACTGAAGACACTAATTATTTACACAGTTGTTTATTCCTTCATTAATAACGTGTCGGCCCGCATCTCGTGGTCGTGCGGTAGCGTTCTCGCTTCCCACGCCCGGGTTCCCGGGTTCGATTCCCGGTGGTGTCAGGGATTTTCTCTGCCTCGTGATGGCTGGGTGTTGTGTGCTGTCCTTAGGTTAGTTAGGTTTAAGTAGTTCTAAGTTCTAGGGGACTGATGACCATTGATGTTAAGTCCCATAGTGCTCAGAGCCATTTGAACCATTTGAATAACGTGTCGTATTTTTATTTGTTGATGAGTCTGGAGTTACCGGTTAAAATAAATTGTGTGTAACTGTAAAACGCAACCAATAGTAACTTAATACGGCCCCGTCCACTATCGTAACCGAATCCTGCCTTCCCTTGACTACCAGCTTTCAGAAGTCTATTCAGATTTCGCGCCAGTCGCGTAAGTGGCGATAGTAGTGCTAGTATGAGGATGTACATAAGGTTTGCTGTAACTACACGCTGTAATGGTCATGAGCGTTTGTTGCCTTTGAGATTGGAAATATTGAGTTGGCTTTCCTCAAGAATGTCTTTAGGGTGACGAAGACGCCATTATCAGCACCTCACCGAGTTTTGAACGAGATCGTGTGATACGGCTACGAGAAGATGGATGTTCCTTCTGCGATATTGCAGAACGACTTGGCAGAAGTGCAGCCACTGTACATGATTGCTCACAGCGGTGGTTACGACAATGTACGGTCGCAAGAAGACCGCACTCTGGACGGCCACGTGGCACTGCCGAGAGGAAAGGCCATCGTGTTCGGCGAATGGCTCTGGTGCATCGTACTGCACCTGCAGTAGCAATCTGCGCAGCGGCGCAACTGAATGTTACAAATCGGTTTCTTCAAGGACACCTCGGAGCCAGACGCCTTGTAGCGTGCATTCCACTGACCGCAAACCACTGTCATTAGCGACTTTAGTGGTGCCAAGAGAGAACTCATTAGAAGGGAAGTTGGAAGTCTGCTGTGTTTCCTGATGAAAGCTGGTTCTGCCTCGGTGCCAGTGATGGCCGTGTGCTGGTTAGGAAGCGGCCAACTGAGGGCCTGCAAACCAATCTGTCTGCGTGGTAGACACACTGGACCTGCACCTGCAGTTATGCTCTGCAGAATGTCAACAAGTTGTCTTGGCGTACTCGATCGCTGGGCTTGTCTCCTGACGACAACTTCAGCATCATCCACAAACCTCTTTAACCGTCCCTGCATTGACCGACGAAGTGCGACAGGCATGGAACTCCATCCCACAAACTGACATCCGCCACCGGCACAACGCAAAGCAAGCACATTTGCATGCTTGCAATCAATAGTCTGGCGGCTACATCGGTTATTAATGCACCAGTATTTCACATTTTTAATGGATTAGTTCGTACTTACATTAAACTGTGATCCTTTAATGTTAATTACTTAAATATGTTACCCAGACAAATGTATTCCCGAAATTTCATTACTCTAAATTAATTATTTCCTGCTGTTGCGATTTTTTTTTGATTTATCTATAAGAAGCTCTTTATGGATTAAGCACATCTCAAGATGCGCAATATTTGCCGAAACCGGTAATGTGAGTATTCGTTTATATAACTAAGGGATCTTTAACGTAATAAATCGTTATTCAAACCATGTCATCTGCTTGTATTTTCTCTGTCCTTGGTTCCCTTTCCTTAGATGCTCACGGCACGAGCACGTCAACAGCCTATGTGCTCAAGTGTTTCCCAATTGCTCGGTTCCAAGAGCCGGACTGTAACAATCTTCCCTTTTTCAATTTTGGAAATTTGTGGTTACGTCTTATGGGACTAAACTGCTAAGGTAATCGGTCCCTAAGCTTACGCATTACTTAATCTAACTTAGACTAACTTACGCTAAGGACAACACACACATCCATGTCCGAGGGAGGATTCGAACCTCCGACGGGGGCAGCCGCACGGACCGTGACAAGACGCCCAAGACCGCACGTCTACCCCGCGCGACTCCCTTTTTCAAAGCCGATTATGTCAGTGGATGTCCCACTTGCGGTTTGTATTGATGCTGCGATGGTTTCCCATTTGTCTGCTCCGCTTACTTCTCTTACCACGCCACGTGGCCACAACGCCAGCAGACTGCATTCATTCACGGGGTGGGGAGCGGTCATAATGTTTTGGATTATAAGTTTACATTTTGCTTTCTTTTTTCTGTTATTCGCAAGAAATTAAGCCGATTCTTTTCTGTGACGTCGACTTCGGCTTTCTCCAGTAGTGAAGATGGATGCGAACCGTGACAGAACAGTGAAGAAATAGTGTGCTCAAACGTCTCTATGTCGCTACCTCGTACAGCCCTTGCGCTCATATTGCAGCGTAAAAGATCCTTCTCAAATTTGTTTTATAGACGACTTTTATAAATCTTTGATCGTGTATTACGATTTTTTTTTCATGTCAATCGTAAAAGACCAGCTGGGTTCCCACGTTGATCGGATATATACTTGTATTTATTCCAACCTCCTGTCAGTTCATCTCCTGCTCCACCATCCCTGTGTCAGTCTGCTCCTCCTTAAGCTGCCCACCGTGCAACTCCTCCTCACCATCTAATTCCATCTCTCCTCCCCCTCTCTTTGCCAATCTCCTTTCCCCCTCTAACTGTCCATCACCTCCTCCCCTAACTATCCATCTCCCCCCCCCCCCCCAATCTGCCCCTCCGTCCATTTCCTCCTCTCCCTCTGTATGTTTTCTGCTCTACCCCTCTCTCTGGCTATCTCTTCCTCACCCTGTCTCGGTCTTTACTCTGTCCATCTCCTCCTCTCCCCTCTCTCTGTCCATATCCGCCTCCCCCATCTCTGTCCATCACTTTCTCCTCCTCCTCCTCCTCCTCCTCCTCCTCCTCCTCCTCTTGTCTGTGCCTATCTTCTCCTTTTTCCCTGGCTACCTCTTCATCTCCTCTTCCCCTCTATTTCCACGTTGTCACGCTCGCCGCAATAGGAGGCTGATGGTTCTTGCCTCAACATTATTACTTTCCACATCTTAACTGATTTGTGTGCCAAATTTGAAAGAAACCGTTTCAGGAGTTTAGGATGAGTTTTTTACCTGTGACTTTGCCCATATATACACATGTCTAGAATATCTGATATATATTTAAAATACTGCATTTGTAGACGTACTTCACCTTGTCTAGAGAATTTCACGTTGGAGTTTCTTTTTTTATGCGCTCAGTGTTTATGGCGTATCATTTAAATTTCACGGGTCTCAGTGTTCATGACGGCATATATCTTAAAATAGAATCATGCAGTGATGCAATGTTTCTGGTACATTCAGTGGTATACGATAATACTGTCTGCAAAATGCGTCACGAATACAGTTAGTAGAAAGAAGTAAAACGTCATACTTCATGCTGAGGTCTTACTGCTCTAATTCTAAAACTTGGATTTGTCAAAAAACTTCTTACAGTGTAATACTGACCTTATCGAACTGCAGAAAGGGATCGATCAAACACCTTGGCGCACTGTTTTCCAGTCCTGTATAAACGTTGGAATATTACAAGTGGCCGTTATACGTCCTCAATTCCCAAGTCGACGCATCCTCCCTTTTTTGAGCAACGGAATCACGAGAGTTATTTTCCCTCTATCTGTGGTCAAATAAGACCAGTGATGGCTTGCTGAATCTACATTCAGTTTTACGCGGCAGGCCTATTATAGTAGACTCTAAACAACCGGCCATGTAGGTGTGTGCGTCTATACTTAATACATAGGTCCAAAGCATTAGTCCAAAAACGAAAATTTTTCTGCGCTAGCAATTGGCATTGCTCACAGTAATGTGACACAAGGGAGATACTAGCCAGTGGTCGTCAAACGTTTTTACATAAGAGCCGATGATGACAATGTAGACAACACGTCGGGCCGCATAGGAAGGCGGAGTGGGTGGGATGGGATGGGGGTCGGAGGGCGGGGGGACACCCATTGAGAAATCCAGTTTTGATCAAACCATTGTTATTGATAGAAGCTTACCAGTTATACAGTTTGAATCTACACATTTTGAGGCCATTTCCATCGTAACAGGGCCCCATCCTGGTTTTTCTGATTTCTGGGCACATTTTCTTGATATCTTAATGCCTTTCTATCTGAAACAATACCAAGCGCCTGCAGCAGACCGTTTGCAATCAGACTTTTGTATCAGGCCAAACAGAACAGACGGTTTTAAATAATATAACTATATTAATTCAAAATTGCCACAAAGCGATAGAATGGCGGAAGATAGCTTCGTATATAAAAGAACTTAGCAGTCAGTTTGATCCTTGTAATGTGAATGTTTTAGGAAAGTAACTAACTCTTATTGGCGTAAGCTTCTTGGCTACTGTTCCTGATAAATAGTGTGCCAGCACCGAATTCTGCCTGTTTACATTTATCTGTATTTGAATACTCTTGCCTGTACCAGTTTTTTTGGCGCTTCAGTGTACTTACTATTTGGAAAGAAAAACTGTGGGGGTAAGAACCACTAGACTGCTATTTGGGTTGAGGTGATAACTTGGAAAGAGAACATGGGGAAGAGGAGAGGAGACAGAGAGAAAAGGAAGAGATGGACAAAGAGAGAGAGAGAGAGAGGAGGATGAGGAGGATAAAATGGACATAGAAAGGAATATGATGAGGTTCAAAAATGGCTCTGAGCACTATGCGACTCAACTTCTGAGGTCATCAGTCGCCTAGAACTTAGAACTAATTAAACCTAACTAACCTAAGGACATCACACACAGCCATGCCCGAGGCAGGATTCGAACCTGCGACCGTAGCGGTCACGCGGTTCCAGACTGAAGCGCCTTTAACCGCACGGCCACACCGGCCGGCTGTGATGAGGTGGAGAGAGAGGGAACTGGAGAAGGACTTCGAGATGAGGGATGAAGAGACTGACAGAGAGAGGGCGACGAGGAGATGGACAAAATGAGGAAAGGGGAGAAAATTGACTTTGAGGTCGTGAGGAAATGAGAGGGGTGCAGAGGGACAGAGCAGGTGGCGGGGGGAGGAAATTACGGACCCAGAGAGGGGAAGAAGGACAGAGAGAGAGAGAAAGAGAGAGAGAGAGAGAGAGAGAGAGAGAGAGAGAGAGAGAGAGAGGAGAAGGCAGACAATGGGTGGAGGTAGAGACTGACAGAGGAGATGGCTTTAAATGGCTCTGAGCACTATGGTACTTAACTGCTGAGGTCATCAGTACCCTAGAACTTAGAACTACTTAAACCTAACTAACCTTAGGACATCACACACATCAATGCCCGGGGCAGGATTCAAACCTGCGACCATAGCGGTCGCGCGGTTCCAGACTGAAGCGCCTAGAACCGCTCGGCCTCACTGGTCGGCGACAGAGGAGAAGGAGGAAATGAAGGGGAAGAGGAGATACAGGGGGGGAAGAGGAGATACAGGGGGGAAGAGGAGATACAGGGGGGAAGAGGAGATACAGGGGGGAAGAGGAGATACAGGGGGGGAGGAGGAGATACAGGGGGGAGGAGGAGATACAGGCGGGGGGAAGAGGAGATAGTGCGGGGGGGGGGGTAGAGGAGATAGAGGAGGATGGAGGTGATGTACCCAGAAAGGGAGGCAGAGAATGACGTAGGGAGGTGAAGACTAGATAGACAGGGAGTGAGGAGAGAAGGATATATACAGAGGGTAAGTTGGATATGGGCTAATAGAAGACTAGAGTAAGTACATACTCAGACCATGCCAGGTAATCAGCTAGTAATATGTACTGGGGCACAGAGGATATAATCATTGAGACAGGGAAGAACGACACTATGTGTTTGCGGCGATGGACTAAGGAAAAGAAAAAGTGGAACAGTGGCCTGTCTGCACGTCAAGTCTGATCGCTTGTGCGATTTGAAGTGTGGCTTGCACTACCAGAGACGGCGTCGCTGCAGTGCTGCCTCTTCTCAGATGCGTCACAGCGTACGTAGGGCGGTTGCAGCTGGCCACGGCCTGCGTCTGGTGCATCCGCGAAGGACGAAAGTTGTCGCGGAACCCGTTCCGGCCGCGGAGTTCCCCCACCCACTCCGATCTGCCCCTCCTGGTCCGACCGCTCCGTCTCCTCTTTCTGGTGCGGCGCTCCTCTTTTTTGGCGAGACACCGGCGCAAGAAAAGACCAGCCGTAACCGTCGGCTGCACTCCGACCAACCAGGGCCAGTCGCGCGTCCATTTAAAGCAGCAACGGCACGGCCGACATTCGAACCTCCAACGACCGTTGTGGCTGCTCTACCATTGATTGCAATGGGAAAGAGCCGCCGTGTTCCTACAGCAATGCCGAATCGACGTGGTCTTGCATCTGTGGCGTAACTGCCATAGCTGCGCCCCTCACGCCTCCCCCATTTAACACTACAATTCTCCAAATTTTCCTGTGCAGATTTAGTAAATGTTATGTAATTTAATAAAAATTGACAGCTGTTGGAAAACATTACATAAATGAACTATGTTGATGAAAAATAATGCACAAAACTAATTAAATGTATCATTGTAGTATATACGATGGCTATTCTAAAAACATGGTCCGATCGTTGGCGATATTGAAACCACAGGGAATATGAAAACTGTTTTATTTGCAACAATTTGCTACATCTTCCAGCTACTTCTCTACACAGTCGCCGTTCCGACTTAGACACTTTCGTAGCGTTGTACCAACTTTTCAGTGCCCTTTCATAGAAGGCAGCCACCTGTGCTTTCCACCACTTCTCTACGCTCTTCTGCAGTTAGATGTCTGTACCAAAATGTTGCCTACATAGGCAGTGGTTCATGTGAGCAGAGATGGACATCAGAGGGAGCTAATGCCAGGCTGTATGTTGGGTGACCAGACACTTCCCATAGAAAATGCTGCAAGTGCGTCCTCATTGCCCTGGAGTGCGCAGTCGAGAACTATCATGAAGAAAGAAATGCATGCCAGGTACGTTATGTGGGGTCGTACGAAATCTGTCGAAACCACGCAGCTCGCACCCATATTTGGCGGGACTTGGTCTAGGCATCTTTATATTCTGTGTGCTCAGAACTGAGAATAGCAACGTGACGCGATCGACGGCATTCGAGAGACACTGCCAAACCCATTTGTGTGGATTTTCACTGTCGTTTACACTTCACGACCTATAGGGAATTACTTTCCGGATATTGTTGTTGTTGTTGTGGTCTTCAGTCCTGAGACTGGTTTGATACAGCTCTCCATGCTATTCTATCCTGTGCAAACTTCTTCATCTCCCAGTACCTACTGCAGCCTACATCCTTCTGAATCTGCTTAGTGTATTCATCTCTTCGTCTCCCTCTACAATTTTTACCCTCCACGCTCCCCTCCAATACTAAATTGGTGATCCCTTGATGCCTTTAAACTGGGTTTCCCAACCTTTTCAGCTGGCGGACCCCTTCTTCAGTCGAAAATCCATGGCGGACCCCTAGTCAGTCGAGAACACAGTGAATTTCAGAGGGAAAGCCATGGGAACTGAAAGCTTCTTAATGCAAGTGCCATGTTCCCAATGACCCCCCCCCCCCCCCGAAGTATTAATAGTCTTTGGTTTAGAAATGAATGAAAACAACTTGAAGGTCAAAAATCGACTTATGAAATAGGTAGTGCACTGACAAAGCAAGTTTAACATTTAATGATGCCTGGGGCCGCATACGTGCCAGAGAGCGCTGTGATTGGTCGACAAAGCTCGCTCCGCTCACGTGTAAAAGGTTTCAGCGCATCTAGCGCCGTGAGCCGGCTCACAAAGGACCCCCGTATTGTTGCGAAACAGTCGATCAGAGAAGCCGCATTCTCCGGCACTAAACTGTGTACACGTTCTCACTTAGGAACCGCAAAGGCTGCTTGGGATACGACCTGAAGTAAAAGTACACGTTTTTCACACGAAGAAAAGTGATGAATTTGATTTTCACATTTTTATTCAATAATTTTACTCATTATTTTACACGATTTGGTGAAACGTGGCCGCGGACCCCCTAGAAAGAGCCGGCGGACCCCTAAGGGGTCCGCGGACCACACGTTGGGAAGCCCTGCCTTAGAATATGCCCTACCAACCGATCCCTTCTTCTAGTCAAGTTGTGCCACAAATTTCTCTTCTCTCCAATTCTGTTCAATACCTCATCATTAGTTATGTGATCTACCCATCTAATCTTCAGCATTCTTCTGTAGCAGCACATTTCGAAAGCCTCTATTCTCTTCTTGTCTAAACTATTTATCGTCCACGTTTCACTTCCATACATGGCTACACTCCATACAAATACTTTCAGAAACGACTTCCTGATACTTAAATCAATACTTGATGTTAACAAATTTCTCTTCTTCAGAAATGCTTTCCTTGCCAATGCCAGTCTACATTTTATATCCTCTCTACTTCGACCATCATCAGTTATTTTGCTCCCCAAATAGCAAAACTCCTTCACTACTTTAAGTGTCTCATTTCCTAATCTAATTCCCTCAGCATCACCCGACTTAATTCGACTACATTCCATTATCCTCGTTTTGCTTTTGTTGATGTTCATCTTATACCCTCAAGACACTGTCCATTCCGTTCAACTGCTCTTCCAAGTCCTTTGCTGTCTCTGAAAGAATTACAATGTCATCGGCGAACCTCAAAGTTTTTATTTCTTCTCCATGGATTTTAATGCCTACTCCGAACTTTTCTTTTGTTTCCTTTACTGCTTGCTCAATATACAGATTGAATAACATCGGGGAGAGGCTACAACCCTGTCTCACTCCCTTGCCAACCACTGCTTCCCTTTCATGTCCCTCGACTCATAACTGCCATCTGCTTTCTATACAAATTGTAAATAGCCTTTCGCTCCCTGTATTTTACCCCTGCCACCGTCAGAATTTTAAAGAGAGTATTCCAGTCAACATTGTCAAAAGCTTTCTCTAAGTCTACAAATGCTAGAAACGTAGGTTTGCCTTTCCTTAATCTTTCTTCTACGATAAGTCGTACGGCCACTATTGCCTCACGTGTTCCAACATTTCTACGGAATCCAAACTGATCTTCCCCGAGGTCGGCTACTACTAGTTTTTCCATTCGTCTGTAAAGAATTCGCGTTAGTATTTTGCAGCGGTGTCTTATTAAACTGATAGTTCGGTAATTTTCACATCTGTCAACACCTGCTTTCTTTGGGATTGTAATTATTACATTCTTCTTGAAGTCTGAGGGAATTTCGCCTGTCACATACATCTTGCTCACCGGATGGTGGAGTTTTGTCAGGACTGGCTCGCTCAAGGCCGTCAGTAGCTCTGATGGAATGTTGTCTATTCCCGGGGCCTTGTTTCGACTCAAGTCTTTCAGTGCTCTGTCAAACTCTTCACGCAGTATCGTATCTCCCATTTCATCTTCATCTACATCCTCTTCCATTTCCATTATATTGTCCTCAAGTACATCGCTCCTGTATAGGCCCTCTATATACTCCTTCCACCCTTCTGCTTTCCCCTCTTTGCTTAGAACTGGGTTTCCATCTGAGCTCTTGATATTCATGCAAGTGGCTCTCTTTTCTCCAAAGGTCTCTTTAATTTTCCTGTAGGCAGTATCTATCTTGCCCCTAGTCAGATAAGCCGTCACATCCTTACATTTGTCCTCTAGCCATCCCTGCTTTTCCGGATAGCCCTCGTAAACCGCAAGTTCCATACACTTTCTAAAGACACTGAAAGTTGTATGTAGCAGCTGTTGTACATTGATTTGAGTATGAATTATTGTATAAAACATCTTTTTCTTCTTCTTCCCCTTCTCTTCTATCTTCTTCTCCTCCATCCTCTTCCTCTTGTTCTCCATCCTCTTCGTCTACCTAACCATTAATGGATGTTGACGGCAACACGACGCCTCTTTATTCAATGAACCGCAGTACGTAGTACGAGGGAAATTCAGTAATTAAAGAAACAGACTGATGTAGTAAAGAAACTGTATTTTTACAAAATGACACTTAGTACCGCTGAACATAGTCCCCACCAATATTAATACATGTTTCCCAACGATGAACTGGTCTTTTCATATCTAATGCAAAGAAGCCACTTTCCCACAAGTTTTTTGACCTCCTCGTTGTTGCTGAATTTTTTCTGCATAATGCGTCCTTTGAGTGGGCCAAATCAATAAAAATCCGAGATAGCCAAATCTGCGTTGTAGGGAGGACGAGGTGGTGTTTCCAAACCCATTTTTTCAGTGTTTTCTTGCGTTATCTGGGCGATGTGAGGGTGAGCATTTTTGTGTGGCAAACGGCAGTATTACGCCCTTTGTTTGAGACTGCGACGTTTTTCTCTTATTGCTGGCTTTACTTTGTTCATCATCATGTCTGAGTAGTTGGCATTATTTATTGTACGCTGATTTCCCTAATAATTCCAAAAGACGATACCATGAGCATCCCAAAAGACAGTCAACGTAACTTTTTCCGTTGATGCTTGCAATGTCAATTTCTTGCGTACGGGTGAGCTGGTGTGCTCCCATTCTACGTTTTGTCTTTAGGACTCTGATTCAGAATGGTGAACCTAAGTTCCATCACACGTTAAACTCTCGTTTAGGAAAGGCTCGCCGTTTCTTACACTCAAATCTGTACGCTCTTGGAGCTAGTTTCATTGTGTTATTGCATCAACTCTTTCGGGACCCATCTTGTACCTGTTTTGCTGTATCTGAGCTTATTACTGATAATGTTATGAACTGTGAAAACATTTACTGCAACTGTTTTTGCTATATTTTCAACTGTAGCACATAGACCTGCACGAATAACGTCGTAAGTACGGGTTGCAAACGAAAGTGTTGACACCAAGCGGCGTGTCGGTGACAGATTCGGCCATTTGGACTGTTCTACCCACACATAAAAATTTCCTCTGTTCAGACAACTTTCTCCACATCGTAATATCATTCGAGCATAGATTATAGACGGTTTTTCATCTTCACAAAGCTAAAAACGGAACACTGAATGTTGTTCAACCAATGTGGAAACTTCAAGCGGACACGCCATCATTAAATGCAATATTGAGTTTATCAACATAAGTTTTTATCTGTCAGCTGTTCTCAGCTCATCTCAGTGATGCCAGCCTAAAGCCATGAAACTATTCCTACAAACTCTTTCATTTGTACACTAATTTGTCTCTTTAATTGTTGAATGTTCCTCATAGTTTATGTGCTATTGGTGATCCTATCCACAGGTTTATGGTATCTAGTTATGACATTTTTCTTCTCCCTTCTCTTCTTTTACCCACAGTATTCCCTTTCAATATCACTTGCAGAATCAGATGTTTGGCGTTTCGTAAGGTATGTCTTACGTACGCAGTTTATCTACTTTTAAATGTTGTTAACATTTTTTGCTGTTTGTGTATTCTTTGCACAACTTTGTCGTTACTTTCTCTTGCTTCTGCGGTAAATCATATTTCAAAGCCCTCGATCTTCCTTCCTGCTGTCATATTTAGTGTACATCCTGCGGAACGCCCTAAGGATACAGACCAGGCGTAGCATCTTACAAATCGAACTTTCAGATTCAAGTCTAGGTCTGTGCTTGTGATAATTTTCGTAAGTTTTATGAACGGGTTACCGGTGTTCTCTAAGCTACATTTTATCTTTTCGTCTGATTTCCAATCTTCACAGAGCCACGTTCCAATTACTTAAACTTGTAAACTCCATGTATTACCGAGACAGTGAATCGCACATTTGCATTTGTGAAGGAGTCGGGCTGCCGCGTGAAAATCATAAAATGAACTTTCCTGGTGTTAATATTTAGGCACATATTACTGCTGTATTCTCCTACTGTTGTTGACGATCATCTAAACTTTCAGCAACCAGTACTGTATCATCAGCACAGCGAATATTGTTACGAAGATTCCGCTGACCTATATCAACAAGTACTTCCTGAAACATACTCCGAGAACAAATTGAATAAAGAATCTTCCATACATTTTAACCAAGCCGATGGCTTCGTTGTCAAACTTAACCTATGTTGTCTAAAAACGCAGTGAGATCAGGCCGCGAAAGGCCCAACGGGACCGGGGGCCGCCGTGTCATCCTCAGCACACAGGCGTCACTGGATGTGGAAACTCAGGAGCTATTAATTTCATTAATTTATTTATTTCATTAACATTACAGAGTAACCACCGCCTTCAAATGTTCGGATGCTTCTGAATATAACAGCACGGACTTCTTATTGTTACAATCTTATTGGTATGCAGTTGATACTGCTTTTTTAAAAAATAATATATAGAACATTATATGTAAAGATTTCTCTGAGTTTACAACGAATGCTTAACAATTGTAAAAATGGTTCCATATAATTTGTTACTACCTATTTGATGAGAATATAATTTATATAATGCAAATGTCAAAGAAAATTAAAAAAGGAAATGTAATACAATGAGTGTGGTGAAAATAATTTGCAGCATGTAGAGGAACGTGATATGCTGTATTTGGATGTGTAATATAGTCTAAGTAGCATGTTGGTTGATAATGACCTATTTCTACCTATTTCAGATGAGAAGTTCTCGGTACAACCTCGAGCTATTCTCATCTGAAATGGTTTGTGCTAATGGATGTTTAAACAGGTTATACAGATTAAATGCGGACTGAGCACTTCATACATGGAATAAATGAATTTTAATTTTTCATGGTAAATACACTTATGTTTGCACTTCGTTAGTAGAAATAGAATACAGTTCATTGCTACTTGAATGCATTATTCCTTAAATAACTTAATACATTACTGATATATAAAATTCATTGATTGTAGCTCTTGAACAGAGAAGAGAATATACTTCTGTCAGCACACAGTACGACAAGCTATATACACTACTGGCAATTAAAATTGCTACACCAAGAAGAAATGCAGATTATAAATGGGAATTCAATGGACAAATATATTATACTAGAACTGACATGTGATTACATTTTCACACAGTTTGCGTGCATAGATCCTGAGAAATCAGTACCCAGAACAACCACCTCTGGCCGTAATAAAGGCCTTGACACGCCTGGACATTGAGTCAAACAGAGCTTGGATGGGGTGTACAGGTACAGCCGCCCATGCAGCTTCAACCACAGTTCAACCACAGTTCATCAAGAGTAGTGACTGGTGTATTGTGACGAGCCAGTTGCTCGGCCACCATTGACCAGACGTTTTCAATTGGAGAGAGATATGGAGAATGTGCTGGCCAGAGCAGCAGTCGAACATTTTCTGAATCCAGAAAGGCCCGTACAGGACCTGCAGCATGTGGTCGTGCATTATCCTGCTGAAATGTAGGGTTTAGCAGAGATCGAATAAAGGGTAGAGCCACGGGTGGTAACACATCTGAAATGTCCACTGTTAAAAGTGCCGACAAATGCGAACAAGAGGTGACGTGTAACGAATGGCACCCCATGACATCACGCCGGGTGATACGCCAGTATGGCGATGACGAATACACGCATCCAATGTGCGTTCACCGCGATGTCGCCAAACACGGATGCAACCATCATGATGCTGTAAACAGAACATGGATTCATCCGAAAAAATGACCTTTCACCATTCGTGCACCCAGGATCCTCGTTGAGTACACCATCGCAGGCGCTCCTGTGTGCGATGCAGCGTCAAGGGTAACCGCATCCACGGTCTCCGAGCTGATAGTCCATGTTGCTGCAAACATCGTCGAACTGTATGCATTTCTGCTCCTTACACGAGGCATCACAACAACGTTTCACCTGACAACGCCGGTCACCTGCTGTTTATGTATGAGAAATCGGTTGGAAACTTTCCTCATGTCAGCACTTTGTAGGTGTCGCTACCGGCGCCAACCTAGTGTGAATGCTCTGAAAAGATAATCATTTGCATACCACAGCATCTTCTTCCTGTCGGTTGAACACTATACTTTAAACACTATACAATCTGTCGTTGGAGAGGAAGATCCTAGAAATAAAAGTTGTTCGAGCCTTCTTCTCCCAAACGACATTACCTTATTCCTACAGTCTTCGTTTGTGGTGCTGGTATTCATTTGTTTTACGATTGTTGTGTTGTTTGTGACTGTGTTGTGGCATGCACAGCCATGCAGTGTTGGTTGTGATCCCCTTACACGTTGATCCCTTCTGAGTCATGTTCACTTAGTGTTTCTCGGTTTCGGAATCTGTGGTCGTGTTTGTGTCTTCCCATGTGGTTCGTTGTGTTGTTTGTGCTTGTCTACGCCTCCTTCCAAATGGGTTTTGGCGCTTGTATTCTTCGTGCAAAATGTTCAATACAATATCGGCTACGCTATTTATTGTGTTCCGGTCATCGGGGTTACATATTATTCTTCCGATGTCATGGATGTTCTGTATAGATCTCACTTGTGCTAGCGTGTTGCACAGCAGTGTGACATGTTCTGGTGTCCCACTTTCTGCGCATATGCATACTTCATCGTTAGTTAGTCCCATACGGTTTAAATGTACCGGATACGGTCCGTGGCCTGTCACGAATTGGACCATCCCCCGGCTTAAGTCGACATCTTTCAGTTGTAGTATTTTGCTTACATCAGTAAAGAAAGAGTGTACTCGACGACCCTTGTCGGACGCATCCCACCCTCTCTGCCATGTGTGAATCCGCCATTGTTTTATTTGTGTTTTGTTCATAATGGTAGTTCCCGTAATTTCGGTGACTTTATCGAGCCTGTCCGTCTTAAGCCAGTAAAGTGCAGCTCTATGACGTATTGTTATGTCTATAGAGCAGGTCCCCATCACAGCGCAAAGTGCCTCTAGTGACGTGGTGTTGAAGGCTCCGCTCATTCTCAGGAGTGCGCTTCGCTGACTTCGTCTTGGAATTGTCTTGTTAGTCTGTATGTTCAGTCTGTGAGCCCAAGCACTTGCCGCGAAGCAAGCCATGGATTCAAACATCGCAATGTGGTAGGTCCTTATCGTCTGAACAGGTAAATCTGTGTTTCGTCTTGCTAGTTTGTGCATAACTTTGGAGGCTTTGTCAATTGTCAGTTTCATATGGTGGTCTATTTTTCGTCTAGATGCAGTCCGAGATAACGTGTGGCTTGCTTCCTCTGTAAGCTTGTATTGTCTAATTTTAGAATTGGATTCCTCTGTAGTGTCCCTCTGAGCAGTAAATATACCGTTTTGTTGGGAGCTATTTTTAAATTATTTTCTTTCCACCAACTGTTAATTTTCTGAAGCAGTTGCGTGTCTTTTGTCCCTCGTGCTGCTCTCGAGTTGGCTGACGCCACTACGAGCAGGTCATCTGCCTAAGCCGCCACACTTCCTACCCCATCGTCACTGTCCAGGGTGTTCAGCAAGGGCTCGATTGCGGACTCCCAGAATATTGGTCCGCAGATCGATCCCTGGGACATCCCTATGTTATTCTCTTGACAACCTTCCGTGTACCGCCACTCTTCCTGCAATAGTCGAGGAAGCTATTGTAGAGGGAAGCTGACAGCCTCATTTTCCTTAACGTAGCGAAGAGGGACGACCACCACAAGTTGTCGAAAGCCCCGGCTATGTCGATTAGTATGGCGGCCACGTATTTGTCGCTGATGCTATTTGTAACTGTCAGTGCTTGGTTGCACGGCGTCTTCTATTGATCTACCTTCCCTGAAGCCGAATTGCTGGGGCGTTAGACCGAGGAGGCGTTTGTGCGATTGTAAACGGTCACACAGGAGCCTTTCATGTACCTTGCCGAGATTGTTTAAGAGACAGATTGGTCGGTACGTTTTGGGGTCTGTTGGCTCTTTGTCTTGTGATTTCCTGATTATTACTACAGTACATTAGCAGTTTTCCACAGGTTTGGAATTCTGCCTGTTAGTAGTGCCTCGTTGAACATGTTAGTAAGAAAAGGTGTGATTTGTGTTACTGTTTGTTTTAGTGTTTCTGAAGTATTTTGTCTGGGCCGAGAGCTTTGCGGTTTTTAAGCCTGTTGATTGTCATCGCGACTATTTCTTGCGCGAATGGCATGGTTCCACTGTCACTGATGTATGGTTGCCTCAAGCTCTCTCTTAGGTCAGCGCCGTGTCACTCCTCTTGTGTGGAGTCGTCATCTGGGAGGAGCGTGTTCAGGAGATATTCTGCTGTGCTGCTCCATCCTCTGGTCATTGTGCCGTCAGCTTGTTTTAGTGTTGACAGAACTGTCGGTGTCGTAACTAGTTCTGTCTCTATCTTGAATGGTTGTCCCCAGACGTCGTTCTGTATCTGGGTTTTTACAAAATTGGTCCAGTAGTCTTGCCTTGTTCTCTTTAGTTGTTTTTGGTATATCTGTTTAGCGTCACGATACAGGTCCAGTCTTGTCAGTCTTTCAGGAACTGTCTTTGCTTGTTGGTAGTACTTACTTTTGTCTCGTGAACTCTTCCTTAGTCTTGCTAGTTCTGTCGACCGCTGTTGTTTCTGTCCCCACCCAGTTTTTGCCTGTGGTATAGCTGGTTCCTGTGCTCTTTATAGGATATATGTCAGTACATGTCTTCTGTAATCTATACTGCCTTGAACAGCGTGTAATGACGACACCTCAACAACATCTCGAACTTTTTGCCAGTCGGCTCTTCCTATGACTAAATGCTGCTGTTCATGGTCCATGTTATGTGTATCGATATATCTGTCAGTAGTTATGACGATTGCGTTGTGGTCGCTGTGTGTGACTAATACCCTCCATGATTTGACTAGTGGAAGAGATTTTGCGTTCCCTAGAGGAAGGTCTATGTTACTTAGACCGTCTCCGCGGTAGGTAGGTGGCTGATCCTCCCTATTCAGTATGAAGAGGCTGCATTCATTTACCACGTTAAGCACTAGTTGCCCACTGTCGCCAGTTCTGAGTTCTGCAAAGGGGATTTTGCGTTAATATCAGTTAAAATGAGCGTCGTGCGATGTCTTTTATTTTGTCTAAGAAAGGTTCTATATCATACGAGTACTGAGCGTAAATATACGACATGAGCCATACATTCTGTCCGTCTGTTATTTCTGGCAATGTGTTCAGAGCAAAACTGGGTGATCTGTGTTATGTAAGTAGGCTGTTTATGTTTTCTTATTGGTAACGCCACCTCTGTATGAAAATCACTGGCTGTGCTGTGTGCAGTCTGTGGCTGCTTTGCATTGTTGTAATACTCGCCATTGTAGTGTTAGGCAGCTGGATGTGAACAGCGCGTAGCGTTGCGCAGTTGGAGGTGAGCCGCCAGCAGTGGTGGACGTGGGGAGAGAGATGGCGGAAGTTTTGAAATTGAACTGCTATATATATTAAGATTATTAAGGTAAATACAGTGTTTGTTCTCTATTAAAATCTTTCATTTGCTAACTATCCCTATCAGTAGTTAGTGCCTTCAGTAGTTTGAATCTTTTATTTAGCTGGCAGTAGTGGCGCTCGCCGTATTGCAGTAGTTCGAGTAACGGAGATTTTTGTGAGGTAAGTTATTTGTGAAAGGTATAGTTTAATGTTACTCAGGGCCATTCTTTTGCAGGGATCTTTGATAGTCAGATTGCGTTGCGCTAAATAATATTGTGTGTCAGTATAAGCACAGTCGTGTATAAATTGTTCTAAGGGGACGTTTCATATGTCGACCCTTAGCCGAGGATACCTCACTGGAATCTTCTGATTTTTTCTTGTAGTTTGTGCATTTAGTGTAGCTTTTGTTTATTGCTAGCGCGTAATTGTAGAGAGAATCTCCTTTGTAGTTGCAGTCTTTCATTGTTGTACTGTAAAACAGTTGTGGCATGCATGTAGATTTGCACAAAGTATTTCGCAGCTACACTTGCAATTAACTAGATATTATTTTCAGTGCTATGTTAGTGTGTTCTCTTATTTTTGCTATTCAAATTGTGCTTTTCTGTGTTATCGTGTGAAATATTGTACAATAATGGCGTGTGAAAAACGTAACACTAGGCTCCAAAGCAAACTGAAAAATAATAGTGACGACGAGCGTAGCTTATCAGCACCACTGTGCAGTGAATTAACAGACATTCGAAGTAGTAATTTGGTAACTGTGCATAGGGAAATGGAGCGGGCGGCAAACAATGGCGTAGGCAGTGAAACAATTAGTGAACAGGGAAGCATTATCGATCGATCGGTCAGCAACAGCTCGCCTCAGGAATCCGAAATGACAGAACACAATACTGCAAATACTGTAGACTTCGGTTTTGGGTCCTCACCGTTTTCTCAAATGAGTCAAGAGACATTTTCAGCTTGTCAAAATGTGAATGTTGCCGGTGCAAATGCACTGCCGAAAAGCGTAGAGGAACAGATTCCAGGCACTAATGCATTGTTATTACAACTAATGCAACAAATGGAACAAAATCAGAGACAAACACAGCAACAGTTAGACACAATGGGACAAAATCTTCAAAAGTTAGACACAGTGGAACAAAATCTTAAAAAGTTAGACACAGTGGAACAAAATCTTAAAAAGTTAGACATCACACTTGAACAAACACGTGAAGATTTAACTACTGAGTTACATAACATTGAATCGAAATGTCAAAAAGTCTGTAACGACGTAAAAACAAAAATTCGTGAGCATTTTCAACCTATTTTTTCTCGGCATGAAAATGCATTACAGAATCACGAAGCAGCCATAAAAGAACTGCAAACTATTGTTCATGAAAATCATGAGACCTTGCAAGCTAAAATTGACTCAGTTGCATCTACCGATTTGGTTACGCAACTTTCAAAAACTCTAAAAAACTTAAAGGACACAGTAGATTCGATTTCAACACAAATGGACACTCTGAAACTTGGTTCAGAAAAACACACTGAGGAAATGTGTTCACTATCGGAGAAAGTAGCCGAACTTTCGGATCAGGTCACTAACTTATCTACAAAGGTAGATGATGATCTGAATGACACAAGACCCGTAGCCTTCACTGACACAGAAGAGTATGAACAAATAAGAAAATTCAAACAAAATCAAAATCAAATCAATACACAGTACAAAAGAGAAATCCGGGAAGTACAAGATCAGTTGACGCAGGTGATACAAGAATTACATATTTCAGAGGACACTCGCGCTCCAACACGGAAAGAGGAACTTAGAAATACGGAAAAGCCACAAAATAATAACACAGGGCATTTCGGTAATTATGAAAGGAATTGGCAAGGTGGACCGAATTTTGAGATGGAACCGCCGACACGACGTAACAATGACCGATATGCTATTCGCCAACACGATGATTTTGACTATAAGCTGTTCATTACTACACGTAAATTCAAAACATTTAAGAATTCTGCCAACGACATTCATCCACAAGTGTGGCTCCAGCAATTCTCTCATTGTTTTCCTCCCAACTGGTCATTAGAACACAGATTAGAATTTATGTGTGGCTACTTGGAGAATGAACCAGCTGTAAGAATGCGATCGGTCATTCACGATTGTCACAGTGAAGGAGAATTTTACCATGCGTTCCTCTCAGCATATTGGTCTCAAGCTACACAAGACCGAGTAAAACATAGCATCATTATGATGAAACATTTCGAACAATCTGAATTTTCCAGTCATGTGAAATATTTTGAAGACATGTTGCACAAGAATCAGTACCTGTCAAACCCATACAGCCCCTCAGAACTCATCCGCATTTGCTTAATCAAACTGCCTGAACATTTACGACATATTATTTTAGCAGGACGTTGCAAAGACGACATTGAAGCTTTTCAGGGACTCTTACAAGAATTAGAAATTGACACAGACAGTCGCCGGATGCGAAAACAGGAAAACAATCACTACAGGTCATATCCGTCACAATTCTGTGATGACAGAAACAATAACTGGACACGACAATTCTATTCTTATAACGTAAATCGTAACCAAAACAGACACCACTTGTATGGCAACCACTGGCAGAGTAATAGTTACAGAGAAAGATCGCATTTCCATAGTAATGAATATGACAGAGACAATCATAGAAACAGACAATATGGCAACCAGAACTATTATTATCACGGGAGACAGAATAACGTCAGACACAATGGTCCAGCGCGCAGTTACGATTCTGGGAGAAATTCTCCACCACGTGACCGACACGAAAGAAACTGTGTAAACTACCGACAAAACGACAGACCTGAATTCCATCAGAACTGGCGAGCTTTAAACAGAGCTGGGCCCTCTCGGCAAGGCGAATTTGTGGAAGTTATGCCTCCCAATCCCAGTAACGATGCGCAGCAACAAAGAGACAGACAATGACTCACACCGCAGGCAGCCGCGTGCGCCGGCTGGCTCAGAGAAAAATAACATTGACACTAACCTTGAGCAAAATTCCCGTATTCTTTACGGACGAATACCGCATGATAATTGCATTCAAGTTGAAACTCTGGGTACTGAGAAGAGCAAAAGGTTTACACCACATTTCACATGTAAAACCGTTTATTGAAAGATAATCTGCTTTTTAACTTTGTCTTTGCAATTTTCACTTCACGCTACTTGTACAATTTGTCACACTGAGAAACTGTTACCATGCAACAATGTTTAAAGTTAAATATCCAGTCAAGAACCAAGAGAACTTATTTAAACAGAAATTACGAATGCATTGTTATTGCGAACAGACGACACAGTGTTATTGTGTGTGTACATTCTTGCTTGTTAGTTGCACTATTACGTAACGACTATAAGGCTCACATACTTAGAACATTTACCAGTACTGCTAATGAGATTTTAATGCAACATTTTGGTTTACTTGAAAATACATTCTTGATTTAAGGTACTTTCTGTGAGATACCAGATGACACAGTGGTTAGTTTATATGACAGCTACACGATTATATCACGACGCTACTAATGAGTGACAATTTACAATGTTGCTTTTGCGGTGTATCTGTTTTACATCTGCACAGTTTTTCTGAATTCTTCTGGAAAGCAAAACATGTTTTATCAGTAACTTTTGTGGTATAGCTACAAGGAGACAGCCTTTTCCATAGCACAACAATACGTTACAGCACAGTACTTTCATCATCACAACAATAAGCGTAATAACTAAGATATCTCTACGCCAAACATTTCACTTTTGTTTATCATGAGGTAAGTACATTGGCTTCTGTAGAACTTAGCTTTCGGGAAAAAATAACTACGATACTTCCACAGATCTTACAACAAGATGCACCTTTAGCGCTACAGGACACGCATTTCAGTGATTAATTTTGTACTTGAAACATTTATTTTTAAAGATTTTTGAATTACAAAGAAAGTTTTCCGTGATACATTTCATTTCATTGCTGTAATCTGTAACACCTGAGGGTATAATTACAATAATCCTCAGGGGGGTACACGCTTACTTTGTGTACCATGTGTTTGGCAAGCACAAGGAACCCTAGCTAATATGGTATTTGCTTATACAACTTTACACATCGGTACCATATTTCTCTTAACACACAAATTACACAGCTATCTGATCATTTAACTGAGAGATAAACATTTTTTTTTTACTACATCAGTGACACATGTTTACTCAGTTACACCATTGGATAACTTCACACTTACGAAATTGTATTTTGTCTGTACTTTGTGCACTGTTCATATTTTTTTGGAACCATTGTGATACTATGAGAGCTTTGAATGATATATTTGGTATGAGATCATGATTTTTAAAGTACGTTTGAGGTAGATGACACTACTGAAATGAGCAGAGAATTTCTCTAGGTTTTGAAATTATTGGAGGAAGCTACGACGATTTTGAGATTTGACTGAGGTGTTATGATGTTATTTTTACGACGACGATGTGTATTATGCTGTTGAGGTATGTTTATGTCAATAAGATGATGCTACCATATATGAGGAATGTGATCACGTGTTTATATGTATATGAATAATGAATAGAAGCTAGGGACTCTTGACTTGTGAAAAAGGATGTTGGAAACGAAGAATCGTACTTTAAGAGTTATGAAATGTGTGTAAATGCGTGAATGTATCACAATGCCAGCGAAAATTTTTTTGGACACTGTTATATTCATAAGATTTTGTTTCTACACATTTGCAACGCAAATTCTTGACCTGTGAAATATTTTTATATGAGACTGTCACTGTAGCGGAAACTGCTGTCGTAAATATTTCTGTAAGAAAGTTAAGTGACCACCTGCACGTGCGTCGTCAGCACACAGCTGTGTCAGACACCTGGAGAACTAGCCATTAGGGTGTGCCTTTCCGGAAGCACAGGTAGAAAAAAATAAGGAGGCCTACACTCCCGCTAATGACATTCCTTTGTAGAAAGCATCGCAAAAACGACATGGTCGAACTTGAAAACATATGATTACACTGTGGAGCTTGTAATTTATGATATTTACTAAAATGCCTAATGAAATGATTATAAACATTTTACATCTATTGTCTTTGTAGTTAAGAGATTGCTCATTTTGTTTAATATCTGGTTTCCAGCTGTGTTGCAGCATTAGTTTTATAAAATAAAATGTATTTGCTAATGTGAACACTTTCTATCAACAGATCTATTAAATGATAATTTTGTAATCCACATTCTTTAAAAAAGGAGCACTTGGAAAGGAAAGAACAATAAGAAGGGACTAGTAACAGTAACTGGACCCATAATTTTCTTTTCAAGTACATGGTAATATTTTTTTTACAATATGTTGTTGTGGTGCACCACTTTGATTACATAGACATTAAGATGTGAATATAAATTTCCCTTATCTGCATTGTTGTTTTTACTGTAATATTTTTTCTGCTTGAGCTATGTCATGTTTAGGTATAAGTTGCTGCTGTTTGCCAGGCATAGTGTTATTGAATTTGACTTTGTATTATTCTGTTAAGCCAGTTTTACTAATAATTCATTTTTATTGTTTGCTGCTCATTGCCTTATATTGTTGTAATTTATGCTGCTTGCTTTGCTAATTTCTTAATGCTGCTTGCTTCGCAAATCTGCGTTTTTTTTCATTGCTGTTTATATTAATTGTTTTATGTGATGCTGCATTGCCTCGACCCTTGGTATATATATCTGAGCTCAGTAGATTTAAGTTAGCTTAAGAGGGGTAGACTATATAAGAAACTAACTATGATGACTTGGAAGAAATGTATTGAGAAGCTATATGAAAATGGTTTGGGCGAAAAAGAAGGATACTGTACAGTGGAGAAAAACTATTTTTGACAGAGGATGTGAACAGAATACAGAAAGCATGCTTGGATAGGACTTTTGGAAATATAAAGAACGAAGGGAGATCTCCGAGAAGTAAAGAAAGTTTTGTTTGCAAAATACTGCAGTAAAAAAAGAACCGTGTCCTTTCCTTGTATTATTCCGCTATATGTTTGTGTACCCTTGTGTATTTATGTTTTTCCTGTATTTATATGTTTATCTGATAAGACTTATGTTGTAGAATTTTTCTCATACTAAGCTACATTCACTATGATGAGGAATACTGTTATCCTCAAATATAATTAGCATTAATAATATGTTATTTACTTTGTAAAGATGTTAGACATTATTTATTCTGTTTTGTTGCTCATGTGTAAAGTTGATGTGTCGAAAGTTATTCTGATCTTTTATGTATGAATTTACGTTATATTCCTGTAACACTGATGTATATGTTTATTTCTATTCTTTTGTAAAGCCCCTATTACTACAAATGTTATCTGTGTTATTATGGTTTTAATGATGTATTTTGTACCTTTGTAATTGTATTCTCATGTTATAATATTGTAATTGACACCAGTTAATCAAATTAAGTAACTTGTAACCATTCATTTCACTGCACACATGTCTGTTGGTCATAGTGATGGACAATATGTGAGAAGTAGGGACTGTTAGTGTTTGCACATGTGTTAATAATTCAGCAAGGGACTGGATAACAGCATTGCTGGTTCTAAGGACAATTCCAAAAACTTTGTGAGTGCACAAGTGGTGGTTATGGACTTGCTCTATTATCTGCAAGACTCTTCAATGGTGATGGTGCACCTGCACAGTCGCAATAGATGGCTGCTGGCCATCTCTACAAGGACTACAGTGGGTCTACACCTTTGCTGACTCACCAGTACCATTATTTCTACCAGGACTACAGTTGGTCTGCACCTCTGGTGGACAACCAATACCACAATCTCTACCAGGACTACAGTGGGTCTACTCTGTGATGACCTACCTACCAATATTCGTCAGAACTTCGAATGACTCTGCTGTGGGTTTGCTCCATTGTGGCCCATTACCTGTCAGCATGTCAAGAGTCAGCACTGTCTTTCCGTTGGAAGGACACCACTACTTCTTCAAGACTGCATGGAAATCCACTACTTCTGTGTGCAATTTTTTTTACTAATGAGACTTTGTGAAAAAAAACTGTAATTACTATTATGATGATCAGGACTGTCTTTATGGACTGTGAGAAAATTTAGCTTTTGACCAACATTGTATTAATAAGTGTGTGCATTTGATATCTTTCTTACTGTAATTATGAAAAAATTTTTTAAATCTTTATTGGCCACTGCCCAACAAAATTTGTAAATTTTTTTGTGGGGAGCGTGGGGGCTATGTAAGTAGGCTGTTTATGTTTTCTTATTGGTAACGCCACCTCTGTATGAAAATCACTGGCTGTGCTGTGTGCAGTCTGTGGCTGCTTTGCATTGTTGTAATACTCGCCATTGTAGTGTTAGGCAGCTGGATGTGAACAGCGAGTAGCGTTGCGCAGTTGGAGGTGAGCCGCCAGCAGTGGTGGACGTGGGGAGAGAGATGGCGGAAGTTTTGAAATTGAACTGCTATATATATATTATGATTATTAAGGTAAATACAGTGTTTGTTCTCTATTAAAATCTTTCATTTGCTAACTATCCCTATCAGTAGTTAGTGCCTTCAGTAGTTTGAATCTTTCATTTAGCTGGCAGTAGTGGCGCTCGCCGTATTGCAGTAGTTCGAGTAACGGAGATTTTTGTGAGGTAAGTTATTTGTGAATGGTATAGTTTAATGTTACTCAGGGCCATACTTTTGCAGGGATCTTTGATAGTCAGATTGCGTTGCGCTAAATAATATTGTGTGTCAGTATAAGCACAGTCGTGTATAAATTGTTCTAAGAGGACGTTTCAGTTACTATGAGTTTTTTTTATTAACTACTATTATTGCGGCTTTCGCGTTTGGTGTTCCTGCTATTGTGATGTAATGTGAGAGGAGCCCTGAAATCTTCCCGCCTCGCAGAAAAGTTTCCTGAACGCAGGCGATGTCTGCTTTTGTTTCTTCTAAGAGCCTACCTTATTCCATGTTTACTAGGATACTGCCCTGCCAATTTAGTTGTATTACCTTCAGAAGGGATATCTTGGGTGTGGTTTCTTTAAAATCCAGGAACACACGTCCATGTACTCTCACGAAGTCATTGTATACTTTCTCTCGGTTTAGGCCCTCTCCCTTCGCGCACATGCCTCCCCTAAAAGCTTACATAGTTCTTTGAGGTTAGTTGGCAGATTTTCGACTCTTAGGATCATCCTGTCAGTTCGTTCTGTAGTTGGGAAGCAGATTTTATCTGCGTTTTCATGCTGGGTTCGTATTACAGAGCGAAGAGCAGTTTGAAATATATCCTTGTTTTCTAATCTGCTATGCCGTAGTTTAACTTCCGAGTTTTCGTAGTTTACGTAATTAACGGTATTCAGCTTGAGGTCCTTGGTTGTGTCTGGTTGGTGTTCTTGACTGTTCCTTTGTTGCTCCGATTTCGAATAATTTTGCAGTGCAGCATGTCGTTCCTGCTTTATGGTTTCTGGTAGTACGGAGTTTGATGTGTTTTCGCTGAGCATTTGCGCTGATACTGAATTGTTGTTTTTGATGTCTACCGGGGACTTGTTCGTAGAAGGAGACTGTTCTTTGTCCGTTTCTGGTTGTGTCTGGAGTTGTGCCGGTGCAGGATGTGTCTTTCTGTGCAGCTACACTACTGCCGGCCTCTGATGGCCGAGCGGTTCTAGGCGCTTCAGTCTGGAACCGCGCGACCGCTACGGTCGCAGGTTCGAATCCTGCCTCGGGCATGGATGTGTGTGATGTACTTAGGTTAGTTAGGTTTAAGTAGTTCTAAGTTCTAGGGGACTGATGACCTCAGGTGTTAAGTCCCATAGTGCTCAGAGCCATTTGAACCATTTTGAAGCTACATTACTGTTTTGTGTTTCGTAGTGACTGTGTGTGGTATCCCCGTAGACAAAACGTGTAATATAGGGTCTACATTTGGTTGTATCATATTCTACTTGTTGCGCGGGTAGTGTGCAACTGTCTTTGTATGTGTTTGCCTGTGGTGTTGGCTTCCTTGTGAACCCAGTGACCTCTTCATTCTCAGGATGTTCAAGGACGCCGTTGTATTTCTCTGTGCTATCTTGCAGTATTTCGTCTTCCAGTTCATCAATTCATAAAAGGAGACCAGCCTGGAAGATGGCCCAATCAAACATTTGATGTTTCAGGTGCCTGGCAACTTCATATTCAATTGTACCCTGCATGCACATATCGTCCGTATAATCGGTAATGCTGAAGTACCTACACTGTATTAGCTCCCAGAACTGAGGCATTACATTAGTATTGTTATCTGCATTTTGGGTTTTGTAATATCCCCATGTGTTGCCGCCAGGAACCGGCTCGCCGCCAGCCTCTCATCCTAGTCGACGGCGATTTGTACCTTTGCCTGTTTGTGTTATTAGTTACGTCTCTTCCTGCGTAGGTGGGTTTCTGACAATTATGGTAGCAATCCTTATCAATGGATGTTGTCCAGAACATCGTATTCGGTGCGCTCTATTTGTCTTTCGTAGAGCTGTTTATATGTAGGACAGTCTGGCCCCCCTGCCTTATCGCATGTTCTGTTTCTGTTTTTGCATGGTATACAGCCTACATGATTCTCCTGCCTGCATTATTTTGTGTCCCGGTTTTGCACATCTCCCGTATGCTCGATCTTCGTCGCAGCGCTTCGATGGGTGACCGAAGCCCGAACAGTTAAAACATTTTTGTACAGCAACAAAGTCGTTGATATACAAAGATTCAAACTGAATAAAAACCCTTTCTTTTTGGAGCAGCAGTAATCGTACTCTAGGTAACACTTCTAGAATATTGTTTTCTGTCCTTTTGCCATTTGATCTTGTTTAAAATTTTATTTTAACCTCGTTATCGAACTCGTCTTTAGAAATGTTTTCACTCAGGTTTATATCGTAGAGCTCTTCTAAGAACCCCTGGTCTGAACTTCTTGGGTTCTTCACACCTAATGTCCTTAAGCTGTGCTGTTTTTTCTATTATCTTTTTCTTGTCTACTTGTGAGTCTGTTTCAATTATTGCGGAGTTTGCTGTTGACCTGATTTATTTTAATTTGTCTTGCTTGGGGTTAATTGTTTTAGTTATGGTTTCTCTTATGGTTCTCGCATCTTGGTTGGTTTCCGATTTAAAGAAAAGTGTGCTCGACTGCTTAGCTTTTGTTTGTTGAATGCGTTCCTGTACTTTGCTTTTAGGTTTTGCAATCGGACCCGCAGCCGCAGCCGCAGCCGCTGCAGATGCGAGTGAGAGGGGTTTATTTTCTGACTTTAGTCTATGATTTTCGGATTTGAGTTCCGCTATTTCTTTTTCCAGGCGCTGAATGCGTTCCTGGGCATCTGGTGTGTTTGCAACCGCTAGTTCTTTTCTGAGTCGGGCGTTTTCAGTTCTGAGCTCTTCATTTTGTCCATAAAGCCTTGCTTGACCTAGTGCGAGTGCCCAAATTTTGTCTCTAACCTGAGATGTAACTGTGGTTGACGCCCTTTTTTGTTTTAGTTCATTCTGGAACTGCATCTACATTTATACGCCGCAAGCCACCCAACGGTGTGTGGCGGAGGGCACTTTACGTGCCACTGTCATTACCTCCCTTTCCTGTTCCAGTCGTGTATGGTTCACGGGAAGAACGTCTACCGGAAAGCCTCCGTGCGCGCTCGAATCTCTCTAATTTTACATTCGTGATCTTCTCGGGAGGTATAAATAGGGGGAAGCAATATATTCGATACTTCATCCAGAAACGCACCCTCTCGAAACCGACAGCAAGCTACACCGCGATACAGAGCGTCTCTCTTGCAGAGTCTGCCACTTGAGTTTGCTAAACATCTCCGTAACGCTATCACGCTTACCAAATAACCCCGTGACGAAACGCACCGCTCTTCTTTGGATCTTCTCTATCTCCTCTGTCAACTCAATCTCATACGGATCCCACACTGATGAGCAATACTCAAGTAGAGGTCGAACGAGTGTTTTGTAAGCCACCTCCTTTGTTGATGGACTACATTTTCTAAGGACTCTCCCAATGAATCTCAACCTGGCACCCACCTTACCAACAATTAATTTTATATGATCATTCCACTTCAAATCGTTCCGTACGTATACTCCCAGATATTTTACAGAAGTAACTGCTACCAGTGTTTGCTCCACTATCATATAATCGTACAATAAAGGATCCTTCTTTCTATGTATTCGCAATACATTACATTTGTCTATGTTAAGGGTCAGTTGCCACTCCCTGCACCAAGTGCCTATCCGTTGCAGATCTTCCTGCATTTCGCTGCAATTTTCTAATGCTGCAACTTCTCTGTATACTATAGCATCATCCACGAAAAGCCGCATGGAACTTCCGACACTATCTACTAGGTCATTTATATATACTGTGAAAAGCAATGGTCCCATAACACTCCCCTGTGGCACGCCAGAAGTTACTTTAACGTCTGTAGACGTCTCTCCATTGAGAACAACATGTTGTTTTCTGTTTGCTAAAAACTCTTCAATCCAGTCACACAGATTGTCTGATATTCCGTAGGCTCTTACTTTGTTTATCAGGCGACAGTGCGGAACTGTATCGAACGTCATCCAGAAGTCAAGGAAAATGGCATCTACCTGGGAGCCTGTATCTAATATCTTCTGGGTCTCACGAACAAATAAAGCGAGTTGGGTCCCACACGATCGCTGTTTCCGGAATCCATGTTGATTCCTGCAGAGTAGATTCTGGGTTTCCAGAAACGACATGATACGCGAGCAAAAAACATGTTCTAAAATTCTACAACAGATCGACGTCAGAGATATAGGTCTATTATTTTGCGCATCTGCTCGACGGCCCTTCTTGAAAATTGGGACTACCTGTGCTCTTCTCCAATCATTTGGAACCTTCCGTTCGTCTAGAGACTTGCGGTACACGGCTGTTAGAAGGGGCAAGTTCTTTCGCGTACTCTGTGTAGAATCGAATTGGTATCCCGTCAGGCCCAGTGGACTTTCCTCTGTTGAGTGATACCGCTAAGACCTCATCTACAGCGATTATCGTTTTAGTTTCCATTTTCTTTCTTTTGGCAATTAACTCTTCGCTGGATACTACTCGTCTTATTGCCCCCGTACTCCTGCCCGTCGGAGTCGCGTCAGTTTCGACGCCCTCCGACTGATGTGTAGCTCACACTGATTCGAGGAACACATTCGGCATTTTCGAAAGTAGCAACGGCTGCCGCCACCATAGACCAGGTTGTATGCTCCAGTGTCCACGTACACTCGCGGACGTGGAGCTTAACTTGGTCAATAGCCGATGCACACGTCCCAAATGCTTCACAGAGTGAGGCAAAGAGAGCGCGCACCGGAAGAAATTTTCTGTACGGCAGCCGATTCCCAAATTCTGCATACGTTGCGCATGTTCACTGAGTCGCAAAAGTATTCGGACAGTGGGAAGTTTCATAATGAGTACACGAGAAACACTGACTATGAAACCCAAACATATTTATTAGCAATATATATGCGTAACGACATTAATTACAAAAGAATTATTGTATTATTTCGTTTCCAAAACATAAATAACAGAAAAATTAACAACAAAAATGCAACATCCTGCACCCTGCTGCTACAAAAGTTTTCGGACACTGTCCAATAAATGTTCGTAAGTTGTACGACGAAAATGTCAATACCTTGTGGGTCCACCTTTCATTTTCAATACCTCCTCCAATCTGCTAGGCATACTTTCCACGAGTTTTTTCGTGAAAACTTGGCCTATATTTGCCCATTCTTGGCGCAGTTTCTCTCTCAGGGTCTCCTTCGTATAGATGTTGTCCGCGCGGAGGGTCCGTTTTAATTTATCCCACAAATTTTCTATAGGGTTAAGGTCTGGTGATTGGGGAGGGGGGCGCAATACTTTCGGGCAATTGAAGAGCAACCACATTTGTACAATATGCGCGGTATGCTTGGGATCATTATCCTGATAAAAATGGAAGTTGTTCGCAATACCTAGATGTCGTGCACTGTGCTTAAAATGTCCTCGCAGTATATTCAAATAAGCTTCCTTGTTCATCGTATCATCAATGAACACTAAATCACCCACACCATTGCCGAACATGCATCCCCACACCATGATGCCGTCACCTCCAAACTTTACTGTTGCTTTGAGGTTTCTGGGATCCAGCTCTTCGTTGGTCTTTCGCCACACACTTGCCGTTCCGTCGCATTGCCATAATGTAAATTTACATTGGTCGCAAAATATCACCCGATTCCACCAAGCCTGATCGTATCCGGCGTATTCCCTCGCAAACTGCATACCTTTCTTCTGGTTGACTGCATTTATGAATGGCTTTCGCCGTGCCACTCGACCATGGTACTGCGATCGTCGTAGTACTCTCCGCACGGTTTCGGGATGAACTTTTATACCAAGGTCTCCCTCCACCTCACTTGAAATTCGTGTGGCAGATATTTTCGGATTCTGTTGTACCTTTCGCACAATCACACGTTCATCTCTCTGTGAAAATGTCCGTGGCCGTCCTGTACTGCAACGGAATTCCAATCGGTCTTCTTTCTCGAACCGTTTAATACTCGTAATGTCGTGAACTGTACTTTTCTTCATGTTCACTACTGCGGCAATTTCCCTGCAGGTTTTCCCCATCGCGTGGTGATAAACGACAAGTTGCCTTTGCTCGAACGTAGAACACTTCCCTCTGCGTCTCATCGTCGACCCTGCACAGGCTCGCGATACGTGTTTACTAATCATCGCTATCGTCTCGTGGAAATGTCGGGCACACTGCAGTCGCTTCACCCTCTGTGCGTCTCGGAATGAACTATTCTCTCACGTTGTCCGCCTTTGTCCGAATACTTTTGTTGCACCTTCCCATGCCGTTTTCAGGAAATATTACGTAACAGACACATGTCCAACAACAATTCTTCGTATTTGAGGCGTGTTTCACGTTGCGACATCGTATCCAGAGTCACAAATACATTACAAAGTGCAATTTCTGTATTTTTTCATGCTTCAAACTGCAGAATTATACGCCCTTACGTGCTGTCCGAAACCTTTTGCGACTGAGTGTAGTGAGTCTGTAAACCGAGTGGAACCAGTTCCGTTAAGCGCAGTCCGCTCTGTGATTTGTTCCACAGTTTGCCGCGCTGTTACTCGGTAGCGCCAGGAAACAAGAGCCACACGCCAGCTGACGGTACCTGCAGCCAGCTTTCCGTAGACAGCGTACGCTGAGTCGGCCGCTGCTTCTGGGACGCCTGACGCAACGAACAGCTGTGGCTCGCGCAGTCAGCCCGCCACAATCCGCGTTCTCAGCGCCATCAGTGTCCGACGTCACTGCAACCAGCTGCACTCCGCGCCGTCAGCACAAGGCGCAACGCGTCGCAGCCCACAGAGAAGACAATAGCCTCCCGTTCCGCCGGCGAGACTTGCCACACGGCACGCAAGAATACATTCACTATCACGAAAAAAAAGAGACCTCTCACGGTGAAACTACCGTCACCGAACTAGTCCTTAACGCGTAACGTGACAGATTACGCCTTTAGCTATTGACGCTGAAACTTGCACTGCACTCCGACCACTTTTTCCACCACAAGTGCGGAGCGCTCGCCGAACACGTCCACACGCCACGCCACTCGCCACACACGAAATTCAGGAGCATGTGGTCAGCACACGGCTCTCCCGGCCGTGGTCAGCTTTCGTGTCCGTAGCCGCTGCTTCTCAGTCAAGTAGCTCCGCAAGCGGTCTCACATGCGCTGAGTGCACCCCCATGACAACAGAGCTCGGCAGACCAGACCGGTCACCCATCCAAGTGCTGGCCAAGCCCGACAGTGCTTAATTTCGGATGATCTGATGGGAACCGGCGTCACCTGTGCAGCAACGTCATTGAGAACCAATGCCGTTTGATTCAAATATACACAGATAAGCAAAACAACATGACCACTGTCCACCGCAAAGTTGGATGCCGCCCGGTAGCGTTGCGGTAAGAAAAGTATCTAAGCGGAGCAGACACGGGCGGGGAATCACCCTAGCGAAGGTATGGGCTGCAAATGGGGAAATACATAGAGACAAGCCACTGTGAGAGAGGGTACATTATAATTACGCAGAGCTTGTGAAAGAGTTTCTCGAAAACGATGAAGCTGATCGAATGTTCACGTGCTACTGCCGCGATAATCTGCGGAAAAGAGGGAGGAGGACAGTAAAACAACCACTAGGCGCTATATGGTTTGACGTCCACGATTCTTCACAGAACGTGGGGTTCGGAGACTGCACTGTAAAGTACACTACTGGCCATTAAAACTGCTACATTGCGAAGATGACGTGCTACAGAAACGAAATTTAACCAACAGGAAGAAGATGCTGTGATATGCAAATCCCCGCCGGTGCCGACACCTACAACGTACTGACATGAGGAAAGTTTCCATCCGATGTCTCATACACAAACAGCAGCTGACCGGCGTTGCCTCATGAAACGTTGTTGTGATGCCTCGTGTAAGGAGGAGAAATGCATACCATCACGTTTCCGACTTTGATAAAGGTCGGATTGTAGCCTATCGCGATTGCGGTTTATCGTATCGCGACATTGCTTCTTGCGTTGGTCAAGATCCAATGACTGTTAGCAGAATATGGAATCAGTGGGTTCAGGAGGGTAATACGGAACGCCGTGCTGGATCCCAACGGCCTTGTATCACTAGCAGTCGAGATAAGAGGCATGCTATCCGCATGGCTGTAACGGATCGTGCAGCCACGTTTCGATCCTTGAGCCAACAGATGGGGACGTTTGTAAGACAACAACCATCTGCACGAACAGTTCGACGACGTTTGCAGCAGCATGGACTATCAGCTCGGAGACCATGGCTGTGGTTACCCTTGACGCTGCATCACAGACAGGAGCGCCTCAACGACGAAACTGGGTACACGAATGGCAAAGCGTCATTTTTTTTCGGATGAATCCACGTTCTATTTACAGCATCATGATGGTCACATCCGTGTTTGGCGACATCGCGGTGAACGCACATTGGAAGCGTGAATTCGTCATCGCTATACTGGCGTATCACCCGGCGTGATAGTATAGGGTGCCATTGGTTACACGTCTCGGTCACCTCTTGTTCGCACTGACGGCACTTTGAACAGTGGACGTTACATTTCAGATGTGTTACGACCCGTGGCTCTACCCACCATTCGATCCCTGCGAAACCCTACATTTCAGCAGGATAATGCACGACCGCATGTTGCAGGTCCTGTACGGCCTCTCTGGATACAGAAAATGTACGACTGCTGCCCTGGCCAGCTCATTCTCCAGATCTCTCACCAATTGAAAACGTCTGGTCAATGGTGGCCGAGCAACTGGCTCGTCACAATACGCCAGTCACTACCCTTGATGAACTGTGCTATCATGTTGAAGCTGCATGGGCAGCTGTACCTGTACACGCCATCCAAGCTCTGTTTGACTCAATGCCCAGGCATACCAAGACCGTTATTACGGCCAGAGGTGATTGTTCTGGGTACTCACTTCTCAGGATCTATGCACCCAAACTGCATGAAAATATAATCACATGTCAGTTCTAGTATATTTGTCCAAAGAATACTCGTTTCATCTGCATTTCTTCTTGGTGTAGCAATTATAATGGCCAATAGTGTAGGACAGATGGTAATCTGTGGCATCTCTGCCGACAGAGCACATTCGTGCTCGCACAGGTGTTTCGGAGCACACCGTTCATCGTACATTGTTGAACATGGGGCTCCGCAGCAAAATGGTTCAAATGGCTCTAAGCACTACGGGACTTAACATCAGTCCCCTAGACTTAGAACTACTTAAACCTAACTAACCTAAGGACATCACACATATCCATGCCCAAGGCAGGATTCGAACCCGCGACCGCAGCAGCCGCGTGGTTCCAGACTGAAGCGCCTAGAACCGCTCGGACACTGCGGCCGGCGCTCCGCAGCAGACCAACCCTACGTATTGACATGTTGACCAAATAACATTGTCAATTCCGATTGCAGTGGGCACGGAACCATCGGGATTCTACCGTCAATCAATGGAAACGTGTCGGCTCTGTGAGTGAATCACATTTTTGCTACACTAGATCGATGGTCGCCCCACAAACGCCGTCATCGTGGTGAACGGCGGCTCGAAACGTGCAGCGAACCTCGGACGCAGACTGGTGGGACCAATATCATGCAACCCTGCGCCTGCATGAGACCTGTGGTAGTAATCGAAGACACGCTGACGGCTGCGAACCACCTGCCTCCCTTCATGCTTGATGTTGTCCCCAAAGGCGATGCCATCTTTCATCAACGTAACTATCACGGAACCAGAACGGTGCTACATTGGTTTGAGGGGCATTACAGTGAACTCACGTCGATGTCTCGGAAACCAAATCGTCTGATGTAATTCCTATGGATCCCATCTGGGCCCCTAATGGGCGCCATCACCGCGTACACACCGCGTACCGTTATTTATATAAATTACATGACCTGTGCTTAGACATCTAATGCCACATACCTCCACGAAGCGACCAAAGAACTGTCTGACCGCTGATATACGGAATCAGTGATGTATTTCATTCCAAAGACGAACTAACAAGCTATGAAGCAAGTGGCCATAATGTTTTGGCTCATCAAAGTAAATTCTCTACACAGCGGATGTCTTTCTGATCTGCATCCATTCTTTCGAGAATTTACGTAGGTTTGTGATGTTGGACTGAATTGATGGCTGTTTCAGTATCAATAAAAGAAGTGCCTCCATTTTTATCCTGATAATAGCACTTTTACATCAGAACTTCTAGTGATTATATTGCATCTCTTGTACCTAAATCGTTCCTAAACTCAAACGGGGCCTCGCCAATGAATCTCTAACATTTTTTTCATAACCTTTGATCGATAACTTTCGGAAACATTCACTTCACATTGCCTCGTATTCTCCTTTTTTGGTAAGGGAATGAAAGTTGATGATAGGCATTGAGCAGAGAAATGACTTGTATCGTATATTTTGTTAAAAAGTTTGTGTAAGACTCCGATAATTTCGTCATCAAGAAGTTTAACACGTTGGATTAGAATTTCATCAGGTCCTTTTGCTTCATTGGCTGTTGAGTTTCGTATGGCTTCCTCGATTTCATCTTTCACAGGTGAAGTTCCTGTTAGATTATCGTTGCTACAAATCACCTTAAATAAGTTTCTTAATATAGTCTTTCCATGAATCTTTCCTCTCCGTGCAACAGGAACTATTTTCTCTTTGATGTCCATGAAGTGAGGCATTTTTTTCTATACATATATCCCAGCGAATTCTTTTAGCTTTTTAGGTAAGTTAAAATCATCTTGTGAAGCTTGCAAGCTTCCAATTTCTTCACATTCACGTTGCAACTATTTTTTGTTGCTCTGATGTTGGACATTGTAAGTTTCTGAGTATTATAGTAATTAATTAGATCTGTCTGGGATCTATGCTTTCGGCGTTCATCTGTCAACAAAAGAATTTCTTTTTTTCGATCTCTTGTTTCATATCCTATAATGAAAAGTTGAGAAACTGTACATATCGAGGAATTTTATTTTTAAAATAATTTAATTCTCGTTTCCTTGCTTTGAGTTTTGGTTGAATCACTGAAGGAAAGTTGCACACTTTCACATTTTATTCTACAGTTTGGCAATTTATTTACGCACATGCTCGACCTAAAGCAGTTCTTTATCATCCGTAATTTGCTGGAACTGCGTCCTCAAGATGCTGCAATTACTGGCATTGTCATAAATATTCTCAAAGTGATTTTGACCTTTGCATGAGCCTGTTGGAACCTATACTGTGTGTTGGAATGTAATAAATTTCCCTGAGACGGAAAAGCTACTGTCCACAAATCAGCAGGAATTTAGAAGGAATTGCCCGTGCGAAACTCAGCTTGCCTTTTTCTCCCACGCTATCCTGCTAATCACGGATGAAGGGTAGCAGGCAGATTCCATATTCGTAGATTTCCGGAAAGCGTTTGACGCAGTGGCCCACGTCAGAATGTTAACGAAGGTCCGACCACACGGATTAAGTTCCCAGATATGTAAGTGGCTCTAAGACTTGTTGTCTTTGACGGAGAGTGTTCATCAGAGACAAGGGTATTGTCTGGAGTGCTCCAGAGAAGTGTGATAAGAGCGCTCTTATTCTCTAAATACATAAATGGTCTGTGGCTGTTTGCTGATGACGCTTTTGTGTACGGGAAAGTGCTGTCGAGTAGGAGCATGCATGGGGACTTAGATGGAATTTGTATTTGGTGTGATGGAATACCCGTTTATCATCTGCATTTCTTCTTGCTGTAGCAATTTTAATGGCCAGTAGTGTATATGACGTGGATCGAGCACGTAAGGACTGTAGTAGAGAAGGCGAATACTTAACTTCGCTTTACTCGGATCATTTTACCAAAGTGTAGCTCAACTATAAAGGAGACTAGTGAAACCCAATGTTGAGTATTGTAATAAGACTAGTTATGGGATAGTTAATGAATGCTTCGATACCACTAAAAGTTTAGCAGATTGTATATTACCCGATGCACAGTATGTAATGGGCAAAAGTTAGAAAGCATGGTTTTTCTTAATTTCAATCAGCAAAATAAACTGTGTGGTTCACTTATATACCAAATCGACATCATTAATATTATTTCAGATAGTTTAACTGTAATTAACAGAAATTTACAGTTAGTAAATATGATGTCAATTAACATACTGTCGTAAATTTTAGCAAAATTTATAATTTAATAATCGTAATTGCATTAGTTCATTTCCACAGAAATGTTAGGAGAGATATGTATGGTGTAATTAAACCAATAATTAATCAGCAAAATTCGTAAATTTCAACTTACCTCAGAACAGACTTTTAGATTATTTGTCAGTCATCTTATCCATTTAACGTGACTAGTGCGCTTTATGTATCATGTCAATAACGAGAAACCAATTAGAGCAGTTGTAATCAACCTTTCGTTAATGATTCTCAAACATTCCATTTTGGCATTTTGTACTGTACCTCAGTTAATATCAGGAACAAAATCCAACGTGAAACCAAGATGTATTTAATACTTTTATGATAGGTATTTTTACAGTAACTTCTGACCAAACAACAGACACCACGCAGAATGTTAGAGAATGGCGACCCTGCCAGGATGGTAAATTGCCATGATTGAAGGTCGACCACATGGCTAACTAGGTCAGAAAAATATCCTGTTGAAAAATTTCCGTAGTAAAAAAATTTTTTTTAAAGTTATACACAGTCGAAAACAGTAGCTGCAGCGATAGATAGTAAGAAAGCATTCAATAGAAAGTGAGACATTCTAGCAGAGACAATAGCATAATTAGGTTATGAATAATATTGTTAGAATTAAATTTTCTCTCCAATGCAAGCGCACAGGTGGCGGATACATCGTTGACAAGTTGGTTCTGACCCAACAAGTAAGTGAATTGATTGTCAAGTCGTGTGTGCAAGAAGTTTATGAAACGCATGAGATCGTATGAGCGCATGTTGACGTGAAGTAGGGCGCGTGAATTGCTTTTAAAACAGAAAATAAGGGATTCGGAAAGATTAGCAATGGCAGATCGAGACCTTGACCGAATTGAGGTAGAGACCCAACATGAAGACGGACAGAGAATAGAGGACAGTACAACAGACGATGCAGTATCGCGAGAAATAGGACAGATAACGCACCATTACGAGGATAATGTACGCCAAGGCATAGAAAACATAGTCAGCATACGACAGAGGAGCAGGAAAGTAGAGAGACAGCCGATGAGGATTCTAACTTGCGTCTTGAATACGTAGAACCCATAGTACAAGTGATCAGAGCTCCCTCACCACAGAGTACAAGGAATGCGAGCAGAAACGTGTCACAGCACAGTTCAATGCAATCGGTTGCAAACCAACACTTGGGCGAAAACACAGAATGTAGGACGTCGGAAGAAAACGCAATAGGACCCACCAATCTGGCAGAATTATTACAATTAATGACAGAAACCATGACAAGACAAAATAAAGAAATTGTGAACCAAATTAAAATTCAGAATGCAGAAACGACGAAACAAATTGCAGAAACCACGAGACAAAAGCGTGAGATTAAAGAACAAAAAAAAAATTCAGTTACACCTAAGTCATATTGAAGACGAGGCAAAAATCTCGAGAAGTGATAGGAAACTTAGTAACAGGTCACATTCAATTGAGAACAGACATTGACAAAGTACAAGCGGACGTACAAACATTGCGTAATGACACTCAGGGCGAGATCAAAATATTACGTAACAACACCCAGGGAGAAGTCAAGAAACGAGAGAAACAGATAAACGTAATTACTAGACAAGCAGCAGGTACAGCGCATGAAATTGTTGAAAACAGTCTGTTACATAAACGTATCACAAAAGCAGCGCTGAAAAGATATGATAACCGCATAGTCAAAATAGAAGCGCAAACGAAGCGACAATTTCAGAAATTGCGAACAGAGTTGTTACAAACCATTGAACAGCGTAGTGAACAGGATCGAACAAGCACTGAGTCTGCAACCACATCCGTATCTGTAATAGCACCGGAAAAACAAGCAATTAACGAAGATATGCATTTTCGATTCCAATCACAGACAGAAAATAACATACGTGAAATCAGACAGACTGCACAGCAACAAACACGTTTCGAAATTCTTGATGAACAAACGGCACCACAAACACATGCAGAACCACAAATGAATGTTTCAAGACAGTCTGGATCGTGCAATGAAGCGGCAAGGTTAGCCAGACAAGATACCGAACCAATACATGACAATGGAAAGCCAGGTCGCGAAGAGTACAGTGCGATGCATTCAGCTACAGGTTCACAACCGATGGAAGAAAATTATTGCGTACCACTCCAACGATACTACGCGATACTAGGCGATACTAGGCGAAAGTTACAGTGGACAATATCCAATGGATCTACCACAACCGGAAAGAACGACGGGAGAAATGATCAGAAACAAAAGTGGCGAAGAATCGAGAATTTAATATGGAACTATGACGAAGTACGGCAACGATCATTTCCTCACAGTCAGAAAATTTCAGCACTTTCGAGAAGGAAACTCATTACATCCACGAACTTTTATTGATCAATTCCGAGTAGGATTACCAGAACACTGGACGCAAGCACACAAATTAGACTTTATATGTGCACACATGTCAGGAACAGTCGCAGAAACCATGCAGAATGTTGCAGCGACATGCCAATCGTACGAAGATTTCAGAGAGAAGTTTCTCTCACGATATTGGTCCAGCGAAGCACAGAACAGAGTGAAGTATGAATTATTACAGAACCCATACTTTGACAATTCAGGAGAGAAAATTCCCGTGAAATTTTTCGAATTAATGGCAAAGAAAAATCAATGCTTAGATGTACCATACAGTGACGGAGAGTTGATTAAATTATGCGCGATGAAGTTACCATTGAAATATCAGCAATCATTAGTAGGTCACGGAGGCAATGACGTCGAAGCATTTAAAGATATTCTAAGGGAACTAGAGTTCATATTTTCGGAAGATGACGCAAGAAAAAGACGAAACGCACGTGAAAATGAAAGCAAAAAGCAGTGCAATCCACAAGACACAGTACGAAGAAACAATAATTACGAACCACGTGATAACTTCGCACCAAGAAACGACAATAGATTTCAACAAAGAACCGGTTATGGATTTAGAAGAGAATATGGCAATAACTATAATTCACCCAGGAACGGCAACAACTACTACAGAGGGAATAACAACAACCGGAACGGGTATTGGGGCGCCAATAGACCGACAAATTATCAACAAAGAAACCACTATCAACAAGCTGAACAAGAAAAGAGAATACAGATAGAAGAGGTGGAGGTAAGACCACCAAACCCCGATAAACGTTCGAATTGACAGCTAAGCGCCCATGCCAAAGGGAATGATGCACCGACCCAGGACAATTGCAGCACCTTGAACAGAGAAGTAAATACCTTATCACGAGAAGAGAAGAAGGAAGAAACAAATCCGCAGGGACCAGATGAAAACGAAGACAATAAAATAACAATATCGTGTTGGGACGAAATTAATTGGGAGAATACTGATGAGGAAGATGAATTACCAGAGGCATGCACAACGAATGTACGAGGAAAGGACGAAGTAATGACTATTGCAGAGCTATTTGAGATGGAAACCAGGGAAAGCGAATTCAATGAGGATAATGTGCAGTCGACAGAAGTTGAAAATAAGTTACTAGTGGGCACACAACCCAACGTATATAATGAAGGAAGTTATGAAGCGATAATTAGAGCATTTAGATGCGATTATGTGGAAGTAGCGACGAAGAAGGAGAAGATAGACGAGGATGAGGAAAAAGTAGAGGATGCTGAAGAAAGCGTAAATGAAGGAAGAAATAGAGAAGAGGAAATAAAAGAGAGAGAAGTAGCAGTCGAAGCTTATCCTACAGAAAGTTCGAATTCACAAGGGAAATTCCTGAAAAGACTCATGTATGATTCAGTGGAGGATTCGTTGATGTAAGAAGAAGAAGAAGAAGAACAGAACCAACCCTTTCAAATTCAACCAACTGTGAAGGCCATAGTAAAGCATATCCCAGTCAATATTGTAATTGACAGCGGAAGTGCACTGACCGCGATCTCAGAAAATTTATTCATGCAGTATAATGCCAATGAGGAATTGCCAGTTCTGAAAACACGTAAGATTAAAGTAAGAGGTCCTATTAGAAACAATGCTGTGGAAGTTACGAGACAAAAAAGGTGAACTCTTTCGTGACAAGGTCAAAAGATCGAACCCTACTTCGTGATTATACCTAAAGTAACTGTAGATTTGATTATAATTGCAGATTTTTTAAATGAGAGACGAGCGATAATAGATATGGGGAAAGGTAGCGTAACATTCGGGAATGTCACACTTCTCTTTGAGCAAAAGCTAAAATTAGAAGAAATACCAATTATAAACAACAATTAAGAATGATGCTAGATAAAGAGGATGAAGAATTAGAATGGTATGCACAAAAGGGGGAATCGCCTCAATTCATGTCAGAAGTCCATAAAGAAATCGACGAAAAATTGCTAGAAGTTCAAGGTATTTCGGAACACAGTAAGACAGAATTAGAGGGTATTTTACGAGATAAAGCAGAGGTATTTCTACCTAAGACTGGCAGTATTAAACACTTTCAGTACAAGTTTGAAGATTAATTTTATTACTGGTAAATAAGCAGCACAATATTTCAAGATTATGTTGCAGATAAGATCGTCAGGAGAAAGAAGAATGAAGAGAGAGGAAGGTGGGAAAAAGAAAGTAGTTTCAATAAAAACAAAAACAAAAATAACACCAATAGTATCATAGATTAAGGTGAAGGGATAAAACGTAGATAGTCTAACAGCATGAGATACTAAAATGCTATACACCACGACACTACACAAAAATAAAAAACGAATTTGAGGATTCTTGTAGAAGTTAAGACGCAAAATATCTTAGAATTGTAACATGGAAAAGGTGCCGAAATTTGTAAAGCTTTTTAAGAAGGCGTAAAACAATGTAGGTACTAGACATATGTTAGATGATTATAAGTAAAACTTTTTGTAAGAACCATTGTAAAAACTCCAGTAAAGACCAGATGCAACAACCCACAAGTTGCAACACGAGAAGTATCAAGAAAGAAAAGGACGTAATTAGCAAGACATGATTCCTACAAGGCAGAAGCATCGAGAGAAGGGAAAGGACAGCGAGATCAACAGAGGGCCCTGGTACCTGATGTGGGCAGTAAATCTGCCTGCTAAGCGGAACCCTGCTGTGACAGAACACGGAAGGTCAAGAGGGTCTTGGGTAGCCCCAACTCAGCAGAGTGAGCAAAAAACGGCCCGACGAGAAGACCGCTTGGGCAAGCTACCACTGGCAAAAAAATATGTGTAAAAGTCACAATACTGCTATTAAACAGCACGCTGATGCAAGAAACTGAAGAAAACTTCCACAAAGTAAAAATGACATGCCCAAACAATTTATCAAACTGTTACTAAGAGGAGAACTTCAAAGCGACTAGTTATCAATAAATATTTCCATATCCTGCCCAGAGAAGAACCAAGAAGCAAGTAAGAAGCAGAGGAAAAGCAGGAAGAAGAGAAGCTGTGAGGGCCGGGCGTGAGTCGTGCTTCGGTAGCTCAGATGGTAGAGCACTTGCCCGCGAAAGGCAAAGGTCCCGAGTTCGAGTCTTGGTCGGGCACACAGTTTTAATCTGCCAGGAAATTTTATATGCCACTTATTTTCTCCTCATAAAAATAAAAGAATAACTATATTTTACTTATTTTCTCCTTATAAAAACAAAGAATAAAAAATTATCTTGTTGGATGTTTTCCCTTTTTTTAACATTTGTACAATTTGTTAGGATAATATCTCAATACTTGTGTATATATATTTCTTTGTCAAAACAATTCTTGGAAATAATTCTTATTTGTTAGTGTAACAATGTTGAAATGAGTTTCTAGAAACAAAAACATTTTACTTGTACATGATATTTAGAAAATGTGTTAGGAATAGATTTTACTTAATCACTACATATATAAAAAAATATTTCTAAGAAAATCGATGTGAAAGACTCCCCACTTTCGATAACAAACTTCTTAAAATACAAACTTCACACTTAAATAAAGAAATAAAATAATTAAAAAATAATAATTATAATAGAACAAAAATATTCTTCTTTTGTCAATACAAACATATTTTTGAGAATAATGTGGAAGAATATAAAAATATAAATTAGTAATACAAACTAGCATAGAATCAGAATAACGTGGCTGAACAGTAGACAACAAAATTTAGATAAAGGAATAATTTTTGACTGACCTAGACAACGATTCAATCATTACCTAACTTCAGTGCAAAAATTAAGTTCGAAGGGCGGTGATATGTAAGTTGTCAGGCAAATCGAACACCTTCCATGAAAACCCTGACATGATAAGCAAATCCAGTAGTATGTCACATAGCTCCGAATAAATTAACCAAAGTAATACGAGTAACGAGTGAGCAAATGGAATACCACAGACTAACACAAGAATGCCTAAATGCATGTCATACCTTCCCACCGTGAGACAGACGCAGTTCCGAGGGGAGAAACGAGAACAGAAGCTGAGAGTAGAACCATGTTAAGCTAGAAGGCCCTACGATAAGGGACGGACACCCACGTCGCCAGCTAACCACCAGGACCACCCCCCAGCCCATGTTACAAGCTAGAGCCCTACAGAAGAACAGTATAGATCTTAAGATAACACTAAAAGGGCCACACCAGCCGCTAGTTTTAGCGTGAGACTTTTTCGCGTCTCTGTTGCGTTGCAAACGTTAAAAATATTGCCCCACCACGAGAAGTATAACGTTTCTAATTGGATAGACAGAATTCTTGTAGGCGGAGCTTAAGGTTAACATTAAGACCCTGATTGGTCAGACGAAAACACAGCCAGATAGTTTTGTTTTAAACCAACTTCGGTAAATTGTAGTAAGGAGAAGTTAGAAAAGAGTTGCTTCCGAGACGGCGAGAAGCATGGAGCTGCGCCGGTCGCCGCCCCCTGACGAACACCGACAAGGTATTGTACGCATGCAATGCCGCATTTTTGAGCGCATAAGGCTTCACTCAGAACTGCAGAAGTCTCATCTGTTACATTCGCTTTGTACGTAATACTAGTGTCGATCGTCAATTGAAGCTCATGGTATTCACATTTGCTACGTAAGTTAAAATCTGAAACGCGATGATTTTTCTGTTATATAATTATTGAGAAGCCACATCAGCCACTGTAATTTACGACAAGTTAGATAAGTAATTAAAGATAATTGAGGGTCACTGTAGACCATTTTGATAGTTTTCTCTTTTGTGGAACTTAATTTAAACCTAGATTATAGATGTGATAGGGCATAGGTCATCCTTCGATCCATTGTGGATCTTGGAAAACCATTCAGGGAATATTCGTTCACATTTTTGTTGAACGCAGTTGGTTTTTATCATCCTGTATTAATACATTTCCTTTTATCAATAGTGCAATTTGTAAACAATGTTTTGTGAGTAGAATAAAATTTCCAATGGTAAACTTAACTGCTTTTTCGACGTTATTTTACCAGCTAACTAAAAATAGGAAAGCCTTGAACCCCTTCCACTAAATTTAGTTAGTATTAAGATTCTTTTACAGGGAGTGCAGTGGAGCTGACGCTGAAATCATTAAGTATTTGGTTATATCATCGCTAGTCTCACTGACCTCTTCTGAACTCTACATGTCATGTGTGGTCTGGCGTCTCCTTACCAGCAACAGGTCCCAGGTTCAAACTAGTCAATTCCCTAAGAAACACGCTCAGAGCGTCGTTGCGCGAAAGTGGTAGGGAGACACGACTTAGAACAACAGACACCACGTAGAATGTTAAAAATAGACCAAACAATATACATTGTTGAGACAGGACATATATTGAGCGGTGCAAAGCACTTTAAGTCAGTTGTAGTTTGGCCAGGATAAACACACAAGGTCTGTAACCGTTGCCGTTTTGTTGGTGGAAAACAGTTTGTGTGTGAACATCTTCGTAAATGCTTACGGAAAATAAATGAGCTATTGAAAGGATTCATCAGTGTGTTGGAAAATATTTTAACATCTCAGTTTTCAGTACGTCCTAAATCCAGGCAAATCTGCAATATGTATCCCCTAACAGACTTTATTGATGCGGGAGACTCCACGGTTCAAAGCTAAGTCCACTGCAAAAGCTACATCACACTCATACTATGACGAATCTCTCGTAGGGAGAAGTATTTTACCCAGAACAGCGGCTGGAGTAGCAGAGTACTACTCGAGTGGTTGGGATCCCCACAATGCAGGATTAAAGAAAGACATCGAATTAATTCAGAGGCGTGTTGATTTGTTACCGGTAGGTTTAAATAACACGCAAGTATTACGGAGGTGCTTCGTGAACTCAAATGGGAATACCTGGAGAGAAGACGACGTTCTTTTCACAAAACACTACTGATAAAATTAAGAGAAGTGGCATTTGAAGTTGTCTGCAGAATTATTCTACTGATTCCAACGTACATTTCGCACGAGGACCACAAAAGAAAGATAAGACAAATTAGGCGTCATACGGAGGCATGTAGATAGTTTTTCCCTCGCTGTATTTGCGTGTAGAACACGAAAGGAAGCGACTGTTAGTGGCGTAAGTTTTCTTCGCCATGACCCATACGGTGGCTCGAGAAGTATGTTTGCAGATGTAGATAAAACCTCAAAATATCCAATTGGGAAAACATGTCATTGCTCTTCATCTGCTTTTTTAATGTGAACTTGGAAGCAGCTATTTCGTTAACTTAGTCCGCTGTATCAATAACTCTGCTGTATATTCAACCAAAATCAGCATATTCTTCCCGTTAAGACACAGAACTTTCATTTAAGGTGTAGATGCTTGAGCGTATGTTGGAGTTTTATTCGTTGTCGACTTTGGATAAATGTTGTAACGTGTGTACACCAACGTAATCGGAGGACAAAGGGCCTCAGTAATATATTGTTTTTACGTGACGTTCTATCAGGTTGACATGTGAAAGTGCAGTGTAAGAAATGCAACACAGCTAAGGGCAGGTAGGTTAGCAGGTCGATATGTGTGGCTGGACTTCAAATACACAACATCCTAAGGTACATCTGTGATGCAACTACGTCACGCACACCTACTAGCGACCGCTTACTATCACAGGCAGGTTATTCGGTATTACGTTGCGGAAGAGCGTTTTTGGCTGGTTCATCCTCTTGGTGTAAGCCGATGTATGTTTAACGCTAGACTAATTGGTTGGTGGAGTTACATATGACTGGTTTTTATTTTAACTAACATCAAGTTTCTAAAAGTATTAATAAATAACGGAGAGGAAGTAAACCACGTTTCAAGGTACTTGAACTGTAGAAAAATGCTCTTATAATACGCTGATTGCATTATAGCTCTATAATGGAACACTGTCCCATTCCAGAGATAAAGAAGTGCAATAAATACTGCCAAAGTACGATTAGCTACATACATAACAAAGTAAAAGCTTGTACCGATAATTATTGTTTAAAACAGTTTCATTTTCATTTTGTCAAACCTGATCTCCTCTAAGAATCTTCACCGATTCTAAATCCAGTGTGATGTCTTCTTCTTACACTTGCACGATTAATTGCACTGCACATGCTGAAGATCATCGTACAAGCCGTTATAACCCATACAATCCGCTTTCGCCAGAGGCTTTAGTCAACAGAGCAGCTCGGTGGCAGCTGGTTGGTCGGTTGGTTCAAGTCCTCCCTCGGTCATGGGTGTGTGTGTGTGTGTCCTTAGGATAATTTAGGTTAATTAGTGTGTAAGCTTAGGGACTGATGACCTTAGCAGTTAAGTACCATAAGATTTCACACACATTTTTGAGCTCGGTGGGCGCTTGGCGCGCCGGTATCGCAGTGGACAACAAAAATGAGCAAGAGTTTTGTGACTGGTTAAGCTTGCCTACACCAGAAGCTTGGTTTGAACACAGCAGTGGCTTGGTCCTGCTGGAGTTTGTATGCTCTTGGCTTCTTCCAACCTTTGAAGTGACTTACCCAGCAACGTATTACAGGGAGTACCTACTGTTCAACGTGAACACCGAATCAAGGTACTTTTCTCATACGTATAGTAGTCGTTTAAGGCAAGGAGAAACTTTTCTTCCTGATTCTTTTCTCGCAACTCCTTTGTTTGACCGTTTACCATATTGTTTCAACCTTTGCTTCCACCGACTCAGTAGACCAGTGCGTTGCCATTGCCTGCTTGCGCTACTTATGACCTACTGTCCAATGGTTGCGGATTTGAAGGAGTTAAGGATCACAGATGTGTATACAGGAGGTAGCTGTTGTCTTACTGCATAGCTTGAGATCTTCGCTTTCGAAGTATGGAGCAACTATTCTCCATTGTCAGTTGTGTTACGAATTACACTATCAGGTGCCCCCTCAGAAGGAAGTGAGTGTCGGTGTCCCAATGTTATCTAGTGAGATACACAGACGGCAATTGCCATTTGCGGACGCTATATTCAACCAAGCACATGTAATGCCACGTATCAATGCGGTGCCAGTGCAGAGACAATCTGTTTGATCCAAGAAGAATGGAATTTCCGCCGTGTTGCTGCAGATGCCAATGACTCTCCTACTGTCATCCATAGGTTGTGGATACACTGCAAGGAGACAGGTCAATACTCAAGGCGAGTTGGGGACGGTCGCCTACGCATTACAACCCCACGAGAAGACCAATATCTGGCCATCTACGGCTACCGTCGTAGCACTGCAAGACGATCTGAGAAAAGCCACTGGAGTACTTGTGTCCAATCAGATTTTAAGGAAAAAGTTACGAGAAAGGATCTTTACGACTCAGATGTCTCGTTCGAGTACTCCGGTTGATAATATCTCGCAGCCCGTCATCAGTCCTACTGTTCCCATGTCAACTGGCACCTTCGCCATTGGAGAAACGTGTGAGTCACAGACGAGTCCAGATTTACTCAGACGCTAGGTGATGGTCGTCTTCGTTTATGAAGAGACCATTGTGAGTGGTTCCCGCCAAAGATTGTCCAGGAAAGCAATACCAAGTTTCTCTGATGGTGTGAGGAGACATCAGTATTGACAGCTGTGTGGATTTTGTTGTCCGTGATCCAAATACCATGAGGCAGCACATCGAGCAGATTCTGTTGGACATGTGGTGGCTGCTGCATATGGCGGTGGATCTGCACTCGTTATCATGTACGATAATTCCCCATGTGTCGGACATCACCAGGAATGTCTTGCGAAGTCCGGACATTGAAGTAAAAGAATGGCGGCCACTTAGTCCAGACCTAAACCCCATGCATAAATTTTGATAACGTAGCCTACGGATGTTATATTTAAGTTAAAATGAACAGCCGAGATATTTCTTTATTGGCCGGTTTCGGCTTATATACAAGCCATCTTCAGAATTTTTTGGCCCCATATGGCTGGTGCTGACAGCTCCTCGGATTTATCGTGGTATCAAGATCGTACATACGTGAGTGTACGATCGTGATACCACGAGAAATTCGAGAAGCCGTCAGCACCAGCCATAGGGGACCAAAAAATTCTGAAGATGTCTTGTAAATAAGCCGAAACATGCCAATAAAGAAATATTATTGCTATCTCGACTATTCATTTCAACACAAACCCCATGAATATGTGAGGGGTATACTTGAAAGATGGGTTCGTGATCGCCCTGTTTCACCACAGACTCTTTAAAAACTGTCAAGGGATCTCACTGAAGAATGAGAGCGGATACCTCCACAGACCATTCCTAGGGTAACGGGATGAACGATTGTTTCCACCTTGTTTTCGACAGCTGTCGGACATTTCGGTTCTTGTTATGTAAATGAAAGAGAAAGTAATGATGGTCTGTTGTCTGTTTAAATTGTGAAAAAAGAATCATTTGGTAACATACACAGTCCTCAATTATTGCTCAGTGGAGTATGGCAGACGCCCAAAGTTATGTTCGCCTAATTCTTTTGAGCAGTATATCAAACATGCACAAAGAGATTTCTAATAACATATGGCTCGAGCACAGCGTAGTAAGGGAGTGTATCATGGATTGTGGGGAGGTTAGGAAAGAAGAGAATCTAAACTTTTGAGACGTCTACCTTACTGGTAGCCACGGTGTGCTAGCGAGAAGCAAACTATTGTGCTATAAAATACCTGTATAATACAAGAATTTGCCATACTGACAATCCATGGTGGAAATCCTCTAAGACGTTTGGTTTTTAGTATTGATACACCGTTCACAATAAAACCAAAGAAGATACTGTGTACCTGGACACAAAAGAAATTTCTTTTGGATCTTTCCACGTTTCAGTTTGTTGACGATATATACTGGCTCTGAGCACTATGCGACTTAACTTCTGAGGTCATCAGTCGCGTAGAACTTAGAACAAATTAAACCTAACTAACCTAAGGACATCACACACATCCATGACCGAGGTAGGATTCGAACCTGCGACCGTAGCGGTCGCTCGGCTCCAGACTGTAGCGCCTAGAACCGCACGGCCACTCCGGCCGGCGACGATATATACTCTCCAATAACAACGTGGCCGCCTGTCAGAACCCTGAATACCAACTTCTTGTAGCGCGGACCGCAGCGGTATGTGCAGCAGGGGAGTCGACGACGGTCAGAAGATACTGATAGGGATGTTTTGTTTTGTTTTGTTTTTAGGGAGCAAAAACAACTGGTTATATACGCGCCCAAGTCAAAACTATAGATCAAGAAGGCAGAGGAGTTAAAAAAACGACTATACATCAGTCCCAATTGACATAAGAGAAGACAGCCAAAAACAGGACCGTGGAGAAAGAGCTACAAAAAACACCATACAGAAAAGAAGGTCCGAACTAAAATTAAATGGTCTTCGCCATATTGATTTGACGGAGAAAAAGTAAAACGCGGTCGACAGCCCGCGTGTCATTTGCTAAAACGGCCGGTAACTCAGACGGCAAACCCAAGCGGGAACGCAAAAAATGGGCATTCCATCAGGAAGTGGCGGACAGTTAACACTTGGACGCAATGCGTGCAAAGTGGTGGGGAAGCGCCAGTTATCAAATGACGGTGGCTAAAACGGCAGTGCCAAATACGCTAATGAGTTAAAATGACTTCCTCCCAGCGGGAGGGCCAAGAGGAGGTCGTCCAAGCCGCTGGGAGAGGCTTAATAATCCGGAGCTTATTCCCATGAAGGGTGGACCAACGGCGATGCCAAAGGGACACCACCTCCTGACAGACGACAACACAGAGATCACTGGTGGGAATACAGGAACTAGTGGGCTGAGGTACGAGGACTGAAGCCTTGGCAGCAGCGTCAGCAGCCTCGTTTCCTGTCAGACCGACATGACCAGGAGCCCACAGAAGCATCACACTGGCAACACCAAGAGTGAGCAAGTGATCCCGCTGCACTAAGGGATGGGCGGTGTACAGCACACATAGACTTTGAAGAGCGCTGAGAGAGAGTGAACAGAGGACACAATTGGAAAGTTTGTGTCGCCAGATGTACTCCGTAGCCTGATACAGGGCGAAGGGCTCGGCTGTAAATACTGAGCAGTGTGCCGGAAGCCGATATCGAAAGACGTGGGCGCCGATGACGAACGCACGCCCGACACCACGGTCAGTCCGCGAAGTTCCATGCGAAGTTGGTGATACTGAAGGTGACAGAGGGAGGCTGGAGTAGTGTCCTTAGAAAGCGAATGAAAGTCAAGGTTAACATAGGCCGCTTCAAGAAGCCAAGGTAGTGAAGGGTTCACACCCATCGGAAAAATTTGCAGGCAGTGTGAAGTTAAACCACGGGACCAAGTGCTGGCCGGAGTGGCCGTGCGGTTCTAGGCGCTACAGTCTGGAGCCGAGCGACCGCTACGGTCGCAGGTTCGAATCCTGCCTCGGGCATGGATGTGTGTGATGTCCTTAGGTTGGTTAGGTTTAATTAGTTCTAAGTTCTAGGCGACTGATGACCTCAGAAATTAAGTCGCATAGTGCTCAGAGCCATTTGAACCATTTTTTGAACGGGACCAAGTGCCGTAAGTGGACTCCAGGAGGTAAGAGAGAAGAGGGATGCGCCCCATACTAGCGATCAAATAAATCATCGAAAAAGGAGGTACAGAATGGGTGGCCACGCATGGCAGACAAACGGCATTCATACCTGCTGAGGAGAAAGTCACGGCGATAGAACAGCGGTAGTTCAGCAGCTTCAGCATACAGACTCTCAACCTGGCTAGTGTAAAAGATGCCAGTGGCCAAACCCACGCCTCGATGGTAGATAGTGTTGAGATGGAGTAAGAGGGACGGACGTTCAGACGCATAAACAAAGCACACAGTCTAGTTTCGAACGAACAAGGGACCAGGTACAAACGGGGGAGGGTGGTTCGATCTGCACCACAGGAAGTACCATTGGGGACACGTAGGACTGTGTACAACTGGATGCCTGGTAAGGCACGTGGGAGCACCACCTATTGAGCATGAGCCCCAGGAATTTCGTAGTTTCAATGAATGGAAGATGAAAAGGACCAAGATGTAAAGATGGTGGGAGAAACCAATTGCGCCGCCAGAAATTCATACAGACAGTTTTCTCAGTGGAGAAACGAAAGCCATTATGGACGCTCCAGGACTACAGACTATCAAGACATCACTGAAGACGCTGCTCAGTGAGACAGCTCCATGGAGAACAGCAATAGATGGCAAAATCGTCAACAAAAAGGGAGCCAGAGATGCCCGGAGGGAGAGAGGCCATTATAGGGTTAATTGCAATAGGAATGAGGACGACCCTCAGGAAGGAACCCTGACGCACACTGGTTTCCTGGATAAAGGTGTCCGACAAGGCGGAACCCACACGCACCTTGAAAACTCTCTTTTATAAATTCCTGAAGGAAAGACGGCAGGCGGCCAAGGAAGCCCCACATATAAGTAGTACGGAGGATACCAGTTCTCCAGCAGGTGTCGTAGGCCTACTCCAGATCGAAAGACACAGCCACAGATTTCCGCAGGAAACAATTCATGACATGGGTGGAGGAAGTAACGAGACGGTCAACTGCACAACGGCGCGCTCGGAATCCCCACTGTGCAGTTGTTAGTAAAGTGCGAGACTCCAGCCACCATAACAGTGGGGCATGAATCATACGTTCCATCACCTTGCAACCACAGCTGCTAAGAGAGATGGGGTGATAGCTAGAAGTAAGGGTTTTTTCCTTACCGGGCTTATGTATCGGTATGACTGTGGCTTAACGATAACGTCCAAGAAATGTGTCCTCTGCCCACATGCGCTTGTACGTATTAAGCAGAAAGTGCTTGCCAGCAAGAGAAAAGTGCTGCAACATCCAAATGTGCACATTCTGGCCCTGGGACGGAGGATCTGGATGAACTGAGAGCATGATATAGCTCCCTCATAGTAAAGGCGGCATTGTAGCACTCGCGATTCTGAGAAGAGAAGGGCATCGCCCGACCTCCTCCGCTCATTTCCGATGGAAGAAGGCATCTGCTACTAGTAAGACCGGAAATTGGCGAATGGAAAAAAATGGTTCAAATGGCTCTGAGCACTATGGGACTTAACATCTGAGGTCATCAGTCCCCTAGAACAGAACTGCTTAAACCTAAATAACCTAATGACATCACACACATCCATGCACGAGGCAGGATATGAACCACCGACCGTAGCGGTCGCGCGGTTCCAGACTGAAGCGCCTAGAATCTCTCGGTCACGGCGGCCAGCTGGCGAATGAATCTTGGTCCCAGAGAGCCGACGGCAGTTGGTTCACACGACAGGGGAATGGGTGGAACTGTTAAAAGAACTAGTGAATGAAATCCAGGTAGCTTTTTTTGTGATCCCGAAGAACGCCACAACACTTCGGACGCATCTGTTTATAACGAATGCAGTTTGCCCTTGTAGGATGGCGGTTAAAAACGCGGAGAGCACGTCTCCGCTCGCGAATTGCGTCGCGGCATGCCTCAGTCCACCAAGGGACTAGGAGACGGCGTGGTGAAGAGGAACTGTGAGGAATGGAACGTTCTGCAGCAGAAAGGATAACGTTTGTGAGATATTCTACCTGGTCATCAAAACTGTTCTCCGAAGATCGCCAGGGAGGAGTAAAGCTGCCATATGGGTATGCACACAGTTGGGGTAGGAGTCATCAAACGGATAGCACATGAAAAGTGGTCACTCGAGTAGGTGGCAGAAAGAACGGACCACTCTTGACGATGGGCAAGCCGGGCAGTGCAGAAGGAGAGGTCCAAATGAGAATAGGTGTTCGAGGAGTCAGAAAGGAACGTGGGTGCTGCAGTGTTAAGGCAGAAGAGTAATTTGATTAAGAAGGTCAGCCAAGAGCGCACCTCTCTGACAGGTTCTGGGAGAACCCCAAAAGGGGATGATGCACATTAAAGTCACCGAGTAGCAGAAATGGGGGAGGTAGCTGCCCAATAAGCTGACGACAGTCTGCCCTGGTGACATCGAATGACAGAGGGACATAAATCGTACAGAGGGAAAAAGTCAGGTGAGGAACGAAAAGCCGAACTGCAGCAGCTTGAGTCTGCAGCTCGTGGTGTAGTGGCTAGCATTGCTGCCTCTGGATCAAGGGGTCCCAGGTTCGATTCCCGGCCGGGTTGGGGACTTTCTGTTGTGGGTTGGCAGGAGAGCCAACACCGTGATTATTAGAGGAAGCCGAAAGGCACGCGTTTTAGCTCACGCAGGCTGGCGTGAGGTCTGGAACAGGACAAGGAAATTAGAATTTAGAAAAACGGACGTAGCTGGTGGAATACTTAACTTTAATCCATTAATGATGAGCGTCGCTCTTGCCTGTTCATGATTCAGTATCAATAGTAAATGGTAATGGCGCCTTGCTAGGTCGTAGCAAATGACGTAGCTGAAGGCTATGCTAACTATCGTCTCGGCAAATGAGAGAGTATTTTGTCAGTGAACCATCGCTAGCAAAGTCGGTTGTACAACTGGGGCGAGTGCTAGGAAGTTTCTCTAGACCTGCCGTGTGGCGGCGCTCGGTCTGCAATCACTGATAGTGGCGACACGCGGGTCCGACGTATACTAACGGACCGCGGCCGATTTAAAGGCTACCACCTAGCAAGTGTGGTGTCTGGCGGTGACACCACTTTTTCTTTGCCCGGGGACTGGGTGTTTGTGTTGTCCTCATCATTTCATCCATATCATCAGCATTCGTGACAGTGGCTTGATTGGATTGTGCAAAATATTGGACTGTGAAAAAATTGGGACATTGTACAGGCGCTGACGACTGTGCAGTTGAGCATCCCACAAACCAAACACCGTCATGCAGCAGCTTGAAGATGGTTAGGTAGGGAGATGTGTTGACAATGAACGTCATCCTGTATGAGCAGCTTGACACCCCCATGATATAAAATGCCGACCTTAGGGGAAAGGTCAAAACCAACAGGGAAGAAATGTGAAAGCGGTCGTGAGGACGCAATTTTGTTTCCTGGCGGAGTATGAGGGGCGCTGAGATGCTAAAAACAGCAGTAAATCCTCTTTGTGGGACCGAAGCCCGCGAATGTTCCATTGGAGGAGAGTCATGATGAATAAATGAAGGGGGGTGTCACCTTGGCGGCGAAGACTCGCTGCTGTGGGGCACAGAAGGAGAAGGATCCTGCACCATAATGTCCACAGAAGCATCGGCTTGCTTGTGCTGTCAGTCTGTAGAGTCCAACGCAGTCCATTGGAGGAGAGTCATGATGAATAAATGAAGGGGGGTGTCACCTTGGCGGCGAAGACTCGCTGCTGTGGGGCACAGAAGGAGAAGGATCCTGCACCATAATGTCCACAGAAGCATCGGCTTGCTTGTGCTGTCAGTCTGTAGAGTCCAACGCAGTAAAACGGTTGGTGGTGCACGCCGGCTACACGGAGGCCGGCCGAGCTAAGATATCACGGGGCAACACCACCGAAGAATATCTTCGAGTCACCGAAGAAGAAGACTTCTTGCCTTTGTTGGACTTCCTCGAGCCTTTCCGGTTGGTAGAGGAAGACTCAGGTGTTGTGTGACTGGAGGGACATAGGAAGTCTTCACAGGAGTACTCCTGTCCTTTGTGGCCTACCAGTTGTGTAGATGGTGGCTTCAACCCTTGGGGCGATTGTTTTATGGCTCGTCGCACAGCTCGACGGGGGAATGTCGATGCTATTTTGACACTGGGCGACTTCACAACCTGAGCTGAATTCGAGGTCGTATGTCTGCATTGCCATGTCCTTCATGGACCGAGAGGTAACGAGAACAGAACTAAGTGCCAAACGGGAGAATGCAGATTTTGCGACTAGCCAATAACTTTCGAGTGACTGGGTGAAGCACTTTTCCCTTTTTACCTGGATCTAATAGACAGCCCGCTCGTCAAGATACACAGGACAATCCCGAGAGGAGGCGGCATGGCCGCCATTGTAGTTGATACAGTGGGGAAAAGGAGGTGGACAATCGTCCTCATGCGCATCTCTACCACAGGTTACACATTTGGCTGGATGTCAACAAGATGTTCTAGCGTGGTTGAAACGATGACACTGATAGCAGCACATCGGGTTCGGAATGTACAGTAGGACTGCGATAATTTCATAGCCCCCTTTGATCATGAACGGAAGCGCCACTGTATCAAAGGTGAGAAAGAGTGCAGGTGGGCACTAAGGAGGGATCTATTTTTTTCATCATCCGATGGACGGCAATGAAATCCTGATCAGAGAGGTAAGATTTAATTTCGGCCTCGGTCAGACCGTCGAGCAGCCTAGTGTAAATAACAACATAGGAATAATTAGAGTTCTGTGGACCTTGACACAAACAGGATAGCCGTGGAGAAGCGAGGGGGCAAGCAATTTTTGTGCTTGAGAATCAGGAGTAGTCTCCAAAAGCAAAGTGCCATTCTGTAAAAGAGAGCAGGATTTCACAGGGCCAGTAGTAGCATCAACACCTTTCTGAATAATAAACGAATTTACCGTTGCGAAGGACTGACTGTCTTCATTACGTGAAACCATGAGGAACCGTGGTGCAGATGGAACGGCCTTTGAATCTTTAGCCTCATTCCGTTTACGTTTCGTAGACGCTGATTGTGAAGATGATTGGCTCATTGCGAGAAAATCCCCCATGATTGCCAGCATCTCTGATGGCGCGCTCCTTCCAGTTGGGGGCCCCTTTCACAAGGGACGCACCCATCTTAGGTGATTGTTCACACCTCAGATCACACCTCCCGAACACCTGAGAGAGGAACCAATCGGCAATTTGGGAAGGTAGCAGCTCAGGTAGTCACCCCTCCCTGGGCGTGGCCTGTACCAGTGGGTACGTGCGAACCCTGTCTGTCAATCCGGGGTTGGAAATTACGTATTACCCAGTCACCTGTTACGCGTGAGATGTGTGGGCCGGCCGTCAGAAGCGCACAGGGAGAAAGAAGAAAAAGAGGAACCTCAAACTCCGAAGCGGAGAAACGAGAGGAGAAGGGAAACTAAGAAAGGAAAAGGGAACGAAAAAGTGGTGAGACTGTTCATAGCGGCAGACAATGTGGAACACCCCAGTCATGTTCCGCAAGGGAGGGGAATAGGAATAGCAAGAGGAGAGATATGTAGCTGTGAAGGGAAAAGATGCTGCAAAGGCTGGGGCCCCGTGGTAGTCAAGCACTAACCCGCCGTAGAGTGGTGAGCCCCCTGGGGAGGGAAGGAGGGGGCGGGGGGAGGGGGGGAGGGTGAGGGTGACAGGGATGTGGAACCATGCCGACCCCATTGCAGTAGCCAGCTGTGCTAGGTTTCTCGGTTGGGGATCAATGGCGCGTACGGAGCCGTTCGACGTGCTCCCAGAGATTCTCGACTGTGTTAAAATATTGGCAGTTCGGTAAGAGGGGAGTACAGTAAACTCATTCTGGTGTTCATCGATCCACGCACGTACACTGCGAGCTGAGTGACACATTGGATTGTCCTCCTGGTAGATGCCATCATGCCAACGAAAACCAAATAGCAAGTAGTGGTGGACATGGCACTCAAGGATAGATGCTGATTCATTGTGTCTTCCAGAAAGATGAGATCACCCTGGGAATGCCACACATTCTCTGGGCCATAATGTTTCCTCTTCTGGCCTGGACCCTTCCAACGACTGTTGTAGGGTGCTTGCTTGTAGACGATTCTTGCCGTACACGCCGACTGCAATCTGCCCGGTGGAGTGTAAATTACAGCTTTCGCCGCCGATGAACAGAAGTCAGCATGGGTGCATGAACCAGGCACCTGCTGCAAAGAACCATACTCAGCCAAGTTCGCTGAATGGTCGTTGAGAAGACGCTGTTGGTAGTCCTTTGGTTCACCTGGACAGTCAGGTTGCCAAAATTAGCAGCACGCTTCTGTGTATAAAATATTCTTAGGTTCTTCGGGTTTTCGACGATCGTCTGGCAAAACAATGCAACTGTCTAAAACGTCCTTGGTTTTCAAGCCGCGTCAGTTCGAATAAAATCCTCGAGCTTTCGATGACCATCTCCGCCATCGTCGTCAGGAGTTCACTGACTGCCGGGGCTGCTACGGTTTCTCGCTTATACAGGCATGATGATATCATCAGGAACCAATCAGATAGACCCAACGTGGCGCGCGCGTAAGTCAACCCTAGCAGCTAGCGGAGCTATTGCCCGTGGCAGCACCGGTGACGTCAGATGGCGCCAGGGCAGGCGCCACGTTTCAAACTGCCGCTCCCGCGTCGCGCATCTGTCTTTACTTTCTTTCGATGTCCAACGACCGCCTCCATGCCCTGCTGAGTGTGTACCCCAGGTCTCTGTCGAAATTCTTGTTGTTTAAACAAATCTCGACCGCTTCTTTTATGACGGAGTCCCAATATGTAGATTCATGAGCCAACACTTTTGTATCTTCGAACTGCCGTCGCGAAAGACTCCGAGGACACATGCAACTGTTGTGGCTGTTGCTGTGGTAGCGTTCTATAGCCCGTGGACGGTTTGTGATCCGTCGACGTACGTCGTCATTACTTCACGTTTGCATGAGCGTCTGTGCTGATGGCACTAACACTCCTGGGGAAACATAAAAAGAATTCAACGAATTTCTCTAACTGCTCAGCTGGCTTCCACGCAAGACTAAGATTATAGCATCATATTAAAATTTCTATTGCATCTATAATAACAGTCTCAGTACGTAAAACAATGGGGCAGGATTTTAGTTTCAGTAGACAAAAACCTCTTTTCTATGAGGCCACCATATTAGCCGTTGACTGTAGAAATTATTTATTTCACAACTGCAGTTACGGCCACTGGGCCATTTTCAAATGGTGCGGCAGAATATTTTGCTTCAGCACATGTCATAACTCAGAATCCTCCGACACGTAAGCCTGTATATGTTTTTCGGGGGACTTTAACGTCGGACGTGCTGAAGCAAAATCTTTTGTGGTAACACTTAAAAATGGCCCAAAAACCGAAACTTGAATCGTGAAAATAAATAATTTCTGCAGACCTTTAAAAATTCTGCGTGACTGTGAACACCGACCAGGAGAAGTTAAACAATAATTTATGTTTATTTGTGTGGCTGTGCTCAGTAACTGCTAATTTCTCAAATTCTTGGTTTTTAATGTGCCGTTGGTATCTTGCACAGCCGTTGGAAACGATACGGACAAACTGACGTAGTTGCTTCCGCACTCACAATGACTCATATCACAAGGACCCTGAACCGATACCGTTTTTAAGATGGGATACCATCTTCTCTTCTTGTAGGGGCAGAAAATGTGTCTTTCACCTAATCTTTTCAGAACCCTGCCTATTTTGCTAGACGTCCCACCGCAGGAAGGAAGGAACACAACATGTTTATCATACCATGATTGTTTAATATTTTCGCGTTTACGTTTCTATGAGAGTGCTGTAGCAGAATTTTTGTGTCTAAAGTTTTACGTCAGTAGAAAAACTCACCTCTACCGAAAACAGAATACTCTTTGAGGATGGCCGCTGTAACATTACTGCCACCGCAGGTATTTAATATTTCAAATATTTTCTGTTCTAAAGCGGCAGTGCTCCTAAAAGATTTTTAGTGATGCATCCGTTCCACCCAACAAAAGCAGTTCGTGCTTCCGTCGATAGCTACAATATCGAAAAAACATTTCATATGAATGCTCAGAATAATGTGTACGATTTTCAGATGTAACTGGCGCTGCAGCTACATGTAGGACTTCTATTGTGGGTCCCTTTATGTTACGTATTCCTTTGAGAGTAGAATTGCACCGCCTGCAGGCCTCGTATTTTGTATTTTGTATCTCATTAAATTCTTCAGTTCAGAAGAACTGTCGTGTCGGTGCACGAGACAAAGTTTCCAAGTTCATATGTTGCAGATTAAAAGTTATTTTCGCAGGGGAAATGCGATTCTAATTATGAGCGGTTTTGCGGATGCTTCGATTCATTTTTTATTCAGACAGAGAAGAGAGTACGATTATTTATAACAGGTAATGAGTTTCTGCATCATTAAACATTCTATTTTGAAGTTTTATTTAGCTTTTTTCTTGCTATAGTACACGCTTTGTAATCCCGCTTCGTCCTTAGAGAGAACGCAGTAGGCGAATGGATGGGGAAATGCGCTTTTGTATTCGTGATTTTAATTTTAATTTCCTAGAATTGAATTACGGCCGAATCATTACCGTGGAGGAAGAGGTATATTGTTTTTTCGTTTTCTGTTGTGGTGGACGTTCGTTCGACGTAAAAGTGATATCAGATGTGCCACAAGTAAAAAATAATGGCTTGCTCGACCTCTCCGATTTTTAAGTTACAAAGAAAATTGACTTAAAATGCAGAGTGCTTTGTGACCACTATGAGAATGCAACGGAGACAAATCGTTGTTTTGCGTAACTCTGTACGTGTGTGCTTTCTTTTTTATCAATTTTATTATTATTTTAAGTGAAATAAAGGCAATTATATGTTTTGCATCTCATAACTACACCATTTAATTAACAAAAATTGGACAGATCATTTTCGTCTACAAAAAACTGGAGTACATCATTCATATCATTAACAATTATATCATCTACCTTCGATTACTGTTGGAACTCTTAATTTAGGAAGAACTTAAATACTGTGGCACTTTTTCCAATTCTGTTGTTTCATTTCTCCAATTTACATCTCAAAGCGGTTCAAAGAATGTGTAAGATAGCAAACGAAAATTGACTAAAAAAATTACGTCGTTAAAAAGGTATCTTCCTGAGCATACAAAACACTGACTGCTACAATCGGCACCTTTATCAGCATATTATGTTACTATTAATTCCTTGTATAGGTTTAATAATTTGAAGTATATATTGATGGTGGTTAAGCTACACACCATTATTTGCAAAACGTTGCAAGCCTTGTATTTCAGTTCAATAAAAAATTCAGTTAGAAACAAGAAAATAAGATGAATTTAATCGATCTGTCAAACCTGTACAAGGCCGCTGTTGTCGACAGGAAAAAGGAAAGAGTATGAGAATTTACACCTACGTTGAGATGACTTGAGCCGAAACAGCTGACGGAAAACGGGGGAAATATCTGGTCGCGGCTTTATCAGCGGAATCAGTCCGCTGTTGGCCCGGAGTGCATCACTGAAAGCCCAGAGAATCTCAGTATGAAGGACCTAAGGGGGATATGAACCTTGATCTTCTGGGACACGGACATAGTGAAGCAGCCAACATGTTACCTTGTTTAGTGTCCATCCGAAAGCCGCTTTTTAAATGTTTACAAAAACGACTAAAGAAATACTTTTTGTAGAAATTGTTTTATCGTTTCTCAGAAAAATTTACATGCGTTCGAATCAAACATTAGACGCGTACCCGCAATTGTTTATGAATTTGACTTCCATTTTCAAACTGCCATATCTCCAGAACTGTGTGTCCTACAAATACATAATTGTACAGGTTCGTTTAGTGGTGTATGTGGATACTGTCAGCAAGAAGTGTTACAAATGGAGTTAGTAGTGAATAAATAATAAACTGAAATGTCTTGTCTGATACTGAAGTTTAACTGCATGAAGAGCCAATTTGAAATACTTTCATAACCTACTCGTTAAGAGCTATATATACACTGAGGTGACAAGTGATGAGATCCCTCCTAATATGGTGCCAGACCTTTTGCCCGGCGATATGCACTCGATGTGGCATGGACTCAACATTTCGCTGGAAGTCCGCTGCAGAAACATTGAGCCACGCTCTCTCTGCAGCCTTCCATCATTGCGAAAGTGTAGCCGGTGCAGGATGTTGTGCACTAAGTGACCTTTAGATTGTGTCCTAAAAATGCTCGATGGGATTCGTATTGAGCAATTTCCGTGACCAAACCATTCGCTCGATCTGTCCAGAATGCTCTCCAGCCCACGAGGCCAAGTCAAAAATTATGAAACTTCCTGGCAGATTAAAAACTGTGTGCCCGACTGAGACTCGAACTCGGAACCTTTGCCTTTCGCGGGCAAGTGCTCTTCCATCCGAGCTACCCAAGCACGACTCACGACCCGTCCTCATAGCTTCAGGAAGTTTCATATAAGCGCACACTCCGCAGCTCAGCGAGAATCTCATTCTGGAAACATACCCTAGGCTGCGGCTAAGCCATGTCTCCGCATTATTCTTACTTCCAGGAGTGCTAGTTTTGCAAGGTTCGCAGAAGAGCTTCTGTGAAGTTTAGAAGGTAGGAGATGAGGTAGTGGCAGAATTGAAGCTGTGAGGACGGGTCGTGAGTCGTGCTTGGATAGTTCAGATGGAGCCGGCATGGTAGCTCAGCGTGTTCAGTCAGAGGGCTGCATTCTCTCTGTAATAAAAAAAAAAAAAACTGAGTCAAGTAATAAACCATCAACTTGAACGGATGTCTTGTGACGTCCGCCCAGACCAAACGCAACGAACTATATCGGGAAAAAAAAGATGGTAGAGCACTTGCCCGCGGAAGGCAAAGGTCCTGAGTTCGAGTCTCGGTCCGGCACACAGTTTTAATCTGCCAGGAAGTTTCATATCAGCACACACTCCGCTGCAGAGTGAAAATCTCATTCTCCAATATCTACACTTTTGCCATAACTTTCGTTACATTGCGCACGTTGTCTTCTGTCCTCGCACATGTAATTTTTATACTGTGACAGTTTGATCTTATTTCCGCCATTGTTCTTCCTTCTGTTGCAGATATAGCATGGCAGCTCCATTAGAGGTGTGCACCAAAGAGGAACAACGGGTGGTGATCCGATTCCTCTGGTCGGAGGGTGTCAGAGCGGCAGACATTCAGCGCAGACTGTCATGACAATATGGGAGAAGTGCAATATCACGTAAAACAGTGTTTTTGTGGATCGAAATGTTTAAAACTGCTCTAACAAGTGTAACGCATGAAGAGGGAGCAGGACGGCCATCAACTTTCACCACAGATTACATCATCCTCAAACTCGAGAGATGGTTCTGGCGAGTAGGTGAATTACTATCGATGAGGTAGCATCCGCTTTGAACATCATCTCAGCCCACCACATCATCCACAACGAGGTCGGTTTCCATAAGATCTGTGCCCCGTTGGTGCCAAGAAAGCTTACCGACGACCATAAGCTCGCCCGTGTTAGGGTGGTGTCAACGCTTACTCACTCGTTTCAACAACGAAGACGATGCATTTTTGAGCAGAATCGTCACTGGAGATGAAACATGGGTGCATCACTACGAGCCTGAGTCAAAGCGTCAGAGTATTCAGTGGAATCACCCTGGATCGCCGAAGAGGAAAAAATTCAAGACGGGGACATCCGCAGGAAAAATTATGTTAACCGTCTTTTGGGACTCACAGAGGCCCATAGTGGCAGAGTTCATCCAGGAGGGAACGAATCAACAGTGCGAGGTATAGTGAATTGTTGGAAAAGAAGCTGAAGCCAGCAATTCGCACCAAACGCTGAAGTTAGCTGTCCAAGAAGGTGGTGTTGATGCATGACAATGCATGGCCACTCACGGCCCGGCACACTATTGAAACCATCAACACGATGAAATTTGAGGTATTGGAACGCCCTCCCTATAGCCTAGACCTTGCTCTAAGTGACTTTCACTTGTTTGGGCCACACAAGGATGCTTTGTGTGGTCGCCGATTTGCCTCAAATGTGAACGTGCGAAATGCTGTTCAGAAGTGGCTTCACGACGAACTGAAAACTTTTTATTTGGAAGGAATACGTAAGCTCGTTGACCGCAGAAAAATGATGTGCATTGTATACCCACATCTTCATGTTAATAAACGGTAGAATGAAAAGACTAGATAATTTTTGACTTTCCCTCGTAATTCCGAACAAATGTGGTCCGGTGACATGGTGCATTGTCACCCATAATAATTTATACCATTTCCAGTCAATGATGGGTTCAGTTGGACCAGAGGACCAAGTCCGCTCCATGTAACGACCGCGTACCTTTATGGCGCCACCACCTGATCGCACAGTTCCTTGTTGACAACTTGGTTGCAATACTAAAATGTAGACTTTCACGGCCGGAAATATCATGTCCATTATAATTATCCGGGCTGTTATGCCGTGGTCGGTTGATGAATTCTGTGTCGATTCCCAACGTTTCGTCTCCGACTGCGGGAGACATCTTCAATGGGGTCCGTAGCTCGATGGAAGGTCCAACACACCCACTGGCTCGCTACTGACTGCCGCTAAATTCCGTGTCCGCGAGCTCCCACGCCGCGGCGTGACGTCACGTGTTTTGAAAACGTCAGTGCAATTGGCCGCTGTCCGTCGCCGTCGATCGCCGTTGCCATCACCCAGTAGTGGACGGGTGGTACACATCAACGAAGAGGAGAAACGGAACGATCAGCTGTTGCGGAGCATGCTTTCCAGCCAGGGAACCACAATATTCGTTTCGAGGAGGCGCAAGTACTAGCGGCCACAAGCGGATATTACGAAAGGCTCTACAGGGAGGCAATCGAAATCGCTGAACACCCAAATAATTTCAACCGAAAGGAGGAGGGTGTGAAATTAAACGGTATATGGATGCCGGTGCTAAAGAAGATGTCATCGTACATCGCACATTGATTTCTGCGGTTATTTCACTCCGTGTTGCTTGTCTGTTAGCACTGACGACCTTACAGAACCGGCACTGCTCTCTGTCGTTGAGTGAAGGCCGTCGGCCACTGCATTTACGTTGCGAAAGGGAATGGCTTAAATTTGGTATTCTCGGCACGCTCTTGATACTTTGGACCTCGAAATATTCAATTCTCTAACGATTTTCCATGCGTCCAGCGCCGACTACTATTCCGCTTTCAACGTCTGCTAATTCCCGTCGTGAGACAATCACGTCGGAAACCATTTCACTTGAATCACCGTAGTACAAATGATAGCTCCTCCAATGCATTACCCTTTCATACTTTGTGTACGCGATACTGCCGCCATCTGTATATGTGAATATCACTATCCCATGAATTTTGTCACCTGCGTAAAATGTTACGTTAAAAGGCTTAACATAATACGTGTTATAGTTAGAAACTGTGCGTACCTCTTGAGGCAGCTCAGCTCGCAGCGTACATATTACCCAGACTATATTCATGCAGTATTTGACAATGAGAGCACTTATCGACTTCCAACAAACTTTACACATAACTTCCAACATTTAAGAACTTTTGGTTGGTTGGTTGGTTTGGGGAAGGAGACCAGACAGCGTGGTCATCGGTCTCATCGGATTAGGGAAGGAAGTCGGCCGTGCCCTTTCAGAGGAACCATCCCGGCATTTGCCTGCAGTGATTTAGGGAAATCACGGAAAACCTAAATCAGGATGGCCGGACGCGGGATTGAACCGTCGTCCTCCCGAATGCGAGTCCAGTGTCTAACCACTGCGCCACCCCGCTCGGTTTAAGAACTTTTGCTCGCTAACATCACCCATAAAATGATGAAAGGAGAACAGAGTATCGCTTCCAATATTTTCGCTGTTCGTGCAGTAAAACTCTGAAGTCTTTACTACCAGCTCTTTTCGTAAAACGTTTTGCAGACTGAATTCACATATACAACTGAATGTGCCTGTAAAATTACATTATTGTACGAGTCACAATTCGGGAGATTTGAGGGTTCGATTATTTTGCAAGAGTTTAGTAATCTAGGGTTAAAGCCGAGAGGGAATAAACTTCCTTCAACAGGGATGAAATCTTTATTTCAAATCAAATTCTCAGCTAGCCGGATCATTTCGTGTTGCTATGGAACTTCTCGGAACGTATTTGCGGATAAGAAGACTCTAAACTTCTATCTCACTATCTGAGATGTTTTCAGTTTATCAGGTGTTTATATATAAAGAGTGCAAACGCATGTGCAGTGCACGAATTAAATCTATAATGTGTCATTCAAACACACGTATGGTTGCGAGATCTCTGTTTTCAGCTTTGTCTTGGTTTAACTCTTGTTAAAATTCCCTTCAATTAGTACGGTGGGCTATGAGGAAGTCCGAGGCACAACGAAATTAAAACAAAGTTAGTCAGATTGTGGTTTATTCATATATAGGTCAGATTTCATACAGAGGGAGGTAATATTGCATGGTAGTAAAAACCAGAGACATAGCCTCTTATGAACTCACAGCTTAAAGTAGTGCAAGACATTCAAGCCCTCCATTGTATATTTAACACTAAGATTTAAACAGTATATTCAGGAAAAAAAATTGAAGGTTAACGCTATTTCTATTTATTTCGTTAGTAATAGAAGTACTGATCGTAGTCAGTAATACCGTGCATTTAAAATATTTTCATAAATTGCTCTGGAGAATGTTGGAATTGGTGCCATCCTAGACAAAATTGGAAGTTATGCATTTAATGTCTTATACTAAATTGTCTGAGTAAATATGTATTAATGTTTTTAAATAAACAGCTTCGTGAAATAGCAGTTTCCATTGTAACAAATTTGTCAAAGTTATAATGTTGTCAGACACTGAAATACTCGGGAGTGTTCCATGTGAGCTCTCGCCAAATGTAATTCACAGCAGTGCAGTTCCAGAGTTCGTACAGGGAAGTAGTTTATTCATGCAAGGTAGAAACTTTCCGAAATGCTTGAATGTTGTGGAACTGTTTCAGGAAGTGCAAAATTCGAGGAAAATGTGAAGAAAAAACCTAAGTAATTCCATTTATGACAACAAGCACATACGGAAAAATTTAATAAACCTCATGTAGCAAGAAAGCATTGCACAGACAACTGAAGCACCAAGAACAACGACTAAAGAAGGATGAACCAAAGATTCACACAAGTGTAAAGATTTCTCAGTTATCTTTATCCAGAGATACGTGAGTTGTTCTGACCCTTTATTCAGGGGTATTCAGGGATGCTATAAACAATGCATTATATTTGCCAAACTCTTACAGGTACAAATATTATTCTACATCTACATCTACATCCATACTCCGCAAGCCACCTGACGGTGTGTGGCGGAGGGTACCTTGAGTACCTCTATCGGTTCTCCCTTCTATTCCAGTCTCGTATTGTTCGTGGAAAGAAGGATTGTCGGTATGCCTCTGTGTGGGCTCTAATCTCTCTGATTTTATCCTCACGGTCTCTTCGCGAGATATACGTAGGAGGGAGCAATATACTGCTTAACTCTTCGGTGAAGGTATGTTCTCGAAACTTTGACAAAAGCCCGTACCGAGCTACTGAGCGTCTCTCCTGCAGTGTCTTCCACTGGAGTTTATCTATCATCTCCGTAACGCTTTCGCGATTACTAAATGATCCTGTAACGAAGCGCGCTGCTCTCCGTTGGATCTTCTCTATATCTTCTATCAACCCTATCTGGTACGGATCCCACACTGCTGAGCAGTATTCAAGTAGTGGGCGAACAAGCGTACTGTAACCTACTTCCTTTGTTTTCGGTTTGCATTTCCTTAGGATTCTTCCAATGAATCTCAGTCTGGCATCTGCTTTACCGACGATCAACTTCATATGATCATTCCATTTTAAATCACTCCTAATGCGTACTCCCAGATAATTTATGGTATTAACTGCTTCCAGTTGCTGACCTGCTATTTTGTAGCTAAATGATAAAGGATCTATCTTTCTGTATATTCTCAGCACATTACACTTGTCTACATTGAGATTCAATTGCCATTCCCTGCACCATGCGTCAAATCGATGCAGATCCTCCTGCATTTCAGTACAATTTTCCATTGTTACAACCTCTCGATACACCACAGCATCATCTGCAAAAAGCCTCAGTGAACTTCCGATGTCATCCACCAGGTCATTTATGTATATTGTGAATAGCAACGGTCCTATGACACTCCCCTGCGGCACACCTGAAATTACTCTTACTTCGGAAGACTTCTCTCCATTGAGAATGACATGCTGCGTCCTGTTATCTAGGAACTCCTCAATCCAATCACACAATTGGTCTGATAGTCCATATGCTCTTACTTTGTTCATTAAACGACTGTGGGGAACTGTATCGAACGCCTTGCGGAAGTCAAGAAACACGGCATCTACCTGTGAACTCGTGTCTATGGCCCTCTGAGTCTCGTGGACGAATAGTGCGAGCTGGGTTTCACATGACTGTCTTTTTCGAAACCCATGCTGATTCCTACAGAGTAGATTTCTAGTCTCCAGAAAAGTCATTATACTCGAACACAATACGTGTTCCAAAATTCTACAACTGATCGACGTTAGAGATATAGGTCTATAGTTCTGCACATCTGTTCGACGTCCCTTCTTGAAAACGGGGATGACCTGTGCCCTTTTCCAATCCTTTGTAACGTTACGCTCTTCTAGAGACCTACGGTACACCGCTGCAAGAAGGGGGGATTGATGACGAATAGAGCCGAAATTCATCAAGTTTGGTTTTTACACTCTACAAATATTCTATTAGTCCCCCCCTGGACAAACGACACAGTAGTTCCATACCTTAGGCAGCAACATCCTGTCAATAGTCATCACAGCAGCGGCGATGCTTTTCCGGAGCTGTTCCAGTGTTCTTGGCAGTGGGGGTACGTGAACATATTCTTTAACGTATCCCCAAAGGAAATAGTGACAAGGAGTTAGGTTAGGCGACCTGGGGCCAAGAGAACAGTGCCTCACATGTTCACTACTACACCCCATGCAGTGATGTGTAAGTTCGTCGTTTAGGTAGCGATGAACATCATTGCTCCAGTGAGGGTGTGACCAGTCTTCTTAGAGGATTAAATTCTCGGAATCGTCAGTCATTTGTGGAAAATCCGCACCTGTAACACATCAAGGTAAGAGGTAGATGTTACAGTCTTCTCATGGAAGAAAACAACGACCTATACAGCTTCGTCCGTGAGTTGTGGAGAAAACAACCTTCAGTGGTTCAAATGGCTCTGAGCATTATGGGACTTAACATCTGAGGTCATCAGTCCCCTAGAACTTAGAACTACTTAAACCTAACTAACCTAAGGACATCACACACGTCCATGCCCGAGGCAGGATTCGAACCTGCGACCGTAGCGGTCGCGCGGTTCCAGACTGAAGCGCCTAGAACCGCTCGGCCACACTGGCCAGCAACCTTCAATGACTCTCTTACTTGCGCCACAATTTCATGGGGATTTTCGGTGCCCCACACTTACAGGTTGTGGTGGTTAATCTTTCCAGATAAATGCAAGCTTGTTTCAGTTTTGAATATCAGCCTGGAGGCGAAATGCTCATCCTCAAGGGCTTCCTGAAGTGTGGTGCAGGACGCTGGCCATAATCTTTATGTATTAACTGTTGCACTATCTGCAGACAGTTCGAGTTGGAAAGTAACCACCATCGCAAGATCTTCCATACAGTTTACTGCGGTATTGTAACTCGTTGCTTGCGCGGACCTTTTTTTTTACTGTATACGAAACTTTCCCTCACCCTCTCTGGATGCTGCACTCTTGTAACAGGAAAACATCTCGCATATTCGAACAGCCGAAAACTCTTTCCTTTTTTTGTCGCCATTTTGTCAAGGCTCTGCGCTGCGAACGCCGACTGGTGAGCACAATGCAAACTTGATGAGTTTATGGTTCTATTCATGCAGCAATCATTCTTATGCGTAATAATATGGAAAATATGGAACTTCTAAAACGAATAAAGCATTTATAGTAGCCCTGTATGTCATATGTATACGTTCACAGTAGGATTAATGCATTTCAAACTGATAAACAAAGAAAGAGAATGAGAGGTCAAGTATAGGACCATGGCTCTGAGTTATCGACTGATTTACTTTTTATACAAAGATATTTAGTCAAAGTCTGTTCAAACAAAAGACTATTGAGAAAGTTCATTTAGCATATTGTTTTCTTTTAAAAGTCGTCGACCTTTGAATCATCTTTAGCTATGAGAAGGCAATATAATCAGATGATGACACTTCGCATGTTGAAGCTGTCTTACTGCAATTGGAGAGCTCAACGTCTCGACGGAACTGTTCGCCGTTGCCAGACAGCCACAACAAACGGTCAGTTTACTTCCAGTTCCTTGTCTGACCTTTTTTTTCTTTCTTCGGTGCGAGAGGATATCGCCTTCAGGCTCCGGCCCTTTTATTTCGCATTTCATCACACATGATAAACACAACCAAAACAACATGCACAAATCGATGGCAACGAAATACAGCATGTTGCGTACACACCACTAGTCCAAGACCACTAGATTACTTCGCAAAAGACGCGATTCGATCGTTATCGAAGAGGTTAGCTTACAGCAGGTAAACTTCATGCGACACGGCGTGAAACCGAACTTCTTGAAGGCGACAAATAGTCGTTGCAACTCGTTCTAGGCATATATATTCTAATGGTCGTCCGTAGCGCAGTGGTAATGTAACAATTTGAGACTCGGAGGGATGTGGAAGATATATTTTCATTTTGAAATCTTTATCAATTTTATTTTCAGTTAATTTGTTTCAATACAAGGTTTTTTTTATTTTTAATCTTTTGTAGCATCATTTTCATCATCGTGCTGACTCATTTGCTCTTATTTGTCCTCCTATCATTTTTTCACGTCGAATTTGCCGTGTCGCCTACAACCTTAAATGATTTCCTACCAGAATTGCCCATCGGTCGGTATCGCGTCAGCTCACGTAGCAAAAGGGAGATGCTGCAGTTCGCTTTTAACGGTGAAACTGATTTTTTTCTGTCTCGAGTTTGCTCGTACAGTTCAGCTTTAATTGCCGTCAGCAGTAGCATCGTGATTAATAGTTCTGCCGCAGATTGCCGACCGCCGTTTTCTCGGACACATTGCACATCAAGAGGTTGTGTTTGGGTTAGGACACGAGTGTAAATTCATGGCTGCAAAACGCCTTACCTGCCGCAGTTCAGTTTTTGGCCAGAGCATCAGCTTCCAATATCGCTCTGCGTTACATGAACAGCATTTCAGCACTTGCTAAGTGATCCGCCGTGTTTGCGTGATAGCCGATGTGGCAAGACTGAAGCGCCAAGTGACAGACGTCAACTCTCAAGTAATTTTAAACGGACTCTAGATCTGTCCCATAAGCGGCTCCACATAGTAGGCGCGGGCGTTTGGAAAGTAGCGCCAGCAACCGAGCTTCAGTGCGGGATCACAGCGCGTTATCTTATCTGGGAAAACACATTGCAGATAGCGGCGTGCTGGGGGAGCACAGGAATCAACAGTGTGGCAGGTCCAGTGCCACAGACATAACACTCCCCAACAAGCGTCACAACTTCCGGCAGCGCATTCCCATGGAATTTATTGTTCACAGGCAGATGCGTCGTTATTAACAAACAAAATCTTATATGATGAAGCCAATGTTAAGATATTCTAAAAAACGTGAAATTTAAGAGGCATTGAAGACAACTTCGAATCCTTCAAAAATGGAAAAGTAGCCGACTAAACAAAGTGAGATCAGAGAAAGTTATAAGTAATATCGATACCCTGCTGCTGCTGTTCAACCGCATTTACTACAATGGCAGAATAACGAACATTGCTTCATAAACATGCCAAAGAAATGTAATACCAAATACAGTATGGACTGCAGATTAATCAGCAAAATTCAGTTCTCAAAATATTTCGGGTAATTCTGCACAATCGTATGTGCAGAAAAATGAAAGGAAGCATTAGCGAAACACGATTCGGATTTATATTCAGATCTTAAAAATTCAGAAACATCTCGACCAGTAAGTAAACATCTTTGCTTGCATTATAACTTGTGAAAATGCGTCTGAAAATACTAAACATCGTATCCTTGTCGATCATGTGAAATTATAGGGCGTATTAGTGTAAACATCAGCAGAATTGGGTAAGTATTCTGCTGTCATCAGGTCCAAATCACAGCTGCAGATTTCATATCAGACGACATCAGAATACTGTAAGGTGTCACCCAAGGATGCATATACAGGCGATTCCGTGATGTTATAAACTATCAGGTCTGAATTAATTCAACGTAAGGAACCATAGGCCGGAAACGACCGATCGAAAGTTACAAGCGAAAATCGTACTGACGTCAGGGAGAATGGACATCTTCTACTGTAAGCTCTTTGCGTTTCATATTTTGGGAGGAGGTAGTGTGGACCAAAACAAGAAAAACTGAACTGCTACACATGGACTCTAAAATGAAGAGCTCAAGAACCATGAGGACTTGTTTCACAGTAGCAACGATAAACAACTGCTCTTAGCTCCTAAGGTATCCAGTTCAGAGTACATGTTTACTTGGACTTTTTTTTCTTGTTTTGGTTCACACCACATTCTCCCAAAATGTGGAAAGTAAAGAGCTTGCAGTAGACGTTGTTCATGACATGGTCGTTTCTGGACGAGACCCTCTTACCTCAAAGTGATACATTTACCATTCTCCAGCATCCCTGAAAGTTTGTAACAGCATCACCCTGTCTCTCTGAACCTTTCCAAATTATTCGAGAAGCAATTTTTCGAAATGCCCTGGGTGATATCAATACCGCCTAAAGGTCAACGATAAATGCTTAAACAATATCCACAATGCAGATGACACTGTAATACTTGCGAATCACACAGAAAAATTCCAATTCTTTCTCGAGGAAAATAACATAGGAAAACCTAATTTAAAGAGTTTACACTTAATATCATATTCCAAAACAACCATCGTCGTCAGTAAGAAGAGGGATGACAAATGGGTTCATTCACTTTTGATGGGAACAGTTAACGAAAATGAAATATATTCGACACTGACTGACAGAAAAATGGGATCACAGTGATGAGATAAAAACTAAAATTATCATTATATGGAGAACATTTCCAAACTTGTGGTATGTGATGCGCTGTGATCTTCAATTTAACACCCGCTGTCTAATTACTCCCCCTCAAATGCTTTGTCTTATCAGTACTGCTGTATAGTGTAGAAGCTTGGATAATCAAAAACTCATCCATGAACAGAGAAAATTCCTCTGAAATCTGAACGAACCGCTATGAGTTAAGACTCATGGACAGATCACGTATTTCATCGTTGTTGTTGTTGTTGTCTTCAGTCCAGAAACTGGTTTGATGCACCTCTCCATGCTACTCTATCCTATGCAAACTTCTTCATCTCCCAGTACCTCTTGCAACCTACATCCTTCTGAATCTGCTTAGTGTATTCATCTCTTGGTCTGCCTCTGCGATTTTTACCCTCCACGCTGCCCTCCAATACTAAATTGGTGATCACTTTATGCCTCAGAACTTGTCCTACAAACCGATCCCTTCTTCTAGTCGTGCCACAAATTTCTCTTCTCCCCAATTCTGTTCAATACCTCTTCATTAGTTACGTGATCTACCCATCTAATCTTCAGCATTCTTCTGTAGCACCACATTTTCAAAGCTTCTATTCTTCTTGTCCAAACTTTTTTTTCGCCATATTTCACTTCCATACATGGCTACACTTAATACAAATACTTTTAGAAACGACTTCCTCACACTTAAATTTATACTCGATGTTAACAAATTTCTCTTCTTCAGAAACGCTTCCTCGCCATTGCCATTCTACATTTTATATCCTCTCTACTTCGACCATCATCAGTTATTTTGTTCCCCAAATAGCAAAATTCCTTTACTTCTTTAAGTGTCTCATTTCCTAATCCAATTCCCTCAGTATCACCCGACTTAATTCGACTACATTCCATTATCCTCGTTTTGCTTTTGTTGATGTTCATCTTATATCCATCCCATTCAATTGCCCTTCCAGATCCTTTGTTGTCTCTGACAAAATTACAATGTCATCGGCGAACCTCAAAGTTTTTATTTCTTCTCCATGGATTTTAATTGCTACTCCGAACTTTTCTTTTGTTTCCTTTACTGCTTGCTTAAATATGCAGACTGAATAACATCGGGGATAGGTTACAACCCTGTCTCACTCCCTTCCCAATCACTGTTTTCCTTTCATGCCCCTCGAGTCTTGTAACTGCCATCTGTTTTCTGTACAAATTGTAAATAGCCTTTCGCTCCCTGTGTTTTACCCCTGTCACCTTCAGAATTTGAAAGAGTATTCCAGTCGACATTGTCAAAAGCTTTCTCTAAGTCTTCAAATGCTAGAGACGTAGGTTTGCCTTTCCCTAATCTATCTTCTAAGATAAGTCGTAGGGTCAGTATTACCTCACGTGTTCTAACATTTCCACGGAATCCAACTGATCTTCCCCGAGGCTGGCTTCTACCAGTTTTTCCACTTGTCTGTAAAGAATTCGCGTCACTTTTTTGCAGCCGTGACTTATTAAACTGATAGTTAATTTTCACATCTGTCAACACCTGCTTTATTTGGGATTGGAATTATTATATTCTTCTGGAAATCTGAGGATATTTTGTCTGTCTCATATATCTTGCTCACCAGATGGTAAAGTTTTGTCAGGGCTGGTTCTCCCAAGGCTCATTTTTGAAACGTTTGTATTCCTTTTTGCTTGCTTCATTTTTATATATTTTCTCCTTTCATAAATTAAATTCAATATATCTTCTGTTAGCCAAGGAATTGTACTAGCCCTCGCCTTTTCACCTACTTGATCCTCTGCTGCCTTCACTATTTCATCTCTCAAAGCTACCCATTCTTCTTCTGCTGTATCTCTTTCCCTCATTCCTGTCAATCATTCCTTAATGCTCTCCCTGAAACTCTCTCTCTACAACCTCTGATTCTGTCAGTCTTTCCAGGTCCTATCTCCTCAAACTCCCACCTTTATGCAGTTTCTTCAGTTCTAATCTGCAGTTCATAACCAACAGATTGTGGTCAGAGTCTACATCTGCCCCTGGAAATGTCTTACAATTGAAAACCTGGTTCCTAAATCTCTGTCTTTCCATTATATAATCTATCTGAAACCTTCTGGTATCTCCAGGCCTCTTCCATGCATACAATCTTTTTTCATGATTCTTGAACCAAATGTTAGCTATGATTATGTTATGCTCTGTGCAAAATTCTACCAGGCAGCTTTCTCTTTCATTTCTTACCCCCATTCCATATTCTCCTACTATGTTTCCTTCTCCTCCTTTTCTTACTATCGAATTCCAGTCCCCCATGACTATTAAATTTTTGTCTCCCTTCACTATCTGAAATAATTTCTTTTATCTCATCATACATTTCATCAATCTCTTCGTCATCTGCGGAGCTAGTTGGCATATAAACTAGTACTACTGTGGTAGGCGTGGGCTTTGCCACAATAATGCTTTGACTATGCTGTTTGTAATAGCTTAACTGCACTCCTATTTTTTTATTCACTAAAAATAAAGCTACTCCTGCATTACCCCTATTTGATTTTGAATTTATAACCCTGTATTCACCTGACCAGAAGTCTTGTTCCTCCTGCCACCGAACTTGACTGATTCCCACTATGACTAACTTTAACCTATCAATTTCTCTTTTCAAATTTTCTAACCTATCTGCCCGATTAAGGGAGCTGACATTCCACGCTCCGATCCGGTGAACGCCAGTTTTCTTTCTCCTGATAACGACGTACTTCTGAGTACGCCCCGCCCGGAGATCCGAATGAGAGACTATTTTACCTCCGGAATATTTTACCCAAGAGGACGCCATCATCATTTAACCATACAGTAAAGCTACATGCCCTCGGGAAAAATTACCGATGTAGTTTCCCCTTGCTTTCAGCCGTTCGCAATACCAGCACAGCAAGGCCGTTCTGGTGAGTGTTCATGGCCAGATCAGTCAATTATCCAGACTGTTGCCCCTGCATCTACTGAAAAGGCTGCTGCCCCTCTTCAGGAACCACACGTTTGTCTGGTCTCTCAATAGATACCCCTCCATTGTGGTTGCACCTACGGTACGGCTATCTGTATCTCTGAAGAACGCAAGCTTTCCCACCAACGGCAAGGTCCATGGTTCATGGGAGGTGGGGGACTTAATCGTTAAAGTTTTGAAATCCTGACCACCATAAAAGGCAGGACAGAGTAAAGTACGTCATGCAACTTGTTAATAAAGGAGGAGAATAATTGGTGTAGACGTAGAAAAAGAGTTTTGTTGTCGCTGAATCTTTAAAAGTGGCTCATCATCTCTGACATGTTCACCTTGTACAGAACAGCTGAGAAGAGAAAAGAATACTCCATGATGCTCGCCAACTGTCTATAAGGAGACGGTACTGAGACAGGAATTAGAACAGTAATATCTTCCCAGTGAGAGGTGTTTATAATTCATGCTTAACTTTTCCCAGTTTCTTGGTGCACGGAACAACCTATAATTCAAAAATACATGTTTTCTGTCAAAAATGTAGCCTACCTTTTGGTACGTTTGTGATGTGGGTTCTCAAAGGAAGCTAATTAGTGCCAACATATCTTACGAATGAAGAGCGTGATAGCTCCAGTTGTTATTGAGCTCTTTTGTTGACAAATCACGACTGGTTCTTGTCTCATGAAAGGTCATTATCAAATGGAGATATGTTTTTGGAACGGTATAGTGAACTACATCTTGTTCGCAGAAAGTTTGTCTGAGACATCAACAAAAATGGTTCAGGGCAGGGAAAGAGTATACGTGACTTATGTGAAATCGTAAAGTAAGATCCAAATAGCGGCCCTCCTGGCAAGGTAAATGAATATTGTACAATACGCTTTACATATCTACTTACCGAGAATGATTGAGCCTAGGTATCCATTCCTTTTCATATCCCTACAAATTTTTACATCCAGGTACAAGCCGTATCCTTGAGGAATGTGGATATCTTAGTAGCGACACCAAATACGAGTGGAGTGCAAAAAGTAAGAAACACATTACTCGGCAGGCCAAGTAACTTTTACTGAATGCAGAACCACAGATCGAAATGACAGAAAAGACACTATTTGCCAAAATGGTCGCCAAATCCCTAAACAACCGTCGGAAGTTTCTACCAATCGCTCAGTTCCTCGACGATAGAAATTCGCTACTCGGACACAGCGGCTTTCGAAAATCACTGTGTGAAGTTCTTCAGTGTTGGTAAATCTCTGCCCTCCGCCCCAAAACCCTTCCCCCTTCTCTGGCCCGTCAAATGTCTTTCAGTTTGCCGAAAAGCAGTAAATCGGATGGTGGTTGATCTGGACCTCGCTATCAGCATCATCCAGGTCTTTGCGGATTTGGTCAAATTATTGATACTATTTCACTCCGGCTGAATGCGAAATTGCATTTGGTCCATTTATCTCCAGAATTTCACAGTCATTCTGTGTGAAATTTAGACTTTTGCCCACAAGAATATTACTGCCCCGTGTACTTTTTTGGGGGCAAGATCCCAGTTGCTGCGTAATTTTACTCACACACTGATGTATACGTCAAACGTACCGCAGCAGAACTGTGTATGCAGGAAGCCGTGAAGTCCACAATGCGCCACTCTTGTGGCACAACTGTCTCAGCGTGGGACGGCATCGGTAACATTTTCTGAAGTCCCTACGAGCTAATGATTGATTACAGGATACTATTCTCACTTCTGCGAGGAATCCCAGTGGTAACCCTATGACTAAATATCCTGGGTCGTTGCGGCGAAATCTACGAACGAAGGCCAGTTGTAGATAAATCTGACGGCCTGCCACCACCTTGCAATACATTGGGAGCCTCATAAGAAGGCGCAACCACATTGCAGCCCATTGATACATGGTTGTTTCGTACTATACTACAGTGCTGACAGCATACGCAACTTACCTGTACGTATATGATAGCATTGCTGTTGTTTTTATTTTTTCTACACTATGTAATCCAGTGCCCCTTTATTCGATTTTGTAATGGATGTGCATCACATTGATTCTGTTGGTTACAAACACTATTTAATTCGCAAAATTTCGCCCCCTTCAGCACTGTCAAGCAATACCAGACAAAAAATATTAGCGCCTATTTGTAAGACTCATGTCACGATACACAAAACGAGGTGGAATATATCAAAATTTAACAGCGTACCAAATTCTTGTCAAAACGCATAATATCGTACGTTCATTTATACCAGATGCTTCATCCAGGACGAGGAAGTGCATGCCATATAGGGACCTAATATGGATCTACATTAAATGCACGTAAGACAGTATGTAAGCTAGTGCGGTGACTATGTTACACTCCGGTATAGGTTGCCCCTTTTTGTTGTGTGCGAAGAACATAATATCTCTCAACGCAAACAATAACACAGTTAGGAATATGGAACGACGTAGCGTTTTGATAAATTCCATACCGAGTTATTGATCATGATAGACGTCCGAAAAAATGAACGCTAATAACATATTTCTTGGGTAACGATGTTCGACAGTTTCCAAAAGGTCATACTTGGTAATTACCAATGAATTAATGGCGGTTGTCTTATTCAGGAAAAAATACTTCGCACAATTAAAGTAGTTCTATGTGCTATAAACTTAAAAGAATACTACCGACTTAAAGAAGATTATAAAAGTTTCGATAGATACGCAAACCAAATTTACACTAGAGGTAAATACAGAAAAAAACTAAAGTAGCTGGCATGCTCTAATTGGATAGATTCGTAGCAATTTACTACAAGAAAAAGTAACGCTAGCCTGAACATCAAAATAGGAAACAGATCTATAAATCAACAACGTAAGGTCTATAACGGATACTAAAAGATGAAGTGTGTGCTTGAAACAATATCTTTTTGTGTTATTAATAAGAATATAGGAGAAAAGCACGTACTAATCTTCCATAAAATCAGTTCTAAAATGATATTTTCACCTCTGCAGTTACTTGCAAAAGAAATTTCATACAGGCCACTTAAACATGTAATCCTAGGTACAAAGGTACAGTAACAGTATAAATTATGGCAATTAAATCGAAATGTCAAAATTGTTACGACATGTGGAAGAATGCGCCACTGTAGAATGTGGCCTTCAGAATGTGATGATGACTGTCGCCTGATTTTAGTTCTTCCATCTCCTTTTACAATAAGAGATTCCGAAAAATGAGCGTCATTTATGGATTTCAGTGGTCGATACATGGGCTTCATGATCTTTTTCATATTCTATAGATTTGTTAGCTTTCATTTTATACTTACCTACGATTTCGGTAAATTATTGAGTAGATATGTCACTGCTTGTTCATTATCATCTCCAGGTAATATTCTTTCTCGTGCAACTTGCAAGCTGCGCATAAACCACCTTGGAGTCAGGGTAATTATATGCAACAGACACAAGACGTAGCTCTAGTCTGCAAAGTCGCACGTAAACATTCCAGAGATAACATTGTGCGGATACGCGTACGCTATGCAAAGTACTTGGCTAGAAGTTAATACACACAACCAAGCAAATTCTCTCTGAAATGCTTACAACTGATCACGCAGGCTGACATGTAAATGTGGTAACATTCCGGAATACAATTACAGCCAAACTCAGAACCCGACGTAATTTGAATTTCACATGCCATACAGTTCTGCATTATTATTTCGTTTGCTAGTTTTAGGAACACGTGGATAAACATTTTGATTGTTTTTCTCGCATATTGTTGGAATAGTGGCCGCTGAATAAAATAATGTTAGTGTTGAGTGAACCGTAGTTTCAAATGCAGCACATGATGCATTATCTACTGTCCGAGCTCACTAATTACAAACTGAAACGCGTCTTTCATCGCCACGAAGGTGAACTCTATCTACCACATACGATCTTGAGAGGAGTTCTAACGCAACAATGAAGCCTGGCCGTGTTTCGAGCAAAAAACTACTACAATGTAGTAAGCAGATGTATTAAAGATTCTTTCAAAAGAGGTTACCTTAATGTAGTTGAAAAGAGGCTGTGTAATCAAAATTATTAAATTCATTCACCTTGCCATTATGGATTGAGTTAATTTAAAAAAAGTGAAAGCCCTCTCCTGCCAGACAATGTGAAGCAAAGACTTCGTAATTTCTGTTTAGCTTTCTTGCCTTGCAAAGTAGAAATTTATTGCTAAGAGTGAATCATCGGTTAAAGTAAAGTCATGATACAGACAACTTTTTTCGAAAACTGAAATTATCACTATATTACCGTGCACTAAATCATATTTCGTCCAGCGATTTAACGTAAAATTATTTGTGTAATTGATATTAGTCTCTCACAGTCGCTCTGTTTATCTTCTAAAGCAATAGCCACGGCCAACATTCACAAAGTTGAAAGCACTGAACTTCTACAGTACGAGGTGCATTCAAGTTCTAAGGCCTCCGATTTTTTTTCTAATTAACTACTCACCCGAAATCGATGAAACTGGCGTTACTTCTCGACGTAATCGCCCTGCAGACGTACACATTTTTCACAACGCTGACGCCATGATTCCATGGCAGCGGCGAAGGCTTCTTTAGGAGTCTGTTTTGACCACTGGAAAATCGCTGAGGCAATAGCAGCACGGCTGGTGAATGTGCGGCCACGGAGAGTGTCTTTCATTGTTGGAAAAAGCCAAAAGTCACTAGGAGCCAGGTCAGGTGAGTAGGGAGCATGAGGAATCACTTCAAAGTTGTTATCACGAAGAAACTGTTGCGTAACGTTAGCTCGATGTGCGGGTGCGTTGTCTTGGTGAAACAGCACACACGCAGCCCTTCCCGGACGTTTTTGTTGCAGTGCAGGAAGGAATTTGTTCTTCAAAACATTTTCGTAGGATGCACCTGTTACCGTAGTGCCCTTTGGAACGCAATGGGTAAGGATTACGCCCTCGCTGTCCCAGAACATGGACACCATCATTTTTTCAGCACTGGCGGTTACCCGAAATTTTTTTGGTGGCGGTGAATATGTGTGCTTCCATTGAGCTGACTGGTGCTTTGTTTCTGGATTGAAAAATGGCACCCACGTCTCATCCATTGTCACAAACGACGAAAAGAAAGTCCAATTCATGCTGTCGTTGTGCGTCAACATTGCTTGGCAACATGCCACACGGGCAGCCATGTGGTCGTCCGTCAGCATTCGTGGCACCCACCTGGATGACACTTTTCGCATTTTCAGGTCGTCATGCAGGATTGTGTGCACAGAACCCACAGAAATGCCAACTCTGGAGGCGATCTGTTCAACAGTCATTCGGCGATCCCCCAAAACAATTCTCTCCACTTTCTCGATCATGTTGTCAGACCGGCTTGTGCGAGCCCGAGGTTGTTTCGGTTTGTTGTCACACGATGTTCTGCCTTCATTAAACTGTCGCACCCACGAACGCACTTTCGACACATCCGTAACTCCATCACTACATGTCTCCTTCAACTGTCGATGAATTTCAATTGGTTTCACACCACGCAAATTCAGAAAACGAATGATTGCACGCTGTTCAAGTAAGGAAAACGTCGCCATTTTAAGTATTTAAAACAGTCCTCATTCTCGCCGCTGGCGGTAAAATTCCATCTGCCGTACGGTGCTGCCATCTCTGGGACGTATTGACAATGAACGCGGCCTCATTTTAAAAAAATGCGCATGTTTCTATCTCTTTCCAGTCCAGAGAAAAAAAATCGGAGGCCTTAGAACTTCAATGCACCTCGTATATCTGGCAGTGATAGTTCATATCCAAGACAATATTACAACATAAAATTTCACATATATCAATAAAATTCTTAACAACACTATGGAAATGCCCGGTTGTACCACACACCTTTTATTTGTTCCAGCATTCGCACGCAATTTGAGATTGATAGATGAATTCAGTGAAGTGTACTGTAATGTTAGGAACTCAAAACAGCCGTGTTTCTGGCCTCGTCAAGCGGTTAAGTGAGTCCGAGCTTTTGACATAATTCTCTTCTGACAAGAGACAAACGGCCAATTGAAACTTCTCTCACTTACAGATATGACGTTATCTTGTCATAGTCACTTGATTTGCAAAAATATTTCATTCCCACATTACATTGAAATCACTTATTTGTTTTAGGAATGCATATTGTGACTGTTCACTAATTACTAAAATATCCAAAACGCGCTCGTAGCTAATCTACACTATCTGAACAAAAGTATTTGGTTAAACAACCAACAAGGAATTCCAAAACATCGTTCTTGTGAAATACAACTAGATCTTTACACACACGAAGTGCTGAGTGCTGCTGACAAGGGATTTCAAATTGATGCCGTATTTCTAGATTTCCAGAAGGCTTTTGACACTGTATCACAAAAGTGGCTTGTAGTGAAATTACGGAACATCGTCTCACTCATGTGACTGGATTCGTGGTTTCCTGTCAGAGAGGTCACAGTTCGTAGTAATTGACGGAAAGTCATCGAGTAAAACAGAAGTGTTTTCTGGCGTTCCCCAAGGTAGTGTTATGAAACCTTTGCTGTTCCTTATCTATATAAACGGTCGTGCGGTAGCGTTCTCGCTTCCCACGCCCGGGTTCCCGGGTTCGATTCCCGGCGGGGTCAGGGATTTTCTCTGCCTCGTGATGACTGGATGTTGTGTGCTGTTCTTAGGTTAGTTAGGTTTAAGTAGTTCTAAGTTCTAGGGGACTGATGACCATAGATGTTAAGTCCCATAGTGCTCAGAGCCATTTGAACCATATCTATATAAACGATTTGGGAGACAATCTGAGCAGCTGTCTTCGGTTGTTTGCAGATGAGCAAATGTGCCCGATCTGCACCCATTGGAACACATATCAGGCGCCTGCTGTGTGCCCATAAATCACCATCTCGTAATTTGTGGGAATTGCTTGACTTCTGCGTGGACATCTGGTACCACACACTTCTGGAATCCTGTCAAGAATTTGTAGACTCCATGCCAGGCAGAATATGTGTTGTACTGTGTGTGAAAAGTGGATCAACATGCTATTAAACAGGTGGTCGTAATGTTTTGGCTCATCGGCGTATATGCAAATAGGACTAAAAGCAGTATATAAAGTCCGTCAATCGACAACCAGGCATAGGTTTCCAGCCAGCAGCAAAGTTCGATTCCCACGTACTTCGAAACCAGCGCCTCGGATTAATTGTTACCAGCCGACAATAGAAACTAGGTGAGTGAGAAGTGCTGAACTCAGTTGAATACTAAAAAGACGACGTAAAAATTGCGTTATACATCTGTAGACTATGTTTAGTGGTTTCCTTTGTACGTTGCCTCTGTATACCCATGTCTGGTTGTCACTTACATTGTGACGTGTAACTGAACCTAAGTTTTCGATTAGAGAAATAGAAACTGGCTGTTTTCATTATTCCTGCCTTGAGAGTCATCTTAAAACTTAAGTGTGTGTACCGTAATCGTAACAGGGTTATAGGCTAGAGTGACCGTTGTTTCTGATAATTAGTTGGAGCATCTAATAATTTCACGAGGTTACAAGCACCGTCTGTGTTCTACAGTTATGGTAAACGGGTCTCAGGACTCTGCGTCTGTGCATATTCATGTAAACACGCGAAGAAGCATTAGAAACAGACCAGAAACCAACCCAGAGTCTCATTTCCTTAGTAACACTGTATCTATCTCCCTAGCCTGACAGAGGAATCATTTTGCATTTTCTCCCACCATCCTCACCTCACTTCAGTCGCCTTCTCAACCCCCACACGTAGCCATTCGCGTGTCGAAGGCGGATGACCTATAATTCCACCGATCCCTCCAGTCCGAGTGTGACATTCAAAGTAAGTGTGTAGCGACCCATGTCACGTTGCGACAGTGTACAGTATAGACAAAATTTGACTGAAATTGCGTTCCTGAGTGATGCTTCTATGTCACCCCCTTTACACTTTCACCCTTACTGGCCAGTCACTTTCGGAACAGAATATACTTACTTTAACTTGCCATTTTCTGCTAATACTCATAGTAGTTGCGGTAAGGTGCTGCTACCTGCGTTTCTCTAAAATCTCTCTTTACCATGAACTATTACTAAACATCGGCCACCTAGCGGAAATCATTCGAGTTTGAAAACAGCATGAACGGAGCGGACCGAGGGAAGACTGTGGCCCTGAAGTTGAAAAATACCCCCGTTTTTTTTCAGACACCGGAAAAACCAGCGCTGACATTCACATTGGATACCAGTACTAGTCAAATGGCGCTTCCTGGAAATGGTATGTTATACGCAATTGCTCCATCAAGGATTTCGAAATCAAACAAAATCGTCTCAGCGTCGACAGTGCTTTCAGCACCAAGGAAGGGTGTACTGCGAGGGGGAAGAAGGGAGGGGAAAGGTAAACGGCTGTCCAGTCAACACACGAGTGTAGTTCGCCGACCTATGACTTTACTGGAGAGTGAACCCCAGCTATTTGCCGTGTGGAAAAGGACGAGGAGGAGCAAGTTTACAGAGAATACCAGCGAAACAGGTTCTGCTGTTTTAAAGCGCCAACTTCTGTCGCCGGCTTCCCGCAGGCTTTAGCGGATTTTACTGCAACCACTCGCACTCCCGGCCATTTACAAGCATCTCAGAGCTAACTTCAAGTCGTCGCTGTACGAAGTTTGGAGAGAGATTATTTATGCTATGGTTTCCTGGGCATTTCAAAACTACAAAAATCTTTTTTTGTAGCTGTGAGACAATTTTCTTTCCGCTTACGCCCTTTTCATTCTTACACTTTCATTTTACATTTTACAGTCACTAACAGCATAAAAACACGCGTTTCAGACTTGCTTGAGCTCCTTCTGAATCGTAATGAGAATGCAAGAACGGTTTTTGAACTGGATGAGGAACTGGTACAGTTTTTACATCCATGGTTAACGTTACTGCCTTAGATGCACATTAAGGCTAGCGTGTGTGCGTAAATAATTGCGGTTAATCTGGTAAGCGGAATCGATTCGAGTCTGTCACACCACCCTGTCTCGCATGACAGCGTGGTGGTGTTAAGCTACACGAGGAGAAGGCAGTAACTACGATTATAAACCTTCCGTTGAAACGGTTACATTTATTACTGCAGTGGCGGAAGTTTACATTGAATGGAGATTTGGACTGGATAAGGGAGTGTGAACAGTTACGTTTAAATGATGAAACTTGATGGAGGATTGGATCAGATTAATTTTGTCGTCGAATGGAGGTCGAAGGATTATGTATATTTTTACAGTGGAGTGACTGGACTACTTTTATTAGTCCACAGGAATGGGCGACGTGTATACTTATTATAATCGAATGCAATCTCTGTGCCTTTCAGGGGTGTACCTTAGGTATGTGGCGCCCATGGCAAGAATTTAAAATGGCGCCCTCTAAGGAACCCGCCAATAAGCAAAGAATGCAACCCCTTACCAATACAGAGATTTTGATATTTTCTCTCGTTCCAAGAAATGTGAAGGCGTTTCTTGGCAAATATATATATGCAGTATTGTTGATTTACAGAAATTTAAGACAGAACAAAACTAATTTACAGCCCAGAATCAAAGGTGTTATGAAGAATTAAGAAACAGAAATACACATTTAATTACAAAAACTCGTTATATTTTACAAAGTCTATTTCAAAATACTTTGAGTTGGTAGGAACACCTATATCAAATTTAACTTAACGCTGTTATTAAGCTCACTTAATCTACTTTCGCAAAATTATTAATTAATTCCTCTAAGTTAAGTTTCGATACCTCTTCATCTTCAATCGATAAAATGGCTAAATTTGACAAACGTTCTTGTCCCATGTATGATCTTAAATAATTCTTGATGAACTTCGCTCACAAGAGACCACCGTAACAGGGAGTGTGAAGTAAATTCTAAGAGCTATTTGGATATTCGGATATATACACTACTGGCCATTAAAATTGCTACACCACGAAGATGACGTGCTACAGACGCGAAATTTAACCGACAGGGAGAAGATGCTGTGATATGCAAATGATAAGCTTTTCAGAGCATTTATACTAGGTTGGCGCCGGTGGCGACACCTGCAACGTGCTGACATGAGGAAAGTTTCCAACCGATTTCTCAAACACAAACAGCAGTTGACCGGCGTTGCCTGGTAAAAAGTTGTTGTGATGCCTCGTGTAAGGAGGAGAAATGCGTAACATCACGTTTCCGACTTTGATAAAGGTCGGATTGTAGTCTATCGCTATTGCGGTTTATCGTACCGCGACATTGCTGCTCGCGTTGGTCGAGATCCAATGACTGCTAGCAGAATATGGTATCGGTGGGTTCAGGAGGGTAATACCGAACGCCGTGCTGGATCCCAACGGCCTCTTATCACTAGCAGTCGAGATAACAGGCATCTTATCCGCATGGCTGCAATGATCGTGCAGCCACGTCTCGATCCCTGAGTCAACTAATGGGGACGTCTGCAAGACAACAACCATCTGCACGAACAGTTCGACGACGTTCGCAGCAGCATGGACTGTCAGCTCCGAGACCATGGCTGCGGTTAGCCTTAACGCTGCATCACAGACAGGAGTGCCTGCGATGGTGTACTCAACGATGAATGTGGGTGCACGAATGGCAAAACGTCATTTTTTCGGATGAATCCAGGTTCTGTTTACAGCATCATGATGGTCGCATCCGTGTTTGGCGACATCGCGGTGAACGCACATTGGACGCGTGTTTCGATATCGCCATACTGGCGTATCACCCAGCGTGATGGTATGGGGTGCCATTGGTTACACGTCTCAGTCACCTCTTGTTCGCATTGACGGCACTTTGAACAGTGGATGTGTTACGACCAGTGGCTCTACCCTTCATTCGATCCCTGCGAAACCCTACATTTCGGCAGGATAATGCACGACCGCATGTTGCAGGTCCTGTACGGGCCTTTCTGGATGCAGAAAATGTTTGACCGATGCCCTGGCCAGCACATTCTCCAGATCTCGCATCAACTGAAAACGTTTGGTCAATGTTGGCTGAGCAATTGACTCGTCACAATACGCCAGTCAGTACTCTTGATGAACTGTGGTATCGTGTTGAAGCTTTATGGGCAGCTGTATCTGCACACGCCATCCAAGCTCTGTTTGACTCAATACCCAGGCGTATCAAGGCCGTTATTACGACCAGAGGTGGTTGTTCTGGGTACTGATTTCTCAGGATCTATGCACCCAAATTGCGTGAAAATGTAATCAAATGTCAGTTCTAGTATAATATATTTGTCCAATGAATACCCGTTTATCATCTGCATTTCTTCTTCGTGCAGCAATTTTAATGGCCAGTAGTGTACCTTCTAAAGAAAGCTCTTGAATCTTGTTAAGAATGTCAAGTGGTGTTGCTTTTTCAACATCGTTAATGAGTTCTTTAGCTTGCATTCGAAAAATTTCCAATTCTTGTGACAGCTCAACTATATCTACATCATGTGAATATTTAATCCCAAAATCTGCAGCATGTTTAAGAAGAACATCAATTGGCTCTTTTGTTAGAGCTTCTTCCATTCAAAAATAAAATTCTGAAAATATTGAAGCCATTACCTTATACCTCTTAGTGAGTTCTGTCAGGATTTGAACATAAACCATATTTATTTTCCTCTGAAACGCCCGTTTTGAGTCGAGATAGTCATCATACATTTTTTTGTTTGAATCTGAAAGACGTTGGCTTATGATCTTCCGTCTTTTGCCAGCAAAATTATCATCAATATCGATTTCTTGCGCTTACATTGTTGCATACTCGATTGCTGGACCAATACCTTCATCTCGGGTTTCCTGAATGGTATTTGACAGTCCCTGTATCAGTTTGCTAGCCTTGTCGACTGCAACAGTCTCTTTCTGAAGTGACTTGCTGATTTTATCAATCAAGACTAGAATCCTTTCCCACAAATGCAAAAGACATAGGAATTTGAAGTCGATTTGCTTGATGAGTCCTTGAGCCCCCAATGACTTTTCCAGGTTCCATTTTTCTTGGTTAATATCAGTCATTTCCTCCAGACTTGCATACAGTTTGTTCAGTGTTCTTTTTAAAGCGATGACTGCTCTTCGTTTGGTTGGCTACCTAGTGTCACAATGACCCTTCAACGTAATGTCGAAGTTATATAACACAGATCGCCACCTACCTGTAGAGCGACTGAAGAAAGTAAATATCTTTTGAACTGTTCCAAAAAAAAGTAATCATTAGAGGCGAAACAGCGGTAGCATGCGATCCGATAAGGTTTAAACTGTGTGCAGCACATGGTAGAAACCGAGCACTATCATTTTGTTTGAGGATCTGAGCTTGCACACCAATATATTTTCCAGCCATATTGCTGCCATTAACATAACCCTGACCTCTGCAATTATCAATACTTAGCCCATCTTTTTTAAGTTTTTTAAGAATATCCACTGAAATGCCTTCACCTGTTTTTTCATTGGTGTTGATAAAGTCAATGAAACTTTCTTTAACTTGACACTTCCCATATGACAAGTCAACAAATCTAACTTGGCTCATTTGCTCAATGTGAGCACTGTCTGGTGTGCAGTCAAAGATGATCGAAAAGTATTTTTCCATTTTTTATTTGATTCAAGATTTTCTGTCTCACGGTAATTCCAATTAAAGTTATGAGCTCACTTTGGACTTTAGGGGAAAAGTAACTGAGTGCCATTTTATTTGATTTAACGTATGCTATATGTTCTGCTAGTTTATGATGATAGTGACTTATTAGTTCTAATGTGTTCCTCAAAGTGGTAGGTTATTCTTGGCACAAAATATAATTACATCTATGACTACTTTCAGTATGTTCCTTCACTTCTTTACCTCCTTCTGAATACTTTCTTGAATTTCATCATCTACAACTTTCTTTTGTTTTAGTCAGTTTTGCAAATCTTTCCACTGCATGCAACACAACCTGTGGCTGGACGAGTTTTCGTGATTGTAAATGAGAGGGTTTAAGTGTTTCCAGTCATTGAAGCCTTTATTAAATGAAAATGAAGATGACTTTCCACGATGATCCTTCCCAAGGAGGAAACAAAATAGAGAATCTTCCGACTGGCTATAAAGTAACCATTGTCTTCGCACACGTTGGCCTTTGTGAGCTTTCTATAAAACCACCTGCCATCGAAACGTCTATCTCCATCCGACAGGGGAAACTTGAAGGTTGATACAACTATTTGAGGGCCACGTTCAACCAGCACAATTCGAATAGTATCAGTAATCAATGGATAGCGAGGCCATTTTTTTAGATCATTAAAAATTATTTCACCTATTTCTGGTGAACAGTCTTCTTCTAGTGGAGGTAAATCATGACAAGCAACTGCTGATCCTTCCTCATCTAAAGAACTATGTGTGGAAGATTCGTACTCTTCATATTTGTTTTCTGAAACTGGTGGGGCTATATGATGGGAAGTTGATGGTTGTGGTCGGTTGTCACCATTTGTATCATCAGATTCAAAATCAGCATTACTCTCATCTTGATCTGTTGCAGTGTTGCGTGTGTCCACCTCCTTGTTGGGTTTTAGCCAATTTTTCAAGTCTCCTGAAAGGAGAGCTGCAGTTCTTTCCTTTTCTTTTCTTAGTTTTTTAAATGCACTTCCATATAGTTTTATAGGTCTCATCTCTTTGTTGTATGAAAGGAAATGTTTTAACCTGGAACGAAATATAAATAAAAATAAAATGAACCTATACACATAATAATAAGAATAACATATGAATAATTTATAATGGGCCACACACAAAAGAACCCTCTGCGCTCAAGTACCTCAACTGGCTCAAGTACTCTCCCCAGCTCAGGCCGAATCTAGCCAGATAATCAGACTTGTCATGTCGAAACTTGCCTTGATTTCTGCCACTTGTAGTTGACGTCACTTAAACCCACATGCCAAATTTCAACTGCTGAGACACAGTGGAAGTTACCTAGAAGAAATCACGAAAGCATTTATTTAGTGTGTTGGCGTTTACAAGGAAAGGCCGGTCCACACGTTACGTTTGTCTGCACAGATATCTGGGCAAATGTGCGTGCATGCAAAAGATCGCCGCAAATTAGATATTAGATTGTAGAGCGCACCCAGGAGCCGATATAGACTCAGATCACAATTTTGTAATGATGAAGAGTAGGCTTAAGTTTAAGAGAACCGTCCGAAAGAACCAGTCGGGGATTAAATGGTATACCAAAGCTCTGAGGAATGATGAGACGCGTTTGAAGATCGCGAAGGCTGTGGATACTGCGGTCGTGAATACCAGAGTAGGAAGTTCAAGTGAAGAAGAGCGGACATCTCTAAACACAGCACTCACAGATGTTGGGATGATAAACATAGGAACAAGGAAGGTAAATTCGAAGAAGTCATGGGCTAACAGAGGAAATACTTCATCTGATCGATTAAAGAAGGAAGTATAAAAATGTTCAGGGAAATTCAGGAATACAGAAATACAAGTCACTTACGAATGAAATAATAGGAAATACAGGGAAACTAAGGCAAAATGGCTGCAGGAAAAATGTGAAGAAATTGAAAATGAGATGATCGTCCGTAAGACTGATTCAGCATGCGGAAAAGTGAAAACATCATTCGGGGAAATTAACCCGGCAGTAAACTCAGTTGGTCTGTCAGACCACGGAGAAATCTTCACATTAATACAATGTCTGAAAATTGGTTAATAGAAGCCATCTTGACGGCACACATAAAAGATAACAATAAGAGTCGTCTGATGGTAATTAAGAATCGATGTAATCTGTAAGGGTCTGAAAGAACAGCTACGTTTTAGACGTTCGTGCGTCCCGTTTCGAGGTGCGTGCATTGCCGGGTTAAAAGCAACGGTGGTAACATTAAGAGTGCAGTGGGAATTCCACTGCTGAGCGCAAAGGAGAGGACGGATAGATGGGAAGAATACGTTGAAGGACTCTATTAGGGGGAAGACGTGTCAGATGGAGTGCTAGAAGATGAGACGAGTGTTGACATGGAAGACATAGGGGATCCAGTATTAGAGGCAGAATTTAAGAGGGCTTTCGAGGACTTGAAATCAAATAAGGATTTGTCGACCTTAGAAAAGCGTTCGACAATATAAAATTTTGCAAGATGTTCAAAATTCTGAAGAGAATAGGAGTAAGCTATAGAGAAAGCTTATCTATCGACTCTGGTTTGGTCTGAATGTCAAATATCAAGGTAAAAAACCAAAGCAGCAAAACAAGGCTGAGGGGATAGGTAATATTCCATCGGAATTTCTGAAGTCATTGGGAGAAGTAGCAACCAAACGACTGTTCAACTATGTGAGTAGAATCTATGAGACTGGCGACGTACCATCAAACTTTCGGAAAAATATCATGGACACAATTCCGAAGATAGCAAAGGCATATAGATGTGAGAACTACCGAACAATCAGATTAACATCTCATGTATCGAAGATACTGACGAGAATAATATATATAAGAATGGAAAAGAAAATTGAGGATCTGTCAGGTGACGATCAGTTTGGCTTTAAGGAAGGTAAAGGCACCAGAGAGGCAGTCACAACACTGCGACTGAAAATGGATGCAAGACTGAGGAAAAATCAAGACAGTTTCATAGGATTTGTCGACCTTAGAAAAGCGTTCGACAATATAAAATTTTGCAAGATGTTCGAAATTCTGAAGAGAATAGGAGTAAGCTATAGAGAAAGCTTGTCTATCGACTCTGGTTTTTTACCTTGATATTTGACATTCAGACCAAACCAAAGCAGCAAAACAATGTAGAAGTATATCAGAAATAACTGTGACAATAAATGCGTGACTTTTTAATATTTTTGTTAATTCGAACAAATTTTATTGCCAGGGAAACAAGATTGCGCACACGATGTTGCTTTAGAGTAGACAATACTAACGATGTAAGAGCTAAAGAATTTAGAGTTAGCCTATTTGTTTAAAGAAAAAATCCCATAGAGAGATACAATGTGTATCGAGAAACATCTCGCAAGCAGATATGACTGAAACTGCAGTGCTCAGAGCTTGTTTTACGAATGCAAATTGACTAGTGCGATTCGCCTGTTTTAGTGAACCTTGAATGCACAATGCACGTAGATCTGATATTAAAAAGGGAATGAGCGGTAGAAGGACACTTTCAATCAAAGGTGATAAATACAAAGGCGACTTTGCATTCAACGTCTGCTATTGACACTTTTTACGCAATAATGCCCATTATTAATCTGGATGGTTCATTGTTACCTGTGTGAATGGACCAGAAACTTTGGTTCACGCCTGATAATACCAGCTTTACGTACAGAAAAAATTGTGAAGGGATCATCGATGTCTGGAAGAAAAAAGAAAAGAAAAACTGTAAGAGAGAGAGAAATAAACATCTACCATTTTTCACGCGTCAGGCTTTATTTCCGTTTTAAACAAAGTTATTGTTGTCGTTCTGTGTTCTGTATTCCATAGAAACGCTTTGAGAAATGCAAGAAAATTCTTCTGGATTTCATTAACCCGGAGAGTCTCAGTGGAATGCACGAAGGGACACTTCGTGCCTCATGTGGCAAAACAGCAGGTAGTAGTACAGTGGAAAAAATTCAAGGATACTATCAATATTTCGCTTCTACTTGGCACGTACATGAAAGTTGTTTCTTTAACACTGCTTGCTTTCATCAAAAACATTCATCTGAGATTATAATGAAATTAACGTCACTTTGATATTTATCGAATGTGATGACATTTAGGATAAAACAACTAATTTCATTTTCAATACTTTTAAATATTATGTGTAATTTTAACTTGTACGTCTGTTATAAACAATATGGCCAACAGCCAAATCCCCTTAGATATCATATCAAATGTTACTGAAATAAACAATAAAGTTGCTACAATCATCAAACACGAGTATGTCCAAATTTATTAATTTTATTAAATGAAATGTAGTTGTGAGAAAGAAAAATTGTATGACTGGCATTGTAGATGAATGAGTTCATATTATTTTGAACAATCGAAAGCTAAACTCTGGTTTTTTATGTACTTGTTACAACAAGACTGATAATTTTAATATCTTCCCTAGGGTCGCTTTTGGCAACACCTATGTCGATTGAAACTTACAGCGACATATGCATGACTTCCCACAGATTTTGATATCTATATAACGTTATAGCTAACACTTGGTTCAAGAATCATAACAGAAGGTTGTATACATGGAAGAAGCCTGGAGATACTGACAGGTTTCAGATAGATTATATAAGGGTAAGACAGAGACTTAGAAACCAGATTTTAAATTGTAAGACATTTCCAGGGGCAGATGTGGACTCTGACCACAATCTATTGGTTATGAACTGTAGATTAAAACTGAAGAAACTGCAAAAAGGTGGGAATTTAAGGAGATGGGACCTGGATAAACTGACTAAACAGGAGTTTGTAGAGAGTTTCAGGGAGAGCATAATGGAACAATTGACAGGAATGTGGGAAAGAAATTCAGTAGAAGAAGAATGGGTAGCTTTGAGGGATGAAGTAGTGAAGGCAACAGACGATCAAGTAGGTAAAAAGACGAGGGCTGGTAGAGATCCTTAGGTAACAGAAGAAATATTGAATTTAATTGATGAAAGGAGAAAATATAAAAATGCAGTAAATGAAGCAGGCAAAAAGGAATACAAACGTCTCAAAAATGAGATCGACAGGAAGTGAAAAACTGCTAAGCAGGGATGGCTAGAGGACAAATGTAAACATGTAGAGGCTTATCTCTCTAGGGGTAAGATAGATACTGCCTACAGGAAAATTAAAGAGACCTTTGGAGAAAAGAGAACCACTTGTATGAATATCAAGAGCTCAGATGGAAACCGAGTTCTAAGCAAAGAAGGGAAAGCAGGAAGGTGAAAGGAGTATATAGAGAGTCCATACAAAGGCGATGTACTTGAGGACAATATTATGGAAATGGAAGAGGACGTAGATGAATATGAATGGGAGGTCCGATACTGCGTGTCCGCAGTTCGTGGTCGTGCGGTAGCGTTATCGCTTCCCGCGCCCGTGTTCCCGGGTTCGATTCCCGGCGGGGTCAGGGATTTTCTCTGCCTCGTGATGACTGGGTGTTGTGTAATGTCCTTGGTTAGTTAGGTTTAAGTAGTTCTAAGTTCTAGGGAACTGATGACCATCGATGTTAAGTCCCATAGTGCTCAGAGCCATTTGAACCATTTTTGATACTGCGTGAAGAGTTTGACAGAGCACTGAAAGACCTGAGTCGAAACAAGGCCCCTGGAGTAGACAACATTCCATTAGAACTACTGACGGCCTTGGGAGAGCAAGTCATGACAAAACTCTACGATCTGGTGAGCAAGATGTATGAGACAGGCGAAATACCCTCAGACTTCAAGAGGCATATAATAATTCCAATCCCAAAGAAATCAGGTGTTGAAAGATGTGAAAATTACCGAACTATCAGTTTAATAAGTCTCAGGTGCAAAATACTAACGCGAATTCTATACAGACGAATGGAAAAACTGGTAGAAGTCGACCTCGGGGAAGATCAGTTTGGATTCCGTAGAAATGTTGGAACAAGTGAAGCAATACTGACCTTACGCCTTATCTTGGAAGAAAGATTAAGGAAAGACAAACCTACGTTTCTACCATTTGTAGACTTAGAGAAAGCTTTTGACAATGTTGACTGGAATACTCTCTTTCAAATTCTCAAGGTGGCAGGGGTAAAATACAGGGAGCGAAAGGCTATTTACAATTTGTACAGAAATCAAATGGCAGTTATAAGAGTCGAGTGGCATGAAAGGGAAGCACTGGTTGGGAATGGAGTGAGACAGGGTTGTAGCCAATCCCCGATGTTATTCAATCTGTATATTGAGCAAGCTGCAAAGGAAACGAAAGAAAAATTCGGAGTAGGTATTAAAATCCATGGAGAAGAAATAAAAACTTTAAGGTTCGCCGATGACATTGTAATTCTGTCAGAGACAACAAAGGACTTGGAAGAGCAGTTGAACGGAATGGACAGTGTCTTGAAAGGAGGATATAAGATGAACATCAACAAAAGCAAAACAAGGATCATGGAATGTAGTCGAATTAAGTCAGGTGATGCTGAGGGAATTAGTTTAGGAATTGAGACACTTAAAGTAGTAAAGGAGTTCTGCTATTTTGGGAGCAAAATAACTGAAGATGGTCGAAGTAGAAAGGATATAAAATGTAGACAAGCAATGGCAAGGAAAGCGTTTCTGAAGAAGACAAATTTGTTAACATCGAGTACAGATTTAAGTGTCAGTATTTGTATGGAGTGTAGCCATGTATGGAAGTGAAACATGGACGATAAATAGTTTGGACAAGAAGAGAATAGAAGCTTTCGAAATGTGGTGCTACAGAAGAATGCTGAAGATTAGATGGGTAGATCACGTAACTAATGAGGAGGTATTAAATAGAATAGGGGAGAAGAGGAGTTTGTGGCACAACTTGGCAAGGAGAAGGGATCGGTTGGTAGTACATGTTCTGAGGCATCAAGGGATCACAAATTTAGCATTGGAGGGCAGCGTGGAGGGTAAAAATCGTGGAGGGAGACCAAGAGATGAATACAAGAAGCAGATTCAGAAGGATGTAGGTCGCAGTAAGTACTGGGAGATGAAGAAGCTTGCACAGGATAGAGTAGCATGGAGAGGTGCATCAAACCAGTCTCAGGACTGAAGACCACAACAACAACGGTATCGTTATAATGTAGTTTTACCTACTGCTACGAATTTCATATCAAAAAATTGGCTGTGAAACAAAAACCAGTCCATAAATTAACCATATATATGTAAGAAACGTCAAATCGTAAATAGTGCGATTCTACTGCAAGAAAAACGGGGAAAAGTTGCTCATGAAACAAAATAAGAGTTTCATTCAAACATGAATGAATCGTAGCTGCTTATGAATCACGAGCATGAACACAGGAAACATATTGCTATTAGAGAACGCATGACTCACCTTCCTTGATGTACAACCGAGCGCTTCCTCTTACTACGCACCACAGATGAACTGGTAACTGCTGAGTTTTGCAAGGCTGTGTAACTGTGAGTGCAGCTTCGGCGTGCCTTTGAGGGGGCAGTCAGCCTCACGGTCTACAGGATTAGTGTCGGTACCGAGATCCTTCTGCGAATTGCCGACAGGCAACACGGGCGTGCGTGTCTGGTCTGGGTTACTTCCGCTCGCCAGCTAACACAAACACCTACTGTAAGTAGGCTGTTTATGTTTTCTTATTGGCAACGTTACGTAGCGCTCTGTGTGCTAGTTTGCATTGTTGTCTGCCATTGTAGTGTTGCGCAGCGGCAGCTGGATATTAACAGCGCATAGCGTTGGGCAGTAGGAGATGAGCCGCCAGCAGTGGCGGATGTGGGGAGAGAGATGGCGGAGTTTTTAAATTTGTAATACTGGATATTATGAACTGCTATATATATTATGATTATTAAGGTAAATACATTGTTTGTTCTCTATTAAAATCTTTCATTTGCTAACTATGCCTATCAGTAGTTAGTGCCTTCCGTAGTTTGAATCTTTTATTTAGCTGGCAGTAGTGGCACTCTCTGTATTGCAGTAGTTCGAGTAACAAAAATTTTTGGTGAGGTAAGTGATTTGTGAAACGTATAGGTTAATGTTAGTCAGGGCCATTCTTTTGTAGGGATTTCTGAAAGTCAGATTGCGTTGCGCTAAAAAAAAAAATATTGTGTGTCAGTTTAAGCACAGTCCTGTATAAATGTCCAAAGGGGACGTTTCATATGTCGACCCTTAGCCGAGGATACCTCACTGGAATCTTCTGATTTTTTCTTGTAGTTTGTGTAATTAGTTTAGATTTTGTTTATTGCTATTGCGTAATTGTAGAGAGAATCTCCTTTGTAGTTGCAGTCTTTCATTGTTGTACAGTAAAACAGTTGTGGCATGCATGTATATTTGCACCAAGTATTTCGCAGGTGCGCTTGCAATTAACTAGATATTATTTTCAGTGCTATGTTAATGTGTTCCCCTATTTTTGCTCTTCAAATTGTGTTTTTCTGTGTTGTCGTGTGAAATATTGTGACAATAATGGCGTGTGAAAAACGTAATACTAGGCTCCAAAGTAAACTGAGAAATGACAGTGAAGACGAAAGCAGTGTGTTAGCACCACCGTGTAATGAATTAACTAATGTTCAACATAGTAATTTGGTAATTGTGCATAGGGAAATGGAGCGGGCGGCAAACAATGGCGTAGGCAGTGAAACAATTAGTGAACAGGGAAGCATTATCGATCGATCGGTCGGCAACAGCTCGCCTCAGGAATCCGAAATGACAGAACACAATATTGCAAATACTGTAGACTCAGGTTTTGCGTCCTCACCGTTTTCTCAAATAAGTCAAGACACATTTTCTGCTTGTCAAAATGTGAATGTTGCCGGTGCAACCGCACTGCCGAAAAGCGTAGAGGAACAGATTCCAGACACTAATGCATTGTTATTACAGCTAATGCAACAAATGGAACAAAATCAGAGACAAACACAGCAAAAGCTTCAAAAGTTAGACACAATGGAACAAAATCTCCAAAAGTTAGACACAGTGGAGCAAAATCTTCAAACGTTAGACACCATGCTTGAACAAACACGTGAAGATTTAACTACTGAGTTACATAACATCGAATCGAAATGTCAAAAAGTCTGTAATGACGTATAAACACAAATTTGTGAGCATTTCCAACCTATTTTTTCACGTTATGAAAATGCATTACAGAAACACGAAGCAGCCATAAAAGAACTGCAGACTATTGTTCATGAAAATCATGAGACCTTGCAAGCTAAAATGGACTCAGTTGCATCTACCGATTCGGTTACGCAACTTGCAAAAACTCAAGAAAACTTAAAGAACACAGTAGAAAGACACATGGAGGAAATTAGTTCATTATCAGAGAAAGTAGTTGCACTTTCGGATCAGCTAAGTAATTTATCTACGAAAGTAGATGATAATCTGAATGACACAAAACCAGTAGTCTTTAATGACACAGAAGAGTGCGAACAAATTAGGAAACTGAAACAAAATCTGAATCAAATTAATACGCAACACCAAAGAGAAATCCGCGAAGTACAAGATCAGCTGACACAGGTAATACAAGAATTACGTATTTCAGAGGACACTCGCGCTCCAATAGGGGAAGAGGGACATAGAAATACGGAACAGCCACAAAATAATAACACAGAGCACTTCGAAAATTATGAAAGAAATTGGCAAGGTACACCGAATTTTGAGATGGAACCGCCGAAACGACGTAACAATGACCGACATTCGACTCGCCGACATGATGATTTTGACTATAAGCTGTTCATTACTACACGTAAATTCAAAACGTTTAAGAATTCTGGCAACGACATTCATTCACAAGCGTGGCTCCATCAATTCTCTCATTGTTTTCCTCCCAACTGGTCATTAGAACACAGATTAGAATTTATGTGTGGCTACTTAGAGAATGAACCAGCTGTAAGAATGCGATCGGTCATTCACGATTGCCACAGTGAAGAAGAATTTTATCATGCCTTCCTCTCAGCGTATTGGTCTCAAGCTACACAAGACCGAGTAAAACATAGCATCATAATGATGAAACGTTTCGAACAATCTGAATTTTCCAGTCTTATGAAATATTTTGAAGACATGTTGCATAAGAATCAGTATCTTTCAAACCCATACAGCCCCTCAGAACTCATCCGCACTTGCTTAATCAAACTGCCTGAACATTTACGACATATTATTTTAGCAGGACGTTGCAAAGACGACATTGAAGCTTTTCAGGGACTCTTACAACAATTAGAAATTGGCACAGACAGTCACGGGATGCAAAAACAGGGAAACAATCACTACAGGTCACATCCATCACAGTTCCGTGACGACAGAAATAATAACTGGACATGACAAGGCTATTCTCACAACACAAATCGTGACCAAAAGAGACACCACCCGTATGACAACCACTGGCAGAGTAATAGTTATACAGAGAGAACGCATTTCCGTAGTAATGAATATGACAGAGACACTCATAGAAATAGACAATTTGGCAACCAGAACAATTTTTATCACGGGAGACAGAATAACTTCAGACACAACGGTCCACCGTGCAGTGATAATGCAGGGAGAAATTCTCCATCACTTAACCGACAAGAAAGAAACTACAGGAACTACCGACATGACGACAGACGATGTAATCGTCACGACAGACCTGAATTGCATCAGAACTGACGGGATTCAAACAGAGCAGGGCACTTTCGACAACGAGAATTTGAAGAAGCTAGGTCTCCTAATCCCAATAACGACGCGCGCCAACAAAGGAACAGACAATGACTCGCACCGCAGGCAGCCGCGTGCGCCGGCTGGCTCAGAGAAAAATAATGTAGACGCTAACCTTGAGAAAAATTCTAGTATTCTTTACCAACGTATACCACATGATAATTGCGTTAAAGTTGAAACTCTGCATACTAGGAAGAGCAAAGGGCTACACCAAATTTCACATGTAAAACAGTTTATTGAAAGATAATCTGCTTTTTAACTTTGTGTTTGCCATAAAACTTTTCACTTCACATTTCTAGTATGCATTGTCAGACTTAGAAACTGTTACCATGCAACAATGTTTGAAGTTAAATATCCAGTCAAGAACCAAGAGAACTTATTTAAACAGAAATTACGATTGCATTGTTATAGTGAACGGACGACGCAGTGTTGTTGTTTGTACATTCTTGCTTGTTAGTTGCATGATCACATAACGACTATGAGGCTCACATACTTGGAACATATACCGGCACTGCTAATGAGATTTTCATGCAACATTTTGGTTTGCTTGAGAGTGGATTTTGGATTTAAAGTACTTTCTGTGAGATACCAGATGAGACAGTGGTTAGATCATGTGACAGCTACACGATTTTATCACGACGCTACTAATGAGTGACAATTTACAATGTTGCTTTTGCGGTGTATCTGTTTTATATCTGCACAGTTTTTCTGAATTCTTCTGTAAAGTAAAACATGTTTTAGTAGTAACTTTTGTGGTATAGCTACAAGGAGACAGCCTTTTCCGTAGCACAACAATACGTTACAGCACAGTAATTTCCTCATCACGGCAATAAGCGTAATAACTAAGATATCTATACGCAAGGCATTTCGCTTTTGTTTATCATGAGGTAAGTACATTGGCTTCTGCAGAACTTAGCTTTCGGAGGAAAATAACTACGACACTTCCACAGAGATTATCTTACAACAAGATGCACATTTAGCGCTACATGACACGCATTTCAGTGATTAATTTTGTACTTAAAACATTTATTTTTAAAGATATTTGAAGTACAATGATACAAATGTTTTCCGTAATACATTTCATTCCATTCTTGTAATCTGTAACACCTGAGGGTGTAATTACATTAATCCTCAGGGGGGTACACGCTTACTTTGTGTACCATGTGTTTGGCAAGCACAAGGAGCCCTAGCTAACATGGTATTTGCTTATACAACTTTACACATCGGTACCATGTTTCTCCAAGACAGAATTACACAGCCACCTGATTATTTAACAGAGAAACAAACATTTTTTTTACTACAACAGTGACACATGTTTACACAATTACACAGTTGGGTGACTTCACACTTACAAAATTGTATTTTATCTGTACTTTGTGAACTGTTCATATTTTTTCGGACCCATTGTGATATTATGAGAGCTTTGAATGATATATTTGGTATGAGATCATGATTTTTAAAGTACGTTTGAGGCAGATGACACTTTTGACATGAGCAGAGATTTTTTTTAATTATTGGAGGAAGCTACGACGATTCTGAGAGATGACTGAGGTGTTATGATGTTGGTATTACGATGACTATGTGTATTATGCTGTTGCGGTATGTTTATGATCAATAAGCTGATGCTATATGAGTTATTTGATTAAGCTACGTATCTGTTATGATGAAATATTGAAGAAGTGTCAACGGATAAGGTAAGGAATAATGAGTAGTGTTTAGGGACTCTGACTTGTGAAAAAGGTTGTTGGAAACCAAGAATCGTACTTTAAGAGTTATGAAATGTGTGTAAATGCGTGAATGTATCACAATGCCGGTGAAAATTTTTTGGACACTGTTATATTTATAGGATTTTGTTTCTACAGATTTGTAACGCAAATTCTTGACCTGTGAAATATTTTTATATGAGACTGTCACTGTAGCGGAAACTGCTGTCGTAAATATTTCCGTAAGAAAGTTAAGTGACCACCTGCACGTAATGCGTCGTGGGCACCCAGCTGTCTCAGATGCCTGGAGAAAAAGCTTTTAGTGGGGCCTTTTCAGCGGCACAGGCAGAAAAAAAAGGGGGAGGCATTATCCTCGGTATTGACATGCCTTTGTAGAAAGCATCACAAACACGACACGCTCAAACTTGAAAACATATGATTATACTGTGGAGCTCTTAATTTATGATATTTACTAAAATGCCTAATGAAACGATGAGAAACATTTCACGGCTATTGTCTTGATAGTTGAGAAAAATGCCATATGGCTTGCTTTATGTATTTATTTACTCATTTTGTTTAATATCAAGTTTCTAGCTGCACTGCAGCATTGGTTAAAATAAAATTTAATAGATGTACTAATATAAATATTTTATGCCTACAGACCCAGTAAAGAATAACTTTGATGTACTTCAAAAAAATGAAGGAGCACAAGAACACATTTCCCTTCACAGGAATTGCGCACAGAATTTTCTTTTCAAGTACTTGGTAATTCTTTTGTAGAATAAATTGTGATGCATCACTCTAGTGTTAAGATGTGACATAGGTATTAAACATGGCCATTTTTACTGTAAAATTTTTCTGCTTCAGCTTTGTCATGTATAGTTATAAGCTTTATATTTTTTTATATTTTTTATATTTGCTGCTGCTGTTTGCCAGGCATAGTGCTACTAAATTTCACTTTGTGTTACTGTGATAAGGCTGTTTATTACTAATTTGTTTTTCTTGTTTGCTACTCATTGCATATTAGTTGTAATATTGTTGCTTACCTTGCCAATTTGAATTTTTTGTCATTGCTGTTCGTGTTAATTGTTTTGTGCTGCTGCATTGCCTCGTCCCTTAGTTTAGCATCTGAGCTCAGTAGATTTAAGTTAGCTTAAGAAGGGGTAGACTATATAAGAGAATGATTTGCGATTAATTTGAAGAAATGCACTGAGAGGTTATACGAGAAAAATACAGAAAGCATGTTTGGATAGGATTTTTTTGGTGGAAACAAAGGTTGAAATAAGACGAACGATCTATGGAATGAAGTTTTGGGTTGGACTGCAGTACCAAATGTTACACTGAAAACGACCCCTGTCCATTCCTTTTGTGTTATCCCACTATGTGTTTGTGTACCCTTGTGTATTTGTTTTCTTCCTGTCTCTGTGTAGTTTCATAGAATTTTTTCTTCTTTTAATATTAAGCTACATTCACTATGATGAGGAATACTGTTCTCCTCAAATATAATTGGCATTAATAATATGTTATTTACCTTGTAAATATGCTTAGACATTATTTATTCTGTTTTGTCTTAATGCTCATGTGTGAAGTTGATGTTTCAATAATTATTCTGATCTTTTATGTATTTACTTATGTCATAATTCCTGTAACACTGATGTATATGTTTATTTCTATTCTGTTGTAAAGCCTGTACTACAAATGTTATCTGTATTGTTATGTTCTTTAATGATGTATTTTGTACCTTTGTAATTGTATTCTTATGTTATAAAATCGTAATTGACACCAGTTCATCATATTATTAACTTGTAGGTTCCATTTCACTGCACACGTTTCTGTTGGTCATAGTATATGGACAATATGTGAGAAGTAGGGACTGTTAGTGTTTGCACGTGTGTTGATAATTCAGCAAGGGACTGGATAACAGCATTGCTGGTTCTAAGGACAATTCCAAAAACTTCGTGAGTGTACAAGTGGTGGTTTATGGACTTGCTATATTATCCGTAAGACTCTTCGATGGTGATTGTGCACCTGCACAGTCGCAGCAGATGGCTGCTGGCCATCTCTACAAGGACTACAGTGGGTCTACACCTTTGATGACCCACCAATACCATTATTTCTACAAGGACTACAGTGGGTCTACACCTCTGCTGACTACCAATACCATTATTTCTACAAGGACTGCAGTGGGTCTGCACCTCTGGTGGCCCACCAATACCACAATCTCTACCAGGACTACAGTGGGTCTACTCTGTGATGACCTACCTACCAATATTCTTCAAAACTTCGAATGACTCTGCTGTGGGGTTTGCTCTGTTGTGACCCATTACCTGTCTGCATGTCAAGAGTCAGCACTGTCTTTCCGTTGGAAGGACAACGCTACTTCTTTAAGACTGCATGGAAATCCACTACTTCTGTGTGCAATTTCTTTTACTGATGAGACTTTGTGAAAAAAACTGTAATTACTATTATGATGAATGCTTAGGACTATCTTTATGGACTGTGAGAAAATTTTAGCTTTTGACCAACATTGTATCAATAAGTGTGTGCATTTGATTCCTTTGTTATTGTAATTATGAAAAATTTTATCAAATCATTAATGGCCACTGCCCAAAACAATTTGTAAAATTTTTTGTGGGGAGCGTGGGGGCTATCTAAGTAGGCTGTTTAGGTTCTTATATTGGTAACGCCGCCGCCACGTAGCGCTCTCTGTATGAAAATCACTGGCTGTGCTGTGTGCAGTCTGTGGCTAGTTTGCATTGTTGTCTGCCATTGTAGTGTTGCGCAGTTGCAGCTGGATGTTAACAGCGCATAGCGTTGGGCAGTAGGAGATGAGCAGCAAGCAGTGGTGGATGTGGGGAGAGAGATGGCGGAGTTTTTAAATTTGTAATACTGGATATTATGAACTGCTATATATATTATGATTATTAAGGTAAATAAATTGTTTGTTCTCTATTAAAATAATTCATTTGCTAACTATGCCTATCAGTAGTTAGTGCCTTCCGTAGTTTGAATCTTTTATTTACCTGGCAGTAGTGGCGCTCTCTGTATTGCAGTAGTTCGAGTAACGAAGATTTTTGGTGAGGTAAGTGATTTGTGAAACGTATAGGTTAATGTTAGTCAGGGCCATTCTTTTGTAGGGATTTTTGAAAGTCAGATTGCGTTGCGCTAAAAAAAAAAATATTGTGTGTCAGTTTAAGCACAGTCATGTATAATTGTTGTAAGGGGACGTTTCACTACCACTACGAAGGTGGGCCAGCCGGAGTGACCGAGTGGTTCTAGGTGCTGTAGTCTGGAACCGCGCGACTGCTACGGTCGCAGGTTCGAATACGGCCTAGGGCATGGATGTGTGTGATGTCGTTTGGTTATTTAGGTTTAACTAGTTCTAAGTTCTAGGGAACTGATGACCTTAGAAGTTAAGTCCCATAGTGCTCAGAGCCATTTGAACCATTTTTGAACTACTAAGGTGGGTGGCGATTTTGAAACCTTATGGAAAGCCGACCAGGATAGGGAGGTAGGCGAGTCGTCACTACCAATGAACATTTAAGTGCTAAGTTATTTCTCAATATGATAACCAGGTAATGCCGAAAGTGTACATTGTGCGTTCAGCACGACTTGTTCTTCGTCGCCGACGTAAGGCCTCGTGCTTCAAAATCTTCACCCCCAAACGTTTGGGCAAGTCGTAATTGCCCTGACCTGGCGAGAGTACAATTAAGCCAAAAGGATCTAAGTTCCTTCAAAACCTCAAATCTGCTAATAAATTGTCGACTCAGCGGAGATAAAAGAATAAGGTAAAAAGATTTGATATGGCAGTTACCATACCAAAATTAATGAGACCAGTACTATTAACTACGAATCTTGTTTATAAGTGTATGTGATAATTGTTATTAAACAGGTCTAATATGACTTTCTGGGTACTTTGTTAAGGTAATATTTTGCAACTGTTGCCATAAGCTAACATAACAAGTAAATAATATTTACTTGCCGTGAAAAAGAGTACACGTTTACTTGCCCAATTAAACAAGAAATATGTCAACTGGATCTGACCACAATCGCACTTTATGCATTTGCAGGAAGATGAAGATGTCAAAACTGGTGGTTATGTACTCTCGTGCTCTGATATAAATGTTCATGGAGTAAGGAGGTTCAGCTTGGGTACTTCAAAAAAATCAAGAATAAATTAGTAGTAGTAGTAGTAGTAGGATTTTTCAAAAGTTTATCTAAAAAGATAATACCGGCAGCGGAGCACATTCTGTTTCGAGCAGACTGCACATCTACGCCACAGTCCGCGTTTCTTGGACTGGTCACTTGGAGTGACATGAGGAAAGTGCCTCCCAGTAAAGTGAAGAGGATTCTCGTCATCAGAGCGTTTTCATTTACTATCTCTTCTACGTTCTGTAGCAAATTTTTCCACAATTTCTCGTACCAGACTGGCCGCGGCGCAGCGTTATTTTTTCAGAGGGCGGTGCGGTGCTCCGTCACATCATCGTCGGCGACCTTTGGAATTTTCGCCCCCCTTGTTCTTGCGGCCCTGGCGGGGGTCTCTCTTGCCACTAGATATACCCGTGGTGCCTTTAAGCATTAACTTTACTTTCCATTTACAAACGAAGAAGGCCCAATGGTACCGACCGGCCGCTGTGTCACCCTCAGCCCTGAGACGCCACTGGGTGCGGATACAGTGGGGCATGAGGTCAGCACACCGCTCTCCCGGCCGTTGTCAATTTTCGTGACCGGAGCCGCTCTCCTCAGTCAAGTAGCTTCTCAATTAGCCTCACGAGGGTTGAGTGTACCGCGCTTGCCAAAAGCACTCAACAGACCCGGATGGAACCCGATCCTGGTGCTAGCCAAGCCTGACAGAGGAACTGGTGTTACCGCTGTTGCAAGCTCTTTGGCTACTCTCCGTTTAACTGTCCTGTAATCTTAACTTTTCTGTAGGCCATAGTTACTATTTGCATCTGATGCTCATTTAAGTTAACTCGCAACAGGGTGCTATCTTTCATATTCAGCATATTACTTAAGGGAATACAATAGGACGTTTAATTTCATCAATGAATCTCTCAGTTTTCTCTTCCACAGAGATATTACATTTTGGTAATGGGATGTTTTTCTAGAAATCATGGAATATTTTAGCATATGATCCAAAAGATTTATTCGATAATCAGATTATTAGTGGACCAGCTCCAGACAAGACGATAGCATTCAAGTATTAATATATTGATGTGATCTACGTTACACGAACGTTTAACGAACTATATTAACACATCAGTTCTAGACACTGTTGTGGGGTGGATGGAATGGTCAAAGGAAACATAAATTCGGAAAACTAATCCAACATTCTTACACTCGCTCCTTCCACAACAATCACAATAAATATTGTGCTACTAGAGCTAGAAACTACCACAAAATCCAATTCAGCAGAGGGTATCTGGGCTAAGAGATGGAACGTGCACTCATCAACACGTGGGCTCACAAGGCATGAGGCATACAAAGAGAATCCACGTTATAACTTCGTCAAAATTTGCGGAACCTGTTGTAAGTAGGCTGTTTATATTTTCTTATTGGCAACGTTACGTAGCGCTTTGTATGAAAATCACTGGCTGTGCTGTGTGCAGTCTGGGGCTAGTTTGCATTGTTGTCTGCCATTGTAGTGTTGGGCAGCTGGACGTGAACAGCGCGTAGTGTTGCGCAGTTGGAGGTGAGCCGCCAGCAGTGGTGGATGTGGGGAGAGAGATGGCGGAGTTTTGAAATTTGTAATACTGGATATTATGAACTGCTATGTATATTATGATTTTTCAACACTATTAAGGTAAATACATTGTTTGTTCTCTATCAAAATCTTTCATTTGCTAACTATGCCTATCAGTAGTTAGTGCCTTCCGTAGTTTGAATCTTTTATTTAGCTGGCAATAGTGGCGCTCACTGTATTGCAGTAGTTCGAGTAACGAAGATTTTTGTGAGGTAAGCGATTTGTGAAACGCATAGATTAATGTTAGTCGGGGCCATTCTTTTGTAGGGATTTCTGAAAGTCAGATTGCGTTGCGCTAAAAATATTGTGTGTCAGTTTAAGCACAGTCATGTATAAATTTTTCTAAGGGGATGTTTCATATGTCGACCCTTAGCCGAGGATACCTCACTGGAATCTTCTGATTTTTTCTTGTAGTTTGTGTAAGTAGTGTAGCTATTATTTATTGCTAGCACGTAATTGTAGAGAGAATCACCTTTGTAGTTGCAGCCTTTCATTGTTGTACAGTAAAACAGGTGTGGCACGCATGTAGATTTGCACCAAGTATTTCGCAGCTGCAATTAACTAGATATTATTTTCAGTGCTATGTTAATGTGTTCTCTTATTTTGCTCTTCAAATTGTGCTTTTCTGTGTTGTCGTGTGAAATATTGTGACAATAATGGCGTGTGAAAAACGTAATACTAGGCTCCAAAGTAAACTGAGAAATGACAGTGAAGACGATAGCAGTGTGTTAGCCCCACCATGTAATGAATTAACTAATATTCAAAGTAGTAATTTGGTAACTGTGCATAGGGAAATGGAGCGGGCGTCAAATAATGGAGTAGACAGTGAAACAGGTAGTGAACAGGGAAGCATTATCGATCGATCGGTCGGCAACAGCTTGCCTCAGGAATCTGAAATGACAGGACACAATCTTGCAAATACTGTAGATTCAGGTTTTGCGTCTTCACCCTTTTCTCAAATAAGTCAAGACACATTTTCTGCTTTTCAAACTGCGATTATTGCCAGTGCAAATTCACTGCCGAAAAGCACTGAGGAACATGTTTCAGACACCAGTGCATTGTTATTACAATTAATGCAACAAATGGGACAAAAGCTTCAAAAGTTAGACACAATGGAACAACACCAGAGACAAACACAGCAACAGTTAGACACAATGGAACAAAATCTTCAAAAGTTAGACACAATGGAACAACACCAGAGGCAAACACAGCAACAGTTAGACACAATGGAACAAAAGCTTCAAAAGTTAGACTCATTGGAACAAACTCTCGAACAAACACGTGAAGATTTAACTACTGAGTTACGTAGCATTGAATCGAAATGTCAAAAAGTCTGTAATGACGTAAAAACACAAATTTGTGAGCATTTTCAACCTATTTTTTCGCGGCATGAAAATGCATTACAGAATCACGAAGCAGCCATAAAAGAACTGCAAACTATTGTTCATGAAAATCATGAGACCTTGCAAGCTAAAGTTGACTCAGTTGCATCTACTGATTTGGTTACGCAACTTTCAAAAACTCAAGAAAACTTAAAGGACACAGTAGATACTCTGAAAATTGGTTCAGAATGACACATGGAGGAAATTAGTTCATTATCAGAGAAAGTAGTTGAACTTTCGGATCAGCTAAATAATTTATCTACGAAGGTAGACGATAATCTGAATGACACAAGACCTGTAGCCATCACTGACACAGAAGAGTATGAACAAATTAAGAAATTCAAACAAAATCAGAATCAAATTAATGCGCAATACAAAAGAGAAATGCGGGAAGTACAAGATCAGCTGACACAGCTAATAGTAGAATTACGTATTTCAGAGGACTTGCGCTCCAATACGGGAAGAGGGACATAGAAATACGGAAGAGCCACAAAATAATAACACAGGGCACTTCGGAAATTATGAAAGAAATTGGCAAGGTACACCGAATTTTGAGATGGAACCGCCGAAACGACGTAACAATGACCGACATGCGACTCGCTGACATGATGATTTTGACTATAAGCTGTTCATTACTACACATAAATTCAAAAAATTTAAGAATTCTGGCAACGACATTCATCCACAAGCGTGGCTCCATCAATTCTCTCATTGTTTTCCTCCCAACTGGTCATTAGAGCACAGATTAGAATTTATGTGTGGCTATTTAGAGAATGAACCAGCTGTAAGAATGCGATCGGTCATTCACGATTGCCACAGTGAAGGAGAATTTTATCATCCCTTCCTCTCAGCATATTGGTCTCAAACTACACAAGACCGAGTAAAACATAGCATCATAATGATGAAACATTTCGAACAATCTGAATTTTCCAGTCTTGTCAAATATTTTAAAGACATGTTGCATAAGAATCAATATCTTTCAAACCCATACAGCCCTTCAGAACTCATCCGCATTTGCTTAATGAAATTGCCTGAACATTTAAGAAATATTATTTTGGCAGGACGTTGCAAAGACGACATTGAAGCTTTTCAGGGACTTACAAGAATTAGAAATTGACACAGACAGTCGCGGGATGCGAAAACAGGAAAACAATCACTACAGGTCACATTCGTCACAATTCCGTGACGACAGAAACAATAACTGGACATGACAATTCTATTCTTACAACGTAAATCGTGACCAAAAGAGACACCACCCGTATGGCAACCACTGGCAGAGTAATAGTTACAGAGAGAGATCGCATTTCCATAGTAATGAATATGACAGAGACACTCATAGAAACAGACAATTTGGCAACCAGAACAATTATTATCACGGGAGACAGAATAACTTCAGACGCAACGGTCCACCGTGCAGTGATAATTCAGGGAGAAATTCTCCACCACTTAACCGACAAGAAAGAAACTACAGGAACTATCGACATGACGACAGACGATGTGGTCGTAATGACAGACGTGAATTTCATCAGAACTGGCGGGATTTAAACAGGGCTGGGCCCTCTCGGCAAGGCGAATTTGTAGAAGTTAAGTCTCCTAATCCCAATAACGACGCGCGCCAACAAAGAAACAGACAATGACTCGCACCGCAGGCAACCACTTGCGCCCACTGGCTCAGGGAAAAATAACATTGATGCAAACCTTGAGCAAAATTCCAGTATTCTTTACGGACGAATACCGCATGATAATTGCATTCAAGTTGAAACTCTGCGTACTGAGAAGAGCAAAGGGTTACACCACATCTCACATGTAAAACCGTTTATTGAGAGATAAACTGTTTTTTAATTTAGACTTTGCTATAAAATTTTTCACTTCACGTTACTAGTACTCTTCGTCACACTTACAAACTGTTAACATGCAACTATGTTTTAAAGCTAACTAACTATCCAGTCAAGAACATAGGTAACTTAGACAAGTAATTACGAATGCATTGTTATTGCAAATAGACGACACAGTGTTGTTATTTATACATTCTTCCTTGTTAGTTGCACGATTACGTAACGAATATACGGCTTACATACTTAGAACATTTACCAGTACTGCTAATGGAATTTTAATGCAACATTTTGGTTTACTTGAAAATACATTCTGAATTAAAGTACTTTCTGAGAGATACCAGATGACACAGTGGTTTGTTTATGTGACAGCTACACGATTATATCACGACGTTACTAATGAGTGACAATTTATAATGTTGCTTTTGCTGTGTATCTGTTTTATATCTGCACAGTTTTTCTGAATTCTTCTGTAAAGTAAAACATGTTTTAGTAGTAACTTTTGTGGTATAGCTACAAGGAGACAGCCTTTTCCGTAGCACAACAATACGTTACAGCACAGTGCTATCCTCATCATGGCAATAAGCGTAATAACTAAGATATCTATACGCAAAGCATTTCACTTTTGTGTATCATGAGGTAAGTACATTGACTTCTGCAGAACTTAGCTTTCGGAGGACGATACCTACGACACTTCCACAGAGATTATCCTACAATAAGACGCACAGTTTAGCGCTACAGTACACGTATTTGAGTGATTAATTTTGTACTTAAATCATTTATTTTTAAAGATATTTGAAGTACAGTGATACAAGGTTTTCTGTAATACATTTCATTCCATTGTTGTAATCTGTAACACCTGAGGGTATAATTACATTAATCCTCAGGGGGGTACACACTTACTTTGTGTACCATGTGTTTGGCAAGCACAAGGAGCCCTAGCTAATATGGTATTTGCTTATACAACTTTACACATCGGTACCATGTTTCTCTAACACATAATTACACAGCTATCTGATCATTTAACTGAGAGAGACAAACTTTTTTACTACGGCAGTGACAGATGTTTACGTAATTACACCATTGCATAACTTCACACTTACGAAATTGTATTTTGTCTGTACTGTGTGAACCCTTCATATTTTTCGGAACCATTGTGATACTATGAGAGCTTTGAATGATGTATTTGGTATGGGATCATGATTTTTAAAGTACGTTTGAGGTAGATGACACTATTGAAATGAGCAGAGAATTTTCTTTAGGTTTTGAAATTATTGCAGAAAGCTACGACGTTTTTGAGATTTGACTGAGGTGTTATGATGTTATTCTTACGACGACGATGTGTATTATGCTGCTGAGGTATGTTTATGATTAATAAGCTGATGCTGTATAAGTTATTTGATTATGCTACATATGTGTTATGATGAAATATTGAAGAGGTGTCGACGAATATGTATATATGTAATAAGGTAAGGAATAATGAGTAGTGGTTAGGGATTCTGGTTTGTGAATAAGGTTGTTGGAAACCAAGAATCGTATTTTAAGAGTTATGAAATGTATGTAAATGCGTGAATGTATTACAATACCGACGAAAATTTTTTGGACAATGTTATATTCATAGGATTTTGTTTCTACACATTTGCAACGCAAATTCTTGACCTGTGTAATAATTTTATATGAGATTGTCACTGTAGCGGAAACTGCTGTCGTAAATATTTCCGTAAGAAAGTTAAGGGACCACCTGCACGCAATGCGTCATGGGCACCCAGTTGCGTCAGACGCCTGGAGAAAAAGCCATTAGAGTGTGCGTTTTCAGAGGCACAGGTAGAAAAAAAAAGGAGGCCCTTATCCTCGCTATTGACATTCCTTTGTAGAAAGCATCCCAAATACGACACGCTCAAACTTGAAAACATATGATTATACTGTGGAGCTCTTAATTTATGATTTACTGAAATGCCTAAGGAAATGACGAGAAATATTTTATGTCTATACACCTGATCATGACTACTGTCTTTATAGTTGAGAGATTTTTTACTATCTTATGAAATGCCACATGCCTTCCTTTGTAAATATTTTCATTTTTTTAATATCTAGTTTCTAGCTGCACTGCAGCATTGGTTAAAATAGAATTTTATAGATGTACTAATATAAATATTTTCTGTCTACAGATCCAGTAAATACTAATTTTGTAATACATTTCCCAAAAATGGGGGAGCACAAAGACATCTCCCTTCACAGGAATTGCATACGGAATTTTCTTTTCAACTACTTGGTAATTTTTTTTCTAGAATAACTTCTTGTGGTGCACCACTTTAATTACATAGACATTAAGATGTGAATATACATTTCCCTTGTCTGCATTGTTGTCTTTAATGTAATATTTTTTCTGCTTGAGCTATGTCATGTTCAGATATACGTTATTGCATTTGCTGCTGCTGCTTGCCAGGTATAGTGCTACTAAATTTCACTTTGTATTACTCTGTTAAGCTAGTTTCACTACTGATTTATTTTTCTTGTTGCTGCACATTGGCTCGAATTAGTTGTAATGTTGCATTGCTTGGTAATTTAGATTTAATGTAGCTTGCTTTGCAATTTTTCATTTTTTTTTGTCATTGCTGTTTGTGTTAATTGGTTTGTGCTGCTGCATTGCCTCGTCCCTTAGTTTAGCATCTGAGCTCAGTAGATTTAAGTTAGCTTAAGAGGGGGTAGTCTATAAGAGAATGAGTTGCGATGAATTTGAAGAAATGCACTGAGAGGCTATACGAGAAAAGTACAGAAAGCATGCTTGGATAGGACTTTTTTGACTGGAGCAAATATCGAAATAAGACGAAAGATCTATAGAATGAAGTTTTGGGTTGGACTGCAGTACCAAATGTTACACGGAAAACGAACCCTGTCCTTTCCTTCTGTGTTATCCCACTATGTGTTTGTGTACCCTTGTGTACTTGTTTTCTTCCTGTCTCTGTGTAGTTTCATAGAATTTTATTTCTTCTAATACTAAGCTACATTCACTATGATGAGGAATACTGTTATCCTCAAATATAATTGGCATTAATAATATGTTATTACCTTGTCAATATGCTTAGACATTATTTATTCTGTTTTGTTTTAATGCTCATGTGTGAAGTTGATGTTTCAATAATTATTCTGATCTTTTATATATTTACTTATGTCATAATTCCTGTAACACTGATGTATATGTTATTTCGATTCTTTTGTAAAGCCTGTACTACAAATGTTATCTGTATTGTTATGTTGTTTAATGATGTATTTTGTGCCTTTCTTATTGTATTCTTATGTTATAAAATTGTAATTGCCACCAGTTCATCAAATTAAGCAATTTGTAAGTTACATTTCATTGCACACATTTCTGTTGGTCATAGTAATGCACAATATGTGAGAGGTTGGGACTGTTAGTGTTTGCATGTGTGTTAATAATTCAGCAAGGGACTGGATAACAGCATTGCTGGTTCTAAGGACAATTCCAAAAACTTTGTGCGTGCACAAGTGGTGGTTTATGGACTTGCTATCTTTTCTGCAAGCCTCTTCGATGGTGATTGTGCACCTGCACAGTCGCAACAGATGGCTGCTGGCCATCTCTACAAGGATTACAGTGGGTCTACACCTTTGATGACCCACCAATACCATTATTTCTACAAGGACTACAGTGGGTCTACACCTTTGATGACCCACCAATACCATTATTTCTACAAGGACTACAGTGGGTCTACACCTTTGCTGACTCACCAGTACCATTATTTCTACAAGGACTGCAGTGGGTCTGCATCTCTGGTGGCCCACCAATACCGTAATCTCTACCGGGACTACAGTGGGTCTGCTCTGTGATGACCTACCTACCAATTCCTGTCAGCATGTCAGGAGTCAGCACTGTCTTTCCGTTGGAAGGACAACACTACTTCTTCAAGACTGCATGGAAATCCACTATTTCCGTGTGCATTGTCTTTTACTGCTCAGACTTTGATAAAAGAAACGGCAGTTTTACTGTGATGAATGATCAGGACTGTCTTTATGGACTGTGAGAAAATTTTAGCTTTTGACCAACATTGTATCAATAAGTGTGTGCATTTGATTTCTTTGTTATTGTAATTACGATTATGAAAAATTTTAACAAATCTGTATTGGCCACTGCCCAAAACAATTTGTAAAATTTTTTGTGGGGAGCATGGGGGCTATGTAAGTAGGCTGTTTATATTTTCTTATTGGCAACGTTACGTAGCGCTCTGTATGAAAATCATTAGCTGTGCTGTGTGCAGTCTGGGGCTAGTTTGCATTGTTGTCTGCCATTGTAGTGTTGGGCAGCTGGACGTGAACAGCGCGTAGTGTTGCGTAGTTGGAGGTGAGCCGCCAGCAGTGGTGGATGTGGGGAGAGAGATGGCGGAGTTTTGAAATTTGTAATACTGGATATTATGAACTGCTATGTATATTATGATTTTTCAACACTATTAAGGTAAATACATTGTTTGTTCTCTATCAAAATCTTTCATTTGCTAACTATGCCTATCAGTAGTTAGTGCCTTCCGTAGTTTGAATCTTTTATTTAGCTGGCAGTAGTGGCGCTCGCTGTATTGCAGTAGTTAGAGTAACCAAGATTTTTGTGAGGTAGGCGATTTGTGAAACGCATAGGTTAATGTTAGTCAGGGCCATTCTTTTGTAGGGATTTCTGAAAGTCAGATTGCGTTGCGCTAAAAATATTGTGTGTCAGTTTAAGCACAGTCATGTATAAATTTTTCTAAGGGGACCTTTCACTGTCAAGCATACAAATGATCCATGAACTCTGAAGGCATGTTCATTTACCGAGTATTTCATGAAAGGATGATTCAAATGTGATCAAGTACCAAAAGTCGTGAACATACTTTCAACTGGTCAGTTGTTGAAACACTAAATAATTTGGTTAAGTGAAGATAATCCATATTACGGATCGGCTGGATAATGCAGTATACCTTTACTCTGCTCACCTGCGGATCAAACCCTGAATCCCACAATGGAAAGGCATCAATGTACAACGGAAAATTCAGTAAGATTCAAAAATGAGTTCTATACAATACTCACGCAGTAAAAGTGCAAAAATTTGCTATGGGTTACCAAAGAATGAGCTTATATTCCACGTACCACTTGCTTGTAACACAATAAAGAACATAAAAGACACATCCATGTAAACAACACACTTCCTTCCGAGAGGCTAGTGGCACAGAAGCAACAGATACCATAATACGAGGGATATTCGGAAAGTAAGTTCCGATCGGTCAAGAAATGGAAACCACTGAAAATTTAATAAAGCTTTGCACAGATGTGTTCGACAGCGTGTATAGAATGCCTGTCGGTTACATCACTTCGCTCTTTTCAGTTCTCAGTTCATGGTGAGCACATAAATATGCGTAGAAAATAGTGTCTCCCGCCAAGTATGAGGTCCTGGTGAGAGATGTCACCTGATGTTATGCAGCCCACATTACATAACTGTCATACGGTTCCTACTTTGTGATAATCCTCGGCCGCAGTTTGCAGGGGCAATGAAAATGCACCCGCGTTACAGTCCGTAATTATTACGAGAGAAAAATATTTTGTGTTCTACTATCTTTAAATTCGTAGTAATTTCGTCAATTTAATTCACCCTGTTCTTATTAAAAGGTGTTAAATGTGTAGAGCTGAAACATGTGGAAATGCTGCCTCCTCATGTGTCACAACAAGAACTGCAGAAAATGTCGGAAACTATGACGGTCTCTAGTGCACATTCCGTCACGTGATTTTACAATCGGTCTCGCTGCCACACTGCCGACTGTTACCGAAGGTATCTGCATTCGGAATAGGTTTCCATGTATGTAAATGGCGAGGAGAGTTGCTAAGTAACAACACAGCATGTCCTCGACGGCAAGTGTTCATCAGATGGGCGAGCGGTTCTAGGCGCGTCAGTCTGGAACCGGACGACCGCTACGGTCGCAGGTTCGAATCCTGCCTAGGGCATGGATGTGTGTGATGTCCTTAGGTTAGTTAGGTTTAATTAGTTCTAAGTTCTAGGGGACTGATGACCTCAGATGTTAAGCCCCATAGTGCTCAGAGCCATTTGAACCATTTTGTTCATCAGAGACAACGGTATCGTGAGGAGTGCCCCAGGACCGCTGTTATTTTCTATATACATAAATGATCTGGCGGACAGGGTAAACAGCAGTCTGCGGCTAGTTGCTGATGATGCAGTGGTTTACTGGAAGGTGCCGTCGTCCTTGATTGACTGTAGGGGGATACAAGCTGACGCAGGAAAAATTTCTAGTTGGTGTGATGAAAGACAGCTAGCTCTGAAGGTAGAAAAAATTATCTAAATGCTCATGAGGAAAAATAATTCTGTAACGTTCAATTTCGGGCTTGCAATCTGTCGTCGCTTAATTCGTCACAGGTTATTTCTACTGGGCATCTTCCAGTCATCTTCAGGTAAGCCAACAAAGACCGGCTGCAAGCCCTAAATTAGCCTAAACATTCAATTCACCAGCAAAATTTTAAAATTCACGGTCTTGTAACGTTCGAATACAGCATTAATAGTTGGTGCTTGACACAGTCACATCGATTAAATATCTGGCCGTAACGTTGCAAATCAATATGAAGTGGTCATCCAAAGCTAAAAATAAAAAATTTAAATGCGATCACGACTGTATGTCCCGAAATAAGTTATAATATTATAAATATCGCTGTTTTTCTCGAAATATGTACAACAAATTTTAATACGTAATAGAATGAGCATATCAGGACTATAGTAGGAAAGGCGAATGGTCAACAGCGGTTTATTGGAGGAGTTAGAGGAAAATGTGGTTTGTCTGTCAAGGAGGTCGCAATAGGATACAAGTGCGACCCATTATTGAGTACATCTACATCTACATGGCTACATGGATACTCTGCAAATCACAATTAAGTGCCTGGCAGAGGGTTCATCGAACCACCTTCACAATTCTCTATTATTCCAATCTCGTATAGCGCACGGAGAGAACGAACACCTATATCTTTTCGTACTAGCTCTAATTTCCCTTATTTTTATCGTGGTGATCGTTTCTCCCTATGTAGATCGATATCAACAAAATATTTTCGCATTCGGAGGAGAAAGTTGGTGATTGGAATTTCGTGAGAAGATTCCGTCGCAACGAAAAACGCCTTTCTTTTAATGATGTCCAGCCCAAATCCTGTATCATTTCTGTGACACTCTCCCCCATGTTTCGCGATAATACAAGACGTGCTGCCCTTCTTTGAACTTTTTCGAGGTACTCCGTCAGTCCTATCTGGTAAGGATCCGACACCGAGCAGCAGTATTCTAAAAGAGGACGGACAAGCGTAGTGTAGGCAGTCTCCTTAGTAGATCTGTTACTTTTTCTAAGTGTCCTGCCAATAAAACGCAGTCTTTGGTTAGCCTCCCTCACAACATTTTTTGTGTGTTCCTTCTAATTTAAGTTGTTGGTAATTGTAATACCTAGGTATTTAGTGGAATTTACGGGTTTTAGATTAGACTGATTAAACGTGTGACCGAAGTTTAACGAATTCCTTTTAACACTCATGTGGATGACCTCACACTTTTCGTTATTTAGGATCAATTGCCAATTTTCGCACCATTCAGATATCGTTTCTAAATCGTTTTGCTATTTTTTTTTAACTTCTGATGAATTTATTAGTCGATAAACGATAGCGTCATCTGCAAACAACCTAAGACGGCTGCTGAGATTGTCTCCCAAATCGTTTATATGGATAAGGTACAGCAAAGGGCCTATTACACTACCTTGGGGAACACCAGAAATCACTTCTGTTCTATTCGATGACTTTCCGTCAGTTACTACAAACTGTGACCCCTCTGACAGGAAATTACAAACCCAGTCCCATAATTGAGACGATATTCCATAAGCACGCAATTTCACTACAAGTCGCTTGTGTGGTACAGTGTCAAAAGCCTTCCGGAAATCCAGAAATACGGAATCTCTCTGAAATCCCTTGTCAATAGCACTCAACACTTCATGTGAACAAAGAGCTAGTTGGGTTTCATAGGAATGATGTTTTCTAAACCCATGTTGACTGTGTGCCAATAGACAGTTTTGATCGAGGTAATTCGTAATGTTCGAACACAATATATGTTCCAAAATCCTGCTGCATATCGACGTTAACGATATGGGCCTGTAATTAAGTGGACTACTCCTACTACCTTTCTTGAATATTGGTGTGGTCTGTGCAACTTTCCAGTGCTGTTCGACTGTTTGGCATCCGCACCAGGCCGCATTGAAGGAAAACATCGAAGCAATTCAGAGGCGGTCTGCTAGATTTGTTACCAGTAGGTTCGATTAACAATTATCATCTTGTGATGCAGTTCTTAACAAGCACGTGTTACGGAGATCTTTCGAGAACTCAACTGGGTATCACTAGACGGATACCGAGACGTTCTTCTTGAGGTGTATTTTTGAGAAAAGTTTAAGGACCCGCATTTGAAACTGACTGCAGAACGATTCTACTGCCCCCAACGTACATTACGTATAAGGACCATCAAGATTAGATTCGAGAGATTGGGTCTCACATGCAGGAACACAAATAGTCGTCCTACCTAGCTCTATTTTGGAGTGGAACAGCAAAGGAAATAACTAGTAATGGTGTAGGGTACCCTCCACCATGCACCACACCGCGGATGGCGAAGTATGTACGTAGAAGCAGATTGAAACACGAACCAGCAAACATGTATTCCTAGGTACACTATACTCAAGGTATTGTATTATATTGTGTTGTATGTTAACCGGGGACCTAGAAACGATGGAGAGGCTCCGTCCCCGCCGCAGCCGCAGTGGTCCGAAACCCACGACGACTACCGCAGTCCACTTCACCCCTCCCAGGGTTATTGTGCAGTTCGGCCCCCGGTGGACCCCCAGGGAACGTCTCACACCAGACGAGTGTAACTCCTATGTTTGCGTGGTGGAGTAATGGTGGTGTACACGTACGTGGAGAACTTGTTTCCGCAGCAATCGCCGACATAGTGTAATTAAGGCGGAATAAGGGGAACCAGCCCGCAATCGCCGAGGCAGATGGAAAATCGCCTAAAAGCCATCCACAGACTGGCCGGTTCACCGGACCTCGACACAAGTCTGCCGGGCGGATTCGTGTCGGGGACCAGGCGCTCCTTCCCGCCCGGAAAGCCATGCGTTAGACCGCACGGCCAACCGGGCGGGCTATACTCAAAGTACAACACTCTCCCCTACCGTTTTCAAGTCCACTAAAGAGACAGCTTACACAACACTCGTTCGTCCTCTGTTAGAATATTCTACATCTACATCTACATCTACATCTACATTTACACTCCGCAAGCCCCCAACGGTGTGTGGCGGAGGGCACTTTACGTGCCACTGTCATTACCTCCCTTTCCTGTTCCAGTCGCGTATGGTTCGCGGAAAGAACGACTGTCTGAAAGCCTCTGTGCGCGCTCTAATCTCTCTAATTTTACATTCGTGATCTCCTCGGGAGGTATAAGTAGGGGGAAGCAATATATTCGATACCTCATCCAGAAACGCACCCTCTCGAAACCTGGCGAGCAAGCTACACCGCGATGCAGAGCGCCTCTCTTGCAGAGTCTGCCACTTGAGTTTGTTAAACATCTCCGTAACGCTATCACGGTTACCAAATAACCCTGTGACGAAACGCGCCGCTCTTCTTTGGATCTTCTCTATCTCCTCCGTCAACCCGATCTGGTACGGATCCCACACTGATGAGCAATACTCAAGTATAGGTCGAACGATTGTTTTGTAAGCAACCTGCGCGCGGTGTGGTATCCTTACCAGGTGGGATTGACGGAGGACATCGAAAGGGTGCAAAAAAGGGCAGCTCGTTTTGTATTATCACGTAATAGGGGAGAGAGAGTGGCAGATATGATACGCGAGTTGGGATGAAAGTCATTAAAGCAAAGACGTTTTTCGTCGCGGCGAGATCTATTTACGAAATTTCAGTCACCAACTTTCTCTTCCGAATGCGAAAATATTTTGTTGAGCCCAACCTACATAGGTAGGAATGATCATCAAAATAAAATAAGAGAAATCAGAGCTCGAACAGAAAGGTTTAGGTGTTCGTTTTTCCCGCGCGCTGTTCGGGAGTGGAATGGTAGAGAGATAGTATGATTGCGGATCGATGAACCCTCTGCCAAGCACTTAAATGTGAATTGCAGAGTAGTCATGTAGATGTAGATGTAGATGTAGATTTCTTTATCATATTCACAGGCAATACAACACGATTCCAGACGTATTAATGTCAAAACTGGGGTGAGCAAAGGAACAGCCCGCCGATGAAAGTGAGACGCCGACTGGGATGAATCTGAGGGTCGGGGTGGCTCAGTAGGCAGATGGTCGGCAACAGATGCCGCAGCTAATTCTCCTGCCTGCAGATTAGGAGCCGCAGGGCGGCGTGGAGTGGATTAAGCCCTCACTCTGTGTGTGGGCGGGCCGCGAAATTGCACGGCCCGCTCCAGCTTCTGCTGCCACCCAAGGCTAGAAACTGCTAGCCTCGTCTCCAGGCAGTTTTCTTCTGCAAAACAGAAAATAAAAACTTAAATTGATCCACGCTATATGGATTTAATTGAGGGCTGTGACTGTATTGTAAGATTATTATGAAATAATATATACTACAAAAGTCACTTGTTATTAACGATGAGTCAGCATAACTTGACGTTTTTGATTAGAGTAATAGCATGTGAGTCAGCGTAGTGGAAGGGCATGCTTCAGCTCATTGTTTTCCCCTACAGCAGCAGTTTAGTTACAAAGGAGAGGTGGACTGCACAACACTGAAAGTTCCTTGTAGAGACATTCTTCAAAAATTCAGAATCTTGACCACCACTCAGAGGGTGTTCCAATTCAACGTTCTCCGTTGGAGGAAGAACCTGGAAATGTGATTTTAATGTCAGATAATGCTCATTTTCACCTGAACGGTAGAATTAATAAACGTCGTTACTGGTTTCCAAGCACTCTTTGGCAACTTTGCCAGCCGCCACTGCATTGTTACAGAGTTATAATATCGGCTGGACCTTATTTCTTCGAAGAAAATAGGCCAGCCGTGACCGTGAACTCTGAACATTATTTGACCATGCTGCGCGAGTTTCTCGTCCGGAACTTCGTCGCTGGGGCACAAATCGTCGAAATGTTTGGTTTCAGTAAGACAGAGCGACAGCTCACACTTCCAATGTGTGTATTTCTGAAATAAGGAAGATAATCCACCTGCCAGGTTTGGTTTGACACATGGTAAATTATGCTCCTTACATGAATGTATCTGCAGTCAGTTTTTAACATAGGTAGAGTCTTATTCTTGGAATTTCTGTATTCGAGTGCAGATTGTTTGATAAATAACATACTGATATAATTCAAATGGTTAGCTGTCAAGACAGATTTCACTATTTCGACGTACTTTGGAAATACGTATGGTTTGTTGATCCATGGGTCTGTACTTTTACTGTACATTAACAGAATAATGAATCTTGTATATGTCACCAATACTGTCAGTGAGTTATATAGAGGTAGAAAGCTTATGAACAGGATATGTAATAACTTGTATGAGCCACACGATTACAAGATTTCACCTTATCATGTCACTAACTTGAAGTATATGATTGATGTTGGATCATTTTTGTGTTGACCTCATTTTTGTTTCTGTCTGTACTATAATTTGTATAATACTGTAATTAATACAATGCTACAGTCTCAGTCTTTATATAGTTACCTGGTCAATTGAGATGCTGATGTATGTTTTTCATTATGTCTCTTTCTGTGTGTTAGGAGGACTCCATTGTTTAAAAAAATGGCTGTGCAACATGACAATAGTGGAATAATATTTAGCTTTCTTGGCAGCATTTCTCACATTTTTAACTGAATAATTTGCATATCGACATCTCCTTATAGGTATGTCTTCGGCATAATGAGAGGTTTGAGCTGTGATGTCAAGTCACTTCGTATTTTTTGTTGTCATCTCACAAATATAGGACGACTGCTGCACTTGTAAATGCTAAGAATGGTGTTTTATTACATCTTTCTTGTGGATTAAAATATTCAATGCTTTGTGTTTCAATAATCAAGACGAATTAAATGTTTTAAGTGATTTTCGTAAGTACATTATTATGTCATTGCTATGCGCCAGTTTGTGTTGTCTTAGTGATGTTCTACAAATTGGAATGTTGTGTTGTCAGGTACTAGACGATGGCTTATGGCCAGAACCGACAGTACTAATAAAATCTAATTTGTGCAGTTCAGTGTCATTGCCGGAAAAAACCTATGAAATAAGGAAGTTGTTTCCAGAGAAAGTTATATCCAACAGAGGAGATACTGACTAGCCATCTCACTCTCCAGACCTTATACCATGTGAATTTTTCTTGTGGAGATTCCTCAAGAATAAAGTGTATATCAGAAGTCAAGTATACCACTGAGCAAGAGATTTGTGCTATACCCTGTAAGATGTTGGAGGGAGTAATGACAAAATTCGCACAAAGGGTTGACAAGTGTGCCATAGAAGAGGGCCAGTATTTAAAGGGCATTATCTTTACCAATAATGAATTTCTGTCAAAATTAAGATATAACATGTCAACTATTACTCACTTTGTATCCTTTGAAACGAAATAAGTTGCTGTATCGATCTTAAAATGTCACTGTCTACTATAAATTCAAAAACCACCAGACAATGCTAACTCACCCTGGCAGCATACTGCCATCATCAGGAGCATTCACACGTACTTTTACATTGGAACTGGTATGAAGTGAGGTTAATTCCCTTTGATGTGTGTGTCAGGACGTTATGTGTAAAAAAGACACCTGTTGAGGAAGATAAATATGTTGCAGTGTGTACATTATGTGGTAAGCATGATTAGTCATTTTGTTAGTGACGTTACTTATATTTTAGTTGTAATTTTATTGTCTGACACATGGAGCACAGTAACAAGTAAATCAGAAGGTAATATTTTCACAGTTATTTGTTTACATCAGTTCAAAGAGTCTTAAAACTAGTACAAACTAGTTCCTATTGCTAAAATAGCATTTAACAGTGAGTATGAAACATTTATATCTAGATGTATTTATGCAATGGGAAATATTCGCTAAGTAGTTGCTAAAGACAATTTTTTCTCAATGAAATAGACATTCAATTTGCAGAAGTTTTGAAAGAAGTTAATACTGTTGCTTTCAAGTTTATTATTCAGTAACACATCTCCATGTACTGTGCACTGAATGAATATTTTCAATTCTTCTTGAAAGTCCATATGTAATATATAAAGGGGCATCAAATGGACTTACTCCTATATGAAAATTGGAAATAGTCATTCATGGCACAGTGCAGGAAGACATGTTACTAAATGATAAATTTAAAACTAATAATATTAACTTCTTTAATAACTTTTCCAGCGCTGAATGCCTATTTCATTGGGAAAAAATGTCTTTAGCAACTACTCATCTAATATTTACCATTATGTAAATATATCTAGATATAAATGTTTCATCTCCACTGTATACTATTGTTTTAGCAATAGAAACTAGTTTCTTTTAGCTTTTGAGACTCTTTGGATTGATGTAAACAAATAAATGTCAAAATGTTTTGGTGTACTTATTACTGTGCTCTGTGTGCCAGACAACGAAATTACAACAAAAATGTAAGTAAATGGACTAACAAAGTGATTTATCATGTGTATCACCTAATGCACACAATATAACAAATTTATCTTCCTGAACAGGCATTGTTTTCGACCACAATCTGCCTAGCACACACAGCAACTAACTTCACTTCATATTAATAACAATATCAATGTAAATGTAAATGCACCTGATGATGAAAGCATGATGCTGAAATGTGTCCTCCTAATGAAATTTTAATAACAAATGGCTGTTGCAGTATATATTATTTCATAAAAAATAAAGAAGTGTTCCAACATTACACAGCACAAAGTATATCAGCCACTCTGGTTTGAAAACTGGTTTTGAAATCCAGAGCAACGAAATGTCTCTGAGATAAAGATCTGCCTCCTTAAGGGGAACAAGACATGTCATTAACAAGCATACAAGTGATTTGTGCAATCAGCATACTGTGTGTGGAATGAGGCAGCACCAGGTATGGGAACTCTGATTTGTGTCTCATCAGCTGCGACTATCAGTTATTTTTCCTATTATTTTCGGGGCAGGGAGGGGGGGAGGGGAGGGTGTCGTCAGTCTTCTAACTGGTTGAAAGTAGCCCACTATGTATTCCTTTCGTCTCCCAACCTCTTCACCTCTCAGAGTTGGAGTCGCATCTTATATTGCCAATTATTTGTTTGTCATGTTCCAGTCTATCTTCCAGCCAGATTTTTCACTTTCAATAGTTTCTTCTAGTACTATGGAAATTTAAAGTTATATGTTACAATTTTCAACAGCTATGTATCATGTCTTACACATCTTCTTTCTGCGAGCAATTTTCACTGTGATATCTGTACTCAAAAGTCGATTATCCATGTAGACTGTCCTGTTTCTGCTGAGTTGGTTTGTCATGATTAAGATCTTTGAGGTGAACGTGGTCTCGGACAATGAGAATTAAATGCAGTTTTGCAGATCACATGGCTTGTACATTCGAAGGTGAAGAAAGCTTCACTCTATGATTTTTTGCTTTGATGATGTTCACATCTTGTGTGTGCTATGTTCTGAATTATACTGAGAAGGAATCAGAGTGATATGTGATAGCAGCCTGGACTTAAACCGGGTATCTCTTCTAAGAGTCATCAAGTGCATTTTTACTGGTGTTTCGGCAGATTTGTACAATGTGTAGGTGGAGCTGCCCACATAAATATTGCTCAACTGGTCTTTCATGAGATATCCACTCGGCGGGAAGCGTCAGTTTGATTCGCTTTAGGTGCACAGTGAATTAGTGGTAGAGGAACACTACATAATGCTGAACTACGATCTGAGATACATGTCAGTAGAAGTTATTTGCTAACGCAATTGAATCTCCATCAACTTTTCGGTTTTAAATTGAATGTAGTTAAAGTGTAGTCTAATGTTAGTTTGCGTATGCAAAATACATATTATCGATGTTGTAACTAACTGCCATCACCCTGAAGTGACGTACTTCATCTTATGGATTTCAAGATCGGAAGTCGTTCCATAATTCCATTTGAATGGAAGAGAATATTTTCTCGAAGTTGCTCATCGTCATTGTAAAAAATATTTACCAGGAAGATACGAGTATGAGGCAGTCCATATAACCAAAAGATAGGTATATATATTTTATACAAAGTTTTAGAATTGCAATAACTTCCAGCGTGTAGCTTGGGTTTTTCTTCCTGCCATAGACCGGCAGTCACATTAATATTTCTGACCACTGGGGAAACATTCTGATTGTTAGCCTATGCAACAAGAATTGCAGTAAATACGTTATTTATAATAAATAACATCGACTAATGCAGATAATACTCCTAGTGAATTAATAAGAAAGACCCAGAAACTTTTAGAAAACAAAAGGCGAAAAAAGAATTAAGGACTCAATGCCAAATTTTTATGTTCATGACACTATCAACTAAACTACTACTTCGGCATGGCTACAGTGTTTTAGTTATATGGTATACACTGTACAACGTCTTTGTCGACAAATGTCATTATCTGATATTTAACTATGACAAATTACACAAAAACGAGGGCTTCTGATAAATCATCATTAAGCATACTTTCATAGCACGTGAGTTATATCCTCTTTAGTTCCTGCATCCAGCTGGCTGGACGTTACTTCTCTGTTTTGTTTTAAGTGAAATTACAGTTTCTTCAACACTGCAACCATGTGTCCAGTATGCTGGACATTTTACCTGTCTCCAGAATTTTTTTCAGTGATATTTGGTTTCTACTGTTGGCTACACTGAGATGTTTCACTCACTGCATCATGGCGGCCGTTGCTGGCGATCGCTCTGCAGTGTCTTCCAGAAAAAAAACCATAAGTACAAATGTCATACTCAGTTTTATGTTATTATTTATTGTTGTTATTGAAAAAAGATCAACAAATTATGTTACAGTCTATGTAGTACCCTAAAGCCGTTACTTCTTCGTTATTTACAAGAGTAAACAACGAAGTCCAGCCGGCTAGAGAGATAGTCACAGATTTGTTCATTTTTGATCACTGACTAATTTCTCTGACTGCAGCATCTACTGTAAAATGTGTCTGTGCTTCTTATTACTTTGTGAGACGCATGAAATTAGCTGTTAATTGGCAATCTCAGTAATTCCCCAGTAAATATTAACTTTCAATTAGCTTTAGAAGTTCACACCTTTTTTTTCTCCCAACTAAAGCAGGCGTGAATGAATCACTCACAAAAGCTGAAATCGAAGAAGCACTGCTAAAAATAATAGAAGAGAGCAGTGATTCGAATGACATAGGGGACTTTTCAGACGAGGAAGAACTTGACTTTACTGCAAATACAGACTTGTGTTTACCTGACGTGGGAAGTGACAGTTCATCGGAGCCAGTAAAATTTACATCATTATTTTCATATTTATATTTTCTACAATAGCCACTGTCTGAGGTACATATTCAAAATGTTCTGGAGATAGATTTTTAACTACTACTTTCTTCTTCCAGGATGAAACAAAAGACAGAAATTTGTGTCCAAACGCATCAGCTACGAGCAAAGGGGCAGTTGGTAAATAGAAGCCCTTGAGATGTGGTGCTACAGACGAATGTTGAAAATTAGGTGGACTGATAAGGTAAAGAATGAGCCAGTTCCGCGCAGAACTGGAAAGCAAAGCAATATGTGGAAAACACTGACAAGGAGAAGGGATGGGGTGATAGGACATCTGTTAAGACATCAGGCAATGACTTCCATGGTACTAGAGGGAGCTGTAGAGGGCAAAAACTGTAGAGGAAGGCATAGGATGAAATACCTCCAGCAACTAATTGAGGATGTAGATTGCAAAAGCTACTCCTCTGAGATGAAGACACTGGTACAGGAGAGGAATTCGTAGATAACGTATATTCGCAGCAGATGGAGAGTCGCTGTTGTAACTGTAATTCCAAGGAATTGTATGTCCAAATTGAGCAACTATTTGTAAATAATCTGAGTGTTTCGGATGAAATCAAGGAAAATAATAAACTATGGAAAGTACAACCAATGTTTGTCGTTGTTGCCAACAACGTACCTTCCAATAGAGCAGCAAATGATCCCTTTCCAGTTCAAAGCATCTCTTAGACATAATGTAGAGAATAAGCCAAATCTAGACGGTTGGAAAAATTTTGTGCGGGAAACTGCTGATGTACCGGTACTAGACTTCTTTATTTACCAGTGAACTATCTCTTGGCCATCTGGGCAGCCAGAGCCAGAGCTCGGTTTGTGAGATTCTGTGATGTTGTTTATGTTGACCGATACTTCAATTTCATCCCACTACTATAATACCTGCTGGAAAGACAAATATGTGCAGCAGCAACCACTTTAGCTATCCGAATTCCGTCCGGTCTCACGTCAGATAAAAACTCACTGGAGACAAAGAACTGATGAAGAAAGGAAGTAGTTCCTTTGATTAGTTCGTCAGAGAAGATGGGAACATTTCTGTTTTGAAGTGGACTGATATTCGTTCTATTACAGTATCATCTACTTTCTCTGGTGCTTATCCCACTTGTTTAGTACAAAGGTGGCACAGAAAAGCAAAAGAATTCATTGGAGTGCGATTACAACAAGTCATTGGGAGGTGTGGATCGATGTAACAGAATGATTTCTTACTACCGAAAATTCACAGGCACAAAGAAGTGGCTTGTAAGAGTCTTCTTCCATTTCCGGGACTTGGTGATTGTGTTATTGTGCACTGAGTACAGAATGAACCAGCAGGCACTGGGTGCTATAAAAAATCGATGGATCTATTGGATTTTAAGATTTATATTGGTGAATCCATGACTTCAGCTGCAATTGCAGAATGACTGTACATTTACTCTTGAGAGTCTAAATTTGAATCTCATGAAGTAGCTCCTAGGAAAGGCACAAAGGTAAGTCAAGTTCTAAACAGACATATTATGAAAAGAGTAGCCATTTGTCTCTCTGCCGAATTACAAACAAAAATTAATGGGTGAGATGCTGAAACAAGCGCTGCAAAGCTAAAACCACGTTCATATGCTCTGAATACCAAGTATCTCTCAGTATCAGAAATGAGATAAAATGTTTCTTTTACTTGCACAACTGAAAACTGATTGTTTTGGCCTACAAGAATTTGAGGATTATTGATGACTGTAACTGTTTTTCGTTTGTTGACCTTTTATAATACTCTGTAAAGATATACCTAAATGTTAAATAAAATTAACAAAAAATTGTGCTTTTTATCAATTTCATATACATACATCATGAGACCCAGTGCCCCGCCAGCTGGACATAGGTAAACGTCCATCCAGATGAGCAGTAACAAAAAGCTACCATTACAATGCTCAATTATATCATCCACATGCCATAACCTTATCAAAAAATATTTGAAATAATAGAAAAATTTTACTTCGGTCTGAAGAGGATAAAACTAAAACGATCAAATATGAGAAACCTTTACCTACTGATATGTAGTTTCCTGTCATTATATTATAACAACTTGTACCTAAAACTACGCGTTTTCGAGATTCCTCAAATGTCGATGCTTTTGAAATGGCTTACATTGATACTATATACTCTACAATAAAAAACACCAAGTACGATTTTAACTCCATGCAATATACCGGCTGTTAAGTTTTTCTTGTGACGTGTGATTAATACCGCATCTCACTGGCCACTTTCCACTCCTTAAGTAAAAACAGCTGACATGCCAGACGTCAAACGTCACCAGCTCCTCCAACAACTATATTTCCACGTCCCTTGAGGAAACTGTTATTGGTGGACTGATTATTTTCTGTTCACTACTACGGGTATTCAAAAATTCTCTATACGTGGAATTCGCAACGCTAGAAAATTGTAGCGAAATGGATGAAGACGTGCAGAGGATCAACTTTTGTTTCAGGGACTGGTGGTTCATCCTCAGCATAAACATATGTACCGTACTGCGCAAAATTGTGGAAAAGCTCTTCATAGTTTGTTTATATTGTCGCTCTAGTTCTAGAAGCAGTCACACCCATAAAATATGTAGAAATGTGTACTTTAAAATTTAAAATGGAATGGCCACATAAAATTAATCGAAATCAGATGTCGGACTAACATTCAATGGAAGAATCCTCAGGAAGCTTATTCCACCCAGAAAGCCGGTAGCTTAAAAAACCGTCGTTCGATCAGTACTTCAGTATTGCTAGTCAGTCTGAGGTCCTTATCAGACAAGACAGAGGGAATAGAAAGTATACACAGAAGAGCAGCGTGGTTCCTTACATGTTTGTTTATGTAAATCATCAACAGTAAAATAATAAAAGAGCCTAGTTTTGTATACGAAGTTCTCACGTATGCCTTACAATCCTTTCCTGCAAATTTATTTAATCTTACATTTTTTTTTCCTTTCCTTTTCATGCGTTTTATAAAAATTAATAAAAGTAATTTATTGAGCATTATCTCGGTTTGTCTGCAACATAAGAAAGATAAAAACTGCAAACAAATAAAAATTGTTGCCACAGAAGAACTCGACCCCATGACCCTTGGATTACCTCTCTGTACTCTTCCGGCTGCGCCTACCGGTGCCTGAAATCTATGTTAATATACAGCAAAAAGTCCAAGTATCGTCCGAGCCTATCGATAACTGCGATTTTCTTCTAATCACTTGGCTATCTGGAGCTCCCTCTTCTCTCACTTTCATTTCTAGCCAAGCCCTGTATATACAGTAGTGCAGTATCTACTACGAATCTGGACGAAATCGTTGATAATGAGTAGTTACGGTCCCCTTGTAAATGAGAAATCATCACAGAGATGCTCATCCAACTCCAGACGCTACAAGAGAGGCATTTTGCAATAGCATGTAATTTACTGTTAAAATTCGGAGAGCGTATTTTTCTAGTACATCAAACAGTATCGTTGCTAGTCCTCCATATAAGCACGAACCTCTCTAATTTTATCTTCATCGTCTTGTCGAGAATATTTGTAGGGGAAGCAATACAGCGTATTTCAGCTGTCTCTACCGATGGGTTTATGCAATCTGCAATGCTTTGATATAACATGAGCAAGATTTTCCTGTTCTCTCCGTCGCTATGAACAGGAAATTTTTGTAGGAAAATTAATGTAGTTAAATTTTTACTGTGATACGTTTTCGCTAGAGGCCGCAGTTTTCAAATCATTCAAGGGAAACGTACAAGAGTGACAGTCAAACGCGTTTTTCTTGAATAACTCGAAAACTTTGGCCTCCAGCAGAATGTATCCCAGTACAAAATTTAACTACGGTCGAAATCAATTAGAAAGATGTCGAAGGGATTGTAGTCGTTATAACCGATTTTCGGGCGAACTGGGTTTTTGCTTTGTACGACAAAAAAATCGTACCTGTAGGTTTTGGCTGCCGTGGAGATAATACTTCAAAAAGTAGCAGAAATGCACTACTCCTACAGTATTTACAATACAGTATTTCTGGAGAGGAACTCAAGAGGAAATTTTTTCATGATTACATACAGCAATAAAATGCGAACAAAATACAAACACTTGTAATTAGTGAAGAAAGAAGTAGTAACAATGACCTTGGATAAATAATGAGATATACTGCAGTATAATACACTCCTGGAAATTGAAATAAGAACATCGTGAATTCATTGTCCCAGGAAGGGGAAACTTTATTGACACATTCCTGGGGTCAGATACATCACATGATCACACTGACAGAACCACAGGCACATAGACACAGGCAACAGAGCATGCACAATGTCGGCACTAGTACAGTGTATATCCACCTTTCGCAGCAATGCAGGCTGCTATTCTCCCATGGAGACGATCGTAGAGATGCTGGATGTAGTCCTGTGGAACGGCTTGCCATGCCATTTCCACCTGGCGCCTCAGTTGAACCAGCGTTCGTGCTGGACGTGCAGACCGCGTGAGACGACGCTTCATCCAGTCCCAAACATGCTCAATGGGGGACAGATCCGGAGATCTTGCTGGCCAGGGTAGTTGACTTACACCTTCTAGAGCACGTTGGGTGGCATGGGATACATGCGGACGTGCATTGTACTGTTGGAACAGCAAGTTCCCTTGCCGGTCTAGGTATGGTAGAACGATGGGTTCGATGACGGTTTAGATGTACCGTGCACTATTCAGTGTCCCCTCGACGATCACCAGTGGTGTACGGCCAGTGTAGGAGAACGCTCCCCACACCATGATGCCGGGTGTTGGCCCTGTGTGCCTCGGTCGTATGCAGTCCTGATTGTGGCGCTCACCTGCACGGCGCCAAACACGCATACGACCATCATTGGCACCAAGGCAGAAGCGACTCTCATCGCTGAAGACGACACGTCTCCATTCGTCCCTCCATTCACGCCTGTCGCGACACCACTGGAGGCGGGCTGCACGATGTTGGGGCGTGAGCGGAAGACGGCCTAACGGTGTGCGGGACCGTAGCCCAGCTTCATGGAGACGGTTGCGAATGGTCCTCGCCGATACCCCAGGAGCAACAGTGTCCCTAATTTGCTGGGAAGTGGCGGTGCGGTCCCCTACGGCACTGCGTAGGATCCTACGGCCTTGGCGTGCATCCGTGCGTCGCTGCGGTCCGGTCCCAGGTCGACGGGCACGTGCACCTTCCGCCGACCACTGGCGACAACATCGATGTACTGTGGAGACCTCACGCCCCACGTGTTGAGCAATTCGGCGGTACGTCCACCCGGCCTCCCGCATGCCCACTATACGCCCTCGCTCAAAGTCCGTCAACTGCACATACGGTTCACGTCCACGCTGTCGCGGCATGCTACCAGTGTTAAAGACTGCGATGGAGCTCCGTATGCCACGGCAAACTGGCTGACACTGACGGCGGCGGTGCACAAATGCTGCGCAGCTAGCGCCATTCGACGGCCAACACCGCGGTTCCTGGTGTGTCTGCTGTGCCGTACGTGTGATCATTGCTTGTACAGCCCTTTTGCAGTGTCCGGAGCAAGTATGGTGGGTCTGACACACCGGTGTCAATGTGTTCTTTTTTCCATTTCCAGGAGTGTAGTAATGTAAGACACAACTTCGTTCCAGTTACTGTATTACATAAATTGATCAACAGTACCAAAATGAAAAGACAGTAATCTATACATAAATTACACAAAGGCCTCCACTTTCTCCTATGTTTCTCTTTAAAATGTTACACAAGTGTATTGTACTGTAGCTAACACATTGAAAATATGCAATACACATAACCACAAAACATCAGTAACGTACACACTGTAATTCCACTTCTTTACGTCGAAAAAATAACACAAGTGGAACTTAATTTCCTAGTTTCCTACAATCACAGTAAAGACAGTGTTGTTTAGTGTATTTTAACTTTGAAATTCAATACAGTAACATATAATATATTATACTGTCTTACTTATAACTAAGATAACAGAATCATCCAATAGTAAAATTTACTGATTACGTTTTCAACACGTATTTATCCCCCGAAGCCTAGTTTCTGCTAACTGTCTGGCCGAACACTCGCCCGCCTACAACTGTACCAACATCAGTTGTGAAGTTATGATGGAGGAGGAGTTGCCACATTTATTAAAAACTGCCATAAATTCAAAAACATTGACATTAATAAATTCTGTTTAGAGCAACATCTAGAAGCATGTGCAACAGAAGTAGAGTTCTATAACAGATCCTATATAATATTAACCATTCACCAAGCACCTGCAGGAAATTATACTCTATTCATAAATCCTCTAGAAGCTCTTTTGGGTTATTTAACAGGAAGAAACAAAGAAATTTTGATTGCTGGTGACTTTAATACAGATTTTCTAATGCAGTCTTCCAGTAAACATTTACTGCAGTTAGTAATGTTGTCTTTCAATATAACTCACACTGTATACTTTCCAACTAGGATCACTAAATCCTCAAGGACAGCCATTGATAACAATTTTATAGACAAATCAAAGGAACAAAATCATATCATAAAACCTGTAATAAATGGACTATCAGATCATGACATAAAGCTCCTTGTTTTAGATGTGAATTCGAAGCAGATTATCAAGACTGCTAAATCTGAGTACAAGAGAGTAGTCAATCAACCAAAAATTGAGTGTTTTAGAAAACTGCTCAAAGAAATGAACTGGAAAGATGTTTATAGTGCTCATGACATGAATGAAAAATATAACACATTCATGAACAATGTCAGTACCATGATTAAAAACTGTTTTCCTCTAAAAGTTACTAAAATTAACCAGAAGTCTATAATAAAACCATGGACGATTCTGCGGAGATCTGGGGTGCAAATTTCTCGACCTCCGCTATCGGGTGGAGAAATGTAGGGTCCCCCTGAATAGGTCAGGCGTGCACTACACGCCGGAAGCGGCTACAAGGGTAGCGGAGTACGTGTGGAGTGCACATGGGGGTTTTTTAGGTTAGAGAATCCCCTCCCTAGGCCCGACAAGACGCCTCCTGAGACGCGGCAAGATAGGAGTAGGCAAAATGCAACAGGGAATAACAATATTAATGTGCTAATAGTAAACTGCAGGAGCGTCTATAGAAAGGTCCCAGAACTGCTCTCATTAATAAACGGTCACAACGCCCATATAGTACTAGGGACAGAAAGTTGGCTGAAACCAGACGTAAACAGTAACGAAATCCTAAACTCAGATTGGAATGTATACCGCAGAGACAGGCTGAACAGTGAAGGGGGAGGCGTGTTTATAGCGGTAAGAAGTGCAATAGTATCGAAGGAAATTGACGGAGATCCGAAATGTGAAATGATTTGGGTGAAGGTCGCGGTTAAAGCAGGCTCAGACATGGTAATTGGATGTCTCTATAGGCCCCCTGGCTCAGCAGCTGTTGTGGCTGAGCACCTGAAGGATAATTTGGAAAATATTTCGAGTAGATTTCCCCACCATGTTATAGTTCTGGGTGGAGATTTTAATTTGCCGGATATAGACTGGGAGACTCAGACGTTCATAACGGGTGGCAGGGACAAAGAATCCAGTGAAATTTTTTTAAGTGCTTTATCTGAAAACTACCTTGAGCAGTTAAACAGAGAACCGACTCGTGGCGATAACATATTAGACCTTCTGGTGACAAACAGACCCGAACTATTTGAAAAAGTTAACGCAGAACAGGGAATCAGCGATCATAAAGCGGTTACGGCATCGATGATTTCAGCCGTAAATAGGAATATTAAAAAGGGTAGGAAGATTTTTCTGTTTAGAAAAAGTGACAGAAAGCAGATTTCAGAGTACCTGTTGGCTCAACACAAAAGTTTTGTCTCAAGTACTGATAGTGTTGAGGATCAGTGGACAAAGTTCAAAACCATCGTACAATATGCGTTAGATGAGTATGTGCCAAGCAAGATCGTAAGAGATGGAAAAGAGCCACCGTGGTTCAACAACCGAGTTAGAAAACTGCTGCGGAAGCAAAGGGAACTTCACAGCAAACATAAACATAGCCAAAGCCTTGCAGACAAACAAAAATTACGCGAAGTGAAATGTAGTGTGAAGAGAGCTATGCGAGAGGCGTTCAATGAATTCGAAAGTAAAGTTCTATGTACTGACTTGGCAGAAAATACTAAGAAATTTTGGTCTTATGTCAAAGCGGTAGGTGGATCAAAACAAAATGTCCAGACACTCTGTGACCAAAATGGTACTGAAACAGAGGATGACAGACTAAAGGCCGAAATACTAAATGTCTTTTTCCAAAGTTGTTTCACAGAGGAAGATTGCACTGTAGTTCCTTCTCTAGACTGTCGCACAGATGACAAAATGGTAGATATCGAAATAGACGACAGAGGGATAGAGAAACAATTAAAATCGCTCAAAAGAGGAAAGGCCTCTGGACCTGATGGGATACCAGTTCAATTTTACACAGAGTACGCGAAGGAACTTGCCCCCTTTCTTGCAGCGGTGTACCGTAGGTCTCTAGAAGAGCGTAGCGTTCCAAAGGATTGGAAAAGGGCACAGGTCATCCCCGTTTTCAAGAAGAGACGTCGAACAGATGTGCAGAACTATAGACCTATATCTCTAACGTCGATCAGTTGTAGAATTTTGGAACACGTATTGTGTTCGAGTATAATGACTTTTCTGGAGACTAGAAATCTACTCTGTAGGAATCAGCATGGATTTCGAAAAAAGACGGTCATGTGAAACCCAGCTCGCGCTATTCGTCTACGAGACTCAGAGGGCCATAGACACGGGTTCACAGGTAGATGCCGTGTTTCTTGACTTCCGCAAGGCGTTCGATACAGTTCCCCACAGTCGTTTATTGAACAAAGTAAGAGCATATGGACTATCAGACCAATTGTGTGATTGGATTGAGGAGTTCCTAGATAACAGGACGCAGCATGTTATTCTCAATGGAGAGAAGTCTTCCGAAGTAAGAGTAATTTCAGGTGTGCCGCAGGGGAGTGTCATAGGACCGTTGCTATTCACAATATACATAAATGACCTGGTGGATGACATCGGAAGTTCACTGAGGCTTTTTGCAGATGATGCTGTGGTGTATCGAGAGGTTGTAACAATGGAAAATTGTACTGAAATGCAGGAGGATCTGCAGCGAATTGACGCATGGTGCAGGGAATGGCAACTGAATCTCAATGTAGACAAGTGTAATGTGCTGCGAATACACAGAAAGATAGATCCTTTATCATTTAGCTACAAAATAGCAGGTCAGCAACTGGAAGCAGTTAATACCATAAATTATCTGGGAGTACGCATTAGGAGTGATTTAAAATGGAATGATCATATAATGTTGATTGTCGGTAAAGCAGATGCCAGACTGAGATTCATTGGAAGAATCCTAAGGAAATGCAATCCGAAAACAAAGGAAGTAGGTTACAGTACGCTTGTTCGCCCACTGCTTGAATACTGCTCAGCAGTGTGGGATCCGTACCAGATAGGGTTGATACAAGACATAGAGAAGATCCAACGGAGAGCAGCGCGCTTCGTTACAGGATCATTTAGTAATCGCGAAAGCGTTACGGAGATGATAGATAAACTCCAGTGGAAGACTCTGCAGGAGAGACGCTCAGTAGCTCGGTACGGGCTTTTGTCAAAGTTTCGAGAACATACCTTCACCGAAGAGTCAAGCAGTATATTACTCCCTCCTACGTATATCTCGCGAAGAGACCATGAGGATAAAATCAGAGAGATTAGAGCCCACACAGAGGCATACAGACAATCCTTCTTTCCACGAACAATACGAGACTGGAATAGAAGGGAGAACCGATAGAAGTACTCAAGGTACCCTCCGCCACACACCGTCAGGTGGCTTGCGGAGTATGGATGTAGATGTAGATGTAGATTACACAAGGAATAAAGAATTCCTGTAAGACAAAAAGGAAAATGTATCTGTCGACCAAGAATAGTTCCAATGCTGATGATTTAGCTAAATACAAGGAATACTGTAAAATATTAAAGAAAGTAATTCAGACATCTAAACAAATGCACTATAAGGAGAAGATAGCAATGTCAGGGAACAAAATAAAAACCATATGGGATATAGTGAAGGAGGAGACTAGTAGAATCAGAAAGGAACAGGAGCAAATAGCATTAAGGGTAGATGACACATTAGTAACCGATGGGCATAGTGTGGCAAATCTATTTAACAAGCACTTTATATCTGTTACTGATAGAATGGGATTGTCAGGATCACTAAATAATGCCCTTGAATATCTGAAACTAGCCTTTACAAATAGCTTCAGGTACATGAATATGTCACTTACTTCACCAAAAGAAATAACTTCCATAATAAAATCTTTAAAAACAAAGCATTCTAGTGGTTACGATGAAATACCAACAAAGTTAATTAAGGCCTGTTCTTGTGAGTTTAGTACAATTCTAAGTTACTTGTGTAACCAGTCAACTATAACTGGGACCTTTCCTGACTGGCTAAAATATGCAGATGTTAAGCCTCTATTCAAGGGGATAAAGAGATACCATCAAACTACAGACAGACTTCACTTTTGCTAGCATTCACAAAAATTTTAGAAAAAGTAATGTGCAGGCAGCTTCTCATCCATCTAACCACAAATAACATATCATCAAGAACACAGGTTGGATTTCTGAAAGGTTCTGATACCGAGAAGGCTATTTACACCTACAGTGAAAATGTACTTAATTCATTAAATAACAAATTACAAGCAGCAGGTATGTTCTGTGATTTGTCAAAGACATTTGATAGTGTGAACCACAACATCTTTTTAAATAAATTAGAATTCTATGGTGTCACGGGCAGTGCTACAAAATGGTTCAAGTCATACCTCACTAACAGGAAACAAAGGGTGTCAGTGCAAGGGACTAGTGAATTAAGTCATCAGTCATCATCAGAATGGGAAGAAATTACATGTGGTGTCCCATAAGGACCCATCTTAGGGCCATTTCTTTTTCTTGCGTACATTAATGATCTCTCATCAGTTACACTGCCAGAAACAGAGTTCGTTTTGTTTGCAGATGGTGCAAGTATTGCAATAAATAGTATGTCGAGTGTAGTTCTAGAAAGATCTGCTAATGATATTTTCATGGATATTAATAAATGGTTTAAAGCCAACTCACTGACATTAAACTTCGAAAAGACTCACTATATGCAATTCAGAACCTGTAAGAGGTTTCCACCCAGCATATGAATAAGTATGAAGAAGAACAGATAGAAGAGGTTGACAGTCTTAAATTTCTGGGATTACAACTTGATAATAAATTCAGGTGGGAGGAGCACACCACAGAACTGCAGAAACGCCTTAACAAATCTGTATTTGCAGTTCGAGTGTTAGCAGACATAGGCGACATAAAAATGAAAAAACTTGCATGCTTTGCCTACTTTCATTCCATAATGTCATATGGTATAATATTTTGGCGTAACTCTTCAAGTCAAAAAAAAGTTTTCAGAGTCCAAAAGCGTGTAATACACATGATTTGTGGAGTAAATTCACGGATGTCCTGTAGGAACCTCTTCAAAGAATTGGGTATACTAACTACTGCCTCTCAGTATATTTACTCCTTAATGAAATTTGTCCTAAATAATATATCTCTTTTTCCAACAAACAGCTCAGTTCATACATATGATACCAGGAACAAAACATGATCTGCACAAGGACTTAAAAGCACTTACTTTAGTTCAAAAAGGGGTCCACTACTCAGGAACACTCATTTTCAATAATTGTCCAGCAAACATAAAAAAATTTAGTTACAAATAAAGATCAGTTTAAAAGGAGCCTGAAAGACTTACTAGTGGCCAACTCCTACTCCACAGACGAATTTTTGTATTTTTTAATAGAAACAAATGATGTATTGTATATACTCATATTATTAGTATTGTTATTTCAGCTTAAAAAAATGATGTATTGTATATACTCATACTATTGGTATTGTTATTTCAGCTTAAAAAAAACTACATGTTCCACATCCACGAGGATCTCCTCAGCACGGATCTATGCAACGAAAAACTAATCTAATCTAATCTAAAGCTTTTCATTCTAAACTGAGCGGTTCATTTTATCCTTTATGCTTCCGGCTAACGTCTCGCGGAGATTGTGCTTGAGATGCGCGCAGATACACACGTGGGAATCAAGGGTGCGAACAGTGCCAAGCGGGGAAAAGAGAACTGTTGACCAGGAAGTATTTTTACGGGAGCAGGTGAACGAACTGAGGAAAGGGGTCAATGATCGGTTCGGTCTTGTTAAAAACGTTGGCTTCAAATTTTTGCCCCGAGAACTGTAAAAGAAGAAACCCGACGACTTATTGTCGACAATTTTGTGTTTATCAGTGATGTGTTAGTTCACTGATGTCTTAGTTTTAATTTCGGTGGCGAATATGGGAGCCAATCAGTCAACCTCGTTGTTGAGTCTTCAAGGTAACCCTATGCCCGCAGTTCACGTGTCCCCAATTAACTCCTGTCCACAATTCACCTAATTAAGAGAGGGCTGTCGGCAGTTCACAAATCACTTTGTGACATATCAGCACTATCCTGTCGACTAGTGCTGGTTGCTATTCATCTTTATCTATGTCTAGATCAGTACTCCAAAAGCTACGTTACGGAGTTTCGCGAAGGGTCATTTGTATACGACTCTCACTGCCCCCTTTTTGTTCGAGAGACGAGTGGTGTTCTGAAAGAACTATTGTTGCTAAGCCTCTATGTGAGCTCGCATCTCCGTAATTTTACCTTCAGGTCTTTTTGAGAGATGTATGTAAGAGAAGCAATATGGGTGCCGCTACCTATGGGCTTAATGCAACCCACGTCAGCTTGTAGTGGTCCTCTGGGAACGAGAAACATTTCTTTATGGTCTACATTTTACATAATTAAACGAACCTCTATTCTGAGTACAAAAGAGAACATAAAAATATTAATTATCTGTCTGTGATGTATATGAAAAGCAGTATCCATATTTCATGATAATCTATCTTTTGCAGTAAAGGTACAGATAACAAGGAAAATAATAGAAATATATTTTCTCTAATTTTTTACTCTGGTTCTAATCTTCCTAGGAGAAAAACTTGGACGGAGACGTATATCTCCTATAATGTATTTCTGATAAATACATGCTGTTGTTGATAACCAAATAATTTATTTCAGTAGAATTAGAATTTTTTCAGAAATTAATTACGTGCAGTACAGGCGAGTTCGAATTAGCACTGTTGGCAAAATGGCAGATTTTTTAAAAAACTACTCCAATAGTACATGGCGTGAAGCCAAATGGAGTTGGGTTAAAATTAATCTCTTGAATAAATAGACTAAAGTCAAGTTAGTTTCAGTCATTTTGTAAAGAGTGGTATCGATATCAAAACAAATTCTTTTGATTGCCGCCTCGCGGCTTATTTTGTTCAAGTGACGAGATTTTGACCGTTATGAAAGAGCTCATCTTTGAATTAATAATAAATGTACCACGCAAAAGGTGTTTCTCCACGCGAATCTACGTAAGTACAAATTATTATTCACGTGAAAAGGCATTCCACACTTATCTGAAAGTAAAAGATTAAGGTGCTTCACATCGATCTGTTCCTAATTTACTTTACTTCTATACAAACATTCCAAAGTAATTTATTTATCGAGCACTCGAATATAGAAAGTCTTAAAAACATCAAAAATAAAAATGCTTGCCCGTGGAATGAAGTAGTAGTGAATACGTTGAATGTAGCCTCATGGGATCTTCCGATGAGTTATTAACTGCACAAGTAAGCTAAACGCGAGGTATTCATGTTCTCTCTCTCACTACGAGCAAACTATTAGAGAAAAAATGAACAGGACTTTTTGTAGGAAATTTAATGTACAATCTACACCGAGTATAGCGACATCGCTTTTAATGACATATTGTCAATAACAGCGAAATCTAATGGTCCTGTCTAAATCCTATGTTAACACCATATTTAAAAAGTCGCTTAGTACGACATCGCTTATTGCGACTTATCATGTAAAACTACATACTTTTTACTACATTTTCGGAGAAATATATCGACGGTATATCGGTTCTGTTCCAAGACATGCTCCCCCCACTTTCTACACCCAGCCACCAGCGGTGTGTAATGACGTTGTACATCTAGTCGTTCGTCATAAAAGACTGTTCGTCACGACTCGTCTTCAAGTAGAAGAGCTTAATATTGTCGTGCGTTTCTTGTTTGCTAAGAGGTAATTTTGGGTGGACTGCAAATTGTGCATGATGTATGTTGTGCCGAATGTGGCTTTCGTCTTACTCTGGGAGAGTTCCATATCACCAATCTTCTGCTCCTGACGTATCAACTTACTCGGCTCGCACAAAATATCTTCGACTGCTTTTCTGCTCAGTGAGCTGCTCAACTTTTGTCGATTAAACTTCTGGCTTGATGGTTTTTTGCCGACCGCTGTGGCAGAGCGGTTCTAGGCGCTTCAGTCCGGAACCGCGCTGCTGCTACGGTCGCAGGTTCGAATCCAGCCTTGGGCATGGGTGTGTGTGATGTCCTTCGGTTAGTTAGGTTTAAGTAGTTCTAAGTCTAGGCGACTGATGACCTCAGATGTTAAGTCCCATAGTGCTCAGAGCCATTTGAACCATTTTTTTGCTTGTTGGTTTTGGGTGGTTATGATTGGCATTGCTGGCTATAACTTTATAGGCATTCTACAACTTCAAGTAGGAGTTTCAAGTTTTCATTATATACACACAACTCAGCATACCATACTTCAGTTCCCCGTGAATTGATTGGCGACTTCATGGCGTGTTGTGTGCACCACGACCAAATAGTGGATAGAATTGGAAGGAAAATCAGCATTGGCCGTATTTTGTTGTTTTATTGTCAGCAAAATCGATTTTCTGTCACTTAGTGACCATCCTCAGTGCTTTAATATACAATTAAAATTGGTAGGCACTGGTATCAAGCTATAACCACAAACTTAGAGCAATCACATAAACTCAGTGATGTGATCGCTCTAAGCTTGTGGTTATAGCTTGATACCAGTGCCTACCAATTTTAATTGTATATTACAGCACTGAGGATGGTCACTAAGTGACCGAAAATCGATTTTACTGACAATAAAACAACAAAATACGGCCAATGCTGATTTTCCTTCCAATTCTCTGTGAAGCTTTAACTTAAATCCTTGCGTTACAAATATCGATGCGATCTTTCTTTGTCCATGAAATCTACGGTTACTTCCAGGACACTGTAAATAGAAGAAGAATATGAAACACCTACATAAGTAGTTGAGTTATAAGTTATTATAAGTTACTTTCATAATATAAATTACTATAAGTTATTTAGGTATTATTAGTTAAATGCAGAGTGGTGCCCAAAATTAAAGCAACAAACTGCTACTTCCCCGTCCTGTGTCTAATTCACGATACAATCATACAAACTGTCAACAGATGTCGTTTCGACTGTATTCTGCACGGAAGATGGTATTCCGATCAAAAGACAATCACGCCAGCAATGACGATAGGGCACGTATCAAGCGGGGTAGTGTTTGCAGGGTAGTACCACATTCACAATCGCTGTGTACACAGTCACAGATGGTGCAGTATGGCACAGAGAAGACGCCCACAGACTCTCTGCTGTGGAGGACCATAGAAAAAATGGAAGCAGAAGAGTTGCAAACTGATGTGGCCCGATGGCTTAATGTGAATCGTTCCGTTGCTTCTCGGATGAGACGACAGTTTATAGAGACCGAAACTGTACCCCGGAGACCAGGACAGGGCCGACTAAATATGACATCAGAAAGAGAAGACCATTGTTTGGCTGTAAGGGCACGACCGTACCGCCTTAGTACTGCACTGCAGTTGGCAAGTGATCTCGCAGCATCCCCTGGACGAGTTGTATCGAGGCAAACAGCACAGAAGGCTTCAGCAGAGTGGCCATTATTTTTAGAGACCTGCTGACTGTATACCTCTGGCGTGTCTTCACAGAAGGGAGCGTCTAGAGTGGAGCCTTCAACATGCCTTCTGGACAGTCGAATGGAGAGCCAATGTTCTTTTCACACATCAGACCCGATTTGGTCTGGATAGTGATTCTCTATGAAATCGCATCTGGAGGGTACATGGAACACGACTTGGGGACCCAAACTTTGTAGAAATAGACCGATCTTGAGACGGATCCATAATGTTGACCACTCGAACACCCCTTCATGAAACTGTACGGATGAATCAACAAGATTTAACTGCTGTTGGGTCCCGTGAGGAGATTTTGGGATCTTGTTTCAAGGTTCTATGGGCCCAGACTTTGTATTGATGGACGATAATGCCCGACAGAACACGGGTGGTTGATGTGGTTTTGGAAACGGAAGATATTGCCTGCATCTCGTTCTCCCGATTTGAATCCCATAGAGCATGTGCGGGATGCACTAGGGAAACAGGCTGCATGACGTCAGCATCCACCAACCACTGTCCAAGACTTCTGAGCAGCTCTGCAAAAAGAATGGGCGTTATTGCCTCGACATGAGACTGATGGTATCATCCACAGCTTGTCCCGTTGTTGTCAGGCCTGTATTGGTGCCCACCCCGTACTAAGCACATTAACCAGCTTTCAGAATGTGTGGCAAATCCGTTAAGGTGAAAAAAACGAACATTTTAGTTTGCCGTTAAGGAGGTTGCATTTGATTACGTTCTGTATTCTTTACATTGTTTCTACTTAACTATCACCTGTTTATACAGTTTCGTGGCAAAATAACTTGCAAAATTTCTGTTTCTTGCTTTAATTTTGGGCACCAGCGTAGATATCAATGTTATTATTAGGTTTGTATTTTCACTTAACCGCCGTCCACACGACAACGGTGCTCTCGCTATCTTGTACCGCAATCGCAGGCTCTTATGCACCTGGTTTGCGGTTCTGTGGTGGCGCTTCTCACAGAGACAAGGTACTTCCGCGACCAGCCATTGGAACGCTCTAGCCGTTATGTCTTCCTCTAACGGCCGCTGCAGAACTCTTCTTTGCCAACTTCTGTAGCTGAATTGATTGCGTGCTTTGTGGTATCGGTGGGTGGTAATAACACATACAGGACTTGATTAAGCGGGAATGTGAAACAGCTACGTAAGTTGTGAGTAAATATGAGGGTCGTTCCGAATTAATGCCTTCTATTTTTATTCATGGAAACTACAGCAGGCACACAAATCACAACAGCACAGCTAAATAGAGCAATATTTCAGCTACAGACTGTCATTTTTCCACATAGTCACCATCATTCGTTATGCACTTTTGCCAACGATGAACCAGAGGCTGCACGCCGCGCTTGCAAAAATCGGGACCAGGGTATGTGCTAAGGTCTGATCATGGTAGATCCAGAAAATAAAGTTGATAGTTGCCAACCGCAAGCTGGAATGAGTATAAAATCTATGAGTAGGATGATCTTTGATGGTTAAGAGAGCCGGGCGCGCGCAGTAAAAAACTCGTGAGGCGCAGCTGGCGCCCGGAGGAAGCAGACGTGTGGTGACAGCTTTAAGGGAGGATTCGAGCTACCCAGTTTATCTGGACTGAGCAAACTTTAGCACGTTAACGGGAGAAGCTATATAATGATTTCAAAATAGTTTTTGTTACATAATGTTCAGAGCTAGGATTGGTATGTCCAAGGTTTGACGCAGTAAGCGTTTTGTAAAATTTTTTGTAAGAGTGATTCATGCTACAAAAATACTGGAAATGGTAGTTTTTGTGTATGACTTAAATTTTTAACAGTATATATATATATATATATATATATATATATATATATATATATATATATATATATATATATATATATATCCTTTGCTTGTATTGAATATGAAAATGAGTAGTAAACTTACCCACCAATGAAAGAACATAAACAAAATGAGGCCTATATGCAATATGTATGTGCAGTTCATGGTTTGAATTCGATTTCGCTGTAACTAAAGTTATCAGAGCAAAGTTATTTCAAATAACTAATTTTATGCCATTGCACAACTGGCATCATTCAAGGCAAGATACAATTTGATTACGTAAAACATCAGGGCCAAAAGGTAAATTTTTCAGTACCATCTTAATGCCATTGCACAAATGGCATTATTTTCTTAAACTAGATTGCTGTGTCAAATACATGTTTCATTTCTGGCAAAATGGAGGAGTGCACGAAACAAGTTCACAGATTCGGTCAGATGCAGGTTTGTTGAATAATTATTTTGGAACAATTTTATCTGTGATACTTTCACAGCTAAGGCTAACCACTTCCGTACAGATTTGACGACAGCAACTGGGTTTTGAAAATGTTGGCTAGGTCACCCATCTTTCAGAGGCCCAACGAGACGGAAGTCTGAAGGCGCTAAATCAGGGCTGTACGGTGGATGTGGTAAGACAGTCCAACCGAATTTTCCAATGAGCTGCGTAGTCGCAAAACTGGTGTGGGGCCCGACGTTACAGAGTTGCAAGTGAAAGTTGGTTTTCTTTTCTGGACTTACCCTGGATATTCAGGCTTTTAGCTTAGTGTCGTCTTGTAGCGTGTTGAATTGACAGTTTCTCCAGGCTTCAGGACATCCTAAAGAATCACACCCTGGCTGTCCCAAAAGACTGTGCATATCACTGCGCCTGCAGACAGCTGTGTCTCGAATGTCTTCTTTGACGGAGAATTCGCATGTTGCCATTCCAAGAACTGTCTTTCGGATTCCGGCTCGTAGCGATCGAAAACTGTCACCTTCAGCTTCGTTTGGTCCAGAGGATCACGACAAATTTCCATTCGATGAGTTTTTTGTTCTTCTGTATGTATCCTCGGGACGTATCTCGCACAGACTTCGTGATAACCAAGATGTTCCAACTTTGTTTCCAAGGCACTGCAGCCGAAAATCAGCTTTGCACACAATTCTCTGGTCGTCATCCACTGATCAGCACGGATGAGTTGATCAAGACGCACTTCATTGCGAGGGGTGACAGCTGGGCCTGGTCGACCGGGCTGTGGTACGTCATGTACACCCCTTTCACCAGCTTGTAAATGCCGTAACAATCTCTTCGCATTGTTCACATCTACCGATCTCTTCACATTGTTCACATCTACTGTATCTTCATACACCTTTTGCAAGCGTCGATGGATTTCAATCGGCGCAATTTCTTCAGCAGTGAGAAATACAATCACACATCGCTGTTTTATACGCGCGTACATAACAGACACCATTTTGGAACACTCCTCTGCTGGCGCCAACTGCCGCAGCGCGTAGTGTGAAGCAGTCGCCCTCCGTTTCTGGAGATTGCGCCGCTGTGGCAATCGCAGCTTCGGTGTCTCCCTCTGGTGGGAAAGGGGAAAGGTTGCCTGTTCACAAGCATTTAAGGGGCGCTATGAGCCAGTAAGTTGGTCAGTCTGTCAGTCAGTCGGGGTGAGTCTGGAGTCAGTCTGGGGTCAGTCTCTCGTCCCCAGCTTGCTAGTCTGTCTCTCGTCCGAATTTGTGGCGCAGTGAGAGAACTCAACGAGTGGTCGCCCGGTTGGGGGCTTAGTTCCTGCATCTGAGTCTGCGCGTTAGGCCGCCAGTCTGCTCAAGTTGCTCAGGCAACGGTCATTGACTGTCGGATCGATCGGTTGGTTGGTCTCGCGTTGAGACACAAGATGACTTGTCCGTCTTGAGCGTCGGCGTATGTGAAGTCGCCACGAGTCCAGTGGGCCGCGCCGTATAGCGAGGAGCAGTGGCTTCGCGGTCGACACGAGAGCAACAGGAGTCAACCCGCGACATCGGTCTGGCCGGTGCGAGCTGCGTGGCAGTGGTGTAACTGGTTCTCCGAGCGCTTCTGGGCCCCTTCAGTTACCATCTTGTGGAGCTTGGCTCGATCCTTTCCTGGTGCAGGGATGTCGTTTTGCCACTGGCGTGTTTCCTCTGCATGGTCGGGTCCGAGCCAGTATTTCCGCCGTCGTGTGCCTGGAAGTGAGTCGGACACGCACCAGCAGTGCAGTCGCCACGGAGCAGCAGTTGCGGACGGAGCAGCGGGCAGTCGGTCGGTTGGTGAGGACCAGGAAAGACGGGAGATCGGCGCGCCTTCCTGCGTCCGTTGAAGCGGCTGGCAGCGGACACTTCGGGAGAGCGATTCTGGGGGTGCTGCGCCAGGTCTTCTCGAGAAATCGCAGTTTATGAGAAGTTAAGTGATTGGTGTTATGTTGTGTGATTTACTCTTGTTAAATTTTACTCGTTTTCTTGGTCAGTCTCTCGTCCCCATCTTGCTCGTCTGTCTCTCATTTGCATTTGTTAGGCAGTTAGTGTCTGTCTGTCGCTCGGAACTGCCTCTGTCATGTTTGTCGGATTTGGTGTGTTAACGAATTATTGCTTGGAATGTAACGGCCCAATACCTGAAATATGTTTTTATCTTGCCTATGATCTTGAGAGGCGGTATCTGTGTACTGTAGAGCATCTTAATTTGTTTGGCCAACCTTGTATAATTTTATATAAGATTGCATTTCATGGGCTTTTATTTAAAATGCTAAATGGTCATTTTAGCATATAAAGTTGCCACCCTTCCACCGTAAGACTTTTCTTAGAAGTTAAAATCAAGCGCAAAGTTAACTTTTTAATTTTAGTGTTTTGTACCATTTCCATCCCTCCTACGGGGTGCATAGTTTGTGTGCTTGTGTGAATTGTTAAAAGTTTTACTTTATGGTAATCTGGTGTGTTGCAGATTTGCACCAGTGTAGTCTTTCAGAGGTTGTTGTGAGCGGTCGTGACTACGGCCGTGTCAAAAGGGAGCGGTGAGGTTCTAAACCCGAAAGCTCATAAGTCCAAAATTTGTTTCTTTCTGCCTCTGAATAAATCGTAACTTAGAGGGTGCTATCTGATTATAATTTTAAATCTGTGTCTTTTTAAAAAAAGGCTTTTAGGAATAAAATTGCCACTTGGTAAAAGCAATTTGATTTTGATTTCATCAGTTACTCCCTGGCAACTACTTCCACGCTCACATAATGTGATTAAATGTAATAATGTTCTTGATGAATCGCTAGTAAATAAAGTAAATTCTTAGGAGTAAATTTTTTGAAATTAAATTCACTGTTCAGGAACTACCTGCAAATAAAAGAGGAAGGTTTAAGCATTAGCACTACACCAACGACATCTGGTGCGGACATCGAAAGTCACCAGAAAAAGTAGGAGGCATTACTTTCGGAACGACCCTCCCATATGTGAATAAAACTGAATAAAACGAACAAAACGATGTGTTTTATCGAAGTGAGTAAATGACTGTTCGCATTTCGCAAATTTCGACAGGGAGAATCGAGTGACGATTATCGGATTAATCGATAAGCTGGTAAGCCGACTCTCTCCGCAGTTCACATTGCAACATACTGAGGTGGAACCCGCTGTACGCAGTTCACATGCCACCTGTCACAGAGCCCGCATCTCGTGGTCGTGCGGTAGCGTTCTCGCTTCCCACGCCCGGGTTCCTGGGTTCGATTCCCGGCAGGGTCAGGGATTTTCTCTGCCTCGTGATGGCTGGGTGTTGTGTGCTGTCCTTAGATTAGTTAGGTTTAAGTAGTTCTACGTTCTAGGGGACTGATGACCATAGATGTTAAGTCCCATAGTGCTCAGAGCCATTTGAACCATTTTTGAACCTCTCACAGAAACCCCACACAATTACGCACCCCTTATCAAATTTGCGGGAAGGTGTCAGTTTTCTGCACATTTGCCGCCAGCAGTGCTGTTTCTTTTCCCTGGTCGCCGTCCACCAGTCAGACTGCCACTCCACTCGGGGCAGCAGGGAAATAAAATTGTGGCCGCCCGCATCGTCGATACAGGTCCGCCCCCTCCCGCCGCCATCGGTGCAGTCAAAGGACGTCAAAGGCCGTCGGGCGCTCGCAGAATGGATTTTCCTCCAGGCGGGGACCAAAAAAAGGAACGAGCCGACGACCCGCCACTGGGCAGCGCCACCAGGAGCCAGATCAGTGGCCCACCAGAGGGAAGCAGGAGCAGGCGGGCGGCTTCATTTTCTGCGGAGCTGCCTCGAAAAAATACCCCCAACTCTGATTCGTCGTCCCTGCGGCGGCCTTTACCGCCGTGCTTGTCAGCGCCGCACCGCGCCGGCACGGGGCTTCCAAATGTAATATCGCGTATATCCGCCCCAGCGAAGGAACCTAATTTGCGAGCGGCGGAAGGCTGGGAGCAGAACTTTAGGCACAGGCCAAGAGAACAATATATGCGGTTCTCGAGTGCTCATATCTGCCGACGCTACTCGAAGAATACTACTATACTTGTAGAATTCTGGAACATGTTCTGTGTTTACACAATGTAACGTTTCTGCGGAACGAAAAAGCTCGAGTATAAAATCCAGCATGGATTCCGTAAACGTACACTGCCGCAAAAAAATTTTGTACATCTGGAAAGGCGACGTAGATTTTGAGCCGATGACGGCATATGCCACTTGGGTGACAGTACACTACTGGCCATTAAAATTGCTACACCACGAATGTGACGTGCTACAGACGCGAAATTTAACCGACAGGAAGAAGATGCTGTGATATGCAAATGATTAGCTTTTCAGAGCATTCACACAAGGTTGGCGCCGGTGGCGACACCAACTACGTACTGACATGAGCAAAGTTTCCAACCGGTTTCTCATACACAAACACCAGTTGCCTGGTGAAACTTTGTTGTTATGCCTCGTGTAAGGAGGAGAAATTCGTACCATCACGTTTCCGACTTTGATAAAGGTCGGATTGTAGCCTATCGCGATTGCGGTTTATCGTATCGCGACACTGCTGCTCGCATTGGTCGAGATCCAATGACTGTTAGCAGAATATGGAATCGGTGGGTTCAGGAGGGTAATACGGAACGTCGTGCTGGATCCCAACGGCCTCGTATCACTAGCAGTCGAGATAGCAGGCATCTTATCCCCGTGGCTGTAACGGATCGTGCAGCCATGTCTCGATCCCTGAGTCAACAGGTGGGGACGTTTGCAAGACAACAACCATCTGCACGAACCGTTCGACGACGTTTGCAGCAGCATGGACTATCAGCTCGGAGACTATGGCTGCAGTTATCCTTGACGCTGCATCACAGGCAGGAGCGCCTGCGACAGTGTACTCAACGACGAACCTGGATGCACGAATGGCAAAACGTCATTTTTTCGGATGAATCCAGGTTCTGTTTACAGTATCATGATGGTCGCATCCGTGTTTGGCGCGGTGAACGCATATTGGAAGCGTGTATTCGTCATCGCCATACTGGCGTATCACCCGGCGTGATCGTACGGGCTGCCATTACTTACACGTCTCGGCCACCTCTTGTTCGCATTGACGGCACTTTGAACGGTGGACGTTACATTTCAGATGTGTTACGACCCGTGGCTCTACCCTTCATTCTATCCCTGCGAAACCGTACATTTTGGCATGATAATGCACGACCGCATATTGCAGGTCCTGTACGGGCCTTTGTGGATACAGAAAATGTTCGACTGCTGCCCTGGCCAGCACATTCTCCAGATCTGTCACCAACTGAAAACGTCTTGTCAATGGTGGCCGAGCAACTGGCTCGTCACAATACGCCAGTCATTACTCTTGATGAACTGTGGTATCGTGTTGAAGCTGCATGGGCTGCTGTACTTGTACACGCCATCCAAGCTCTGTTTGATTCAATGCCCAGGCGTATCAAGGCCGTTAGTAACGGCCAGAGGTGGTTGTTCTGGGTACTGATTTCTCAGGATCTATGCACCCAAACTGCGTGAAAATGTAATCATATGTCTGATCTAGTATAATACATTTGTCCAATGAATACCCGTTTATCATCTGTATTTCTTCTTGGTGTAGCAATTTTAATGGCCAGTAGTGTATGTAATTTCGCTGGCTTTCGTGGCTGAAGTTAAACTCTTCTGGGATATTAGGTCACGTCTTATTTCTTCTAAATGATCGACGTTTCGACCCTTCTGCTGGGATCTGCCTCAGGATCTTCTGGTGTCCACTACTGCTAGAACACAGCAGTAGTGGACACCAGAAGATCCTGAAGAAGATCGCAGCAGAGGGGTCGAAACGTCGATCATTTAGAAGAAATATGACGCGGACTAATATTCCAGAAGATTTTAGCTTCAAAACGTCATCTAGTTTCAAAGTAGGTATAATATAACATCTTCCAGAAATTTATGTAGTATCTGTGCTTTTTTTGTACTTGAACCCAAGAGACTTACTATAGGAGGTTCCTGTACAATTTATTTCTGACAGTTTAGTTTTGTGTCATTTAAGAATAACACCACATTCTCCCAGCAGTGTCTTCCTGAAACGGGTGTTCAATGTTATTTCTCTCCGAGAGTTGTACAGTCATTCTTCACAAGTGATTCCGATTAAGCATGAAGGTAGACGCCTCCATAGCAAGACAACACTAAACCAGCTCTTCTTCAAGCTCTTTACCCAAACGTAAATGCCTTCCGCATTTTTTGTTTTTGATGCTTCATCAGGTGTCCTGTACTTCTTGTTGGACACCCTCATAATAGTTGTTTTTTGGAACATTTAACTACTCACTGTCCTTCTTCCAACTCATGTGCTTTTGAACTATATCTGTAGCTTTAGTCATTTTAGACAGACTCCACTTTCTTTGACTAACCCTCCCTATTACCCAGCAAGAAAATTACAAGGGAGTAAGAGGGCATTAATGAAGGAAGACTTTAAACGTGAAAAAGTAAGGGGTCCAGTTTAAGGAACTTCAGAAGGCCTAATTTACGTGACTAAAGCCTACATTTCACACCAGAATAAATTTTTAACTAAACGTCTCAATCAAAATGTAATAATGTTTCACACAACAAATGGATCAAAGCACAATAGATATGCTGTGTGTGAATACCGTATGAAATATTGCTGCAAAAAATACCAATTTTCCATACATGCATTTACATTCTGGGTAATTAATTGCACTTCATGTTATTTATTTGGCGCCCATTTCATAGCATTCACGAAATACGGCTTGTTTTTACAACTGCGCTAACATTCAACTGTCAAGTACACTTACGCTAAACATTTCTGAAAGGAACCATCCTAGAAGCTTCGCTTCGCATTTCACTTCATACGTGAATAGTTTCTTGATTTCACTTTTAAAACAGCGAAACAAAAGAACACTGAACATAATTTTCACAAACAAGTACAATTATCGCAAATAAATTATAATTTCAGAGAAAACATTTTTCACACGTAAGTAGGCAAATTTTCAAAGAAGCGGCAGTTCTTCAGACGGTAAATAAAAATTAGCTGTTTTTATACGGACGCGGGCGAAACATAGTGCTTTCTGATTGGGCTTCCAGATCTGATTTTTCATTGGTCGCTCGGTTAGAGCTGTGACGATGTGGTGGAGATAGTGCAAAGCCCTGCGTCGTTTCCGTTCTCGCGGGTCCGAGCAGGCACACGGGGGGAAGGGTTTACTGGTTTTTGGGATCTCCAATGTTAGGCGCGTTATGGAGCCCCTTAGGCAGGTAGCGTTGAAGGCTGGAAAGAAAGCCCATGTGCACTCGGTGTGGCTGTCGGGGCCCTCGTCCGAGATGTGGAGGCGGCCTTGCCTGTGGCTATGGATCGCGCAGGGCGCAGTCGTCTGCAACTTGTAGCTCACGTCGGACGCCTGCCGCATGGGTTCCGAGGCGATCCCCAGTTAGTACAGACGGTTGGCAGAGGTGGTGAAGACATGTGGCCTCGCGCTCGGGGTGCAAGCAGAACTCGTAATTTGCAGCATCACTGTCAGAGTTCCTCGGGGTCCTTTGGCTTGAAGCCGAGTACAGGGTCTCAGGTTTGGAGCGTAGTAGAAGGTCTCAACCAAAGGCTTCGTCGGCTCTGTGACGGTCTTGGATGCAGATTTCTAGACCTGCGGTATCGTATGGATATTTTTAGGACTTCCCTTGATAGCTCATGGGTGCAATACGTGAAGGGAGCAACTACTCGGATAGCAGAGTACTTGTGGAGTGCACATGAAGGCTAGGCAGTAGTTTGAGGTGCGCTGATGAACACTCCCCAGTCGGTATGCAGCAAGGGAAATCAAACTTCGTTCAGAATGGAAACATTTCGATTGTCGTAATTTTATCAGTAAATTGTCGAAATATTGTAATAAAGTTTCCGAATTTACTTTCCTACAGGAAAGCTTTTGCTCACTGAAACCCGAAATGGAAAGCTCTGAAATATTTAGCGAGTCGTGGAATGTATATCAAAAAGACAGATTAGAGGCCATAGGAGGGGGGGCGTTCATTGAAGTTGACAAAAATATTGCCCCTTTTGAGGTCGAAGTTGAATGTGACAGTGAAGTCACCTGGGCGCGTGTAACAGATGTACGTGAAACCAAGTTAATTGTTGGATGTTTTTAACAGCCACCCGATTCTGCTGTTATAGAGTCATTCAAAAAAAGTCTACAGTCAATAGCACATAAATACCCAGATCATGCGACATTAGTTGGAAGCGATTTTAACCTACCGAGTATAGACTGGAATTTCTATGGAGTCATTACGGAGGGGGGGTTACAGATAAGGCAGTCATGCGAAATTGCGAAATACTGGGTGATCAAAAAGTCAGTATAAATTTGAAAACTTAATAAACCACGGAATAATGTAGATAGAGAGGTAAAAATTGAGACACATGCTTGGAATGACATGGAGTTTTATTAGCACAAAAAAAGTTCACAAAATGTCCGATAGATGGCGCTGGACAGCAAAACGTCAGTGACTGCACATGAGAATCGTATATAAGAGGAGCTGTAATGAGAGAGAGAAAAATCCCCCTTCCTCCACCCCTCTTCCCCCGGGCTTCCCCTCCCCCTTCCCTCCTCCCCCCTATCTCCCTGCCCTTGGCATCTCTGCTCTCTCCTCTCCCTCTCCCTCTCCCTCTCCCAAACCCCTCCTCCTCTCTTGGCAGGTCCCCGGACTCGTACACGCTCAGTGAACATTCGCGCGCCGGAGATCATCGCCTCGTGTTTCTGTGTGTGACGTCGTTTGTGCTCAAGTGTTCCAGTGTTATTCGTTTTGTGCTCCTCCGTCGCGTGTGACAATTTTCGTCTGTGTGTGTGTCCACGTGTCTGAACAAATTTTATCTTGGGCTCTACGCCTGTGAACTGCTCCATGTATTTTAAAAGTGTATGTCTCGCTTTATATATCCACCATATTTATTCTCTAATTGTCTTCATTTGTCTCTTTTGTATTCTCTGTGGCCAAGGAGCGGCATACTATGCCGCTGATAGCCTACCTGTAACAGGTTTAAAAATAACAATAAAGAAAAAAAAAGAAGAGAGAGAGAATCAGATGCGCCAGCAGTCGCAGCATGTTGACGTTACCTGAAAAGGCGCTTTTAGTGAAGCTTATTATCAGAATGGGGAATGTGCTAGTTCAGCGTTACATCCTATCGCCATAGGAAGGGGATTCGTACGGGTAAAGGTCCGTTGACAAATGCAGCTGTGGCGAGAATGATTTCGAAGTTCGAAGCCACGGGTTGTTTAGACGGTAGACCCCGTAGTGGCCGACCTAGCACAAGGCGTAACGCTGCTGAGACAGTTCAGGAAGAAACGGAGACTGTAGCGGGTTCGTCTATGCACGGGCAAGTCAGCGCTCGTGCAGTCGCACGTCGCACCGGCATTCCATACACTACTGTTTGGTCGGCACTGAGGCGTACCTTCCGATGCTATCCGTACAAAATCCATCGGCATCATGAAATGTTACCTGGCGATTTAGTGAAGCGGAGGGCATTTGTGGTGTGTGCGTTTCAAAAGATGGCGGAAGATGACGATTGGTTGAGTAACATGTTGTGGACCGACGAAGCTCATTTCACCATCCGAGGGCCTGTCAACGCACACAACTGCAGAATTCGGGTACCGAAAATCCTAGAACTGTCGTGGAAACTACATTGCACGACGAGAAAGTCACGGTATGGTTTGGATTTACCACATCTACCGTTATCGGGCCTTTTGTCTTCGAGGAAAGGCGTGATTCTGGTTTTGTAACTGCTACCGTGACGGGTGAGAGGTACGCTGATATGTTAGAGAATCGCATCATCCCCAGCCTGGCTGATAAACACCTGCTGGAACGTACGATGTTTATGCAGGATGGCGCTCCACCCCATATTGCTAGACGCGTGAAAGATCTCTTGCGCGTCGTTTGGTGCTGATCGTGTGCTCAGCCGCCACTTTCGTCATGCTTGGCCTCCCAGGTCCCCAGATCACAGTCCGTGCGATTATTGGCTTTGGGGTTACCTGAAGTCGCAAGTGTGTCGTGATCGACCGACATCTCTAGGGATGCTGAAAGACAACATCCGACGCCAATGCCTCACCATAACTCCGGACATGCTTTACAGTGCTGTTCACAATATTATTCCTCGACTAAAGCTGTTGTTGAGGAATGATGGTGGACATATTGAGCATTTCCTGTAAAGAACATCATCTTTGCTTTGTCTTACTTTGTTATGCTAACTATTGCTATTGTGATCAGATGAAGCGCCATCTGTCGGACATTTTTTGAACTTTTGTATTTTTTTGATTCTAATAAAACCCCACGTTATTTCAAGCATGTGTGTCAATTTGTACCTTTCTATCTACATTATTCCGTGATTTATTCAGTTTTCAAATTTATACTGCCTTTTTGATCACCTGGTACTTTCGAATCCGTTTTCTGAAAACTGTCTTGAGCAGACAGCTCGGCAGCCCACAGGTAATGGAAATATCTTAGACCTCGTAGCTGCAACTAGGCCAGACCTCATCCACAATATCACTATAGATACGGGGATTAGCGATCATGAAGTGATTATAGCAACTATGATTGCGAAAGTTAATAAATCAGTCAAGAAGGCTTGGAGACAGTTTCTGCTAGATAGAGCAAATAAGCAGTTATTAGCATCGAACTTAGACCCCGAATTGGCATCACTTAGTTCCAGTAAGACGGGTGTAGAGCAATTAGGGCCATAGCTTAAGCAGATCATAAATCGTGGTTTGGAGAGCTACGTGCCTAGTAAGAGGATGAAGGATAGTAAAGACCCACAGTGGTTTAATAACGAAATTCGGAGGATGCTGAGGAAACAGAGTTTGTCGCATTCTAAGTTCAAAAGGGAAAGCACAAATGACGACGGTTAGGAGAGATTCGTACGTCTTTAAAAAGATCTATAAACAAAGTATACAACTACCATCGTCACACCTTAGCGAAAGATCTGGCAAAGAACCCCAGAAGTTTCTGATCACTAAGCAGGTCTAAGGCTTCTATTTAGTCCCTTGTTGACCAGTCTGGTGTGGCAGTTGAAGATAACAAAACGGAAACCGAGGTTTTAAATTTCGCGTTCAAGAAACCGTTCACAAGGGAGAATCGTACAAACATACCGTCATTTGACCATCGGACATACTTGCATATGGACGGCATAGCAATAAGCATATCTGGCGTAGAGAAACAACTGAAACATATGAAATCAAATAAATCACCATGTCGGGATGGAATCCCAGTTAGATTTTACAAAGAGTACTCTGTATCATTGGCCCCTTACCTAACTTGCATTTATCATGAATTTCTCGCCCAGCACAAAGTCCCAAGTGAATGAACAAAGCGCAGGTGACTCCAACATATAAGAAGGATACAAGAACGAACCGGCAAAATTACAGACCAATATCGCTAACTTCGGTTTCCTGCAGAATCTTTGAACATGTTCTCAGTTAAAATATAATAATCTTCCTTCAGACTGAGAAGCTTATATCAACGAATCTGCATGGTTTTAGAAAGCATCGCTGGTGCGGAAATCAGCTTGCCCTTTTCTCATTAGATATACTACGAACTATAAATGAAGAGCAACATGCAGATTCCATATGTCTAGATTTCCGGAAAGCATTTGACGCTGTGCCCCATTGGAGGCTGTTAACGAAGGTACGAGCATATGGAATAAATTTGTAGATATGTTAGTGACTCGAAAACTTCTTAAATAATAGAACCTAATATGTTGTCCTCAACGGCGAGTGTTCATCAGAGATTACGTCAGTAGTTCCCTAGGGAAGTGTGATAGGACCGCTGTAATTCTCTCTATACATAAATGATTTGGCGGTTGTTGGCTGATGATGCTGTGGAGAACGGTTAACGTGTCGAAGCTGAGTGATTGTAGGAAGTTACAAGACAAAATTTCCAGTTGGTGTGACGAATGGCAGCTAGCCCTAAATGTGGAAAAATTTAAGTTGATGCGGATAAGTAGGAAGACAAGACTTGTAAAGCTCGAATACAGTACTACTAGTATCCTGCTGGACACAGTCGTTTAAGTATCTGGGCGTAACATTGAAAAGCGATATGAGATGGAGCTAGCATGTGAGAACTGTGGTAGGGAACGGGAATGGCCGACTTCGGCTAACTGAGAGAATTTTAGGAAAGAATGGTTCATTTTTAAAGGTTACTGCATACAGGGCGCTGGCGCGGCCTGTTCTTCAGTACTGCTCGAGTGTTTGGGATCAGTACCAGATCGAATTGAATGAAGACATCGAAACAATTCAGAGGCGGACTGCCAGATTTGTTACCGGTAGGTTCCAACGCTTCTGTAACTCAAATGGGAATCCGTGAAGGGAAGGCGACGTTCTTTGCGAGAAACGCATTTGAGAAAATTTAGAGAACCGGCATTTGAAGCTGATTGCTGAACGATTCTACTGCCGCCAACATAGATTGCGCTTAAGAACCACGTAGATAAGATCCGAGAAATTAGGACTCATAAGGAGGCACATGGACAATCATTTTCCCTCGCTATGTTTGCGAGTGTAACAGGAAAGGATTGTAGGTGTAAATGTAGGATCGTCGTACTGTAAGGAGAGCAGTGGCAGATCGTAGAGGTACCACAGCAGATATAAGGCGCGTGTGAGTCCAGGCGTGTCAGCATGAACTGTTGCGAACCGGTTATTAACAGTAGGACTACGGATACGCACATTGAAACTTCTTTTTTTAAATGAGTGAGTCTGTACTTAAATTGCTGAATGACTGAGACCCACAATACCCTAGCGCAACGCAATCTGACTGCTGAAAGAAAAGATAACCTGACTTCAAATAATTAATTCAAAAGAATGGTCCTGACTAAAAAGAAATCCTAACAATAACCTATACATTTAATTAAGCACTTACCTCACAAAGATCTTCATTACGCGAACTAATGCAATATAACGAGCGTCAATACAGCCAGCTAAATAAAAGACTAACTACTAAAGCCACTAATATGGATGTGGTTACCAAAGGAAAGATTTTGTTGCAAACCAAATAATGTATTTTTTACCTTAATAATAGGACATCCTGTTCAAACATGAATATAAATCGTCATTGACATCCAGTACAAAGATATATAATCATGAATAATTTTCAATCTCCAAGTCGGATACTTCCAGATCGTTAGCCTACACTAACATTTCAGACCTCTACCCTCCATCAATGCTAACTTCTAACATTTAACATCCATCACTCCTGGCTGTTCACCTCCAACTGCCCAACAGTATTTCCATCACTGCTGGCGACTAACTTCCAAGTGCCCAACAGTACTGGCTATCAACTTCCAACAACGAATCCGACCAGCCACAGGGTCTCTTACAAGGAAAGCGCAGTCAGAGATCGAATGCAAAGCGCTACACAGTGCTGCCAACACAGAAGCAACCCACTTACAACATCTCTTCGATTCACACCACGACATCAACGTGCACGGATCGACTGGTGCCCACAGAGGATCTCTTGAAAGATGCTGTGGCGCGCCGTGGTCTTCAGCGATGAAAGTACAGGGCTATTACAAATGATTGAAGCGATTTCATAAATTCACTGTAGCTCCATTCATTGACATATGGTCACGACACACTACAGATACGTAGAAAAACTCATAAAGTTTTGTTCGGCTGAAGCCGCACTTCAGGTTTCTGCCGCCAGAGCGCTCGAGAGCGCAGTGAGACAAAATGGCGACAGGAGCCGGGAAAGCGTATGTCGTGCTTGAAATGCACTCACATCAGTCAGTCATAACAGTGCAACGACACTTCAGGACGAAGTTCAACAAAGATCCACCAACTGCTAACTCCATTCGGCGATGGTATGCGCAGTTTAGAGCTTCTGGATGCCTCTGTAATGGGAAATCAACGGGTCGGCCTGCAGTGAGCGAAGAAACGGTTGAACGCGTGCGGGCAAGTTTCACGCGTAGCCCGCGGAAGTCGACGAATAAAGCAAGCAGGGAGCTAAACGTACCACGGCCGACGGTTTGGAAAATCTTACGGAAAAGGCTAAAGCAGAAGCCTTACCGTTTAAAATTGCTACAAGCCCTGACACCCGATGACAAAGTCAAACGCTTTGAATTTTCGGCGCGGTTGCAACAGCTCATGGAAGAGGATGCGTTCAGTGCGAAACTTGTTTTCAGTGATGAAGCAACATTGTTTCTTAATGGTGAAGTGAACAGACACAATGTGCGAATCTGGGCGGTAGAGAATCCTCACGCATTCGTGCAGCAAATTCGCAATTCACCAAAAGTTAACGTGTTTTGTGCAATCTCACGGTTTAAAGTTTACGGCCCCTTTTTCTTCTGCGAAAAAAACGTTACAGGACACGTGTATCTGGACATGCTGGAAAATTGGCTCATGCCACAACTGGAGACCGACAGCGCCGACTTCATCTTTCAACAGGATGGTGCTCCACCGCACTTCCATCACGATGTTCGGCATTTCTTAAACAGGAGATTGGAAAACCGATGGATCGATCGTGGTGGAGATCATGATCAGCAATTCATGTCATGGCCTCCACGCTGTCCCGACTTAACCCCATGCGATTTCTTTCTGTGGGGTTATGTGAAAGATTCAGTGTTTAAACCTCCTCTACCAAGAAACGTGCCAGAACTGTGAGCTCGCATCAACGATGCTTTCGAACTCATTGATGGGGACATGCTGCGCCGAGTGTGGGAGGAACTTGATTATCGGCTTGATGTCTGCCGAATCACTAAAGGGACACATATCGAACATTTGTGAATGCCTAAAAAAACTGTTTGAGTTTTTGTATGTGTGTGCAAAGCATTGTGAAAATATCTCAAATAATAAAGTTATTGTAGAGTTGTGAAATCGCTTCAATCATTTGTAATAACCCTCTGCGTTCACACAACTGATGGTGGTTTGTGTGTACGAGTAGACCTAGTGAGCATGTCTCGTAGAGCGTACTTGTCCAGGACACCTCAGGCGTTATGGTCTGGGGTGCGATAAGCTACATCTCTCGTTCACCTCTGATGATCTTCCTGGAGAGGACGCTAATCGACGGTCGGTATATGCAGTATGTTGTTAGTACTATTCTTTAGCTGTTCTTGCACCAGGAAGGTGATGTCTTATTACAATAACATAATGCTGGCTCACACACTCTGCCCGTGAAACTCAGCGTGCTCTTCAAGGCGTGCAGCTACTTCGCTGACCAGAAAGAACTGTGGAATCGTCTCCAGTCGAGCAAGTGTGGGACATGATGGGACAAAAAGTGACTCATATGACTCATCAACAACTCTTACAGAAGCCCTTGAACAGGTAGAGCAGGCGTGGAATAACGTATCTCAGGACAGTATTCGCCATCTGTGCGATCGACTGGATGCCAGAGTCAGCGTCTGCATTGCCGCCTGTGGAGGCCACATCGCGTGCTAATATGGGGGCTTCAGCATGAGTCGATACGTGGTACCTCAGAACGGCTTGCGCTGTTGATCTATAAATGTACCTCATATACATTCTTGCAACAATAAATACTGAATGAATCTGAAACCTCTAAAGGGGTGTGTTAATTTTTTTATGTCAGTGTAGATCTTGAGAAACAGCTTACCCTGTTGGTCCACAAGATCAGGATCACTGTAGACAAAGGCGGCCGTGTTGATACCGTGTTCTTCGACACGTGGAAGGCATTAGATACAATTCCGAACTGTCGTTTACTGAACAAGATATTAGCTAACGAAGTATCGAACCAAATCTATGACTGGATTCAGAACTTTCTAAGAGAAAAAACTCAGTATGTTGTATGTAACGGAATAAATTCGACAGATATAGAGCCAATTTCTGCAGTATCCCAAGTGACTCTTATAGGGACATTATTGATGACAATATACAGGGTGTACCAGAACTTCACCGACGAGGTGATGCAAAGTCATCGTCTCCGAACTGTTCCTCTACCGCACGTAGTACACAGTGCTGTAAAATGCATTTATATCATTTCGCATTTAGCGTTTTCTTAAGCACAAGGAGAGGACAACAGTGTAACTACAAGATACCTCTCCCCCATATAGCAATGCCACCTCCTCTCCGTACTTCACTGTTGGCACTTTGTATTGTAGCGGCACTACCGTTTGGGATAGGAAACGACAGTTTTGGTGCAATATTTCGGAGTGCACAAGTTACAGCCAGGCGCTGGCATGTTGACATTAAGTTAGGCTACCGGCGGTTGCGAAGTAAAACGGAGGCCACAGGGCTGTAGACAAGCTGAAAAGAGTAAACACAGCGGTTTGCATGGCGCAAGTTACAGGCAGAAGGGGCCCACTGGCCTACCTAGGTGTTATGAGTAGGTGACTCGGAGCAGCGCATTAGCAAAACAGAGACGCACAGTCGCGTATAAATAGGTGCCGGTTTTCTACCGAGGCATTCAAGCGTGGCAGCTCTCCTGAACGGCAGGGCATGTCACATGCAGCAGCAAATGGGGCACCAGTGTTCCAGTCCCCGGCGGGTCGCTGGTTCGACCCTCTGAGGCCGACGCGAGGTCCATAGCCAGCCAGCGACGGGCCACTCCATGGCTCGCTACTGTGGGCAGTCGTCTTGGCTCCCAACAAGCACCGGAGACAACATCCAGGGCGAGTGCCGCAGATTCGAACGCCAGAGGATCGAGGGCGCTTGTTGTCGCTGCCTTCTTAGCCACTCCGGCGAGGGAGCACGCCAAGGCCGCAGAGTCAGATGCTGGCACATCCTGAGGACGCTACAACTCCACTGCCGTACAAGGCCGAGATATAGCAGTGCTTGCACAGGTCGCTGAGGCAACCATTCCGCGCCAAACCGTTTCGCAGACAGCGAAGTGATGTCCTCAGCATTGCAGGACCAGTGATGCAGACTGAGAGGAATGGGGGCAGTGTAGTTGGAAACAATAAATCACTTGGAAAGCTTGGACGAGTCTTAATACGGTGGCTTCTACCTCTTCCGGCTACATTTGCCACTACAGTATGATGGCAGGTAATATTCTTCAGGAATTTACCAAAGCTAAACCCTTCCATTGGACTGCCACTGGCACAGCGAGGTTCATCATTCCAAATCACTTTTCCAGTCACCTTCTGTCCTTTGACATCGCAGTTCACGCCACCTAAAGCATTGCTCACCACTGACTACAGAAATACACTGACAAAACACCAAGAAGGAGTCGTGTGATATAAACGAAAGTTGACGTCCACGCAAATTTCGCGCCAGACATTTAAGACTGGCGCTAGTAGCACCACTATGAGGATGCAAACCAGATTTGCTTTAAATATAGGCTATAAGGGTCTTGAGCGTTAGTTACCTTTGCGACTAGATGTGGTGAGTTGATGTTGTTCAAGAATGTCTTGAAGCCAACAAAGACACCATTATGACTAGGAGATGCAGGATGTTCCTTCTGCGACATTGCAGAAAGTCTTGGCAGAAATTTAGCCACTGTACATGATTGTTGACGATGGTGGTTACGATAATGTACAGTTGCCAGCGGACCAGGCTCCAGACAGCGATGTGTGACTACTGAGATGGGAGGCCATCGTGTTTGGCGTATGGCTCAGGAACATCAAACAGCATCTGCAGCAGAAATCTGAGCAGCAGTTTGCACCACAGTGACACAAAGAACTGTTACAAATCGGTTGCTACTAGCCTGATGCCCTGTAGCGTGCATTCCAATGAACCCAAATCACCGCCATTTGCGAGATCAGTGGTGTCAAGTGAAAAAACCATTGGACAACAGGATGGAGGTCTATTGTGTTCTCTGATGAAAGCCGGTTCTGCCTCCATACCAGTGATGGCCGTATGTTGATTAGGAGCTGCACCCAGAGTTATGGTTTGGGATGCTATTTCGTATACCAGCAGGAGTACTCTAGTGGTTGTTCCACGTCCTCTGACTGCAAATTTGTACACCAGTCTGTGATTCGACCTGTGTTGCTTCCATTCACGAACAGCATGCAAGGGGGAGTTTTCCAACAGGATAACGCATGCCCATATACTGATGTTGTAACCCAACATGCAGAGTGTCGACATGTTGCCATGGATCACCAGATCTGTCTCCAGTAGAGCACGTATGGGACAAGATCAGACGACAACTGCAACGTCATCCACAACCAGCATTAATCGTCCCTGTAGTGACACGAACCCCGCCGGCCAGTGTCTCCGAGCGGTTCTAGGCGCTTCAGTCTGGAACCGCGTGACCGCTACAGTCGCAGGTTCGAATCCTGCCTCGGGCATGGATGTGTGTGGTGTCCTTAGGTTAGTTAGGTTTAAGTAGTTCTAAGTTCTAGGGGACTGATGACCTCAGGTAGTTAAGTCCCATAGTGCTCAGAGCCATTTGAACCAATGGAATCCCATCCCACAAACAGACATTCGGTATCTGTACAATACATGCACGTTTCCGTGTTAACATTAATCCGAGATAGGTGGCGCAGTGGTTAGCACACTGGACTCGCATTCGGGAGGATGACGGTTCAGTCCCGCGTCCGGCCATCCTGATTTAGGTGTTCCGCGATTTTCCTAAATCGCTTCAGGCAAATGATGGGTATGCTTACTTTGTAAGGGCACGGTCCACTTCCTTCCCTATGCTTGTCTAATCCGATGGGACCGATGACCTAGATCCCTTCCTCAACGAACCAAGGCCTGCATTAACCTGTGACGTTGCAACGTTAATCACTTAATTACGTTACGTAGACAAATATATTCCCGAAATTTCATTACTCTACATTAATTATTTTTCGATGTTGCAATTTTTTTCGTCAGTGTATGTGGCTTATGAGGGGCTGCTCGTCCAACGTCCTCCGTTACTCCGTTCTTTTTAACTCCCTACGCACAGTCGCTATGCTGGCTGGACTTCTGCTACTATTATGGAACTGTCTAGTAATTCCTTTTGCTGATTTGATGCGATTTTTTACAACCGCCCTCCAGAATGGTCGACGTCTCCTGCCCATCAGTACATGTGGTCTACCAAGTCTTGGCTTAATTGTGGGTCGTTCCTTCGCTTTCCACTTCAAACTCACATCTCAATAGAAAAAACAAAAAAAACAAAAAAAATGGTTCAAATGGCTCTGAGCACTATGGGACTTAACATCTGTGGTCATCAGTCCCCTATAACTTAGAACTACTTAAACCTAACTAACCTAAGGACATCACACACATCCATGCCCGAGGCAGGGTTCGAACCTGCGACCGTAGCGGTCACGCGGTTCCAGACTGAAGCGCCTAGAACCGCACGGCCACACCGGCCGGCTCAATAGACATTTTGGGCAGCTTTAGAAGGTCTGAAATTTCCCTGAAGATGACATCCAACTTTCTTTCGCTTACGCCATAGTCCCGCAGCGATCGCAGGGGCGGCGCGGTGAGAACGGATTTGGCAGAGTTAGTTTTAGGGGTGGGCGGATGCCCTTCCTGCCGCCACCCCGTACCCCCAGGGATGGAATCAGTGTATCCCAGCTGTCTGCAACTAGTGTAAATCGTGAAATAGTGCGAACGTGTTTCAAATGTCTGCGGCGCATGTAACTGAGGCGGAAAGTGGGGACCAGCCCGGTATTCACCTAACGGGATGTGGAAAACCGCCTAAAAACCACTTCCAGGGTGGCCAGCACACCGGCCCTCGTCGTTAATCCGCCAGGCGGATTTGATCCGAGGTCGGCGGGCCTACCCGAGTCCAGGAAACAGCGGCTTAGAGCTCTCGGCTACCCTCGCGGGTTGAAGGTGACATCCGACGATTAGTGCATATTCGAAGACTCTGAACTTTCGTGTCTGAACCACTTTGCTGTTACTGCTTCTCTACACACAACACAATACTTCCCGCGTCCTTTTATGTTGGCAGGTCCACCTCTCGTGGTACCTATTGATCAACTTCCCATTACTTTGGGATGTGTGGAGATCTTTGCTCAGATAGTTTAGCTGTGTGCACTGAAAGGGAGGTGCAACTACGCGCTGCACACACTACAATTGCGAATCTAACATTAAAAACGAATGAGGAGATCCACCAGACTGTCTCTCGGATCGCTGCTGGGAGTGAGACGCGGCCCCTGCAGAGGCCTCCCTTGCCGGTAGGCGCGTCTCGCTCGGGCCTCTGTCCTGTGCTGGTGGCAGAGACAAGCAGCCGGCCGGCGCCGGCCTTTTTTGTGCGAGTTTCCCGGGACCGGCGCCGCGCTGCGCACAGTTCATCGCGAAACCTCTGCGCGGTTTTGTTTCGGCCTGTCCGCCAGAGAAATGGCTCCCCAGCCTCCGCGTCGCCGATACAGTCTGTCTGTGTCACCGTTGGATCCTCCGCTACGGAGCTCATGGTAATCTGCGAACTGTTTGCTCTGCGATCTCACACAATGCAAAGAAGGAAGCTTCGGCTCGTGAGTAACACTTTCTCGCCTATTTTTTTCACTCGATTTTCGTTCGCTAACTGTATAGTTTTCGTCTCCAAGGAAATGCAGATAATTTCTCGCAACGGAAATATGAAATATAATTTATGTAAAATTATTTAAACTATGCAGGTAGAATGAAAGTAGTCTACTCACTTTTATTTCAGCTTTCATGCCGCAAACGATGGAGGCGAGAGAGAGAGATAGAGAGAGAGACGATGTGTGACGGACGGGAATATTACCGTCTGTAGCAAAAGCGAGGGCTCGATAGGACTGTCCATGAGTATAGCGTCTATGAGTGACTGAGGAAACCTAAAGAATCAGTGAGTGTTTTTAAAATGAGTGGCGTAGATGTAGTTACAAAAACAATAACTGTTCTTTGGTACTGCGGTGCGAAAAATTAATTATTATTAAGAATATACTTGATTTTAAGATGGAGAAAGGAAATTTACTGTCTACTTCTGGAACAACAATGAAAGGCATGTGCGGGGTCATGGGCAAAGAAAAGGGTTTTATTGTGATATTTTACTTAGGAAAGAGCTTTGAGCGTTGATAAACTTTTAGGGCGATTGTAATTACCGAGTGTATGTTAACTAACAGGAGGTTAAACTATAATTTAAGTAACCAAATATTAATTTGGTTCCATTAATCAGATTTCAGACGGGTTCTTTTCTTTTAAAAATTAAATTACAGCCTTTAAATGAAAGAAAATCAGTACAAGAGGGTTTCGCTGCTGCGAATCGGACCACACCGGATGTACCTGGGACCGGTTACGCCTTTATTTTCAGAAAGAAACGTATCACGGTATCTGTTCATCGAGCAACTGGAAACCTATTTCAAGAGAGTATTTCAGGTTGTGGCGGCTGTCTATGATTTTTTTGTAAGATTGCAGCACGGAGAGAGTATTATGGATGGATAACTCATTAGGCATATCCGGAAGCGCTTCTCTATTTATGTAGTAACGCGGGGAGCCCAAGAACATATTTTCAAAGAATTGCGTTACGTATTTTATCTGTTATCTAAAGATTGCAACATATCACACTATAAAGCGCAACTGCAATTTTAAAAACTAGGTGACATCCGTCCATTGAAATCTAGAAGTTTCTACCATATAACATTATAATAGCAAACCCTCTATATTTACTTTGGATACAGCTCCAGCGCAGCTTTGGAGGCAACGTCAGAACCGGAAAGTTTCTTCAGTCACGGCCATATAGCTCGAAAGAGTCATCAGTAACTATAAAATACTTCGTTCGCCTCAAGGAGAAAGTTCGATACATACACACGGCCTTTTCTGCTCTAGCAGGCTCAATGTCCCTTTGACGACAGTTATGACGTCATTCTATCAAGTTCACCAGTATTCTCATAAATCTAAGCTTGGTTGCGACCGCATCATCTGTTTCTAGCCGTTTGCTTCGACATGAAAACTCCTTTGTAAAGCATAACCTAAAATTTTACATAGCGAAAATTGGTTTTGATGTAAGATAACAGACATTTCAGCAATAGATAAAATTGCTTGAAATCATCCGTCCCCTTCTCTGCTCTCTTTGCGTCCTTCTTCAAAGTAAGGAACCTCTCTAACGGTCACCGCCATCTTGGTAACCACAAATAACTGCAGTTTGAGAGGCTTTGCACTGAAAATAAATCTAGACCTGAATTACTTCTGGACAGATGGAACGATAATATGTAATTTCCATCTCACTGTCATCTCTGGCACATACAGAAAAACTGGAGGCATGTTGTTTTTGTTTCAGTTTATAGCTTAATAATATGGCGTTTCACAAGGTCAGCATGCAGAAATTAATAGATTTCCGAAAACGATACTTGATAAGGTTATTGCGACATGAAACTACCGGAAATATATTCTGAAAGAGCAAACCATAGTTGACAGCTACAGGAAACGTAATCAAAAGGAGATGCCAGACTAATCCACCAGAAGCTGGGAGAACGTTATGAATTAATGAAATACCTTTTTCTGTAGTAAAGATACAATCATCTAACTACTGCAGGAAACGACAAATTACTGGAATCGATAGTCAGTAACCGGTAAAACAATCCGTTTTATTCGGCCTAACGTAACAATGATTAACAAGTCCGAGCAAGTCAGCTTCCTCATAGACGTCGTGGTACAAATCGCCTGCAATGAGAAAATGGCCAAGTACAGTGGTGTGACAAATAAGATAAGAGCCATGCGGGAACATACGTGTGTGTATATCGTCCCTGTGGCAGTACTGAACAGCATCGTTGTCCCAAAACTGTGATAAACCGACAGTACCTAGAACTGAAAATGTTGGTAACTGCAATAACAATTGTGCTGGAAATCTGGAGAACAACAGTTCGCCGGAACATTGGATATCGAAGTCACATAGTGATATGTTATTTTAACCGTTGTCGTTGTATCAGACCTTATAAAATGAGTGAAAATGAAATGAAATGTCGTGTGGCTAGGGCCTCCCGTCGGGTAGACCGTTCGCCTGGTGCAGGTCTTTCGATTTGACGCCACTTCGGCAACCTGCGCGTCGATGGTGATGAAATGATGATGATTAGGACAACACAACACCCAGTCCCTGAGCGGAGAAAATCTCCGACCCAGCCGGGAATCGAACCCGGGCCCTTAGGATTGACAGTCTGTCACGCTGACCACTTTTTTTTTTTTTTTTGACAGTCCGTCGCACTGACCTTTTTTTTACCTAACCATTTTTTTTAACATGTCGCGCTGACCACTTTTATTTCTACCGTTGCATCCACTGGTCCTTTTTGTTTTTCGTTTTTTAGTTCTTTTTATTGTTTTTTATTTTTTTAATTGTAAATTATTTCTCTGCCAATTTTTTTGTTTTGTTTTTAATATGGAAAAGGGCGTCTTTCAGTTACGACAAACAAAATTAGAATGTACATCCGTAGCAACAACAGAAAAAGAGTTCCTCCTAAACTATGAAATAGAATTTGAAACCAATAGTGTGTTGATAGAGAATAAAGAAAGAAAAATGTAACCAAATCCCGCACGCCATTCCATGTGCATGGCCCATCTGCGTACAGATTCCATGTTCCAAATTGGTACAACATTTCGCAGCGTGTGGAGCCCCATGAAGGCGGTCATCCTCTGCCCGGTACTCCCCAACTGTGAGGGGGGTTATCGAAAACACTGCGCAAATAGTTAGCAAATAGTTGTCGGTATCGGGGTGTACACTCAAGTGTGCTATGACTGTCCTGGAGAAATTGCCAGTAATCAAGAACCATCTTCTCGTCATCTCGAAAGAGGTAGTATATGGACATGCCTTTAAACCATGTGAGAGCGTGAGTCCTCGCAGGTGGGAAATAAGTATCCTCTGGACAAAGGAGGAGCCGTGGCTCAATTGTGCGAGGCGCGATACGTAGGTAGCAGGCGAGGATCTTCTGCACTAGCAGCCATACCTCTAACGCCGATCCACGTGTTAAACGGTGTTCGTCAGTATCCACGAGGTGGCAATGTGGGCAAAGGGGGGAATCCGCCATCCCAATAGCGTGCAGCCTTTGTCGTGTTACAACCTTCCCATTCACCACCTGGTCCCACGCGGCTCGTACCCGCGTGGGGAAGAACGGCTTCTGGACCGCTCTCCACACTGCAGGCCATAGGGTCGTAGGGCTCTTCCTCTCAATCACACTGCGAGGGATGGACCTCAGCAGCAGCCTGTAAACGTCTCTCGCCTTGGGAGTGCGAGTGTTGGGAAGGTCTGGGTGCACCACTCAGCTACTGGGGGCGGACTATAGAATGAGCGAGCCTATAAGTAATAATATTAATAACACGACAGTTTGTTTGGGAATACATGAAAGACACATAATGCAGATATCAACGAGAAATCGCAGTAGTGGCATCCTTTGTTCCACTGGATATCTTTGCTGCGACATACTGCGAGAACTGTCTCCGGAATATACTCTCCGTAATTCACTTTCTGGAACGGGCTGCGCAAAATGTCACATTCTCCCGTTCACTAGCACGCCGCGCGGTCACAGACGCCTTGGTACGGTCCGCGCGGCTCCCCCCGTCGGAGGTTCGAGTCCTCCCTCGGGCATGGGTGTGTGTGTCGTCCTTAGCGTACGTTAGTTTAAGTTAGATTAAGTAGTGCGTAAGTTTAGGGGCCGATGATCTCAGCAGTTTGGTCCCGTAAGACCTTACCACAGATTTCCAGAATTTCACTAGCACGCTGACTTGCATACTTGCATACATCTCTTCGCTGTGAACGTGTTAAATAACATAATTCCTATTATCGAAATCCAGACGTATGGATATTTATTACGTTTCATGACTGTTCACTAGTCTTCGCTTTTTCCTCATAAGAAATTCGTTTTAATATATGGTATCACTCGAATATTCCATCAGCCTACGTGATGTTCAAATTTGCTAATTGAAAATTAACACATAGACGAAAAAGGACTTGGAAGATCAGCTGAATGGAATGGATAGGGTCTTGAACAGATGAATGGCATCCGTCCATCCTCGATGGATGATGGTGTAGCATAGTTGGTTCAGACTTTGCAACATCTGCTATGGCTGAAAAGTCCCACTCGAGAGCGTTAGTCTCTGCAGTTTGGGCACTTGAAATGTGAAGGACGTCCACCAGAGGCCGCTCTCTCCTTCCGTCTTGGCCTCTTCATGATGTCTTCTCGCATGCGTTCGTTCTCTGCAATCTCAACCCCATTGCGCACAGCTTGTCACCACTTGACACGGTCACCAACTCTATTTTCCAACTGACTTGGATCGATGCTGGCCTTGGTCAGATCTCTCTTGTAGACATCCTTGAAGCGGAGGTGCGGTCTTCCTACTGGCCTCACGCTCTTCCGAAGTTCTCTGTACAGCACTCTTTACGGTTTTCGCTCAGGATCCATGCGCCTGACATGTCCCAGCCACCTTAGACGTCGGTGGCTCAGGAGTGCCTGCGTGCTCGTTGTGCTTGCGATCCGTAATACTTCGGTGTTGGGTACTCTATCCCTCCAAGAAATCTGAAGGATACTCCGGAGACAACGAAGATGGAAGCTGTTCAGTCGGAATTAGTGTTTAGCAAGAGTTGTCCATTCTCACAGCTATACAAAAGGGTGCTGATAACACAAGCGTTATATACTTGCAATTTAGTTATTAATGTGAGCACTCCGTTCTTCCGTACTCTGTTTTTCAATCTGCCCTTGACAACCGATGCTTTTGAAATTCTGTTGGTTATCTCAGTGTCCACAGACAAGTTGCTACATATTGTAGATTCCAAGTAGGTAAAATCATCAACTACCTGGAGAGGATTGCCGTCAGTGCTGATGGATGCAAGGTTTGTGGTTCCCTGCGCCATGGTCTTAGTCTTTTGGTGGTTGATAGTAAGACCAAATTTTCCACATGCATCTGATAACTTGTTGATTAGATACTGCAGCTCATACTCTGAGTTTGCTACCAGAGCTGCATCGTCTGCATATAACAACTCGGGAATAACAATTGTATTGACTTTGGACTTGAGACGGGGAATGCTGAAGAGACTTCTATCAGACCTTGCATGTAAATACACTCCCTCCTCGCAGTCTTCAAAAGCAAATCTCAGCAGAAGGGAAAAGAAAATGCCACAGTAGGAGCTAATACACACCCCTGCTTTGCATTGCTATTTACAGGGAATGATTCCGATGTTTTGCCGTTGAAACAGACTCTTGCTTGCATTTTATCATGGAAAGAAACAGTTATTCGCACTAGTTTAGATGGGCATCCAGTCTTTTGCAGCAACTTGAAGAGTCCAATTCTGATCACTAAATCAAATGCTTTGACGAGGTAAACAAAAGCAATATACAGTGGTCTCTGCTGCTCACGGCCCTTCTCTTGCAGTTGTCGTAGTGAAAAAAATCATGTCCGCGGTTGATCGGCCAGGTCTGAAGCCACATTCTGGGTAGATTCTAGACGCTAGGAATTGCAATCGCATTAGGATGACTCTTGCTACACTCAACAGTGAAATGCCTCGGTAATTGTTGCAATCACTTCTGTCTCCTTTCTGTTTATACAAAGTAACAATCTTTGAATTTCGCATACTTAGTGGGTAGTAGCCTTCTTCCCATATGATTGTGAAAAGTGAATGTAAGTGCTGTAGGACGGGCTTGTTACACTTAATAATCTCTGCAGGCATCCCATCTTCACCTGGAGCTTTTCCATTAGCTAGGCAATCTATCGCTCTGCCAAGTTCTTCCATAGTGAGCACTGCATAAAGCTTTTCATAACTGGCATTTGTTTTCAAGTGCATCCTTCCTTATTTCATTTTCAGCTGCATACAGCACGAGGTAGTGTTCAACCCAGCGCTCCATGTGCTTGCCTTCATCAGTAATAATTTCTCCTGCCTTCGTCTTCAGAGGAGCTGTTTTTCTAACAGTTGGACCAACTGCTTTCTTAATACCATCGTGCATTGCCTTAATGTCCCCAGAATCGGCAGCTCTCTGTATATCTGCATATAAATTTCACCAGTAGTTATTTGCGCACCTCCTAGATGTTTGTTGTGCCCTGTTCTTTGCTTCTCGCCAGTCATCCCGAGTTGTTCTATTTGGGTTTCTTTTATAAGCAAGCACGGCATTCCGTTTTGCCTCAGTGACTGGTTCCATCTTCTCCAAATTTTGCTCGAACCAGCATTTGTTTCTATTCTCTTTCATTCCGTAGGCCAATACTGCCTAATTGTGGATGGCGTCAGAAAGTTGTGCCCATTTGTTATCAATATTCATTCCTGTTTGTGCGTTTCCTGATAAAGCACTTTCAAAACTACTGGCAAATTCTTGTTTTCGTTGCGAGCTATGAACATATGTGTTGATCCGCGGTTGACCTCTCTGTTTGGCTTGGTGATATTTCTTAGGGGTGAGTCTCAGCCTGGTCAGTGTTACAGTCAGCACTATGACAGCTTCGTGTCAGTAGGACATTTTTTAGATCTGTACGTCTGGCTATGACAAAATCAAGTTGGTACCAGTGACGAGAGAGGGGGTGTCGCAAGGTCACCTTGTATCGATCTTTAAGTTGGAAATACGTGTTCGTGATACACAGGCCATGAAATCAGCAGACTTCTAGCATCTCTGGCCATTATCATTTATTTTTCCCACTCCATGAGGACCCATGCAAGTCGGCCACATGTCATTACCTGACCCAACTCGAGCATTAAAGTCGCCTAGAATATATAGTGACTCTGAGCCAGGTACTTCGGCTATTCTGTCGCTGAGTAAATCGTGAAACAGATACTTCTCTTCTACGCTTGATGATAAGGTGGGAGCGTACACATTAAAGATGTTGATAGTTCCACTTGAAGAGCATACTTTTAAAGTAAGAATCCGTTCTGTTCCATCAGATGGAGGCACAATAGCGTTCAACCGCGAATCCTACACCGTGAAGTCTTGGCTCATCTTGTGACTTGCCCTGCCAGAAGATCGTGTAATTAGTTCCTCTAATAGAGCCCGTGTCTGGTAGCCGCGTTTCCTGTAGTCCTACAATGTCCAGATTCAGGCGACGGAGCTCCCTCTCAAAAACTACAGTCTTACGAATGATATCAACCGCTTGGTTATCGTCAATGTATCTTGGACACATGGTCCTGACATTCCAGGTGGCAATACAAAGTGGCTGTTGTTTTATTATTTCCTTTTTGTTTTTCGTAGGTGTACTTTACCTACTCGCTCGTTGAAGATCACTTCTAAGCTCCACACACCCTATGAAGGAGGCGGGTAGTGGCGGGACAGCTTCTTATTGGCTAGCGTCTGCCCAGCTTGGGGCGGGAAGTAGCTGTCCAGTGAGATGCTATGATCTCTCCCACCGTCGGAAGTGGCCCCTGGTGTTCAAGTCTTACTCCAATAATCGGTAACTGCCTCTTCCCGCGTTGTTCCTATATCTTTAGACGTCACAGAAGTGTCCTCTGCAGGATGCTACATGCCTGGGCGGTAAATATGAAGACACGTGAGTCGCCCAGGCATCACGGTCTCCCCCTCGACCTAAATGATAGTGTCCAGAGGAAAAGCAGGCCAATAAGTCTGGTATTACTTCGGTTGCAGGAGCTGCCGGGAGGGGACGTAGTACGCCTTCCAACCGGCTTTGGGGCCCCACTCCAGATTTCCTTTCAGGGTTTTCTCCCTTAGCCTTCATCCTTCCCGAAACCAACAACAAGGCAGTAGCATGTAAGATAACTACACTCCTGGAAATTGAAATAAGAAGACCGTGAATTCATTGTCCCAGAAAGGGGGAACTTTATTGACACATTCCTGGGGTCAGATACATCACATGATCACACTGACAGAACCACAGGCACATAGACACAGGCAACAGAGCATGCACAATGTCGGCACTAGTACAGTGTATATCCACCTTTCGCAGCAATGCAGGCTGCTATTCTCCCATGGAGACGATCGTAGAGATGCTGGATGTAGTCCTGTGGAACGGCTTGCCATGCCATTTCCACCTGGCGCCTCAGTTGGACCAGCGTTCGTGCTGGACGTGCAGACCGCGTGAGACGATGCTTCATCCAGTCCGAAACATGCTCAATGGGGAACAAATCCGGAGATCTTGCTGGCCAGGGTAGTTGACTTACACCTTCTAGAGCACGTTGGGTGGCACGGGATACATGCGGACGTGCATTGTCCTGTTGGAACAGCAAGTTCCCTTGCTGGTCTAGGAATGGTAGAACGATGGGTTCGATGACGGTTTGGATGTACCGTGCACTATTCAGTGTCCCCTCGACGATCACCAGTGGTGTACGGCCAGTGTAGGAGATCGCTCCCCACACCATGATGCCGGGTGTTGGCCCTGTGTGCCTCGGTCGTATGCAGTCCTGATTGTGGCGCTCACCTGCACGGCGCCAAACACGCATACGACCATCATTGGCACCAAGGCAGAAGCGACTCTCATCGCTGAAGACGACACGTCTCCATTCGTCCCTCCATTCACGCCTGTCGCGACACCACTGGAGGCGGGCTGCACGATGTTGGGGCGTGAGCGGAAGACGGCCTAACGGTGTGCGGGACCGTAGCCCAGCTTCATGGAGACGGTTGCGAATGGTCCTCGCCGATACCCCAGGAGCAACAGTGTCCCTAATTTGCTGGGAAGTGGCGGTGCGGTCCCCTACGGCACTGCGTAGGATCCTACGGTCTTGGCATGCATCCGTGCGTCGCTGCGGTCCGGTCCCAGGTCGACGGGCACGTGCACCTTCCGCCGACCACTGGTGACAACATCGATGTACTGTGGAGACCTCACGCCCCACGTGTTGAGCAATTCGGCGGTACGTCCACCCGGCCTCCCGCATGCCCACTATACGCCCTCGCTCAAAGTCCGTCAACTGCACATACGGTTCACGTCCACGCTGTCGCGGCATGCTACCAGTGTTAAAGACTGCGATGGAGCTCCGTATGCCACGGCAAACTGGCTGACACTGACGGCGGCGGTGCACAAATGCTGCGCAGCTAGCGCCATTCGACGGCCAACACCGCGGTTCCTGGTGTGTCCGCTGTGCCGTGCGTGTGATCATTGCTTGTACAGCCCTCTCGCAGTGTCCGGAGCAAGTATGGTGGGTCTGACACACCGGTGTCAATGTGTTCTTTTTTCCGTTTCCAGGAGTGTAGATGAGGGAAGGAGTGGTAACTGAGAAAGGATAGCCTAGGGAATAGGTAGGATATAAGATGTGTCGTTGTGAGGCACACCTCGTCTGGTTCCTCTGCTGAGACTTGTCCGGCTAGGTTAGACCCTCCAGTAGCTACGCTACCGGCGGCATAGTTCTCAGCTTTCCCGTAGCACGCAAACTCTCCCGCCCGCCCGGACAGCGCTACGATAAGGCGGTGCCTCCTGGGAGGGAACAGATATTACAACATGAAAATTAAAGAAAGTAAAACGAGGGTAATGGAAAGTAGTCGAAATAAATGGGGTAATGCCGAGGGAACTAGGGATCGTGACGCTAGCAGCAGTACATGTGGTTTGCTATTTTGGCAGCAAACTAACTGATGACGGGAGAAGTAGACAGGATATAAGTTGCAGACCAGTAATAGCAAGGTAGGAATTTCTAAAAGAATACCACAGTTGCTGAGAAAATAACAGCTATAATACCGTAAAGAGAAATTTGGTAGTAAGGTATACAAATAACAAATGAAAAGCACTATGTTGCTTATGTTCTATAGGATTAATCTATTAAGTGGTCAGTTTAAGTCTGATGATGGCCTTGTAACCCGAAAACCGGTTAACTCAATAAATTAATCCTGCAGAACATAAGCAATATAGTGCTTTCAGTTTATGATTATGTCGTCCTACCAAGAAACTACAGAAGAATCAATTAACAAGGTATACAAATTTTTGTGCTAGAAGTCTTTTCTGGAGTGTAGCCTTGTATGGAAGTGAAACTTGGATAATAAGAGAATACAACCTTTTGAAATGTCTTGTTACTAGAGAATGGTGAAGGATAGACGGGTAGATCAAGTAACTAATAAGGAACTAGTGAATCGAAATGGGTAGAAAAGAAATTTATGGCACAAGTTGAGTCAAAGAAGGGATCCGTTGATCCGAGGCTTAAAAGAATCGTCGAAGGAAGCGTTGACGTAGAAGTGTTGAGGGATAACAAGTCTTGGTAGTTTCAAATGGATGTAGGATGTAGGCTAAAGCAGTTAAGCGGAGATGAAAAGACTTGCACAGGATACTCTAGCGCAGAGAGCTACATCGCACTAGTCTTCCGTCTGAAGACAACAGCAACGACACCTCGTAACCGAATGTTGATCTTAGTTAGGGAAATATCAGGAGTCAGAATAATTCTGGCAACGACTATACAAACCCAGTTGTCGATGTCGAGGGCTAGAAATGTGTGGAATTTAATGCGCGTTCTTTAGGAACCCTAATGTCAGGATGACTTGCGAAGCAACGTGCAGTCTGAAGCCCAGTGTCTTATTTTTTTTTTCTTTCAAATACAGAATTTACGGCCGTAGGTAAAATCCAGCTGTTAGAAAAAAAGTATGATGGAGTGAAGTGGGAAAATGAACTGGACTTTTGGATCTACAGTGAGGTGCAAAAGTCACTGGAATTCCTCTTAATATCGTGTCGGCCCTTTTTTTTTGCCCGAAGTTGCGGTAGCGTTCTCGCTTCCCGCGCCCGGGTTTCCGGGTTCGATTCCCGGCTGGGTCAGGGATTTTCTCTGCCTCGCGATGACTGGGTGTTGTGTGATGTCCTTAGGTTAGTTAGGTTTAAGTAGTTCTAAGGTCTGGGGGACTAATGACCACCAACTCTACGTGACATGGACTCAACAAGCCACTTTTTTTTAAGGCCCCTGCAGAGATACTGAGCCATTGCGCCTCCATGGCCGTCCATAAATGCGACAGTGCTGCCATTGCAGGGTTTTGTGCACGAACTGACCTCTCGATTACGTCCCATAAATGTTCGATGGGATTCATTTCGGGCGATCTGGGTGGCAAAATCATTCGACCTAACTGTCCAGAATGTTCTTCAAACCAATCGCAAACCATTTTGGCCAAAAGATGGCGCACTGTCACGCATAAAAATTTCAACGTTGGTTGATTTCCAAGTAGCTGATTATAACCATTTCATCTATGATCGGTTCACTTGGACCAGAGGACTGTCTTTTCCACGTAAACACAACGCACAAATTTATGGAACCACCACCAGCTTGGACGGTGCTTCGTTTACAACTTGGGCCCATAGTTTCGTGGGGTCTGCGCCACACTCGTCCCCTACCAACAGCTTTTGCCCAGTCGATGTCGTACTGCTAGCAAAGGCATCTGCTGCCACAGACTATTAACGCCAAATTTCACCGCGCCGCACTGTCCTAAGGGATACGTTCTGCGGTCAATTCACTCGATGTTGCATGTCTGTTAGCACTGACAACTCTACGAAAACGCCGCTGCTCTCGGTCGTTAAGTGAAGGCCGTCGACCACTCCGTTGTCCTTGGTGAGATGTAATGCCTGAAATTTGGTATTCTCTGCTCACTCTTGAGTTTGTTTATCTCGGAATATTGTATTCCCTAACGATTCCCGAAATGGAATATCACATGTGTCTAGCTCCAACAACCATTCCGCGTTCAAAGTCTACAATGGGTTGAAAATAAATAAATCGTCAGGTCCTGTGGGATTCCAATTCGGTTTTACAGAGAGTACTCTACTGCACTGGCTCCTTACTTAGCTTACATTTATCGCGAATCTCTTGCCCAACGTAAAGTCCCGAGTGACTGGAAAAAAGCGCGGGTGACCGGTCTATAAGAAGGGTAGAAGAACGAATCCTCAAAATCACAGGCCAATATCCTTAATATCGGTTTGTTGCAGGATTCTAGAACATATTCTCAGTTCGACTATAATGAATTTCCTTGAGACAGAGAAGCTGCTGTCCATGCATCAGCACGGCTTTAGAAAGCATCGCTCCTGCGAAACGCAATTCGCCCTTTTTTCACATGATATCTTGCGAACCATGGATGAAGGGTATCAGACGGGTGCCATATTCCTTGATTTCCGGAAAGCGTTTGACTCGGTGCCCCACTGCAGACTCCTAATGGTTCAAATGGCTCTGAGCACTATGGGACTTAACTTTCTGAGGTCATCAGTCCCCTAGAACTTAGAACTACTTAAACCTAGCTAGCCTAAGGACGTCACACACATCCATGCCTGAGGCAGGATTCGAACCTGCGACCGTAGCGGTCGCGCGGTTCCAGACTATACCGCCTAGAACCACTCGGCCACTCCGGCCGGCGCAGACTCCTAACTAAGGTACGAGCATATTGGATTGGTTCCCAAGTATGTGGGTGGCTCGAAGACTTCTTAAGTAATAGAACCCAATACGTTGTCCTCGATGATGAGTGTTCATCGGAGGTGAGGGTATCATCCGGAGTGCCGCAGGGAAATGTGGTAGGTCGGCTGTTGTTTCCTATCTACATAAATGAACTTTTGGATAGGGTGGATAGTAATGTGCGTCTGTTTGCTGATGATGCTGTGGTGTACGGGAAGGTGTCGTCGTTGAGTGACTGTAGGATACAAGATGACTTGGAAAGGATTTGTGATTCGTGTAAAGAATGGCAGCTAACTCTAAATATAGATAAATGTAAATTAATGCAGATGAATAGGAAAAATAATCCCGTAATGTTTGAATACTCCATTAGTAGTGTAGCGCTTGACACAGTCACGTCGATTAAATATTTGGGCGTAACATTGCAGAGCGGTATGAAGTGGGACAAGCATGTAATGGCAGTTGTGGGGAAGGCGGATAGTCGTCTCGGTTCATTGGTAGAATTTTGGGAAGATGTGGTTCATCTGTAAAAGAGACCGCTTATAAAACACTAATACGACCTATTCTTGAGGACTGCTCGAGCGTTTGGGATGCATATCAGGTCGGATTGAGGGAGGACATAGAAGCAATTCAGAGGCGGGCTGCTAGATTTGTTACTGGTAGGTTTGATCATCACGCGAGTGTTACGGAAATGCTTCAGGAACTCGGGTGGGAGTCTCTAGAGGAAAGGAGGCGTTCTTTTCGTGAATCGCTACTGAGGAAATTTAGAGAACCAGCATTTGAGGCTGACTGCAGTACAATTTTACTGCCACCAACTTACATTTCGCGGAAAGATAAGATAAGAGAGATTAGGGCTCGTACAAAGGCATATACGCAGTCATTTTTTCCCTTGTTCTGTTTGGGAGTGGAACTGGGAGAGAAAATGCTAGTTGTGGTACGAGGTACCCTGCGAAACGCACCTTATGGTGGATTGCGGAGTATCTGTGTAGACGTAGATGTAATTCCCGTCGTGCGGTTATAATCACGTCGGAAACTTTTTCATGCGAATTACCGGAATACAAATGACAGCTCTGCTAATGCACTGCCCTTTTATACTTTGTGTATGCTATACTACCGCTACCTGTATACGTGCGTATCACTATGCCGTGACTTCTTTTCACCTCAGTGTAGATTTGTCAGGGACTTGTCAGCGAAGCCACCTGGTGCCCGTTTGAGATTGAAAAAGCGGTGTTAACTTTAGGCGTGGTGTTACGTCACTCAGTCTGGCCTGGGCTGGTCCGTCCTGCAGAGGCCAGCAACCTCGGTGAGTCATGCGAGCCGCCTGGACGCCCACCTTGCAGGCCTTGCTGCCTCCCGTGGGAAGATCGCTCTTGGCTGCGTGCCCACCTCTGCGGAAGTTACCAACTGAATTTACAAACCGCGTCATGCAGCAGCCGGTTCCGGTCAGCACTTTTACTCCGCCGGGAGCTTAAAAACCTTTTAAAAAGGTCCTCATATTCTGTCAGTTGCCGTGATACGCCTCGTTATGTGAGCGAGTGCTTGCTTACCGTCAACATCATTTCATGTAGCTACACACAGAGTGTCCCATTTATCTTAAGCACTAAAAATAACTTTTTGTTCAAAGACAAAATGCAATACTGGCCAGGTGTGAATAGATGTAGATCTCTGATGGTTCCGTACACACTTAATTGTGTATATAGACAGTTCATCGATCATGGTAATCGAGAAAGTCGACAATTTTTGCCTGTTATCGATACCAATACTGGCGAGAGATCCGTCCTGGGAATTCACAAACTTTAGAGAATGTTTTGTGTAGTCGGATAACGCAGGGCCAAAGAAATATTTATTTTGTTTGATATAATTAATAATTAACAGCTCTCCAATTTTTGTCCTTTACTTGTAATATTAAACATTGGTTCCTGCCAAATTTCATGATTCTAGGCCAACGTGAAGTACCGTACAGGTAGTAATGTGTGAGTTTTCGAGTATCAAAATACGTGACATAAATGGTCGTATCTTTTGACTGCCCTAGCTCAACAGCTTAACGTTTTTGCACCATCAAGGGACCATATACCTGAGTATGTGACATGAATTTCAACTTGTTCTCTCAGCCTGTTCCTGACAAATAGACGGCTTAACAGACGGATGGACAGATAGTACGTATATGCTCCCTTGGTGGTGTAAAAAAAGTCAGTTTAAGTCCGTACAGTCAAAAGATACGACCATTTATGTCACATATTTTGATACTCGAAAACTCAGTCATTACAGCCTACAGGGTACTTCCCGATAACCTAGAATCATGATATTTGGCAGGAATCAAGGTTTGGCATTACAAGAAAGGAAAAAATCGGGGACTTACCAATTTTTAAATATGTCAGAAAAAACTTTACGAACGAAAAACAATTTCTTTTCGAGTGAAATAATCACAGATTAACAATTTTCGATTTTTTTCCTTTACTTTTACTGTAAAACCTTCTTGATTCTAGGACAAAGCGAAGTACCCCATAGGTTTCGATGAGTGAGTTTTCGAGTATCAAAAATGTGACTTAAATAGATCTACCTTTTGACTGCAATGACTTAGAAGCTTGTATTCATTATATTGTCAAGGAACATTTGACCTTAGTAACTGACATAAATTTCAACTTGATACGCGTACCCATTCCTGTGAAAAAGGGATCTTGACAGACGGACGCACAGAGAAACAATCTGATAACAATGACAAAATATTCTTCGTATGATATAATTACAGATTAACTGTTTTCATATTTTTTTCCTTTGGTTGTACTGTGAAATCTTGCTTGTAGACAATTTTTATGATTCGAGGTCGACCGGAAGTACCCTAAAAGTTTCGATAAATGAGTTTACGGGTACTAAAATCTGTGACATAAATGGCCGTATCTTTTGGCGGCACTGACTTAGAAGCTTCCGTTTTTAAAACACGAAGGTTCCTTGGTATGTGGCATAAACGGCAACTTGTTTCATCTACCCGTTCGTGGGAAAATTGGTTTTTCACAGTTGGACAGACAGACTGACTAAAATACGGAACCCCAAAAATGTATTAAGAAAACGTTGTTTAGCCACCAGGGAGTGTTAATCAGCGTGAGTACTTTTCTTGTAACTTCGTTCTTTACGACAGTATGAACAGAAAGTATGTTTTTAAGTAGCACCCAAGAACGTTTATTCAATGTTCACTTCATATCCACAAGATCTGTTCAAAAACCTTGTCACAACGTACCATTCACGTAAACGTGACGTTATTAAAAACGTAACACAAAACTGACTGTCACTCCTATACTAGCACACAGTGCAGGCAACATGAGTAACGTTACTCACCCACTTGCTGGAGCTGACAGTAAACAAATAGAAACGCAAGAAAACTGCACACGGTTATTCAGTCAACCGTCTTTAGTTGAAGGTTTGTGCGATCGTACTCTAGACCAGCGAAGGCAACGCAGAAATGCCAGATATCGTTTAGCCGCATTCACTATCATTGCAACGAATGTGTCCAACCACAGGGTATCAGAAAACAAGCGGAAATTTACCAGATGTCGTTGCTACGTATCAGTGACCCACTGGCACTGTGAATCCTGCTAATTGTTTGCAGGATCTATTTGACTGTCACGATAAACGCTAGAGTTTGCATGACATGGTAAAGAGCTGGTCTTCTGGAATGACCTAGCAGAATCTTAAATATTTATAATAAATACGATTCATATGTCTTTATCAAAACCTATAGAAAATACAGGATGAGCATTCGTTTCTTTACCAGTGGGATCCACGCACGCCACATCAGAATACTAGTGGGACACACATGAAGAACTCGGATGTAAACATTGGTAAGGGACCATCGATGAAACAGGATCATTGCATGTAAAATATAGTACTTCATGTGCTTATTCATATTAGATGAGGGATCCGCGATAAACCGACAAAAGGCAGCTCTATTTTCAAGCTCTCACTAATGTCAACTTCGTGCATATAAACAGTGAAAAATGTCAAGAAGTGACTGCCAGTAGTGGTAACGTCAGCAGTGTTCGTACCAGGAAAATGTTTTTCACAGTCGATTTGGATAAATCCTAGGATGACGTGGATAACTAACACTCAGAAAGATCCCGAATATATTTTTGAATGCAAATGTATCTCAAATGTTGACGATAATCAGGTGAGTGTGAATAATCATTTGGACTAGTAACGAATGTAGTGTCGCTGATTAATATGACAGCGTGATGGTAGAAATGTTAAGGGTCTAGGATGTCATTAAATTAATTTTATATTATGTTGAATCATACATTTTTGAGGTTGCTATAGTTTATTACTGCAAAATTTGGTAATACTGATCTTACTAACATAAACTGCAACATTTCAGGCCTTTTAAATTCGTGTGTTTGAGAGGTTTCACAGTGATGTTTCCGTAACTCGTCCAGCAAGTAAACAGTGGATTAGCAAGTAAACGGCGATGAGTCAATGATGTTGTTGTTGTTGTTGTTGTCTTCAGTCCTGAGACTGGTTTGATGCAGCTCTCCATGCTACTCTATCCTGTGCAAGCTTCTTCATCTCCCAGTACCTACTGCAACCTACATCCTTCTGAATCTGCTTAGTGTATTCATCTCTTGGTCTCCCCCTATGATTTTTACCTTCCACGCTGCCTTCCAATACTAAATTGGTGATCCCTTGATGCCTCAGAACATGTCCTACCAACCGATCCCTTCTTCTGGTCAAGTTGTGCCACAAACTTCTCTTCTCCCCAACCCTATTCAATACTTCCTCATTAGTTATGTGATCTACCCATCTAATCTTCAGCATTCTTCTGTAGCACCACATTTCAAAAGCTTCTATTCTCTTCTTGTCCAAACTATTTACCGTCCATGTTTCACTTCCATACATGGCTACACTCCATACAAATACTTTCAGAAATGACTTCCTGACACTTAAATCTATACTCGATGTTAACAAATTTCTCTTCTTCAGAAACGCTTTCCTTGCCATTGCCAGTCTACATTTTATATCCTCTCTACTTCGACCATCATCAGTTATTTTGCTCCCCAAATAGCAAAACTCCTTTACTACTTTAAGTGTCTCATTTCCTAATCTAATTCCCTCAGCATCACCCGACTTGATTCGACTACATTCCATTATCCTCGTTTTGCTTTTGTTGATGTTCATCTTATATCCTCCCTTCAAGACACCATCCATTCCGTTCAACTGCTCTTCCAAGTCCTTTGCTGTCTCTGACAGAATTACAATGTCATCGGCGAACCTCAAAGTTTTTATTTCTTCTCCATGGATTTTAATACCTACTCCAAATTTTTCTTTTGTTTCCTTTACTGCTTGCTCAATATACAGATTTAATAACATTGGGGAGAGGCTACAACCCTGTCTCACTCCCTTCCCAACCGCTGCTTCCCTCTCATGCCCCTCGACTCTTATAACAGCCATCTGGTTTCTGTACAAATTGTAAATAGCATTTCGCTCCCTGTCAATGATAAGCCATGTTAAATACACTCAGTATGTTATAAACTTATTAGAGTAGGGAAGCCAGTGGCGCCGCCAGAAGCTGGCTACAGACCGGCTGTCTTGCCCCACCACCACGTCGGCCGCCACTGGTGGCGGAGAGGCTTCGCAGGGCATTATGTCAAACGGAGCCAATTACACTGGGTTTCCAGGTGGCGCAGCCAGTCCTGGCTCTACCACTCGGTTTGACCACCACGTCGTCAGCTCGCTGTGCACTAGTGACCAGGGAACATGTCGGACGTAACTTTATACTCGCGAGGATTTAAGAAAAAATATTATCCTTAAATACTTACAAAGGTTATTCCTCTCAACCAAAGACCGCTGCTCAAAATCCGGTATGAGTGAACAAATCATTTCATTCCAAGCATTTAGTTTTAACTGCTTATTACTGTAAGCTTCAGAACTGGTGTCCCAAATTGCTGGATGTTGTTCAACTGCACAAATGTAATCTTTGGTATTCACTTGTGTGTCCAATAACTTCTGCCATTTTTTCAGTGCTTCTTCTACACCTACATCTACATACATATTCTGCAAATCACATTTAAGTGCATGGAAGAGGGTTCATCCAACCACCTTCACAATGCCCTATTATTCCAATCTCGTGTAGCACGCGGAAAGAATGAACAGCTATATCTTTCCGTACGAGCTCTGATTTCACTTATTTTATCGTGGTGATCGTTCCTCCCTATGTAGGTCAGTGTCAACAAAATATTTTCGCATTCGGAGGAGAAAGTTGGTGATTGGAATTTCGTGAGAAGATTCCGTCGCAACGAAAAACGCCTTTCTATTAGTGATGTCCAGCCCAAATCCGGTATCATTTCTGTGACACTCTCTCCCATATTTCGCGACAATACAAAACGTGCTGCCTTTCTTTGAACTTTTTCGATGTCCAGGTTCATGGTTCAAATGGCTCTGAGCACTATGGGACTTAACTGCTGTGGTCATCAGTCCCCTAGAACTTAGAACTACTTAAACCTAACTAGCCTAAGGACATCACACACATCCATGCCCGAGGCAGGATTCGAACCTGCGACCGTAGCGGTCGCGCGGCTCCAGACTGTAGCGCCTAGAACCGCTCGGCCACATCGGCCGGCCCAGGTTCATGTTTTTCCCTTTTGTTGTGTCTACACTTTCACACCTTCCCACAGTGACACTCTGCAGCTCACTAGACATACTGAAGCAAATGAAATAGTGCGCAGAAAAATGTGTGAGGAAAACAGACTGCTCGACTAACGAGAACTGCGAAGCTACCGTAGCCTGAACAACAAGTGATCGTCGCGCTGCTGGTGGAGCAGTTGGCTGCGGCCTAGTTAATAGGAACAGCGCCACCTGGCGGCCTGGTGTAATCATTCCCTAACACCACGTTCAAACTTACTTCAGTCTTTATAACCTGTCATTGTAGCAGCAGTAACCGATCTAACAACCGCGGCAGACACCTTTTGTCTTATATAGGCATTGCCAACCGCAGTACCATATTCTGCCTGTTTACATATCTCTGTATTTGAATACACGTGCCTATACCAGTTTCTTTGGCGCTTCAGTGTATATAGAGATATTCACGTTTACTGTATATTCATCAGAGGGTTGGATCCCCTCAGTCGACGACGTCAGGTTGCAACGCCTGGGCTACTCTCAGGTTGTAATCTCCGTCTTCGGCGGTTGTGTCTGTCTGTCTGTCTGCCTGCCCGTCGCTTCCTGCTGTCGCTGTTCGTCCGTCTGTCCGCCTGCCTGCTCGCTGTCCACCGCCGCCGCTGCTGCCTGCTGTCCGTCCGTCCGTCCGTCTGCCTGTTCGCCGCCGTCTGCTGTCCGTCCGTCCGTCTGTTCGTCGCCGTCGCCGCCGCCGCCGCCGCCGCCGGTGCCTCCAGCCGGTGCCCGCCGCCGCCGCCGCCGCCACCGCCGCCGCCGCCGCCGCCATCCGGTGCCGCCTGGTCGCCGCCGTCGCCGCCGTCCTGACCCTGGTCTACGGCCGTCTTCGTCTTCATCCGTCTTCGTCTTCATCCGTCTTCGTCTTTGTCTGTCCCCAGTTTCTGTCCTTTCCTCTTCGTTCTGTTCGTTATTGTTTCTGTCTACCGTCATGTCCGCCCCCACCACCGCTGCCACCGCTACCACCACCGCCATAGTTTATACTTCCCCTTCCGCCGCCTCCACCACTATAACTTGGTGTGCCCAGTCCCACCCCCCTCCTTCCATCCCACCTCTCCTCACTCTCCCTTCCCCCTCTATCTTTGTCGCCCCCTCTCCCACTTCTTCCTCTCGCCCCTCTTGTTCTGATCCTTTCCCCCCACTCCCCCAGCCTGTCACTGCAGCTCCGGCTCGGGTGGTGGCCCGTCGGGCCACTATCCACGCCCAGCTCTCCCCGTCACCTTCGCCATCACCGCCGCCACTGCCACCGTCATCGTCATCGTCGCCATCGCCTTCGCCTTCACCTTCACCGTCACCATCTCTGGCGCCGACTCCGGCCCCGGGACCTGCCCCTCCCCGCCACATTCCCGTTGTTCCCGTCCCCCACACCTCCTCTACCGCCGTCAAGCGCCCCAGTGGCACCCCTGCTTCCTCTGCTTCCAAAAAGGCTCCGCCTCGTCCTCCTTCCCCCACCCATGACGCCATGGATGTCTCCCCGCCTGTCCCTGCCCCCTCCTCCTCCTCCTCTACCCCCTCCTCCTACCGCTACCTCCTCTCCCGTCCTGATCCCTCTCTCCTTGAAGCCCGGAACCTCACCCTCTTCCTTCGCCAGCATTGTCCTGGTGCCCCCATCTCCCCCCTCACTCCTCGCCGTGATTCGGTCCTCATCTCCTCCCCCAGCCCAACCCTCCACACATACCTCCTTTCCCGCATCCCTGTCACCCGCTTTGGCCCTCATGCCTCTCTCACCCCTGCTCCTTCACCACCTCCCTCCCGCCAACCCCAACCTCCGCGTCACCCGCCAACTCTCACCGCCGTGATCACTCGGCTTAGTCCAGTGATCACGGAGGAGGAGGTGTTGGCGGAGCTCCAGGCGCATCCCCATTTGGAGGTGCGTGCGGTTCGCCGCATACATAACGCTGCCGGCCCCACCCGCCTTATGCGGGTTTTTTCTGAGCACGCCCCCTCCATTGACCATCTCCTGAAGGAGGGTGCCCTCCTTTTTAACCAGTGGTACAAGGTCGACCCCTCCCATTCCCCTCCTCAATCCCTGCGCTGCCAGAGGTGTCTGCACTATAACGCGCACCCCACAGCTGAGTGCCGCGAGGCCCCCCACCTGCCCGCATTGTCGGCAAGCGCACTTCCTCAGGCAGTGCCCTAACCTCCAATCCCCTCCTTCCTGCAATACCTGCAATCTCCCCCATCCCACCTACTCCCAAAAGTGTAAAGCCCGACCCCCTCCAACCACTCCTGAACTCACCGTCCCTGTCCGTCCCCTGGACGCCCCCACCCCTCCTGGCAATTCCCTTCGTCCCCCCCCCCCCCACCGCTGAGGACATCATCAGGTTCCTTACCATCGTCCTCCAGAATGTTCATCCCTTTCAGCGCCCCCACACCCTCCAGCAGATCTCCCTTGCCGCCCGTTCCATATTCCAACTCAAGATGTACGCCACCTACTCCAACAACCAGGCCCATTTCACCTTCTCCCGCCTTGACACCCTCGTCTAAATCCCGATCATGGCGCGACAGCAACGTATCCTTTTCAACAACATCTGCTCCCTACCCGCCAACAGGAACCTCTTCCTGCACACCCTTGCCACCCACCGCGTGGATGCCTTCCTCCTTAATGAAACCTTCCTCCAACCCCACCACACCATTCACACTTCGCCCTACCTCCTCCACCGCTCCGATAATCCCCTCCCAATTGCGCGTGGCGGAGTTGCCATTGGTCACCACCGCCAGATCCCCGTTCGGCTCCAACCTCTCCTTCCCGACCCCACTGAACACCTGATCCTTAGTCTCTTCTTCCCCAGCCTTACCGTTACCTGCGCTACCATCTATGTCCGCCCCAACGCTCCTATTCCCTTCGACTTCCTCTCCCACGTCGATCGTACCTTTTCCTCCTACGTGATCGCCGCCGACCTCAACATCCATAGTCGTTCCGCCGCCCAGTTACGGCGGTGGCATCGGTTCCTCTCCTCCCTTCAAGGCGACCTCATTCCCATCCCCCAGCACACCCGTCCCGAATCCAACTCCACTCCTGATGTTATCCTCTCCTCCCCCAACCTCCTTGGCCGCATAACGGTGGATGTCCTGGAGCCTATTGGTAGCGACCATCTCCCTGTCCTCCTCACCATTTCAGACGGTCGTCGCCCTCGCCCCGACCCTCATACGAATCCTCCCCCTAAGTATGTCCACGACTATTCCCGAGCCGACTGGAATGCCTACCGGGATACCCTTTCCACCCAGGTCGATAGCCACCCTCTCACCTACCACCACCCTGACGATGTCACCCATGCCGCCTCCTTTCTCCAGCAGACCTTGTCTGAGGCCGTGGAGGCCCACGTTCCTACTGTCGCCATCCACCCCCACCGTCCTACCTTACCCCCACAGGCCGTTCTCCTCCTCCGTGAATCCCGTCGTCTCTACCGTGCCTTCCTCCGCACGCGTGACCCGGACACACTACGACGCCACCGGCAACTCCAGCGACACGTTCGTCATTTGCTCGCGGCTAAGAAACGCCGGGACTGGCGACAGACATGCACCCGTTTAAATGCAACCCTACCAATCAACTCGTCCAAGTTCTGGTCGGCCTTCCGTCGCCTTACCGGAACTAAACCCTCCCCCTACTATCCTCTTCTCCACGATGATCACCCCTTCCCTGACACCCTTAGTAAGGCCAATCACTTTGCCTCCTACCTCTCCGATGTTTTCTCCATCCCCGACGATCCCCAGTTCGATTACTCCCTCTTCCCGGATATCCGCGATCGAACTGACACCTCTGTCCCTCCCCTCGCTCCTGGTTTCCAGTACTTGGACAACATTACACACACGGAACTCAATGCCCCTATCACTACACAGGATCTCATTGATACACTCCGCACAAAACGCAACACCGCTCCTGGTCACGATCGTGCCACCTACCGTCACCTTCGTGAAGCTCCTGTCTCTTTCCTCTCCACCCTGGCCAGGCTCTACAATGTAGTCCTGTCCACCGGTTACTACCCCGACCTGTGGAAAACCTCCCGTATCCTCATGTTCCTTAAACCTGGCAAACCGCCGTCCGCCGTCTCCTCCTACCGTCCCATCAGCCTTACCTCAGTCTTCAGCAAGGTCCTGGAATCTATCCTCACCCGCCGCATCCACCAGCATCTCCGCCAGCACCACCTCCTTCCCGTCACCCAGTGTGGCTTTCGGCCATCCTTCTCTTCCGACGATCTTCTCCTTCACCTCACTCATCTCCTTTCCGAACAGCTTAATTCCCTTCGCTCCGCAATCTTCCTCTCCCTTGACCTCGAACGCGCTTATGATCGCGTCTGGCATTCCGGTCTCCTCTTCAAGCTCCAAACCTTTGCCCTTCCCATTAACTACGTCCGTCTGATCGGTTCCTTTCTCTCCCGCCGTCCTTCCTATGTCACCATCCATAACACAGATTCCTACACCTTTTTCCCCTCCGCCGGTGTGCCCCAAGGCTCCGTCCTCTCCCCCCTTCTGTACCTTTTGTACACGGCGGACATGCCGCCGCCGTCGCCCCCCGTCCACCTCCTCCAGTTTGCCGATGACACCGCCTTCCTCGCCCTTGCCCCCACCCTGCAACGCTCCCAACGCCTTCTCCAATCCCATCTTGACCGGTTCACCGCTTGGTGCAACCAGTGGTTGCTCAAGGTCAATCCCTCCAAAACCCAGGCGATCATTGTAGGCAAAACCACCCCTTCCTTCCGCCTCCTTGATTTCTATCTCACCGTCTATGGCCGTCCTATCGCCCTCACTCCCACCCTTAAGTACCTTGGCGTCACCCTCGACCGTCGCCTCTTCTGGACTCCCCATCTCCAGACGATCCAAGCCAAGGCACGTTCCCGACTCCGTCTCCTCAAGCTCCTTTCCGGCCGCACGTGGGGTCTGGACCCCTCCACAATCCTCACAACCTATAAATCCCTCATCCGCCCTATCCTTTGTTATGCCCATCCTGCCTGGATCTCCGCCCCCCCTACCTTCTATAAATCCCTCCAAATCCTTGAACGCCATGCTCTCCGCCTTGCCTATCGCATCCGTCTCCCCTCCCCCACGCGGATCCTGTATGATCTCATCCCCTTCCCCCACCTCCTCCTTTTCCTTGAAAGGATACGGATCCTGTACACCTCCCATAAACTTGATCCTCCTCACCCGCTCGTGTCCCCGATCCTCTCCCACCCGAGCCCGCTGCCGCGCCTGTATTCCCACGTCCCACCCGGTCTCCATCTCTCCACCCTCCTTACCCTCTCCCAAGGTGGCTTCCGCCAGCTCCCCCTCCCTGATGATGTCCTCCTCCCCTGCATCTACCCCTCCTATCAACTTTGATCCTCCCCCCCCACCTCCTGTGTCCTTTCCTTCAGGCACCCTCCCTCCCCCCCTTTCCCTTCCCTTCTCTTTCCTTTCCCCCCCTCCCTCCTACCCTCTCCTCCAGGCTTCCCTCCCCCTTCCTCCCTCCCCCTCTCTCCTTTGCCCATGGCATCTCTGCTCTCCCCTCTCCCATTTCCCCTTCCTCCTCCTCCACCTCCTCTCTTGGCAGGTCCCCGGACTCGTACACGCTGAGTGGACATTCGCGCGCCGGAGATCATCGCCATCAGTGTCTCGTGAGTGCCGTCATGTTTAGTGTTCAGTGTTCCCGTCATACTCCATCGTTCACCTGTGCCATCGCCATCTTCAGTGTTAGTGCATCGTGACAACAGTTTGTAGTGAATTATCGTCGAGTGTGAACGGCTCCGTGTTTGTCTTTATGTGTCTACTGTTTTATTCCCCACCGTTATGTCACATTTGTGTATTCTTTCTGTTCTTTCTTTATCTCCTCTACGGCTGAAGAGCGGCGTACCATGCTGCTCACGGCCTGCCTGTTTGTACGGGTTTGAAAATAACAATGAAGAAAAAAAAAATTACTGTATATTCTTCCACCTGATTTTGATGTGCCTCTGGTAATCGCCTTAAAATTGAGTATTGATTGGATATTTACGTCGCTACCTTGGAACAAGCTTTAATTAGGCATTCTATCTGTGTTCGTATTTATTTACATTTGTGTTTATGCCTGGTTGGTATCTGAGAAATGTATAAAACTTATTTTGTTATCGCAATACGTGAACTCGGTGCAGGGCAACTGATCTACATGAAAATTTAATTTTGAACGGAAAATACGTGGAGCTCACGCTACACGATGCGGAATCTGGATCGGCTAGTACATCAAACAATTCGTCTACGAAAAAGCAATCCGTTTTCAATTAAATTTACATATACCGTCTCACTGAAAACAAAATGATTCAGATTACGATATTGGCCCTGAATATTACTAATCTTTATCTATGTCTTGTAAACATTCATTGTACCAAAGCTGCCCGCATCTCGTGGTCGTGCGGTAGCGTTCTCGCTTCCCACGCCCGGGTTCCCGAGTTCGATTCCCGGCGGGGTCAGGGATTTTCTCTGCCTCGTGATGGCTGGGTGTTGTGTGCTGTCCTTAGGTTAGTTAGGTTTAAGTAGTTCTAAGTTCTAGGGGACTGATGACCATAGATGTTAAGTCCCATAGTGCTCAGAGCCATTTGAACCAAAGCTGCTATTATAATTACAGAGCAAATGAACATAAAAATTAACGCATATTTCTGATGAAACTGCTTGAAAATTCACAAGGTAGCACCTTCCTGAAATATTCTACTTTTATTGAGTCTATGAACTGGTATCATATTATTTTCACAAATACACTTTGACAATCACTGTGCCTCACAATGGGCATGAACCTTGACGGTAATTAAATTCATTGGCTTTCCTGTGCGCACGGAACGCTCTTCTATTCTGCAGCCTGTTACTATTAGGGTAATGATGAGGGTGTTAAAAATCAAACTTCCTTTCCGGTACTTGCGATGAGCAATGCAACACGGTATCTTATCAGTTTTCACAAACTGATTCTCAGTACACAGCTCGCGATGTGCAATGTGAGTATACGAACACAGTCATGAAAGTAAAGAATAAAAAATGAGGTAGTAAACTTAACGGCTCGTCATTGAGAACAAAGGTACCAAGTGTAACTAGGCTTCATTAAGCCATGACAACAATACACATTTTCATAAAGTTTGACAAGTTAGCAAAACATTTCTTAATAACTTTCCTGTGTACAATTACTTTCCTTGACACTTGTTTGAACAATAAAATAAAACCTTATGTTCCATTACATAATTTCTACTGCAAACTTCTTACAAAAATACAAAAAACTGGACTATCTTAAAAATTGCCCTTTTTTCATTCTTCCATTCATATCGTGTCATTTCCTCTATATTTTACCTCAGTGCATACATGGAAAGTGAAAAACCACCGTCCATTAACTGACATTCAGTGACGACGCGGATGAAAGTGTGGGATGAGTGATCGAGACGGATCGTCATTGAAGAAGATTGTGACAAAAGGTAAGAGGACGACAGCTACAAACGTCACTGCAGAACAGAATGTCGCGCTCTCGAACCGTGTCAGCAACGAAAACACGCAGGGAGCTCCAGAAGCTGGGAACGGTAGGGTGAGATTGAACTTTAAAACCACACATCAGAGATGCAAATGCTAGTAACGGGAAAACGTGCTGCCGAAGCCATAAAAGACCTGGACTGTAAAGCGATGGCAGAATGTAATTCGAACGGATTAGTCTTTTTGCACACTGTTTCCATCTTTTGGCCGAGTTTACGTCTTTATTCATTTAGCGTATGGCTCATAACATCACAGTAAAAAATACAGACACAAGACGATTTAAAAAAAAATCACATACACTCCTGGAAATGGAAAAAAGAACACATTGACACCGGTGTGTCAGACCCACCATACTTGCTCCGGACACTGCGAGAGGGCTGTACAAGCAATGATCACACGCACGGCACAGCGGACACACCAGGAACCGCGGTGTTGGCCGTCGAATGGCGCTAGCTGCGCAGCATTTGTGCACCGCCGTCGTCAGTGTCAGCCATTTTGCCGTGGCATACGGAGCTCCATCGCAGTCTTTAACACTGGTAGCATGCCGCGACAGCGTGGACGTGAACCGTATGTGCAGTTGACGGACTTTGAGCGAGGGCGTATAGTGGGCATGCGGGAGGCCGGGTGGACGTACCGCCGAATTGCTCAACACGTGGGGCGTGAGGTCTCCACAGTACATCGATGTTGTCGCCAGTGGTCGGCGGAAGGTGCACTTGCCCGTCGACCTGGGACCGGACCGCAGCGACGCACGGATGCACGCCAAGACCGTAGGATCCTACGCAGTGCCGTAGGGGACCGCACCGCCACTTCCCAGCAAATTAGGGACACTGTTGCTCCTGGGGTATCGGCGAGGACCATTCGCAACCGTCTCCATGAAGCTGGGCTACGGTCCCGCACACCGTTAGGCGCCCGCATCTCGTGGTCGTGCGGTAGCGTTCTCGCTTCCCACGCCCGGGTTCCCGGGTTCGATTCCCGGCGGGGTCAGGGATTTTCTCTGCCTCGTGATCGCTGGGTGTTGTCTGCTGTCCTTAGGTTAGTTAGGTTTAAGTAGTTCTAAGTTCTAGGGGACTTATGACCACAGCAGTTGAGTCCCATAGTGCTCAGAGCCATTTGAACCAACACCGTTAGGCCGTCTTCCGCTCGCGCCCCAACATCGTGCAGCCCGCCTCCAGTGGTGTCGCGACAGGCGTGAATGGAGGGACGAATGGAGACGTGTCGTCTTCAGCGATGAGAGTCGCTTCTGCCTTGGTGCCAATGATGGTCGTATGCGTGTTTGGCGCCGTGCAGGTGAGCGCCACAATCAGGACTGCATACGACCGAGGCACACAGGGCCAACACCCGGCATCATGGTGTGGGGAGCGATCTCCTACACTGGCCGTACACCACTGGTGATCGTCGAGGGGACACTGAATAGTGCACGGTACATCCAAACCGTCATCGAACCCATCGTTCTACCATTCCTAGACCGGCAAGGGAACTTGCTGTTCCAACAGGACAATGCACATCCGCATGTATCCCGTGCCACCCAACGTGCTCTAGAAGGTGTAAGTCAACTACCCTGGCCAGCAAGATCTCCGGATCTGTCCCCCATTGAGCATGTTTGGGACTGGATGAAGCGTCGTCTCACGCGGTCTGCACGTCCAGCACGAACGCTGGTCCAACTGAGGCGCCAGGTGGAAATGGCATGGCAAGCCGTTCCACAGGACTACATCCAGCATCTCTACGATCGTCTCCATGGGAGAATAGCAGCCTGCATTGCTGCGAAAGGTGGATATACGCTGTACTAGTGCCGACATTGTGCATGCTCTGTTGCCTGTGTCTATGTGCCTGTGGTTCTGTCAGTGTGATCATGTGATGTATCTGACCCCAGGAATGTGTCAATAAAATTTCCCCTTCCTGGGACAATGAATTCACGGTGTTCTTATTTCAATTTCCAGGAGTGTATGTATAAACAGAGCAATAAATAACAGTTTGTATATAAGGACACCGCCAATTGTAAATTTACACTCACAGAAGAGCAATCACAAGCAGACGTCCAGCTTAGATAATAAATAGTCGATTGCCTCTTGGGTCGCCATTAGGAAATCCTGTGGGTCACCCTCGTATGCCCTTAGTGGGCATTCCTGCACGATGTGTGTGACCGTCTGTCTCTCAGCGCCACAGTCGCAAGCGGCCGAAGGAAGTTTACCCCATCTGTGTAAGGAGTCGGCGCATCTCCCACAGTTGGTTCTGATGCGATTAAGAGTTGACCAAACTTTGCGAGGGCAATCAAATCCTTTTGGTTTACCAAAGGTGCATGGCATACTGTGGCAGTTTACTGCTGTTCTGCTCTCCCATTCCTCTTTCCATCGGTCATTTATTTTAATGTTGGTTTGGTGCACAGCCTGTGCGGTCTTTAGTGGATGATGCCTAGACCGGAGTCGGTTTCCTTGGATGTCGTGAGTATCTTCATGGATTTGTAATTGATAGTGAAACATGGTGAGAGCTTGGTGATGGTTTAGGCAGTCACATGGTTGTATCCCTCGAGTCCCAAAGTTGCTGTGTAATGTCGCATTACTGCCAAGTCTCGGACACGGGTGTGTGTATTGTCCTTAGCGTAAGTTAATGTTAGATTAAGTAGTGCGTAAGCTTAGGGACCGAAGACCCCCGCAGTTTGGTTCCATAATGCTTTACCACATATTTCCATATTTTACTGCCAAGTGTTGCGTAACCATTTTCGCTGATCAGGTCCATCCTATGGTACAATATTTGTTCCACAGTGCTGATGTATTCCAAGACGACACTGACCTGTTCACACAGCTCGTGTCGTCCAGGAATCAGCATTACAGTTACCAGATGTCAATATTATTGAGCGTTTGTGGCGTACTTTGGAGAGAGGGTGTGTAATCGATCCTACCTCCGTCACCGTTACCTGAACTTGCCACTATTTTGCAGGAAGAATAGCATAAGATTCCCCTGAAAATCGTACGGGGCCAGTATTTATCCATTTAGAGACGACTGGAAGCTGGTTTGAATGCCAACTGTTTTCCTGCACTGTATTAAACATGGCAGTGCTTTGTGTTTTTGGTGTCTCCACATTTTTCTCCGTCCCCGGTACACTGTTTGCTGAAAATCGTTCACAAAAGAATAAATTCTAATAGAGAACGCATTTGCGATGTTACCCTAAATCAGGTCCAATACTAATGCGAGAGACACCTCACCTCATGGAGGTACAAGACAATTCCAATACAGAGGCAAATAAACGTGGCTGCTGTTGATAATACCAGAAACAAGTGAGTTAATGAATTCGCGAAATCTGACTACAGAAGATGAACAGTATAATTTACTAGAATATTAGTTACACAACTTCGCCATCGTGGCGACGAATAAACAACGAGAAGGAGAATATCACATTCTCTCCGAACAACATCTCAGATTCACAAACAAAATATTACAGACCACACGAAACCTCAGCTGTGACGGAAAAGGCTACTTGTAAGTCTTTTAGGAGAAACGAAGACACCGGCGGCTAGCAGGCACTGAAATAAATTCAACGGCGACAAATAAACTTCGTGGCATGTCGGGACCCGAACCCGGATTTCTCGTTTTAGGCAAGTGGTCGGCTTATTCGACTCGTCCATACGCACACGCTTCCCAGCCAGTCCAAACCCTCAACCTGTCACACGCGCCTACTGTGCTCTAAGACCCCTTTGCTCACAGTTTTTGGTTGAGCCACTCAAGAGTTCGGACGTAGAGTTCACCCGCACTGAAATGACCGCGAGCCGCCTATACTCGTAGATACTACTGTGTATTCGCACATCAAAAAAGTTTTGAATCATCCTGGTTCCCCTGAATTCCTGAAGATAGACGTTGAGTGTGGAGATTGTATCACAGACATAGTCCCTTTGACTGTTCAGAAATGTCACTAAACCCGCCCAAAGATGTAAACAACCATGCATGAGCAGCGCCTATTAGACGGAGGGGTTCGACAGCCGATCAGTTCCAGTCATTCCACCAGGAAGGAGGTACACGGTGTAATGTTGTAACTTTAATTTGGTATGCTGATAGCGTACTGATGGTCAATAAAAGCGGTTCAAAACTGTGAGCTGTCTGGGGAGATTAACCGTGGATTACTGGGCAACTGTTTCATCAGATATTTAGTCTAGGTTTACCAAGCAGACTAACATTAATGATAATCTTTTAATAGTCATACAAAACCGGTAATATATATATATATATATATATATATATATATATATATATATATATATATATATATATATATATAAAGGAGAATTTAAATAAAAAGAAAGAAATCAGTTTATATTTGGAAATTTATTTTAAGGTTGTTCCTTGAAATTTCAGCATATTATACGTGAGTTATAACTGAGCTGGTGCCTTATTTACGATTAAAAAAATGTGAGATTGTAATCTTACGGAACACATAAAATATGGAGCCAAGATTGGGAGACTGCACACAACACTGCATTCATAAAATAACACACGAAGAACATTGAAACATAAACAAGAAGAAATTAACCACAACCAACAGATTCAGTTTTTACCCAAAGAAATTACGTTCATACCACAATCCTGTCCGTCATGTAATTACCACACACTGGTATACTAAATTCATATTAACTCTTTGTGAAATCTTCGCAAAAAGAATAGCTGAGGGCTACTTTGATGATTACACCACATGCTTCACGTGGTCAACTTGGTTTACACAAAGCGTACAACTCCACAATAATTTTGATAATTAAAATAAATTAGATCGAAAAGCAATTGACAAAAGAAAAACCTTGAACTGGTTACTAACGTCTTACTATTAACCTGATGGGTCAAACAGTTATATAAGCACGTGGTACTGGTCTCGCAAAGTACACCCCACGTGGGTTGAACATAAACAAAAGCATAAATAAAAGTTGCTATATTAAAAAAATATTCTCAAGACGAGACGTTATAATCTCACGCACATTCCGATTTAAGATTGATGAACTTAGTTAGAGTTACTGATCAACACGTGGTTCCACTTTACTCACAAAGTAGTAACAAAGCAACTACCGAAAAATAATCTGAACTTCACACGATAATTACACTGCGCTGCAATTTAAGATAACATCGGATATTTATACCTAAACCCGAAATAAAAGTGATTAAATTTTCAGTTAGGCTGAACTTAAGAAATCCATTGTCCTACGGACTTAACAGACACGCGCTTAGCCGGAGATCTTACCACTTCAGACGCTCGCCACGGCCACCCTGCAACTGCCCTACTGCCGAGTGTGCTTCCTGAGGGTCTCACAAAGACCAACGGAAGTGGCCAGAGGGGCAGCTTCCTATACCAACATGACAACGGACGGACAGGACCATACTAAGGATAGAAACCTCTTTGCTTTTAGGAAGCGTAGCTACCTGTTCCGACGTTGGTCCTACTGTTCTCTAGCAGACAGCCTTGTCTGCTACCCTCAAGCATGTAACTAGAAATACATATGCTCATTCATCCTCTCACACAAAAGGGAAGGGGGATGACAGTATCTTATCATATACAGTATATAAAAGAAAGCGGATGTAGGTTCCGTATGAGACTGTGTGACATGAATTACATATAAGAATTACATATAAACTGTGCTTTAAAGTGTAGTAGTGTGACAGATCGTTCTTGTTTATGTGTAAAAGTAACACGTTCCACTGCTCAGTCTCCTCCCAGATAGTCAGAAACGCCACAGTACATTTAGAAGAGGAATTTATTCCATAAATGGCAACAGATTTAAGAAATTAAACATGAAAGGAATCCAACAGAGACCTTTCATAACCCCAATGCTCCGGGAAAAGACTGTGCAGGGAATTTTCTGGCCATGCTAGGACATTCCCAAGCAGGCTTCTCACACCCTACTTAAACCAAAAGTGTAAAAGAAAAGGCAAAAGGACACCAGCTACTTGCTAAAACACAATAATTTCAACACATCTTTAGAATCTACCAATTTCAAACAGAAAAAAAAGAACACAATCTGTGACACCTATTTAAAAGGTAGTGTAGACCTAATTCGGTCAGCAAGTAAAAACAATGGTTCCTGTGTCATTAATATGAAAACAATTTCTGGTTGTTACCCTTATGGAGTTCACCAGTATTTGCTCATTGCAAGAGCCAACTGATCACAGGAAAATTTTTGACTGTTTATTAACAAGCAAAATTTATGAAAATAGCAAAGGTGCCACAGCAATTAAAAAAAGAACATCAAATAACATCGGTATTAAAAAGCAGAACATAACAATGCACAATCTGCAAAAGCAACAAAATGATAAGAGAAAAAACATGTTTTACAAAGTGGTTATCGCAAAAAATTCTATATCGTATAAAACTAATAATTTGTAGAATTAAAATAACTATGTGGCACTCATTTAATCACTCTACTATATTTCAATTAGCTAGCAAACAATGAGCACTGTGTCATTATACTGAAACTACAATAATTATGTGATTATTACCCTTAAGGGGTTCCTCACAGTAAATATGCCCCATGCAAAGGCTAATCGATCACAGTTCAATGAGAATAAAAAGCTATCTGACTGATAAACGAAGCAATGCCACAGCTATGAATTTACGAAACAAAATATCACAAATCTAATACATCACACAAAAACAAACATTGATAAATAAAACAGTGCAATAGGCAACATCAAAAACAAAAAAAACACCTATAAATAAAACACCTGCAAAATACAAGAGTCAAAGTCTAAAAAAAGATAAATAGAACACCTGCAAAATACAAGAGTCAGTCTAATAAACACCAATAAATCGAACTCTTGCAAAACACACGAGTCAGAGTTTCTCTGACAGAAACACACGTATATGCACTGGACTAAGAACCGTATAATCACTGTTCACTGACACACTCAGTACTTCCACTGTTCCGAGGCACAATATAGGGGAAAGAGGGGGGGTTCGTCGCCGCAGCTGTCAGTAGGGATTTTTTTGTTCATCTGTTGCGTGCGATCCCGCCGTCTCTGCCCTCTCATGAAGTTTCTCCCGTGTCACGTCATCTCGATTTGGTTCCATGTTTGTATTGTCAAATTCGTGCGGTATCCTCGTTTGACACGCCAGGTTGATATTCTCGGGCAAGGATGACACTTAATGGCTCTTCTTTTGTGCCACCCTTAGCGACCAGAGAACATCGAACCAAGATTTACTGTCGCTTGACAGTAGGCATCCATCAGGAAATGTCGATAGGCGTCGTTGACGTCTGCAAGTTTCTCTGGGCAGTACCTGTCAAAAGGCTCCACGCCCCTTGTGTTGTTTCACCGCGGCCGTCTCGTCACGGTCGCGTGCGTGTGGTGCGTTGCCAGCAGATGGATTTCCGCGCGGTGGACCGCTCGCCCATCTCAGGTCATCGCCTCGAGGAAGGGTCGCCCGGGGCGGCCGCCCATTAGCTCCAGGTACAAGGGAAAGTGTTTGCCGCGTACCTTCTTTTGTTGTCGGCCGCGCTCCCAAAGTGGCCTGGCTGACAGTGTGTCCTGCTGGGAAACCCGCCAGTTTACAACTAGTCCGGCTGCTCCCGCCGTCTGTTAAGAGTTTTGCCGGTTCGCTTTCACGTTCTCAACTGCATTCACAGAAATTTTTCATCATCCTTATGTGATTACACAATGTCATACATAATACCACTTAGTATTGTCTTTCACAATTTTTAAGAACAAAGTGAGACTTAATATTTTTTTTAATAAAAAAAGTAGATGAATCGACAATATAAAATAAATTTTAAATGACTTGACAATGTAAAAAAAATAAAAGTGAAATGACTTGACAGTATAAAAATAAAAATTTAAATGAACTGACAATATAATATTTAAATCTACATCACTAATGTGGTTCACTTACATTTTAATAAATCAAATGCTATTTATTAATTCACTAAAATGAATAGGATTATGCCTTGTGCAAGTATAGGTCAGGACAGCATAGGGTTCACATGTTATTTACACACACATACATGCACACCTGTTGTCTATTCTACAAACTAACTACCCATAAACATGCATTACTCAATATTCTACTTCTATCCACTACTCGTTAACCCAATAAGCTACTTCAATGCTATTTCAACACCGTGTATATACCACTACAACATTGTTCTAATTCGTCCTCTTCTTGACGCTCGCGGCATACGTCTTGTCACATGATAAATATGGAGAACTTTCCTTAAACATACACATTAAAAAGAACAATGGTTATTTACACACCAAAACATTTATACCAGTTCGCACACCTGAAAAGAGACTCGCAATTATACATTTATCATACTCATATATTCACACATAAAACAGTAAGAAAATTTCACCTAAAATTACGTTATCACAACAATTAATCACGCAGATGACTCTGAGAAGGTTAAAAATATTTGCATTATACAGGTTATATTACATTTTCTTACCCATTTTGCTGCGATTTCGTTCCTTCTTTACGTTACCTTTCGCTTCCAAATCAGTTATTTCGCCTGTGGTGGTTATTCTGGATTCATTTCTCATGAATGGCAAAATTGTGGTCACCTCTATTCTGTAAAACAGTATCATCTTAACATATTGAACTTACAACAGACACAAAAGATCCGAATCCTCCTGTAGTTTAAATGACAAATGTTTTGCTTTATCCTTATTACCTTAAACCAAGCTTTCCTTCGTTCCCATAATCAAAATTATTTAATCATCCTCTACCTTCAAGAGGGAAATTTCCTCAGTACAAATCATATAGGCTGCAGTGCATCCCGCACCAGCGAAAACAGTAAGCTGTAATGCTCACAGCATCAGCAAAACACATAAACGTCGCTTTTCTAGGACAAGTATTAACGCAGAATAATTTTTTAGGCTTTGGCTCAACATCAATCAAGACTACAAAAAGGATCCATATTTCCGTTCCATTCTCCATTTGCTGAAAAGCTGCTCGTATTTGACTACCACAATAATATTTCAGAGCCACGTAAATTACACAAACCACAATTCTTCTTTCACCTTGAAGGGAATCAATATACTTACGAAATCCACAGACAGCACTTTACGTACTCAGCTATAAAGAACAAAAAAGACATATATCATCAATATTAACATATCATCGCATATTGGAAGCCAATGGTTCAACAATCGTATTATCGCATCCTGTTTTCAAGATTCCAAACTTACTCATTCCTTTCTCAGAGTTCTCCTATCTTAAAATATTCATACAGCACGCATACTATAGTAAGAGATCCTCATTTACACTGACAGATATAGAATAGTAATAGATAGATAGTAGCACTGAAAGCAGAAAATCGGAAACAAGGCTACTAACAGCTGGGGACCTGGGTTTGCCAGACCCATAATACCCACAGATCGGATATTCCCCTGAGTTTATGCACTAATTCAGCAACGATCTTGCTTTCCTCAGGAGCGACTCTTTTCAATTTACACACAAAAAAAACATAAACAGCATTTTACTCGTTCACAAAGAAACCTTTTATCTTCACGTTTGAATCAAACTAAATTCTAATTGCACAAGGAGAAAAAAATTAAAACACCACTTCAATCCATCACATAGAAACATCTTTATCATTAATTTTTATCAACATATTATTCAAGATGCATTTATCACAAATGTAAACTAATCAATTGTTTCTCTTCACCGTCCTCTCTAGTCCTCACTGCCCTGTCTACTCAATGTATGGTTTTACGTTTGACACATGGTGTAGCCCTTTTGATTTCTTCGATCGAAGAGTTTCCACTTCTATGGCGTTTTCATGGGGAATCTTCCTTATCCGATACGGCCCGTTAAAGAGATTAAAAAATTTCTTGCAGACACCTGACCGTTTGTTAGACAGCTTGTGTGATCTGATAAGGACTTTTTGTCCTACATGAAACACTGCTTTTCTCACGTGTTTCTTATACGCCTTGACTCTGGCTTCTGCTGCACGCTTGATGTTGCGTATAGCTAAGTCAACAATTGCGTTCCGGCGTAGTCTCGGCTCTAATGGCCAAGGCACCACCTCTTTGATTTTGCTTGGGGGCTCCTTGTTTTTTAGCACAGTGACTGGCGGAAGCTTTGTTGACGTATTAGGCAACTCATTAATTATATTCTGAAATCCTTTTAGGTGAATGTCCCACGATCGGTGATCACGACTGCAGTATAACCTACATAATTTTCCTAATTCACGCATAATACGCTCACTGGGGTTCGAGCTGGGGTGAAAGAGATATATATATATAGGTTTAATTCTTCTTCTTCGAAGCATCTGCTGCCAGTATTGTGATCTAAATTGTGGTCCATTATCGGAGATAACCCTTTTTACGCTCCCAACTTCATGCAGAAACTGCTTTGCAAATGCAGTTGCCACTGCCCTTCCTGTGGCTCGCTTCAACGGAGTCAGACACACAAACTTGGAGGTTAGCTCCACCGCTACGAAAACATATGCAAAACCTGCTTTAGATCTTATTAGTGGCCCAAATAGATCCACGGCCGCGAGGTCACAAAGTTTTCTTGGTATTATCGGGTGCAATGATGCAGCATAAGTCACTGTGGCCGCCTTTGCTCGCTGACAAGCTCCGCACACTCTAAGTACACCACGAATACGCCGTAGCATGTTATTAAAATAGCATGTCTCTTTCAGTTTTTCACAACATTTCTGTGCTCCGAAGTGACCATAACTCAAATGTATGTACCATATAATTTTGTTTATGAGTTCCTCCGGAATCACCAACACCCCTCTGGAGTCGTCCGGGGCTCGTTTCTTGAATAATATTCTATTGCGCACTAAGTAGTACTGGCGTATTCCTACATTCTCCTTGTCCTCCCACTTCTTCTTTATATCTTTCAATACTGCGTCCTTATCCTGTTCGTCCGCTATACTCCCTAAAGAGGTGGTAACAAAATTCTCGAACGCTACATTCTGTAAGTATAGGATGCTAAAATTATTTTCACCGAGTTCCCTTTCTTCTGTGTGAACCAAACCTATAGGAATGCGCGACAAAGCGTCAGCAATTACATTTTTCTGTCCAGGAATGTATTCTACAGTGAAGTTATATTCCTGTAGGTATAGTGCCCAGCGTCCTAGTCTCCCATGCGTGATTTTTGTGCTCATAAGAAATTGGAGTGCACGATGGTCAGTGTACACCTTGGTGGTCCTCCCAAATAAAAAATACCTAAATTTTGAGAATGCCCAAACTATCGCGAGTGCTTCGAGTTCCGTGACAGAATAATTTTTTTCACATCGAGAGAGCACCCTGCTCCCAAACGAGATTGTTTTCCAAGTTGTAATATCATCATTTCCTCCCGTTTGAAACAGTACCGCACCTAATCCTGACAAAGAACTGTCCGTCATTAAACAGAATTCTTGTGTCAGGTCGGGATGCACGAGGATGGGAGCCTCTACCAATGCCTTTTTTAATTTATAAAATTCATCCTGTGCCTCTTGATCCCAGACCCACAAAGCGTTCTTCCCTGTTAGTCCACATAGACGGGGTGTACCAAGTACACTAAAATTTATAAATCGCTTATAAAAATTACACAGGCCTAAGAATGCTCGCAACTGTTTTTTATTTGTCGGAATTGCACACTCCGCTATCGCCGCAATTTTCTCCGGGTCAGGTTGTATTCCATTTGCTGAGACAATATGGCCTAAGAATTTTATGTTCTCTCGTCCGAACTGTGACTTATCTAAGTTGACTGTTACACCTGCCTTCTCAAAAACATCCAGTAGTCTGTTCAGAACGTCATTATGGTCCTCCCACGACTTTTCCGCAATTAATATGTCATCCACGTAAATTGTCACTCGCTGTTTCAAATCATCAGGTAAAATGCTATTTAATCCCCTTATAAAAGCAGCTGATGAGACGTTTAGTCCGAACGGGAGACGCCGGAATTGGAAACAATTTCCGTAACACAGGAACGCTGTATATAATCTGCAAGATGGGTGTAGCACGATTTGCCAAAAACTCGAACGGAGGTCGACAGATGATAGTACCTTTACTCCGTGGAAACGTTGTAAGAGTTCCTCAAGGCTCTCAGGCCTGTCCGTTTCCGACATAATAATTGTGTTTATCTGTCTCGAGTCTAGCACCAAACGAACTGAGTTGTCGCGTTTTGGCACGACAAGCAAGGGTGAATTGTACGAGCTTACTGCCCGCTCAATTATTCCTTGTTCTAACATCTTGTTTATTTCCTTCTCCGCCTGGGCTTTATACGCCACGGGAATAGGGTATGGTCTAACAGAAAACTTCTGATGGTCACGTACTCTGAATTGGTACGTAAAACCCTTAATAGCCCCCGGAGTCTCAGAAAATACCCGTTCATGATTCCTAAGTAGACAATACAATTTCTCCTTCTCCCTGTCCGTGGTTCTGACACCCGCGATGCTCTTTCTCAGTGCATCCGCAAACGCAACATCTTTCCCCTGCTCACCAGACGGAGAGCACGACTCACTTATATAGTTCACGAGTAGCTCCAGTCTGGGTTGCGACTCGGTTTGAGCTTGAAATTTTAGGCAACTAATTTCTGACTCGGCACGTAATATGCATTCATCAAATTCTAAACAAATTGGCTGATCCCCAACTTGAACTGTCATTACTCCTCCACCCATGTCAATTACTGCATGGTGGGCATTCATGAAGTCATTTCCTAAAATCATTGCCACATTCAGCATTGGGAGCACAAAGAAGTTGTACTCAAACTCTCTTCCCTGGCAGGTAAAATTAAGCCGAGTTTGCCTTCGGATTTCTATGCTCTTACCGTAGATTGCGCCCTTCACCTTAATTCCTCGCACTTGAAAAACGGGCCAAGTCCCAGTCCCTTCGCATTTTTTAAATGCTGCCTCGCTCACTATCGAGAAAGGGCTTCCAGTGTCAATGACACACTTAAAACATATTTCGTTTACTGCAACTGTCACGACTGGATTTACTCCCGAAATTTTAGTACTCGTAGTTTCTTGCAACAAATCCTCTCTAATATCTTCCCTCTCTATATACCGTATGCACTCCTTTGCCATGTCGTTCATTGTTTCCGATTGGGCGCCTTCTGCGCTGATCGTTTGTCATTGCCGGTTTTGTTCATTTCCATTTGCTGGATTATGTCTAGGGTTAGCTGGCCGAATTTCAACATCATGAGGTGCTCCGCCTATAGTCCTATTCCCACCGTGTTCACCGTAGTATCGATTCTGGTTGCCGTAACTGTTCCGTTCACGATTCTGTCTACGTCCTCGATCATTTCTGTTGTTCCACCTGTGTTCGCGACTGTCACCCCAGTTTCTATACGGCCGGTCCCGATTATTGTTCCGTTCGCGTCGCGACGACCAGTCACGCCGTTGATTAGTAATACGGCCACGACTGCGGTCGCGCTGCTGTGCCCCGTAATAACTTTGTGCCTGATTAGGCGGGCATTCTCCTGTGTTGTATTCCAACTCTTGGAGAAGCGTCTTAAACGTTTCCACGTCCTCTTTGCATCGTCCCGCAAGAATGACGTGCTGCAAGTGCATCGGCAATTTGGTGATGCATATCCTAATTAGTTCCGCAGGCCCGTATGGGTCGTATAGGAATTGATTTGCCTGCAGCATGTGGTCGAATAGGCGTGCAGGGCTGCCGAAACCAGACTGGTTCAAATTTGGCAGCATAATTATGCCATGTTTGACCCTATCTTGTGCCGCTTCCGACCAATAGGCGGACAGAAAGGCTTGTCGAAACTCCCGAGTGGAGTTGCAGTGACGCGCTGCCGACCTCATGCGAATCGCCGGTTCGCCTTCCAAATAGCCACACATATATTCTATCTTATGTGAACTTGCCCAGTCAGGGGGAAGACAAAACTCAAATTGCTCGAGCCATGCACGTGGATGTATTCCTTTTTGCGAATTTCGGAATATCTCAAACTTTCTTACCGTAAGGAAATGTTTGAAATCAAATCCCCGCATTTCCTCCTGGCGAGGCCCTTGAATGTTTCTGTTTCTCTCATGTCTGCCCCTTAAATTACATTCTTCCCTGTCGTCAAAATCTCCCTCGTGGCCGGAGTCCCTCTCTGCACTGTTCGTACGGCTATTTTTAGTGCTATTGGCGAGTTCGGAATCACACGCCATGCGGTTTTCCAGATGCGCCACGCGTTCTTGTAATTCGCCTGTTACAGCTTTGTGTTGTCTGTTCACTTCAAACTGTCCCTTCTGAAATCTAAGAAGCGAACGCACTTCTTCGGTCTCTGCGGCCGCTACCGGTGTAGTATTGTTCTCGCTTTCCGTCAGCTTCATCATGCCTACAGTGTCCGCTAATGCCGCAATCTTATCATCAATTTGTCTCTTGTCCTCCGCCCCAGTCTGCTTCAATTGTTCAATTTGCTGTTCCAACGCGTGGATCGCTAAACTGTTGTCCGCTATTGTGTTGCTAACGGACGTGGGACAATGCGTTTCCGCCTCTTGAACCCTCGAGATTACCTGCTGGTGTTCCCTTTGGCATTCTTCCCTCAGCTCTTGGAAATTCCTAAGTAGCCGTTCTTCGCTTTCTTTAGATTCGGTATCGCCCCTCCGCTTGCTCTGTTCTAAAGCTTGCAGACGATCATCGATTTGTTCAAATGTATGGCCTAATTCTTTCATAATATCACTTTTTATCTCACTTGCCAGATTGTTTATTCTTTGTGAGATATCATCGGACACTCTCTGCATCGACTTGTCGACTTTATTTGTCTGATGGATTAGTTTTTCGTCTATTTGTTCGCCTAGCTCGCGGATCGATTTTTCGGATGATTCTTTTTGTTCTCGGAACGATTTTTCTGATTTCTGCGTCATTTGTTCGCCTAGCTCTCGGATCGATTTTTCTGATTTCTGCGTCATTTGTTCGCCTAGCTCTCGGATCGATTTTTCTGTGTTTTCTTTATTTTGTTGCAATAAGGCTTTCATGAGTTCTGCTAAAGCAATTTGGTTAGTTGGAGGCAAATTAATTTCTGGCTCTGCTGTGAGCCCGTTCGTGCTGTTTTGCATTTCGTCTGAAGTATTCCCCATTGCATTTTCGGAACCGCCCGACACGTTAATATGGGAAATCAAATTATCCCCTTGGTCCATGTTGCTTAAGTTGTTGGACCGCTTACTTTGAGCTTGGTTACGTGTTTGCATTAGTGCAATTTATACTCAGTACGCAACACAATAAATGTGTCCCTCAAAAATTACGACAGTCACACGAAAGATACCCAATCTAGTACACACTTTTTCACACGCAAAACAAATTTTTATCTTTGATCGAAACAGTGAAATTTCCAAGCGAGAATAAAAAACACACAGACATATAAAACACACAAATATAAAAAACAAAACAAGACAAACAACGCAACGCCGATCAACAACGCCGTGAACCTTTTGAAAGACTGCTCGGAAACAACGCAGAAGTTGTTTGAGCGCTGTAGGGAAAAAAAATTAAGATTATAACACGCTCGCAATCTAACATTTCAGAGATTCCAGAGTCTAGCGGAATCACAGAACAGGGTCGTCATGTGTAATGTTGTAACTTTAATTTGGTATGCTGATAGCGTACTGATGGTCAATAAAAGGGGTTCAAAACTGTGAGTTGTCTGGGGAGATTAACCGTGGATTACTGGGCAACTGTTTCATCAGATATTTAGTCTAGGTTTACCAAGCATACTAACATTAATGATAATCTTTTAATAGTCATACAAAACCGGTAATATATATATATATATATATATATATATATATATATATATATATATATATATATATATATATATATATATATATAAAGGAGAATTTAAATAAAAAGAAAGAAATCAGTTTATATTTGGAAATTTATTTTAAGGTTGTTCCTTGAAATTTCAGCATATTATACGTGAGTTATAACTGAGCTGGTGCCTTATTTACGATTAAAAAAATGTGAGATTGTAATCTTACGGAACACATAAAATATGGAGCCAAGATTGGGAGACTGCACACAACACTGCATTCATAAAATAACACACGAAGAACATTGAAACATAAACAAGAAGAAATTAACCACAACCAACAGATTCAGTTTTTACCCAAAGAAATTACGTTCATACCACAATCCTGTCCGTCATGTAATTACCACACACTGGTATACTAAATTCATATTAACTCTTTGTGAAATCTTCGCAAAAAGAATAGCTGAGGGCTACTTTGATGATTACACCACATGCTTCACGTGGTCAACTTGGTTTACACAAAGTGTACAACTCCACAATAATTTTGATAATTAAAATAAATTAGATCGAAAAGCAATTGACAAAAGAAAAACCTTGAACTGGTTACTAACGTCTTACTATTAACCTGATGGGTCAAACAGTTATATAAGCACGTGGTACTGGTCTCGCAAAGTACACCCCACGTGGGTTGAACATAAACAAAAGCATAAAGAAAAGTTGCTATATTAAAAAAATATTCTCAAGACGAGACGTTATAATCTCACGCACATTCGGATTTAAGATTGATGAACTTAGTTAGAGTTACTGATCAACACGTGGTTCCACTTTACTCACAAAGTAGTAACAAAGCAACTACCGAAAAATAATCTGAACTTCACACGATAATTACACTGCGCTGCAATTTAAGATAACATCGGATATTTTAGACCTAAACCCGAAATAAAAGTGATTAAATTTTCAGTTAGGCTGAACTTAAGAAATCCATTGTCCTACGGACTTAACAGACACGCGCTTAGCCGGAGATCTTACCACTTCAGACGCTCGCCACGGCCACCCTGCAACTGCCCTACTGCCGAGCGTGCTTCCTGAGGGTCTCACAAAGACCAACGGAAGTGGTCAGAGGGGCAGCTTCCTATACCAACATGACAACGGACGGACAGGACCATACTAAGGATAGAAACCTCTTTGCTTTTAGGAAGCGTAGCTACCTGTTCCGACGTTGGTCCTACTGTTCTCTAGCAGACAGCCTTGTCTGCTACCCTCAAGCATGTAACTAGAAATACATATGCTCATTCATCCTCTCACACAAAAGGGAAGGGGGATGACAGTATCTTATCATATACAGTATATAAAAGAAAGCGGATGTAGGTTCCGTATGAGACTGTGTGACATGAATTACATATAAGAATTACATATAAACTGTGCTTTAAAGTGTAGTAGTGTGACAGATCGTTCTTGTTTATGTGTAAAAGTAACACGTTCCACTGCTCAGTCTCCTCCCAGATAGTCAGAAACGCCACAGTACATTTAGAAGAGGAATTTATTCCATAAATGGCAACAGATTTAAGAAATTAAACATGAAAGGAATCCAACAGAGACCTTTCAACGGCTCATGTTGTTCAAAAATGGTTCAAATGGATCTCAGCACTATGGAACTTCTGAGGTCATCAGTCCATTAGAACTTAGAACTACTTAAACCTAACTAACCTAAGGACATCACACGCATCCATGCCCGAGGCAGAATTCGAACCTGCGACCGCAGCGGTCGCGCGGCTCCAGACTGTAGCGTCTAAATCCGCTCGGCCACTCCGGCAGGCGGCTCATGTTGTCTGTAGTTCAACCACGCCCAGCGGTCGATACCGCGGTTCCATCGCGTCCGCATTGTTACTTCGCGCCAGGAAGGGCTCTTATCAAGAAAAGTGTCCAGGCGTCTCTGAGTGAACCAAAGCGATGTCGATCGGACATGGAGGAGATACAGAGAGACAGGAACTGTCGATAACATGCCAAGCTCAGGCCACCCAAGGGCTACTACTGGAAGTATGACCGCTACCTATTATGGCTCGGAGGAACCCTGACAGCAACGCCACTACGTTGAATAATACTTTTCACGCAGCCACAGGACGTCGACTAAAACTGTGCGCAGTAGGATGTAACTTCACTCCCGACGTCCATGGCGAGATCCATCTTTGCAACAACGACACCAAGCAGCGCGGTACACATGGGCCCAATAAAATGCCGAATGAACCGCTTAGGATTGGCATCACGTTCTCTTAACCGATGAGTGTCGCATATGCTTCAATCATACAATCATCGGAGACGTGTTTTGAGGCAACCCAGTCAGGCTGAACGCCTTAGACACACTGCCCAGCGAGTGCAGCAAGAAAGAGGTTCCCTGATGCTTTGAGGTGGCATTATGTGGGGCCGACGTACTCCGCTGGTGGTCATGGAAGTCCCCGTAACGGCTGTACAATACGTGAATGCCATCCTCCGACCGATAGCGCAACCATATCGGCAGTAACTTGGCGAGGCTTTCGTCTTCATGGACGACAATTTGTGCCCCCATAGTGCACATCTTGTGAGTGACTTCCTTCAGGATAACGATTCGCTCGACTAGAGTGGCCAGCATATTCTGCAGATATGAACCCTATCGAACATGCCTTGGATAGATTGAGAAGGGCTGTTTATGGACAACGTGACCCACCAACGACTCTGAGGGATCTACGCCGAATCGCCGTTGAAGAGTGGGACAATCTGGACCAACAGTGCCTTGATGAACTTGTGGATAGTATACGACGACGAATACCGGCATGCATTAATGCAAGAGGACGTCCTACTGGGTATTAGAGTTACCGGTGTGTACAGCAGCAGTCTGGACCAGAACTTCTGAAGGTCTCGCTGTATGGTGGTACAACATGCAACATGTGGTTTTCATGAGCAATGAAAGGGGCAGAAATGATGTTTATTCCAATTTTCTGTACAGGTTCTGGAACCGAGGTGATGCAAAACTTTTTTTGATGTGTGTATGTGTGGTATCTGTTCTGTCGGACATACCTGACAGAACCTACACCTCTACCTCAACTGATTTTTTCACAGTTTCCATTGTAATGAAAGCTACTGCAGTGATCCCAACTGTCTGCGATCTCACTATAACAGCGATGTTTGCTGACTGAATGCATTCACATTCACACAAGACAAATGTCTGTTTGCTATAACATACCGACCAAGGTAACGAACAAAGAAATACTTTTGCCCAGCATAGGTGGTGAAACAGAACAGTATTCTGCTGCCCAGCTCTCTCACTGGCCGGAGCAGGTCGGAGCTAAAATTGTCTTGTACTTTCTCATTTTGAGAAAGATACATTGTTCTAGTACAATGAGGCAACACATGGCTGCATGTCTGGGATCAAATAAGTGACTCACACCAGGCGTGGAGCACTTCTGTGAAACAAGAAAGGCGCCCGTTCCAAAATGAACGTCTTTCAAACCATATCTGAATCAGAATGACAAAGTGATTGACAGCTACTTGTTTATAGGAAGATTACCATGGCAACAACCGATCATAGAATGAGCTTGGTCACATCTTTTATGCACGCGCAGGTGTCAGTTGCCACAGTCAGCTTCAGACGACGCTTGCAGCGGTAAAACAACCATCGTGATTCATGTACGATGTTTGCATTATTTCACCGTGCGGCGAGAGGACGCTTTGAAGCAGGAAAGTGCCCATAAAAGTGGTAAGACTATTAGCACGTGGGATGCTGAGGTGTTCATAGTGCATATCGTTTCATAGTGCCCTTTCTCCGGGTTAACTATTGAAGTTGATCATTAATCGGTGCGTGGACATTACGTAATTAGTGACACGTCCTGTGCTTGTGGTTTCATCGTCAAATGCGTTCCATTTCCCGTTTACACGTGCTTTTTTAAGCTTATGTCGGAACGCATGAAAATGGGTTCGATGGAAACTTTAAGTACAGTGCAGTATATCTGTCGATCGTTCAGTGACATTCGTGTTACTGGTGGTGGTTCTCTGGTCTAAAACTGCAACGAAAACGTCAAAGAAACTTTAGTGCAATACGTGACTGGTGAGTTGACAACGTACAGGTCTCTGAGTGCGGTCTGCGCCCGAGACTCACGAGAAAGATAGGCCGTGGGGAAGGTAGGCCTGAACTCGCTCGCTCGCTCGCTCGCTCAGCTCACCAAACAAAATGCTTTTCTAAACCTGTTAATTCGCAACTGGGCGTGTACGTTCAAAATGGTTCAAATGGCTCTAAGCACTATGGGACTTACCATCTGAGGTCATCAAAAATGGCTCAAATGGCTCTGAGCACTATGGTTCAAATGGTTCAAATGGCTCTGAGCACTATGGGACTTAACTTCCGTGGTCATCAGTCCCCTAGAACAGAACTACTTAAACCTAACTAACCTAAGGACATCACACAAATCCATGCCCGAGGCAGGATTCGAACCTGCGACCGTAGCAGTCCCGCGGTTCCGGACTGTGCGCCTAGAACCACTAGACCACCGCGGCCGGCTGAGCACTATGGGACTTAACATCTGAGGTCATCAGTCCACTAGAACTTAGAACTACTTAAACCTAACTAACCTAAGGATGCAGGATTGGAACCTGCAACCGTAGCAGTAGCGCGGTTCCGGACTGAAGTGCCTAGAACCGCTCCACCACAGCGGCCGGCGGCGTGTACGTACTAACGAGAATTGCAGCTTCTACTGGAATCTGCTATTATGAAGTCTTACTGATAATAGCACTAAACAAAAATTTAATTTAAGATAAATACTCGATATAAATGGTATAACGGCTTGTTTACAACACCTAATCTCTTCTGCTTAACAGTCCTCATTTCATACAAGAAGTGGTGCCTTACGCAACTCACAAATATTTTGGCACGATTTTAATTTTATTGTACCTCAGTACAGCCGTATCATATTATAAGTACGTCTATGGACCTCCGATCATTGTAGGACTAATAACAGTAAGAATCCATAATAGCGGATTGCAGTAAAAGATGCAATTCTCATTTGTATATACACATCTAATTACGTGTTAAATTTAGTTTGTCTGCTGAGTCGAGCGAGTGCAGGGGCACCTTCGTGACGGCCTCTGTTTCTCGTAGGCCTCGTCTTCGCCCTACTCACGCTAGCAGTCGCATGTCTGCTCACACGAGGCTGCAGTGCCCGTTCGCGTTGTTTGCCAGCGCGTCAGCTGAGCGGACGTGGCTGCGGCTGCGTCAGCACTGCGTCATCAGCGGCCTCAGAGACAGGTAAACAAACACTGCAAGGTCTCACCATGCACTACCAAGGTCAAGGACATGCAGCACTTCGGGTAAGGAGACACAGTTCTTTAGAATGGGAAACACCATGCAGGACATCACAGCCGCAAACAGAAGAATAACGAAAAAGCAAGTTCGAAGAAACCATCAGGTGCGAGAGGAAGGGCCAAATTTATGAGACCCATCACGAAACTAGGAAGCTACGTGGAGAATTGGACAGAAAGTCAACACCAGCACTTGAGACAAAAATCAGATTGCTTGAAGAGGAAAATGATAGGCTTAAACAACGAAATGAAAGCGCTGCCTCAGGTGGGAATAACATTACAAGTCCAGTTTCGAAACCGTGGCAAAAATGTCATAATGAAAGGACAAACACCATCTCCATGTTGGCAACAGACAAGAAGGTTGCCAGGGTTGTGAGGGAGAGACTTACCAAATCAGTTAACCCTATAAAGGCCCGTCCGGTTGGCCGTGCGGTCTCACGCACGGCTTTCCGGGCGGGAAGGAGCGCCTGGTCCTCGGCTCGAATGCGGCCGGCGGATTTGTGTCGAGGTCCGGTGAGCAGGCCAGTCTGTGGATGGTTTTTTGGGCGGTTTTCCATCTGCCTCGACAAATGCGGGCTGGTTCCCCTTATTCCGCCTCAGCTACACTATGTCAGCGATTGCTGAGCAAACAAGTTCTCCACGTACGCGTACATCACCATTACTCTACCACGCAAACATAGGGGTTACACTCGTCTGGTGTGAGACGTTCCCTGGGGGATCCACCGGGGGCCGAACCGCACAATAACCCTGGGTTCGGTGTGGGGCGGCGGAGGGGTGAAGTGAACTGCGGTAGTCGTCGTGGGGTCGCGGACCACTGCGGCTGCGGCGGGGACGGAGCCTCTCCGTCGTTTCTAGGTCCCCGGTTAACATAACATAACATAACATAACCCTATAAAGAATAATCTTAAAACCGAGCCAGGTGGCGCAGTGGTTAGACACTGTACTCGCATTCGGGAGGACGACAGTTCAATCCCGCGTCCGGCCATCCTGATTTAGGTTTTCCGTGATTTCCCTAAATCGCTCCAGGCAAATGCCGGGATGGTTCCTTTCAAAAGGGCACGGCCGACTTCCTTCCCCGTCCTTCCCTCATCCGATGAGACCGATGACCTCGCTGTCTGGTCTCCTTCCCCAAACCTACCAACCAACCAATAATCTTAAAATTAAAGCCATTAGGTCAACAAAAAATAATATATCATATATACTTGAAATTGTTCAAGTGAAGTGCATAAGTTACGTTATATATCCACATTTTGTAAAAAATGTTATGTCACACCTGATTTGTATAACCACATTGTGCTTACAACTCAATCTATGCTTTACAGATCAGCACATGGCAAAGTAGTTTGCCGAAACAGGTAATCTAAACAAGTACTCTGCAAAAGCGATCGTGGCTGTCTGAAGTTTTTTACTGCTTGTTTCACAAAAAATTGTAATTTTAGAAGCTGAATACAAAACACAACGCGAAAAAATTAGCGACAAAGTTAAACAATTGCAAATATAAAATGCGAACTACCGAAAAAGAAAAGCCCTGTGCAAGCAATATATAACATACGAAAAGAAACAAGTGATCAAAAAATATTAGATCCCTTCCACGAACTGAATGCAAAAGACAAAGGAGAGAAATCTGAACTCTTGGGGTGACAGCTTGGAGCAGGAGTGTCAGCAGAGCCAGCCGGAGTGGCCGCGCGGTTAAAGGCGCTACAGTCTGGCACCGCGCGACCTCTACGGTCGCAGGTTCGAATCCTGCCTCGGGCATGGATGTGTGTGATGTCCTTAGGTTAGTTAGGTTTAAGTAGTTCTAAGTTCTAGGGGACTTATGACCACAGCAGTTGAGTCCCATAGTGCTCAGAGCCATTTTTGTCAGCAGAGAAATTTCATCGAGCTATTGAAGCAACTCCACGAAATAGGACGTACTACTGGAAAGAGGAAAGGAATACGTGTGATTCCAGGCCCTTAACATTAAAGACTGTATTTCAGTTCCGTGATGCTTTAAGGTACCATTGTCTTAACTACACAACGAAATATCGCATATGCACGATACCAGATACAAAGCAATTGGAGCGTACCTCGTCGTCGGCCTGTGTGGCCGAGCGGTTCTAGGTGCTTCAATCTGGAACCGCGCGACCGCTAGGGTCGCAGGTTCGAATCCTGCCTCGGGCATGGATGTGTGTGATGTCCGTAAGTTAGTTAGGTTCAAGTAGTTCAGATGTTAAGTCCCATAGTGCTCAGAGCCATTTTTTCGTACCTCGGCATCACGATATAACTTTTACGCTTGTACTCAGCGGTAACTTTTCAGCTTCTACCATTTCAAAAGAGAGTATTTACTTTTGCTTCTCGATGAAACCTATACATTTTAATTTGCCTGTGTACGTCGTGCAGTTTTTATGCTCACTACTGGCTGTATGTAACCGCACTACAAACGAAGGTTTTGCGTTTAAAGTACCTAGGTGCATTATTACCTACATTGTATGCAACCCTTATGTACACAACGCATCTAACCTACTGAACTCAATATTTGGGTCTCCAATACAAAATACATACACGACCACTGAACTAAATAAGTTCAGAAAGTATATCAAACCAGTTATTGCTTCACAGAATGTTATCTGAATAAACAGTAATTGTTCCCATATGTGCACTAAACAGTGTTCAATTCTGGCCCTATTAATCACTTGGCTTACCTGTGCGCCAACGGATAAACAGATAGTAGCGACGCAATTGCATTTCATTGGAACACGTTACATAAAATCACGCTGCCTTTAGCCATGACTGAAAAACGACTTGCACCGTGCAGCGCAAGTGTGCTAGGCGCCAGCAGATCATAAGTTAATAATCGGGTTTCGCAAACTGCAGTCCGAGTCCAAATTCGTACGTTTTAAAACTTGTAAGTTGTAGGTGGGATGTTGAGGCTCAATATCGATTAATGTGAAAAGTAATTGCATTTCAGTTTTGTATTCAATAGCAGAAGCTGTATGATATGAACATACCTACATCATAGGACATCGTAATTAAAAAACAGTTATAATTTGGAAACAAACAGTAAACTTATCAAGTTTACTCTTTAGACACAACTTTCACGGAATTAGTTCTTAAACAAAATTTACTTCCAGTGCTTTGAAAGAAAAAGGATGTGATTCTTTCCTAAGTTCATGCATATTCTTCATTACTGGAAACAACAGCACCAAATAGTCAAACAATGTAACGAAAAAACAAACAAAAACTGAAAAGGTTCTTTAAACACGACATCCCACTTTCTGCAAAGTGGTTGGAGACTACCTTCTTTAGCATATTCCAAATTTCAGCAACGCCATCTGAAAAGCAGGTCATCACACCAGCACACACAGTTACTCCATCCAACGGTCAACGCCACAGAATACCAAAACATCGTAACTGCAAGGCCATTGTGATACGGAAACAGACTGACAGTAGCGCTCCGAGTGGCCTGCCAGTGAACTTCGAATTCGGGAAAATAAGGCGCGATAATCTATTCTATATTAATGCTTTGAGAAATACGAGTGCTAGATGATAATATTTTTCGTATGCACTTTATGGATGGGTCTGGTATCCGGTGGTAAAGTTATTTATTCGTAAAACCCAATATTGTAGTTTCGAACGTGTGGCTGTAGTGAAGTGAAAATAATATTCCACATTACATTTTTGGATGTATCGCACTCTTTGAATTGCGTTGTGAACACGCTGCCCTTATCCGCAATATCTAGTGGGGTAAATGATTCCATATTTGTATTTGTTTCATATGAAGCAGAAGCTGGTTTCCTCGCGTGGTAGTCTGTAGACTCATACCTACTTGTTACTGCTTACGAATCCACGTGTGAACTGCTTTATTTAAATGCATGGTAAGAATATTGCTCGTATTCTACTTATTTTTGTTCTCATCCGTTTTCCATACTCTCGCATTTAATGGGGGGCAACCGAAATTTTCATTGACTTCTGCTCAGATGTATTGAATGTGGTACGTTTTAATAACATATGAAGACATTTACGTAACTACTGCCGCTTTTTCACCATTTGCAAGACTACAAAGCATAGGGCCTACGCATCTACTTCTACATCCATACTCTACAAGACACTGTGAAATGCATGGCACTCAATGGCAAAAAGCAACCCCATTCAAAGCAGGATCAACACTCGTTCCCCGACAAGATATAAGAAAGCTGTATAACGATACTGTCAAGATCTACTAACATGGAGCTCTCCACTAACGAATGCAAGCATAAATAAAATAGAATAAAAGCAATACAATTGCAATGCATTTAAATGGAGTAGTTCACACACAGATTCGTAAGTAATAGCAAACACACAAACGTCCATAGAACACCACGCAGCGAAAGCAGCTTCTCTTTTATGTGAAACAAAAGGAAATATGGACTCATTTAATCCACCCAATATTACGGATGCGAGCAGAACGCAAATCAGAATACGGGCAACACACACTGAAGAGCTAAAGAAACTGGTACACCTCCCTAATATCATGTAGGGCTCCCACGAGCACGTCGGCCGCTGTGGCCAAGCGGTTCTAGGAGCTTCAGTCCGGAACCGCGCTGCTGTTTGGTGGTCAGTGGAAGTGTTTAAACTCAGAAGAGCATTACTGGAGCCAGTCTGTAACAATTCTGAACGTGTGAGGTGTCGCATTGTCCTGCTGGAATTGTCGAAGTCCGACGGAATGCATAATAGACTTGAATGGATGCCGGTGATCAGACGGGATGCTTACGTACGTGTTGTGGTGTCACCGCCAGACACCACATTTGCTAGGTGGTAGCCTTTAAATCGGCCGCGGTCCGTTAGTATACGTCGGACCCGCGTGTCGCCACTATCAGTGATTGCAGACCGAGCGCCGCCACACGGCAGGTCTAGAGAGACTTTCTAGCACTCGCCCCAGTTGTACAACCGACTTTGCTAGCGATGGTTCACTGACAAAATACGCTCTCATTTGCCGAGACGATAGTTAGCATAGCCTTCAGCTACGTCATTTGCTACGACCTAGCAAGGCGCCATTACCAGTTACTATTGATACTGAATCATGTACAGTCAAGAGCGACGCTAATCATTAATGGATTAAACTTAAGTATTCCACCAGCTACGTCCGTTTTTCTAAATTCTAATTTCCTTGACCTGTTCCAGACCTCACGCCAGCCTGCGTGAGCTAAAACGCGTGCCTTTCGGCTTCCTCTAGTAACCCGGTGTTGGCTCTCCTGCCAACCCACAACACGTGTCACCAGTCAGAATCGTATCTAGATGTATCATGGGTCCCAATCACTCCAACTGCACACGCCTCACATCATTACAGAGCCTCTACCAGCTTAAACAGTCCCCTGGTGACATATAGGATCCATGGATTTTCGAGGTTATCTCCATAACTGTACATGTCGATCCGCTCGATATAGTTTGAAGAGAGACTCGTCCGACCAGGCAACATGTTTCCAGTCATCAACAGTCCAATGCCCGTATGACGGGTCCAGGTGAGGCGTAAAGCTTTGTGTCGTGCATCATCAAGGGTACACGATTGGGCCTTCGGCTCAGATAGCTCATATCGATGATGTTTCGTTGAATGATTCGTACGCTGACACTTGTTGATGGCTCAGCATTAAAATCTTCAGCAATTTGCTCAAAGATTGCACTTCTGTCACGTTGAACGATTCTCTTCAGTCGTCGATGGCCCTGTTCTTGCAGGATCTTTTTCCGGCCGCAGCGATGTCCGGGATCTGATATTTTGTGGGATTCCTGATATTCACGGTACACTCGTGAAATGGTTGTACGGGAAAATCCCCACTTCATCGCTACCTCGGAGGTGCTGTGTCCCATCGCTCGTGCGCCGACTATAACACCACGTTGAAACGCACTTAATCTTGATAACCTGCCATTGTAGCAGCAGCAACCGATCTAACAACTGCGCCAGACCCTTGTCTTATATAGAGGTTGCCGACCGCAGTGCCGTATTCTGCCTGTTTATATATATCTGTATTGAATACGCGTGCCTATACCAGTTTCTTTGGCGCTTCAGTGTATTTATAATGCCGGCCGTTGAGGCTGAGCGGTTCTAGGGGTAGCAGTCCGGGACCGTGCTGCTGCTACGGTCGCAGGTTTGAATCCTGCCTCGGGCATGGATGTGTTTGATGTCCTTACGTTAGTTAGGTTTAAGTAGTTCTAAGTATAGGGAACTGATGACCTCAGATGTTAAGTCTCATAGTGCTCAGAGCCATTTCAACCATTTGTATTTACAATACAATTCAAAGAACGCCATACACACGAGAAGTTGTAAATCAGCACAGCGTGATGACACCAATTTCTCTTAAAGAAGAAATGAAAACAAATGTGGAAGACTAAAAATCACCCAGTAAGAAAGCGAGATGATGGATTGATAAACTTGCAGCGCCCCAAGTGGCTGGCAGCGAATTATCGTGTTACTGGAAGTTCCTACATGAGTTTCACTTCCGTGTTTGACACCGAAGTGCGTGTCCACACGGACTGACTATCATGGAGGTAAAACTGGTGATTACTTGACAACAATGTAACCTTTGGAATCCAGAGTGCCTCCTTTATGCACGCGATCAGGAAAAGAGTTTAATGTGGCAAATATCGCAAACAAAACTGCCACTTCTCATACTGCAACAACCATTCATCAAGACTGAATAGAACAACGAGTCAGTTGCATGCATAGTCGTTATCGTAAGAGACAGTTCAACAAAGGGAGTAAAGAAGGTACGACGTTCTTAATGTGTCCGTAACGGCAGTTTTCTAGAATACACTCACTGTGGATCTCAGGACCATTAATACAATATGACAGAAAAGGTGCCCACATCAAAAAGCAAATGTACATTATATGCTTACAGTATAGTCCATTACCTCACGCTCATTGTATATAGCGAATGCTCAAAATGGTTGCTTTGTTCATTAACGTATGCACGAACTCTTCGTATCACATTTGATGACACTTTGCATAGCTCATTGACACTGATGTTAATCTCCGTTGTTACATTGATCTTGGGTTCCGCCACTGAGTGTGGCTCGCTTTTATTGGGCCTTCCCTTACTACAGCACTACAGAAAGAAGTACAGAGACGTTAAATAGGGAGAAACATGGGAGCCTTAATCCTTTAGTGATGATGCGATTGCGAGAAAATTCGCTTAGGAAAAGAATTGTATCATTAGATATATGAAAAGTGGCACCGCCCTGCTGCAACGTTCATCTTCCTCAAGAAGCGAAATTAAACTGTGTAATGATGTCTTCGTACACTAAACTGTTTACCATAGTTTCAAAGGAAATAGACAGTCTAATTTTCTGACAGAGCAAAACATTTTCGTGGAAGGCATGTGGATTTTCTGTTGTTCACATTCTTATGTTTTGACTATTCACGAATCTATTAAAGTGGAACCACACATCATCAACGAAGAAAGCATGGTCCACTTTTTAGATTCTGTGGATGTCGACAAATCACCAAAACCATGTACGAGGTGCATTCAAGTTCTAAGGCCTCCGATTTTTTTTTCTCCGGGCTGGAAAGAGATAGAAACATGCGCATTGTTTTAAAATGAGGCCGCGTTCATTGTCAATACGTCCCAGAGATGGCAGCACCGTACGGCGGATGGAATTTTACCGCCAGCGGCGAGAATGAGAACTGTTTTAAATACTTAAAATGGCAACGTTTTCCTTACTTGAACAGCGTGCAATCATTCGTTTCCTGAATTTGCGTGGTGTGCAACCAATTGAAACTCATCGACAGTTGAAGGAGACATGTGGTGATGGAGTTATGGATGTGTCGAAAGTGCGTTCGTGGGTGCGACAGTTTAATGAAGGCAGAACATCATGTGACAACAAACCAAAACAACCTCGGGCTCGCACAAGCCGGTCTGACGACATGATCGAGAAAGTGGAGAGAATTGTTTTGGGGGATCGCCGAATGACTGTTGAACACAAAGCCTCCAGAGTTGGCATTTCTGTGGGTTCTGTGCACACAATCCTGCATGACGACCTGAAAATGCGAAAAGTGTCAAAAGTGTCATCCAGGTGGGTGCCACGAATGCTGACAGACGACCACATGGCTGCCTGTGTAGCATGTTGGCAAGCAATGTTGAAGCGCAACGACAGCATGAATGGGACTTTCTTTTCGTCGGTTGTGACAATGGATGAGACGTGGATGCCATTTTTCAATCCAGAAACAAAGTGCCAGACAGCTCAATGGAAGCACACAGATTCACCGCCACCAAAAATATTTCGGGTAACCGCCTGTGCTGAAAAAATGATGGTGTCCATGTTCTGGGACAGCGAGGGCGTAATCCTTACCCATTGCGTTCCAAAGGGCACTACGGTAACAGGTGCATCCTACGAAAATGTTTTGAAGAACAAATTCCTTCCTGCACTGTACAAAAACGTCCGGGAAAGGCTGCGCATGCGTTGTTTCACCAAGACAACGCACCCGCACATCGAGCTAACGTTACGCAACAGTTTCTTCGTGATAACGACTTTGAAGTGATTCCTCATGCTCCCTACTCACCTGACCTGGCTCCTAGTCACTTTTGGCTTTTTTCAACAATGAAAGACACTCTCCGTGGCCGCACATTCACCAGCCGTGCTGCTATTGCCTCAGTGATTTTCCAGTGGTCAAAACAGACTCCTAAAGAAGCCTTCGCCGCTGCCATGGAATCATGGCGTCAGCGTTGTGAAAAATGTGTACGTCTGCAGGGCGATTAGGTCGAGAAGTAACGCCAGTTTCATCGATTTCGGGTGAGTAGTTAATTAGAAAAAAAATCGGAGGCCTTAGAACTTGAATGCACCTCGTATAGTACGCTAGACGCCTCTCTTTTCCGGCGCCATGCAACCCTTATTTACACATACATTTCTTTCCACTTGAGCAAATTTATATCGCACGGTATTTATGTAATCTAGACAAATGAAAACGAATCAGGGCAGCAAGGTGATACACTCATTTCTTCAAAGACGACTACGTAATGAAACGTGGCCGCGAGAAAATTTTAGGAAGAGCAGAACGACGGCAGAGGCCGGGGTCTCGGGAGGCAGGTGAGTCCTTGCGGGCGCAATTTGAAAGAGAGGCAGTGCAGAGCCATTGGCCGCCGCCGTAACGGCCGCCGGCTGAGTCAGCGCAGCTGCTGCCAAGGTCGAGCCGCGAGCAAGGCGCCGTCTGGAGTCCAGGCAACGGCTGACCTCCAGATCTGCCTCCAGACGGACACCCACCCTTCAGCAGCACGCGCTGCCGCTGCAGTCTGCTGAAGTCGGCACCCGGCTTGCGAGAAATGTACACTGACGGAAAAAAATCGCAACACCGACAAGGAGTTGGGCGACATAAACTAAGTTGGTAGGCGTGTTTCTGCATCTGAAATATGTCTACTCAAATTTCGCGCTAGTCGCATTAAGGGGGGTAGGACGTGAAACGGGCCGACTTGGGACAGGAGAGGCACCACAGGATATTTTAATTTACACTGTCTACACTTTTACAAATAAATTCATAAAACTTTGTTAGCATGACCAGGAAGTATTCAGGATTCACACTCATAGCAGAGGAAGTTCAAAAACCATAACATAACAAATTTTTTTTACATGTGAAATTTCATCATTTTTTTCACTTGGTATTGCCTGCATTTGTTGCTGTAGGTACCCTTTTCTTCATAAGTAAGAGAGATTCTTCGATGAATTTTGCACAGCATACAAATCACACTTACAGGTGTATGAAACTCTAGAATTTTCCACATCTATTAAAAACTGTGGTAAAAATTGAGGTAATTCACTATAAAATTTGTGTTTTTTCTAAACATGAAGTTTAAAACACAACAGCTCATTCGTTTTTTTCATGTTGTTGTTGTTGTGGTCTTCAGTCCTGAGACTGGTTTGATGCAGCTCTCCATGCTACTCTATCCTGTGCAAGCTTCTTCATCTCCCAGTACCTACTGCAACCTACATCCTTCTGAATCTGCTTAGTGTATTGATCTCTTGGTCTCCCTCTACGATTTTTACCCTCCACGCTGCCCTCCAATGCTAAATTTGTGATCCCTCGATGCCTCAGAACATGTCCTACCAACCGATCCCTTCTTCTAGTCAAGTTGTGCCACAAACTTCTCTTCTCCCCAATCCTATTCAATACCTCCTCATTAGTTACGTGATCTACCCACCTTATCTTCAGCATTCTTCTGTAGCACCACATTTCGAAAGCTTCTATTCTCTTCTTGTCCAAACTAGTTATCGTCCATGTCTCACTTCCATACATGGCTACACTCCATACAAATACTTTCAGAAACGACTTCCTGACACCTAAATATATATTCGATGTTAACAAATTTCTCTTCTTGAGAAACGCTTTCCTTGCCATTGCCAGTCTACATTTTATATCCTCTCTACTTCGACCATCATCGGTTATTTTACTCCCTAAATAGCAAAACTCCTTTACTACTTTAAGTGTCTCATTTCCTAATCTAATTCCCTCAGCATCACCCGACTTAATTTGACTACATTCCATTATCCTCGTTTTGTTCTTGTTGATGTTCATCTTATATCCTCCTTTCAAGACACTGTCCATTCCGTTCAACTGCTCTTCCAAGTCCTTTGCTGTCTCTGACAGAATTACAATGTCATCGGCGAACCTCAAAGTTTTTACTTCTTCTCCATGAATTTTTATACCTACTCCGAATTTTTCTTTTGTTTCCTTTACTGCTTGCTCAATATACAGATTGAATAACATCGGGGAGAGGCTACAACCCTGTCTCACTCCTTTCCCAACCACTGCTTCCCTTTCATGCCCCTCGACTCTTATAACTGCCATCTGGTTTCTGTACAAATTGTAAATAGCCTTTCGCTCCCTGTATTTTACCCCTGCCACCTTCAGAATTTGAAAGAGAGTATTCCAGTCAACATTGTCAAAAGCTTTCTCTAAGTCTACAAATGCTAGAAATGTAGGTTTGCCTTTTCTTAATCTTTCTTCCAAGATAAGTCGTAAGGTCAGTATTGCCTCACGCGTTCCAACATTTCTACGGAATCCAAACTGATCTTCCCCGAGGTCGGCTCCTACTAGTTTTTCCATTCGTCTGTAAAGAATTCGCGTTAGTATTTTGCAGCTGTGACTTATTAAACTGATAGTTCGGTAACTTTCACATCTGTCAACACCTGCTTTCTTTGGGATTGGAATTATTATATTCTTCTTAAAGTCTGAGGGTATTTCGCCTGTCTCATACATCGTGCTCACCAGATGGTAGAGTTTTGTCATGACTGGCTCTCCCGAGGCCATCAGTAGTTCTAATGGAATGTTGTCTACTCCCGGGGCCTTGTTTTGACTCAGGTCTTTCAGTGCTCTGTCAAACTCTTCACGCAGTATCTTATCTCCCATTTCATCTTCATCTACATCCTCTTCCATTTCCATAATATTGTCCTCAAGTACATCGCCCTTGTATAAACCCTCTATATACTCCTTCCACCTTTCTGCTTTCCCTTCTTTGCTTAGAACTGGGTTGCCATCTGAGCTCTTGATATTCATACAAGTGGTTCTCTTCTCTCCAAAGGTCTCTCTAATTTTCCTGTAGGCAGTATCTATCTTACCCCTAGTGAGACAAGCCTCTACATCCTTACATTTGTCCTCTAGCCATCCCTGCTTAGCCACTTTGCACTTCCTGTCGATTTCATTTTTGAGACGTTTGTATTCCTTTTTGCCTGCTTCATTTACTGCATTTTTATATTTTCTCCTTTCATCAATTAAATTCAATATTTCTTTTGTTACCCAAGGATTTCTATTAGCCCGCGTCTTTTTACCTACTTAATCGTCTGCTGCCTTCATCACTTCATCCCTCAGAGCTACCCATTCTTGTTCTACTGTATTTCTTTCCCCCATTCCTGTCAATTGTTCCCTAATGCTCTCCCTGAAACTCTCTACAACCTCTGGTTCTTTCAGTTTATCCAGGTCCCATCTCCTTAAATTCCCACCTTTTTGCAGTTTCTTCAGTTTCAATCTGCAGTTCATAACCAATAGATTGTGGTCAGAATCTACATCTGCCCCAGGAAATGTCTTACAATTTAAAACCTGGTTCCTAAATCTCTGTCTTACCATTATATAATCTATCTGAAACCTGTCAGTATCTCCAGGCTTCTTCCATGTATACAGCCTCCTTTCATGATTCTTGAACCAAGTGTTAGCTATGATTAAGTTATGCTCTGTGCAAAATTCTACAAGGCGGCTTCCTCTTTCATTCCTTCCCCCCCAATCCATATTCACCTACTATGTTTCCTTCTCTCCCTTTTCCTACTGACGAATTCCAGTCACCCATGACTATTAAATTTTCGTCTCCCTTCACTACCTGAATAATTTCTTTTATCTCGTCATACATTTCATCTATTTCTTCATCATCTGCAGAGCTAGTTGGCATATAAACTTGTACTACTGTAGTAGGTGTGGGCTTCGTATCTATCTTGGCCACAATAATGCGTTCACTATGCTGTTTGTAGTAGCTAACCCGCACTCCTATTTTTTTATTCATTATTAAACCTACTCCTGCATTACCCCTATTTGATTTTGTATTTATAACCCTGTAATCACCTGACCAGAAGTCTTGTTCCTCCTGCCACCGAACTTCACTAATTCCCACTATATCTAACTTTAACCTATCCAATCTCCCTTTTTAAATTTTCTAACCTACCTGCCCGATTAAGTGATCTGACATTCCACGCTCCGATCCGTAGAACGCCAGTTTTCTTTCTCCTGATAACGACGTCCTCTTGAGTAGTCCCCGCCCGGAGATCCGAATGGGGGACTATTTTACCTCCGGAATATTTTACCCAAGAGGACGCCATCATCATTTAATCATACAGTAAAGCTGCATGCCCTCGGGAAAAATTACGGCCGTAGTTTCCCCTTGCTTTCAGCCGTTCGCAGTACCAGCACAGCAAGGCCGTTTTGGTTAATGTTACAAGGCCAGATCAGTCAATCATCCAGACTGTTGCCCCTGCAACTACTGAAAAGGCTGCTGCCCCTCTTCAGGAACCATATGTTTGTCTGGCCTCTCAACAGATACCCCTCCGTTGTGGTTGCACCTACGGTACGGCCATCTGTATCGCTGAGGCACGCAAGCCTCCCCACCAACGGCAAGGTCCATGGTTCATGGGGGGCGTTTTTTTCATAAATTTGATAAATTCTAGACTTTCATGCACCTGTAAGCATGGTATGTATGCTGTGCAAAATTTATCGAAGAATCTCTCTAACTTATGAAGAAAAGTGTACCTATAGCAACAAAGGCAGCCAACAGTAAGTGAAAAAAAATCATGAAATTTCACATTTAAAAAATATTATTTTTTCGTGTTTTTGAACTTCCACTGCTATGAGTGTGAATCCTGAATCCTCCCTGGTCATGCTGACAAAGTTTTATGAATTTATTTGTAAAAGTATAGACAGTGCAAAATTAAAATGTCCTGTGGTGCCTCTCCTTCTCGAAGTCGGCCCGTTTGACGTCCTACCCTCCTTAAGAGAGGCGCTAGTAGTGCCACTATGACGATGCATATCGAGTTAGATTAGTCGTGGTGAGTTGATGTCAAGATTGCCTTTAAGGCTGAAAAGATGCCATTATCAACACTTCACTTAGTCTGAACGAGGTTGCGTAACATGGCTACGAGAAGCCGGTTGCCACTCATGCGATACTGCAAAAAGACTTGGCAGAAATGTAGCCACTGCAGGTGGTTACTGGCAGCGCTGACCGCGAGGAAGTACAGTCACGAGAAGACCAGGCGCTGGACGGCCACGTGGCACTAACGAGAGCGAAAACCATCACGTTCGGCGTATGGCTCTGGTGCATCGTCTTGGAGATCTGTTGTGTTTTCTGACGAAAGCTGGTTCTGGCTCGGTGCCAGAGATGGCCTTGTGTTGGTTAGAAGGAGGCCAGTTGAAGGCCCGCAACACTGGCCCTACACCTAGAGTTATTGTCCTGGGTGCGATTTCGAATAGTAGCGGGAGCGCTCTAGTGGTTATCCCACGCACCCTGACTGCAAATTTGTAAGTCAGTCTTGTGATTCGACCTCTTGAGCTGCCATTCATACTCAGCATTGCAGGAGTGTTTTCCAACAGGATAACGCTCTCCCACATACCGCTGTTGCAAGTTAACACGCTCTACGCAGTGTGGACATGTTTGCTTGGTCTGCTCCATCACTAGATCTGCATCCAGCCGAACACACATGGGACATTATCGGACGACAACTCCAGCGTCGTCCCCAAACAGCATTAACTGTCCATGGAGTGACCGACCTAGTTGAACAGGCATGCAACTCCATCCCGCAAACTGACATCCAGCACCTTTACAACGCAATGCATTCACGTTTTCATGCTCTCACTCAGTATTTTTGCGGTTACACCGATTACTAATATACCAGCATTTCACATTTGCAATGGCTTATCTCGCTCTTACATTAACCTGTGTTACTGCAATGTTAATGACTTTAATACGAGGTGCATTCAAGTTGTGAGGCCTCCAATTTTTTTCTCCGGACTGGAAAGAGATAGAAACATGTGCATTGTTTTAAAATGAGGCCGCATTCATTGTCAATATGTCCCAAAGATGGCAGCACCGTATGGCAGATGGAATTTCACCGCCAGCGGCGAGAATGAGAACTGTCTTAAATACTTAAAATGGCGACGTTTTCCTTACTTGAACAGCGTGCAATCATTCGTTTCCTGAATTTGCGTGGTGTGCAACCAATTGAAATTCATCGACAGTTGAAGGAGACATGTGGTGATGGAGTTATGGATGTGTGGAAAGTGCGTTCATGGGTGCGACAGTTTAATGAAGGCAGAACATCGTGTGACAACAAACAGAAACAACCTCGGGCTCGCACAGCCGGTCTGACGACATGATCGAGAAAGTGGAGAGAATTGTTTTGGGGGATCGCCGAATGACTGTTGAACAGATCGCCTCCAGAGTTGGCATTTCTGTGGGTTCTGTGCACACAATCCTGCATGATGACCTGAAAATGCGAAAAGTGTCATCCAGGTGGGTGCCACGAATGCTGACAGACAACCACATGGCTGCCCGTGTGGCATGTTGCCAAGCAATGTTGACGCGCAACGATAGCATGAATGAGACTTTCTTTTTGTCGGTTGTGACAATGAATGAGACGTGGATGCCATCCTCTAAGGACATTGTGAGCCTGCAACCCCATGAACGTAAGCGTGAGAGGTGGCATGAGCTCCCTGTCATATTTCTATCTTACGATTTTCCTCTCTAATTGCATCCGGTGAAAAGTTGCTATTCCTTCACACGCGGACTTCCCAAGCAGCGTCTCTCATAACCCGGGTGGACCGGTGACAGGCGGGCTCTGCTGATTTTGAAAGGGTGAGCCGAAGGGTGTGAGGGAGCCGAGTGAATGCTTTCCAGACGCCGACATTGTACAATAGCGGCAGACACGCTCGCTGGGGCCTGGAGTAGCGGCTGGGCTAGAGGTTCCGTTACTTCGCAGAAACTTAGCGAAAACACTTTCTGGCGGGCTACCAGCGAGGCGTGGGAATGACTTGTGTACCCAGGCAGTTGTGGCGGGCAAATTCCCGCGGTTTCTGCAAAATCGTAACTGTGATTGCCTTACTCAGGGCATAGCTCCGTGACGTAGCAAAATCGGCGCAGAAATTGGCGCCAAGAATCTCCATTGGTGGAATGGTAGTGCTCCGGCAATAGAGTGGAATTTTCCGCCGGTTTTCGAGTTGCCGATTGGAACGGTTAACCACGGCCACTGTCGTGGGGGCGGGAATGTTCTGTGTTCAGTTTGTACGGGTGCTCTTGTGGGGTAGTCGGCTCTCGCCATTCGGTCGGAGTAGGTTACAAGACTGAGCTCTCGCTGCTCTGGTCAGCCTACTTCCGTTGGCTGTCTAATATACGTTTATTTAATTGTAACTGCTTGACGAAGTTGCTGAAGTTTCGACTTCAACGTAACTTTCCGAGTACAGTTGGCACTTGAGCGTTCTGCGTACAAGAGGCCTATGTTGTCTGTCTTGAGCAGTTTTGGCTAAAGTTGACTGTATCGGAGTTACTGTGTGACTTCGCTTGTTAAAATCAATCACTGTACCGTCAGTGATTGTGTGGCGAGCCTTCTTCGTCTCCCTCAGAGGCGCATTTGTATTGCTAGGAAGTCTTTAGTCTGGAACAACCAGACCAGGACAATTTGTTTCGGGCTATACTCGCGACATTATCATCACCACGACGGGACGTCGAAGCAACCAGCCATCGCTTTCAGTACGCCAGATCGTGTCCTTGCAGCTAAGAAGACAGCTTGGTAATGTACGTCCGCAGCACCGGCAAAGCAGGCATTTTTGCTAGGCGATAATCAGAGCTCAGCAGAGCGCGCCTGTTCGTCTTTTCTAACTTTGTTCTATCTTGGGTGTTCACTGTCTGAGTTCTCACTAATGTAGCAGCAATTAATGTTGGGTTAGCTGTGTGTCTCTCTTAAGATTTGAGTTGCTAGGAATTGGCTCCACATCCAATTCGTCATAAACGTCACAATCTAGTTTAGGGACAACTTCACTTTCACAGCGTTTATTTGAGTATCCAATTTGAGCCAATTTGATGTATTGTAAATGTTTCATGTGTTTTTGTTTATTATTTTGTGTTTAGTCTTAATAAATCATATTGTTATTTTGGACAGAACTTTCATTCTGTTAATCGGTAGAGCAACCCTATCATTTCTCACTACGTTAATAAAACCTTCCTTTATTTAACTTATTTATCAAATTACATTATTACAGGTGCCAAACTCTTTTTCTATTCCACTTGCAGGGTTTGTTACAGTCAGTTCGCGTATCTTTTTAATCCATGTGCAGCAGCAAAAGTCGGAGTTAGAATAGGGGGGCCTTAGAGCATCATTTACATTTGTAGATTCTAGAAGAATTTAGTATTAAATACACTGCTAGCCCCGGCACCTCGCAATCGCACCCCTTTAGAGTGAAGTACAGCTTCAGTTTTTGCGCTGGTACACTAACCACTAAGAACCGTTGAAAACCGTCCGCCGAAATTTGAATGTGATCAGGAGCAGCTTGGGTTGTTTACGCTTTTCCAGGCTTCTGTTACGGTCCCTCCTTCGGCGTTAGAGGGAAGGGGTGTTGCCGGCGTGGGGGAGGGGGGGGGGGGCACATTGGCCCACCCGTGAATAAAACGGCAAAGGATTCTTTTAGAAAACCCAGTTCGGCAGTGCCACCCAACACTTTAAAAATGTACCTGTACAGACAAAGCCAGTCACTGAATTCTAGCCGCCGGTGGTATAGGCAACCAATTCGACACCCGTGAGCTGAGTGGCGCTATGTCACTGAACTAGCGTCTGCTGACCGCATGCGGAATCTAAGGGGAGTCGAAATGGATGCCTGTCATCGGTGAATAGTTGTCTCTTTACACCTGAATCATTAAAGTGCTCAATAAACGTCGCGAGTGGCACCGTCGGTGGGGAGAGGGGGGAGGAGGCGTCTTAGAGAAACCCTCTGCCGTTTCATTCGCACATACGTCAATGACGCACCACTCCCGTTCCCCTCTGTTACCACGCCACAGAAGCGAGCGAAACAGGAGAGGTGAAAACTCATAAACACCCTTTGCTGTTTCAGATCATGTTTAGATTTCGTCGAATGGTTTTGAATAGTCCCTAGTCGTTTAGCCCTACACACCAGAGCAAAAACTGCGGTCGCGCTACTCCCTAAAGGGGTCCGATCTCGTTCAGTGAGGTTGCAGGCCCACGTTGTCCTCAGATAAGAGCTGAATTGACTGGGGGTGGAGTTGTCGGCTGTGTCAAATGTTGTCTTTCCCATCCCTTAAGACACTGCTCGGAGCATACTTGTCTAAGGCATATCGGACGATTCTTTTCTTCACCACGACTCCGTTATCAGCGCTGAATGTTTGATGTTGACTAGTCAGATACTCTGACTCTGAAGTGAACAGTTGTAAGCGTATTGTCATATCGCTGGCTTAGTTGTGGAGTATCTTCGCGGGCAGCCGCGTCTGCAGAGTCGAGCATGGGAAACGGAACTGTTATGTTGTGTTGTGGGTAGCTCTACATGTAAGAAGCATTGTTATTATGGAAGTTAAAGTGTTACTGCAAGTGCTATTACAGTAAGTTGATGGAATGTGGAAGTGATACAGAGGAAAGTGCGTATTTACGTAATTAAAAGTGAGCAGTGCCACCAATGACATATTTGTGTATCCTCTCGTTGCGCGTCGCACCGTTCATCAATCATCCGCGTCGTGTTGGGTCTCCAAGAATGAACTAATGTGAATCACTAATACGATTTACCACAAAAGAGAACATTTAAGTGCCAGTGTCTTGTAGCGAGCGTGTGAACGTCCGTTCGATCATCGCGTTCCGCATTATCAACAATCAACCGCGCCGCGACGGTTACGTGCACGCTCGTACAACTGAGAACTGTGAACTGTAAATTTAACTTTGTGAACAGTGTTAAAATATCATTACTAGTGTCAAGTAGGTCTGGTATCAGATATGCGTGACGAGCGTAAGAATTTTCGTGCGATCATTCGGTTTACGCTTCATCAACAGTCACCCACGTCGTGTCGGTTACGCGTACGCTCGTCCGAATGTTATTGTGGACTGTTACTCAACCACTAATTGGGATAACACTTCTGAATTAGAATGTAAACAGTGCAACCTGCGACTTTCTTTTATCAAAAAAATGGTTCAAATGGCTCTGAGCACTATGCGACTTAACTTCTGAGGTCATCAGTCGCCTAGAACTTAGAACTAATTAAACCTAACTAACCTAAGGACACCACACACGTCCATGCCCGAGGCAGGATTCGAACCTGCGACCGTAGCGGTCGCTCGGCTCCAGACTGTAGTGCCTAGAACCGCACGTCCACTCCGGCCGGCTTTCTTTTATCGTCTCAGAACATAGTTTTCATACCAGACGTCCAACAGTGTTGTGTTTTAACGTTGAGTGGCTGCCCTAAACCCGCTGGCATAATTCGATAGATAATTTCAGGCAAGCCAGCTGTGGAGCAGAAAGTACGATCGCCACCGGGATTACCACGTACGTAGTGTGGACAGGGCGCACGGTCAAGAAAAGCAGGAACGACAACCACTTTAAGGTACCCCACCAAATTGTACCCACGGGCGTGTTACACAGTGCAGCTGAATCACTCTGAGATTGAGCTCTGTACAATCCCGGAGGTTGAAGCGGCAGCAAGGGATGTGGAAATATCTCTGTCCCTCGGAAATCTTCGGCCGACGAGCCAGGTTACTGGAGACTAGTAGAAGCTCCGGAGGCAGAGTTTACGAAGGCACGCAGCGGCGGGAAGGTGTGTGCTCGCGTGGTTATTTTGGAGCGCACGCGTCGCAGCTGCCGTTCACCGGCTTCCTGCGACTGTATAAGAAGGGGACTGGGGACCGGGTCCCCCGTTTTCGACAATATTGTCTCCACAAATATCCCCGCACGTGTGTGGTGCGCGGCAGACCGCCCAGCACCAGCTGCTTCTCAGAAGACGCCCCCACAGTTCGGCGGCAATAAATACCACAGTTCGGCGGCCTCTTCTGAAGTTGTGTGTTTGTTTTTGTTCCGCGCGCCGTCTGCGCGGCCCGGTCGATATTCTGACGACCGTGCCGGTATCGTGTAAACAAACCCACGTTGTTATTCCCTTCCCGAGCCGAATGAAATGGAAAACTCATTATACGACGACAACACTAGTCACCGTTCTAGATGGTAAGCCGACATTAATGGGAGCAGTTGGGCCCCTTCTGTGAACTTTGATGCAGTAATGCGTCCCTGTCAAACTACATTTTAATGAAAAAAAATCACCAGATGAAGAGATTATTATCTACCGCTAAATCCAGTTATTTTAAAGATAAAAATCACCAGATGAAGAGGTTATAATCTACCGCTAACTCCAGTTAAGTTTCAAGGGTTCTCGAATGCGTCTTCGCATTTGTTATTGGCCCGTTGTTGATCTAAATCTCCTTTTAGTGAACAGTTTTGCGATCTTCTCTAGCCTCTTTGTGTCTATAAACCACAACATTTGTGTATAGAACGTATTCCATTCATTTCATCCCTAAGTTTTACTCTGAACTATATCCAATGTACTCAGATTATCCAATATTTGATTGTTTATTCCCAGTTCAGCCTAACTTTTCAACCTTCTGAAAAGGGTTCTCCAAGGCTCTCTTTCTTTACCTGACCCTCTCCCCCCACACCACTTATTGTAACAAGTGGACCACAAAGGAAATGATACCTTATCGTGTGGTCCTGACCCATGAAACAAAGTTGATGTTGATTAACCAGAGCATGTCATAGGAATGCGGGTGAACAAGAAGCGACGTAACAATCGGCAGAGGCCAAATTTATATTTTGTATTTGATATTCACAAACAATCAGGAAAACTAATACTTAGCAACGAAATGAGAAGCATTCTATATCTTGTTTCACATGTGATCAAGCATCAATCAAAAATAAAAGCTACAACATGATATCACGCTAGCCACTCTAGGGTTAAGATGAGAGAAAACTACGAACAATGAGGAACACCAGTGGAGCATGGTGCTGTGTTACCTAATCTGTATGCTGTATGCCATACCTTTTAACTGCGCTATGCAGACGGTTGCCGGTGGTTGTCTTCTGCTGATGGCGTGAACCACGTAGATCACTTACGTCTTACGCCGGCCGGTGTGACCGAGCGGTTCTAGGCGCTACAGTCTGGAGCCGCGCGACCGCTACGGTCGCAGGTTTGAATCCTGCCTCGGGCATGGATGTCTGTAATGTCCTTAGGTTAGTTAGGTTTAACTAGCTCTAAGTTCAAGGGGACTGGTGACCTCAGAAGTTAAGTCCCATAGTGCTCAGAGCCATTTTTTTTGAACAAACGTCTTAGGAATCTACGAGGGCTAAAACTTCAATAGTGGCAACTATTTCTTTACAGCTCGTACAAAATAGATACGTGTTTCAAAGTTTTGCTGACCTTCAGAGTAGTCATCAGCGTTGTGTATAACCTGTTGCCAGCAATGTGGAAGTCGTAGGATACTCTTAACAGTGCCAGTTGTTGGCAGTTCGAGCGGCTCGGTCTGTTGCCCGACGGATTTTTAGCAGTTCTGAAGCGAATGCCGTGAAGTGTTTCCTTCAGTTTAGAAACTGAGTTGAACTAACGAGAGCTTAAGTCAGGGGAGTGCAGTAGGTGGTATACCATTTAGCAAATGGTTCAAATGGCTCTGAGCACTATGGGACTTAACATCTATGGTCATCAGTCCCCTAGAACTTAGAACTACTTAAACCTAGCTAACCTAAGGACATCACACAACACCCAGTCATCACGAGGCAGAGAAAATCCCTGACCCCGCCGGGAATCGAACCCGGGAACCCGGGCGCGGGAAGCGAGAACGCTACCGCACGACCACGAGCTGCGGACATACCATTTAGCAGCCGCATCAGTCAAATAAATCAGTAACTGCTTGCACTGTACGTGCTTGAGCGTTGTCCTGCAAAATGATGGTCAGGTCCTGCAGAAAGTGTCATCACTTCTGTGTCTAAGCTGGTCGTAGGTTGTGTTCCAAAAATGAACAGCACAGAGACAGAAGTGATGACACTTTCTGCAGGACCTGGCCATCATTCTGCAGGACAATGCTCAAGCACGTACAGGGAAAGCTGTTACTGATTTGTTTGACTGATGGGGCTTCTAAGTGCTATACCACCTACTGCACTCCCCTGACTTAAGCCCTAATGAGTTCAACTCGATTTCTAAACTGAAGGTGTAAATAGGCTGTTTAGGTTTTTATGTTGGTAACGCCACGCAGCGCTCTATATGAAAATCACTGACTGTGCTGTGTGCAGTCTGTGGCTGGTTTACATTGTTGTTTGCTATTGTAGTGTTGGGCAGCTGGAGGTGAACATCGCGTAGCGTTGCGCAGTTGGAGGTGGCCGCCAGCAGTGGTGGATGTGGGGAGAGAAATAGGAGAATTTTGAGAGCGGATGACCTTGACGTGTATCCATCAGAAAGAGTAAATTTGTAATATTGGATATCATGAACTGATATATATGTGATGACTTTGGAACATTATTAAGGTAAATACATTGTTTGTTCTCTATAAAAAAAAAGTTCAAATGTGTGTGAAATCTTATGGGACTTAACTGCTAGGATTATCAGTCCCTAAGCTTACACACTACTAAACCTAAATTATCCTAAGGACAAACACACACAACCAAACCCGAAGGAGGACTCTAACCTCCGCCGGGACCAGCCGCACAGTCCCTGGCTGCAGCGCCTTTAGACCGCTCGGCTAATCCCGCGCTGCTTGTTCTCTATCAAAATCTCTCATTTGCTGACTATGCCTATCAGTAGTTAGCGACTTCAGTAGTTAGAATCTTTTATTTAGCTGGCAGTAGTGGCGCTCGCTGTATTGCAGTATTTCGAGTAAAGAAGATTTTTGTGAGGTAAGTGATTTGTGAAAGGTATAGGTTATTGTTAGTCAGGGCCATTCTTTTGTAGGTATTATTGAAAGTCAGATTGCGTGGCGCTAAAAATATTGTGTGTCACTTTAGTGTTGATCAGAGTAAGTAAAGAGAGAAATGTCTGAGTACGTTCAGTTTTGCTCAGCTGTTTGAAAATCAAATAATGTAAGAGGTTTATCAGCACAGTCATTCATAAATTTTTTTAAGGGGACGTTTCAAAGGAAACATTTCATGGCATTCGCTTCAGAACTGCTACAAATTCGTCGGGCAGTAGACCAAGCCGTTCTAGCTGTCAACACAACTGGCACTGCTAAGAGTATCCTACACTTCCATGTCGCTGGCAACAGGTTATACACAATGCTGGTGACTACTTTGAAGGTCAGTAAAACTTTGAAACACATATCTATTTTGTACGAGCTGTAAATAAATACTTGCCACTATTAAAGCTCCAACCCTCGTATTTACAAATGTTATCAATGCTCTTTTTGTGTATGAGGCTTATAGCCAGAATTTTGACAGTATGGCGCCTACCTCGAGCTCTTCTGTGATGGAAAGTGACTACACGGTCACTATGTGTTGAGTGCTCCGGTACAATGACAAAAGTGAGGCTGATTGATCGTGCTACGTCCTATTTAAAAACCCGTTCCCAGCAATAAAGTAGTAGAGTGCCCGTGTAGACATTTTCTAGTGCCACCCTAAACGGCAGTTCCGACTAAAAGCTATGTCCATCTCACAAGCGAGTTCTGAGGGGACTCTCCAGATCTGTTGGGTGGCCATTGTCTGGTTCGTCCTAACCGCCAACTGCTGGCGGGGAAGGTATCCCTGCGCTCCTGGCATCCATCTTCAAACCAAGGAGCCTCTCTAAAGGTCATCGCCTGGTGACCAACAACAACTAACACAAAAGTTTTCTGAGCGTGATACCGCTTCATGATGTTATAAAAAAAGACAAAATAATTGTAGTCGAGAAACCAACGTTTCGGGCACAGTTACAGAGGCCTTCTCCTGGCTCTACTGCTGTGTTGCAGCTGAGCAGCCATTTTGTCATTACTAATTACTGAGCGTGACATTACATGCTAAGACATCTAGAGATACTGCTATAGCTGTACAACAGTTTCCTAGAACACTGTAAAGACCGAAGTCGAATGGCAGATGGACAGCCGGAAAGCGGTTCTAGGCGCTTCAATCCGGAACCGCGCTGCTGCTAAGGTCGCAGGTTCGAATCCTGCCTCGGGCATGATGTCTTTAGGTTAGTTAGGTTTAAGTAGTTCTAAGTCTAGGTGACTGATGACCTCCGATGTTAAGCCCCCCAGTGCTTAGAGCCATTTGAACCATTTTTGACAGCCGGGAAGTAATTGTAAGAATTATTGAAAACTGTCCTCAAGTGTCAGTCTGCGGTTCCATCTTCTGGGACTTAGCAATCAAACCCCTCCTACAAATTCTAGATGGTGGATGACAAGTCAGACGGAACTGTAGCCTAGGCATTATGACCTATTCGTTGCAGTCACTGAAAACAACGGAGCCCAGCTGGAAGAGAAAGCCAGTGGAATACTACAAACAGTTGCACAATGGTATCACAATAACAAACTCAGGAATCAGGATAGTCGAAAACAAAACAACATACACATTACTGAAAGAATCACTCCATGGGAATCCTTCAGTTAAAATAGGATACACAAACATACGTGACATGCTATCATGGGGTACAAATATGTCAAACTGAATTTCCACGAAAACATAAGGCTAACAGCAGACAAGGCATAAAAATATTACATTAACTAGAGAGGCTAAATTCAAAACAGTAAAGAATTCTTCCACCAGTCATACGGACGTACCACTGTCTGTTCTGCTCTTAGAATCAGTACTCAGTTTCGCAGTTAGCATGTGGGCAGGAAGACTGAACCAGGTCACCAACTAAGCCTCAGACAGAAGAGGGTAGAGGAGTGTCCTACTTAGGCTATCAGGAGCCCTCGGCATCTCCTCGCGGAATGCACTGTATGTGGTGCTCGGAATATTTCTCGTAGATATCACGATCAAATACAGAGCTACAAGGTACTGTTCAAAGATGGGGAGACTAGACAAGGTACACACAATAACTATTGTAGTAATTCAGCCATGTCACATTAAACGTTGGCGTTTGGATACGTGGCAAGTTGAGTGGAATGTAAATGATAGGGGACGTAGACTGTACGGCATCCTCCATGACATAAGGAAGCAGTTGAAAAGAAGCATATTGATCCCAGCCACGGTATGGTACATTTTTTAGCTGGACACGAACCTTGTCGCACGCACTGAACACGTGTGAATCTGAGACAGACATCTACATGCACATGTGGGGCAGAAGGTTCCCCCTGCCGGCCGAAGTGGGGGTGCGGTTAAAGGCGCTGCAGTCTGGAACCGCAAGACCGCTACGGTCGCAGGTTCGAATCCTGCCTCGGGCATGGATGTTTGTGCTGTCCTTAGGTTAGGTAGGTTTAACTAGTTCTAAGTTCTAGGGGACTAATGACCTCAGCAGTTGAGTCCCATAGTGCTCAGAGCCATTAGAAGGTTCCCCACAACACACTGCCTTCTTCTGCAGGCAATATACGAAAAATAGGCGTACACTACACGTAGACTACACAGAAACGGAAATACATATACAGGGTGTCTCAAAATACACCGACAAAGTTCAAGGACAAGTTCCTCGCGCGAAATCAAGAAAAAAATGTCTAGCAAACATGGGCTCTAAACTGCGTACCTTAACAGCTATGAGCACTTGTTTAGTAGAAGAGATGTGTTTCACACCAGTGAAGATGAACAAAGGCTCATAGCTTTTAAAGTATGCATTTTAGATCCCACGTTTGCTTGACATTTTTTTCTTGGTTTGGCCCATATTACCTACTCCCAAATTATGGGAAGCGAAGTCTTTGCAATAGAAGAGATCTTTTCATAGCATTAAAGACGAACGGCGCTCTTAACGTATCTATTTTAAAGTCCATGTTTACTAACTGTGGCAAATTCTATATAGGTCTGTTTGAAACGTCCACTTTGAATAATTATTCATGACTTTGCTTGTTCGTCCCAGATCCAAATAGTATTTTTTCCAGTGAGAGAACAAAATATTGGTGTAACTAGAATTTGCATAATCAGAAAACGACGGTAAAAATTTACGAGACCTAGAAAACTGCGGACTTTTTTTTTTTGTGGATGGAACTGGAATGGCTCTGCTTCTAACCTTTCAGGATCCGGCTTAATGCCTTCAGAAGAAATAATATGTCCCAAAAACTTCACCTTTGTCCTACCAAATTCAGACTTTTCCAAGTTAACTGTAATTCCAGATTCTGCAAAATTATGTAACACGCTGTTGAGGATGCGATTGTGTTGTTCCCATGAGGCTTCTGCTATCAGAATATCGTCCACATATAAGGTGATGTGACGTTTTAAGAACTCAGGTGATATGGAATTTAGCCCGCGAATGAATGCTGCCGAAGAAATGTTCAAACCAAAAGGAAGTTTCCGAAACTGATAACAAACGCCGAAACAAAGGAAAGCTGTGTATTTTCTACATTCTGGATGAAGTTCGATCTGATAAAAGCTGGATCTGAGATCAACAGAAGGCAACACTTTTACACCATTAAAATTTTGAAGAAGTTCTTCCAACGTTTGCGGCCTGTCTGTTTCAGGAATGATGATAGTATCGATTTGTCTCGAATCTAAGACAAGCCTGATCGATCCATTTTTCTTCTCAACAACATGTAGTGGATTGTTGTATGAGCTTACTGCAGGCTCAATATAGCCCACGTCAAGCATAGATTGTATTTCTGTTCTAACACGGTCCCTATAATGTACCGGAATTACGTATGGTCTAACACAAAATTTAGTATGCTCACGAACACGAAATTGGTATTGAAATCCCTTGATTGTTCCTGTTCTGTGAGTAAAAACTGTGGAATGTGCTTGTAAAATCTCAAAAAGGTCTTACCTATCAGTGTCATTACAATTCTCAATTGTTTGAATTTTATTCTGAATTAACTCATTAGTATCAAATGCGCCGTCGATATCATCCCTGTCAGTACTTGCAGAGTGATTGTTACTGTCAAGTTCCGTCGAAAATTCCGAACTGTCGTCTAACAGGAGGTAAAGCCGATTAATTTCTTCGTCATGGTTTCAGAAGCAATCTTCAAATTTCAAAGCTATTGACTTACCTTCTTTCTCTAAACTTATTTCAGCATTGTGAAAGTTTAAGATTGCTTTGTATTCATTCAAAAAGTCTACTCCCAATATAATTTCCGTCGACAATAATGGAACAATAAGAAAGTTCATAGAGAAGCTGTGGCTTTGACAAAAGAATTCTAAGTTGGTTTGTTGGCATACACCTACACTTTTTCCAAAGTTTGCACCTTGTAATTTAATCTTACGTAAAGGAAGTGTGGGGCAATCGTTCGATTTGTTGCATTTGCTAAAGGTTGTTTCACTAATTTCTGAAATGGGACTGCCAGAGCCAAGTACTGCCGTAAATTTTACGTCATTTACTGTAATGTGAATCACAGGATATGCAATGTTGTTATGTTTTACGTCGTGTTCCTGGAGTAAGATGTCCCTAATATCTTCCATTTTTACGTAATTACTAGCTACGGCAGCTGTGTCGTCAGTTTCATAACTACGTTTGGTGGCTGCCAGCGGTATGAGTCATTGCCTATTGTCTCCTTGATGGCGCGCGTCGTTATTAGGATCTGGAGACCTAACTTCTACAAATTCACCTTGTCGAGAGGGCCCTGCCCTGTTTGAATCCCGCCAGTTCTGATGCAATTCAGATATGTCGTTACGATCATATCGTCTGTCGTCATGTCGGTAGATTCCACAGTTTCTTTCTTGTCGGTCACGGGGTGGAGAATTTCTCCCTGAATCGTAACCGCGCGCTGGGCCGTTGCGTCTATTCTGTCTCCCTTGATAATAATTGTTTTGGTTCCCATATTGTTGTTTCTCTGATTGTCTCTGTGATAGTCAGTACCATGCAGAGGTTATCTTTCCCTGTAATTATTACTACTCTGCAAACGGTTGTCATACGGGTGGTGTCTGTTTTGGTCACGATTTGTGTTGTGAGAATAGCCTTGTCGTGTCCAGTTATTATTTCTTTCATCGTGGAATTGCGATGGATGTAACCTGTAATTGTTGTGTTCCTGTTTTCGCGTTCCACGATTGTCAGTGTCAATTTGTAATTCTTGTAAGAGTCCCTGAAAAGCTTCTATGACGTCTTTGCAACGTCCTGCCAAAATAATATGTCGTAAATGTTCAGGTAATTTGATTAAGCAAATGCGCATGAGTTTTGAGGGGCTGTATGGGTTTGACAGGTACTGATTCTTGTGCAACATGTCTTCAAAATATTTCACAAGACTGTAAAATTCAGATTGTTCGAAATTTTTCATCATTATGATGCTATGTTTTACTCGGTCTTGTGTAGCTTGAGACCAATATGCTGAGAGGAAGGCATGACAAAATTCTCCTTCACTGTGACAATCGTGAATGACCTATCGCATTCTTACAGCTGATTCATTCTCTAAGTAGCCACACATAAATTCTAATCTGTGCTCTAATGACCAGTTGGGAGGAAAACAATGAGAGAATTGATGGAGCCACGCTTGTGGATGAATGTCGTTGTCGGAATTCGTGTTGTAATAAACAGCTTATAGTCAAAATCATCATGTCGGCGAGTCGCATGTCGGTCATTGTTACGTCGTTTCGACGGTACCATCTCAAAATTCGGTGCACCTTGCCAATTTCTTTCATAATTTCCGAAATGCTCTGTGTTATTATTTTGTGGCTTTTCCGTATTTCTAAGTCCGTCTTCCCGTGTTGGAGCGCGAGTGTCCTCTGAAATATGTAATTTTTGTATTACTTGTGCCAACTGATCTTGTACTTCCCGGATTTCTCTTTTGTGTTACGTATTGTGAAAAAGTTTTTAACAAATATGTTTTGACCAGTGCCCAAAACGATTTGTAAAATTTTTTGTGGGGATCATGGGGGCTATGTAAGTAGGCTGTTTAGGTTTTCTTATTGGTAACGCCACGTAGCGCTCTGTATGAAAATCACTGGCTGTGCTGTGTGCAGTCTGTGGCTAGTTTGCATTGTTGTCTGCCATTGTACTGTTGGGCAGCTAGATGTTATCAGCGCGTAGCGTTGCGCAGTTGGAGGTGAGCCGCCAGCAGTGGTGGATGTGGGGAGAGAGATGGCGGAATTTTGAGAGTGGACGATCTGGACGTGTCTCATTAAGAAAGAGTAAATTTGTAAGACTGGATGTCATGAACTGATATATATAATATGACTTTTCAACAATATTAAGGTAAATACATTGTTTGTTCTCTATCAAAATCTTTCATTTGCCATCTATGCCTGTCAGTAGTTAGTGACTTCATTAGTATGAATCTTTTATTTAGCTGGCAGTAGTGGCGCTTGCTGTATTACAGTAGTTCGAGTAACGAAGATTTTTGTAGGTAAGTGATTTGTGAAACGTATAGGTTAATGTTAGTCAGGGCCATTCTTTTGTAGGGATTATTGAAAGTCAGAATGCGTTACGCTAAAAATATTGTGTGTCAGTTTAAGAACAGTCATGTATAATTGTTCAAAGGGGCCGTTTCAGGTTTAGCAGGACAACAAGTACTCGTCTGAAGGAACACCACAGAAGTTGGAAACTTAGAGAAGGAAACTCAACTTTTGCAGGCCAACTGCTTACTTAAAGAAGGCCACATTTACAAGTTGAAACACAAAGTATTACCTCTCATCCATAAATGAAGGAAGATGAGCTATCTTCAAATAATGGAAATTAATAAACACAAGTCCAGCAGCCCTAGCTTAGTACTGAATAACAATACACAGTTCCCTCACTCGCCACTTCTAATTGCAGATACTATTCATTATCCTATCCAGGCCATGTTGGAAATTACCCCTCTTACTTATAGGCGCCATTTCCTTTATTTTACTTACTATTATTTCTCTCGTTGTGTTAAAAAGTTTTTGTTTGTATAATCATAGCTGCTTCACCCGCTTAATATCACTATCATATCTTATCTGTTTGTAATTTAGGATCTACACTCCTGGAAATGGAAAAAAGAACACATTGACACCGGTGTGTCAGACCCACCATACTTGCTCCGGACACTGCGAGAGGGCTGTACAAGCAATGATCACACGCACGGCACAGCGGACACACCAGGAACCGCGGTGTTGGCCGTCGAATGGCGCTAGCTGCGCAGCATTTGTGCACCGCCGCCGTCAGTGTCAGCCAGTTTGCCGTGGCATACGGAGCTCCATCGCAGTCTTTAACACTGGTAGCATGCCGCGACAGCGTGGACGTTAACCGTATGTGCAGTTGACGGACTTTGAGCGAGGGCGTATAGTGGGCATGCGGGAGGCCGGGTGGACGTACCGCGGAATTGCTCAACACGTGGGGCGTGAGGTCTCCACAGTACATCGATGTTGTCGCCAGTGGTCGGCGGAAGGTGCACGTGCCCGTCGACCTGGGACCGGACCGCAGCGACGCACGGATGCACGCCAAGACCGTAGGATCCTACGCAGTGCCGTAGGGGACCGCACCGCCACTTCCCAGCAAATTAGGGACACTGTTGCTCCTGGGGTATCGGCGAGGACCATTCGCAACCGTCTCCATGAAGCTGGGCTACGGTCCCGCACACCGTTAGCCCGTCTTCCGCTCACGCCCCAACATCGTGCAGCCCGCCTCCAGTGGTGTCGCGACAGGCGTGAATGGAGGGACGAATGGAGACGTGTCGTCTTCAGCGATGACAGTCGCTTCTGCCTTGGTGCCAATGATGGTCGTATGCGTGTTTGGCGCCGTGCAGGTGAGCGCCACAATCAGGACTGCATACGACCGAGGCACACAGGGCCAACACCCGGGATCATGGTGTGGGGAGCGATCCCCTACACTGGCCGTACACCACTGGTGATCGTCGAGGGGACACTGAATAGTGCACGGTACATCCAAACCGTCATCGAACCCATCGTTCTACCATTCCTAGACCGGCAAGGGAACTTGCTGTTCCAACAGGACAATGCACGTCCGCATGTATCCCGTGCCACCCAACGTGCTCTAGAAGGTGTAAGTCAACTACCCTGGCCAGCAAGATCTCCGAATCTGTCCCCCATTGAGCATGTTTGGGACTGGATGAAGCGTCGTCTCACGCGGTCTGCACGTCCAGCACGAACGCTGGTCCAACTGAGGCGCCAGGTGGAAATGGCATGGCAAGCCGTTCCACAGGACTACATCCAGCATCTCTACGATCGTCTCCATGGGAGAATAGCAGCCTGCATTGCTGCGAAAGGTGGATATACACTGTACTAGTGCCGACATTGTGCATGCTCTGTTGCCTGTGTCTATGTGCCTGTGGTTCTGTCAGTGTGATCATGTGATATATCTGACCCCAGAAATGTGTCAATAAAGTTTCCCCTTCCTGGGACAATGAATTCACGGTGTTCTTATTTCAATTTCCAGGAGTGTATTAAAGACAAGATTATTTTGTTCAGCGACATCTTTGGAATATGTCACAAAGTTAATTGTTCAGTTATGTTCTTCTACGTACAACTGTTGTAATTCGTCTATAGTTTATTAGTTAATGTGTCACATATTTTATCTTAGTTAAATAATCTTACATCGCATTTAGTATGAAATAATCCTGCTTTTTTTATTCCTAATTCTAACATTAACATCTTCATCTCTGGAAATGGTGGTACTCTGCACATGCACTAGTTCAGAACTTTGATCCAACAAAATTTCGCTGCACCGTATATTTATCTTTGTACATCATTGCCGAAAGCCGGTTCGTGTAAGAAATAATAAATATTTCAGAATATTACACCAGTGTTGTGTGTGGTTCATTCATAATGTACAAAATAGTCTAACAAGAACTGACGGAAGAGTCGATCAATGTAATATATTTAATTGTTTATGTCTAGTATTATTTTAAAAATCAATCTTTCGGGGAGGATATTTGGAATAGTTTACAGAAAATAACCAATAAAAATAATTTACAGGTATGCTACCAGCTCATTTCCTTTTACAGAAATAATCTGTTTTATACAAGTGATTCGTCTCCCAGCAACATGTGCTTTATGTGGTACTTTAACGCTGTTGTGGTTACTTTCAAGACTAGCCAGATAATGCAGCGGTAAAGACATTGAAAGTACATGCGAAAGGAAAAGGAGTCTTTCCGTCTCGATGTTAGGTTTCCGCTTTTTCCCCAAATCATTTCATTTCAGAAAATGCCAGGCCAATTATATCAACAGGTCTACCGCTGATTTCCTGCCCAACCCTTATGCCACTAAGTTTGCCTTGCGTCTCTAACAATGTCGATGTCTATAAGAAGTTTAACTTTATTCAACCTTCATTTAATTTTAAAAGAGGAGCCTTAGGGCTCGCTTATAGCGAGTCCTCGTGTACTGCAAATACTTTGAAACTCCCCTGCTTCTGTATTAGCGACAGCGAACGTAACTCCTCTTCTTCAAACCCATTTCTACGATTGGCCATTAACAACTAGTAGGTTCACTAAGTCAAACGATAATTTACGTGTTCCTTCAGTAGCACATTACTGTACGGCTAAAGAGTTTAACTGACAACAATTAATGATGAATCAGAAACTGTATTATTTACTAAAGCAATTATTCTTTCTCGTAAAATTCGTGACTATACTTTGATTCATAAATCTCTTGTATGCGACAACATATAATGAATTTCTCCACACTGAAACTTCAGATACGCTTTAAATGCGTCACGAATGTTTCAGCTGAACATGATCTCAAGAACATGTAATTAAATCACGGTTATAATGAACTCGCCTCAACGCGTCTAAGTCCCTTGAGCGCTGTCGATCGAATCGGCTGATTCAGATATTATGACAGGCGCTTGAACATCACGATAATTCATAAAACATTATCAGCTTTACTTTAACTGCTGGGTAGAGCTCAACCGGATTTTTCTGCATGAGTGAAGATACTTGCAAGCAACCAAATAAGAAGCTTTAAAATACCAAAAATAGTAAATAATATGACTTGTGAAGATGTAGAACCCTCACACTTTCTTACATGATATATAAAATCTCAACAATCTACAACACTGAGTGTCATCTGGTGTCCTTCCACCGCGTTTTTCTATTGTTCAAAATTTATTGCCCGTTCGGAAACGGCTTCGTTGCTCCTTCTATCGTTGCCGTAACTTCTCACGTGTTAGCCAGTGCCTTCGGGCATTCCAACTCCCTTACGCGTATCCAAGAACGAATGGTTTCGCAGATTGGAGAGACGCTTTCAATACTTTATTCACTACGGCATACATTGATGGAGTGCATGCCTCTAGGGAAATCAACTTTTTTTGCGCTCTCCTCCGGTTTCCCCTTCTGATACCCATAGAGATAGCAAATCATATCGTGTGCTGCAAGATCTTCTCACAGTCTACAGAATTCCATCCCCTTAAACGTAGAAAAGAATGAAATCTGTGATAATGTTAGCGTTGTATGCCAATTAATTTAAGAACAGTGAGTATAGAACATGGAAACACGTATCGTATTAACAGAGTTTGAAAAGGCTTTCAGGAGAGTGAACAGAAGCAAACGATTGAACACCATAGAGAAACGAGGGTATCCAAGATCCTTAACACAAGTACACACACAAACTAATGGAGGGAAAGAGTGGACAGGAAAATAAAGTTCAACAGAGGAATGCGTCGAGGTTGTGCAAATTCTCCTATTCGATTCAGTATATACTTGGACGACATTGTTAGACAGTGGAAACAGGAAATTAAGCAAGGTGTCAGATTAATACTAGGACACGCACAAGTAAATAACTATTCTGCTCTTTGTTAATGACCAAAAAATTATTCAGAAGAAAAAGAAAATACATCCAGTTTACAACACATCACCTGAATCAAATATATGAGAACTATCACCTAAAAAATTCAGTAAAAAATCTTAAGTAATGACGTTCGAAAGGAAATTGTCAGTACACCCCCAAATAGTATTAGATGAACAACCAACAGAACAGGTGTCGAATTTACAGCTGTTACGCTACGATATTATTTATAAATACGAAAATGAAATCATTAAGAGATAAAATAAGTTTCAAGTGATATGTGACAAAATACACAAAACACTGGGTGAAGAAGCAAGGACGAATACCAAGATAAAATTTTACCAAGCAACCTGTAATCTATGATAACGATTCTTGCTCGTTAGCTAACAAAGGCAAAAGAACACACGTAGTTGAAGGAAAATTTTTTAAGGAAAATTAAAGGATGTACACTCACAAGGAACCCCTTGAGTGCTAGGTCGCAAGTTCAGTCTTTAGTAAGGCTTATTTGAAAGTGTTGAGTTAAAATTATGACAGGAGATATGTTAGCTGCTAATGACTGTACATGTGCATCAGGAGAGCGATAGAAAATCAGTGTCTGGGAGGTGCAGAGATCACCCTGCTGTTGGATGTACGTATTGCACTTCATAAAATGGACGTTCAAGTAATGTTCAAACCAAACCATTAACTTGCACCTTGAACTTCTTCTTCTTCTTTCACTTGAGTCCTTATTCCTGCGGCATTGCGGGGTCGGCCTTGTTACTATTGATTTGGCACTGTTAGTTGCAGAGGGTGGCTGGATGCCCTTCATGCTACCACCCCGAACCCCCAGGGATGGAATTCGTGTACCCCAGCTGTCTGCAACTTATGTAAGCCGTGGAGTAGTGTGAATGTGTTTCAAATGTCTGCAAGACCCGTAACTGAGGCGGAACATGGAGACCAGCCTGGTATTCATCTAGTGGGATGTGGAAAACCGCCTAAAAACCACATCCAGGCTGGCCAGCGTACCGGCCCTCGTCGTTAACCCGCCGGGCGGATCCGATCCAGGGCCGGCGCGCCTACTCGAGTCCAGGAAGCAGCGCGTTAGCACTCTCGGCTACCCTGGCGGGTTAACTTGCACCTTGAACACCAAATGAAAAATGGCACGCCACAGCGATCAAAAAGCTTTGCACCATCAAGATCGAAGGGGAACTCTTTGGGAGTTACAAACTGTGCAGGACGTTCAGCTAGATATCCACTCTTAAAGAATGCATATAGAGTCATATTGATACAATGGGGTGATGAGAACTGATGGAATGTGATGGGATGCAGCCGAATGCGAAACGGTCTGTCGTGGAGATTATCGTGAAACTGGCTATCCTTTAAGGCGTAGCTGCAGATAGTACGATAATACAACGGCCACTCCAAAAGAAATGCACACTATTTTTGTAAAAATACAGTTTTCATTCTACATGTGTGAAAGTTTTACAGTGTGTAGATACATCCTTCCCGCTTGTTTTCAAACTTAGTTCTGCCTGTTCCCGTGAGTGGCGCCGTCACAGCATGTCTTCAAGATGGATGTTAGACTTTACGTTCTTCAGAAGCAACTTCCTGTCATAGAATTCCTGTGCTGTGAAAACGAGACAGTGGGAAACATCCACAGGAGGTTGAAAAAGATGTATGGAGATGTTGCTGTCGATCGCAGTACAGTTAGTCGGTGGGCAAGCAGGTTACATTATGAAAATGGGCACGAAAATATTGAGGATTGTCCCGCAGCGGCAGGCCTCGTACTGCACACACTCCAGACAATGTGCAGAGAGTTAAACATCATGCCAAATGGAACCATCATAAATTCTGTCTGATACATATGTGACGACACTGAAGAAACTTCACGCTCGACTGTGTCGTGTTCGACCACATCGGCAAAAGCAGGATGTTTTGGTGTTGCTCGACAATTCACGGCCACGTGTCAGTCAAAAAATCATGGAAGCGATCACAAAACTCGCCTGGACAACACTGAAACACCCGCCTTACAGTCCTGACCTGGCTCCATATCACTATCATCTCTTTGGGAAACTGAAAGACTCTCTTCGTGGAACAAGGTTTGAAGATGATGACTCCCTTGTGCTCGCTGCCAAACAGTGGCTCCAACAGGTTGGACCAGAATTTTACCGTGCGGGTATACAGGCGCTGGCCCAAGACGGCGTAAGGCAGTTGAGAGGGATGGAAATTATGTGGAGAAATGAAAATATTGTTCCTAAAGGAAGTATCTACACACTGTAAAACTTTCAAACGTGTAGAATAAAAGATGAATTTAAAAAAAATTGTGTACAAAAAAAAAATGGCTCTGAGCACTATGGGACTTAAGATCTGGGGTCATCAGTCCCCTGGAACTTAGAACTACTTAAACCTAACTAACCTAAGGACATCACACACGTCCATGCCCGAGGCAGGATTCGAACCTGCGACCGTAGCAGTCCCGCGGTTCCGGACTGAGCGCCTAGAACCGCTAGACCACCGCGGCCGGCAATTGTGCACATTTCTTTTGGAGGGACCGTCGTAAGTTTCACAGGCAAGGAAAAAACTAAAATCTTGAGGCTGAATTTTTCCAGTGGTTCCTGGTGTCATGAACTCCAAAGTCACTCTTGTTTCAGGAGGAATAGTCTGCTCTAAAGCAGTATAATTTTTATACGAAGGCCAGGAATCGGGCAAAAGCAAGTTATTTTGACTACCTATTGGCCAAAAGCAGTGCTCATACCATAGTTGTAGTTCTCTTACGCCTATTTTCCCACTCTTGCTTCGTGTTATACTTCCTGCTGCCCTTGCAAGATCACGCACACGAGGGGGAGGGGGAGAGCACCTCCAACTTCTCGCATAACAATAAATAACCTTCCAGCCGATTTACCATACAGATTAACAGTGGGCACAATTGCATACGAATACATTAAGGCTCTGATGTTAGTTGATCTTGATAAAACCCTCTTGGTACATCTAATTTCCAGGGTTCCTTTCATATGCATTTCCTTTTCAAACCCTGATTGCTCGGAGTTGAAAATAAATTCCTTACTAAACGAGGGAATAAGTTTGTTTCATTTAGAAATTTTCGGGCCGATTCCACAATTTGCTGTGTATTGTCAAGTTGACGCTTTGTTTGAAATTTCGTTATCTTACGTTTTCCAGTTCTGTAACACTGTTTGAAGTTGAAGTTGTGCAACCATCCACTGCTTCCCTTGAAATCACTGTAATCTATATCGCGCGCCATTTGAAGCGAATAATGTTTTAGGTCACTATCACGCACATCTTGTAAATGGTATCCTTGGAAGGTGCAAACACTAGTTATTTTAACAAGTGCACCTTGTCCTGTCTGGAATATCCCTAGTTTTTCTTATGCTCTACACGGTCATATTGCTGCGGACTTATTCGAAATCTGTACATCATTGTTTTTTTTACTATGCTGCAGATAATCTGCGATGTGCGTAATTACGTTTAGTATTCCCTCTTTGGACAACGATTGTCTTTTACTATGGTTCACAGGAGACGGGATTTGTGGCTCCCTGCCCGACAGCGATGATGAACTACGTGGCTCGACACCTGTTTCAATACCACTTTCCCTAGTTAAGCACGTATCGTCATCATTGTACTCTTCATGTACATTTTCCGCACAGTCGAGCGTATACGACACTACACATTTCACTAACTCATATTGCAGAAACGCTAACATTTCATCTGCCACTACTTTCTCACACTGCAAAATTTCTTGCTCTCCTTCCGCCGAAATGTCAAGCGTTGTTGTAGATATACTAAAATGATTGCTTTGTTTATCGTTGCCATTGCTCTGCTTAGTATCAACACACTAGCACTGTAGCACTGTTCTGAGTTAGTCGTCGACAAAACAGTTCAGCTACCTTTTATAACCTCATGCTGTGGCCACCCTTGGATGCCTTCAGTCCCGTCCCCTGTTGTCATTAGCAGTCAATGTTGTGGCGGCGTAGTATATGGTATGTGGGGCGTCGAATGCCGTTAATGATATTGGCATTTTGCGGTCTCGAACTCGAGGGGTTCCTCGTCAGAGATCAAGTACAAAACAGTATTTGAAGACAAGAACTTATAAATTGTATAAATGAGAAAAAATAGAGTAAGGATGCATAAAATGGAAACGGTATATCAGCATAATGGGGGAAGACAGTTAACAAATGATTAATTACAAACCAATAAAAGAGTGAGATGTAAGACGACAGGGCCCTCCTTTTCTGTGCCCTCTTCGTCCATCGGCTCCCTTCTGCCCCCCCCCCCCCTCATCTGTCCGGGACCTCCTCCCCCCCCCCCCCCCATCACCATTTGCCTTCGTACTCTATAGAGCACGGTTTTCAGTGAGTGTTCAGTGTTGTGCATCCCCTTTTTAAAGTGCTGCGAACAGAAACCAGACTGTCGCCGTGTTTTTAATAGTGCCTGTAATTTTCCTAAGTGTTCCTAATCAGCATCAATGACCTCTTTGTTTTTTACGTTTTCTTCAGAACTTTCGCCATGTACTAGATTTAAACAGTCATCGTCTTATCACCTCTTTTTATTGTTGTGTCTCCTCATTATGTTTTTTAACTTTATCTGTAGGATGCAGAGCGGCGGTATTACGCTGCTGCCAACAAAGAAAAAAAAAAAAAGAGACGACAGGGCAATAGATGGCTTCAGTGAAGGCGGGTCAGGCTGTAAGACGATTTACTTTAACTCAATGACTCTTTCTTCCATTAAAAGAAAAAGCACCCCCAACTGCATTCACTGAATTAAATAGCAAAAATTGCTCATTTTTGTGACAAAGGCTGACATATACTTGATACAAGCGCTGTTTTGTTTAGGACACACTGTACTGATTAGTACTGACAGATCTGCAAGGTTATCTAAGGATTACGTTTCTCACTGAAGATGCTAGTCTTTTCACCAACTTTGTTTAAAACTACTGTTACTATAGGAATGCTCAGGTTGTGTCACAGTATCTTGTCGCCAGCCTCATGAAGACCCCCGGCAGAAATGGGTCGCCTTGTGTAGCAGACAGATGGCCAGGCCAGATGGCCTCCCGTGATGTCAGTTGGACGGCCAGCCACGCATTGTCCCTTTTGTCGCTTACAGCTGACGCTAAGAGCGGAACTGGATGTGGCTGCAGCGAGTTTCCAGAAATCCTAACAGGATGGTAGGACGCAGTTCAGGCATTAAATTGTCTCCAACATCAGACAGAATCGATCTGTTCTTTCATTCAAAACAGTATTTAGAAAAACCGAGTAGGGTCAATAAAAGCGGATTATCAAGAAATGCAAACGGGAACAAAGGTCCACGTGGTACACTGAAAAGGTAGCAAAATAGGAGTGATTTCGAAGAACTACTGACCATAATAGCCATAGTTATTCGCACGGGCATTTGCAGAGTATGAAGATACGAATCAGATAGCAATTTGCAAAATATTTATGGAAATTCATACTATGACGGCATACTCCTTTATTCTGTGGTGCTGTTATGGAAGCAGTCGGGCAGTTTTTGATTCTCGCTTTCAGATTTCATGCAATTACCACGGACTTCTCGTGTTGCAATCATTCGAGACTGGTTGAAGTCGTCTGTATACCTTTTGGAGTCCTTATAGCGCATATGTACCATTTATATTAAGAAAATGTCTCTGTTTTGTATTGGCGCGAAATAAGGAAGAGTGCCATGGACACGATACACGAATTGTGGTGGCAGTCTTTAAAACACAGGCGATTTTCGCTGTAGCAGTACATGAAATTTCATTCACCTACTTTCTCCTCAGACTGTGAAAATATATTGTTGGCGCCCATCTACATAGGGAGAAGTGATCATCACAATAAATTAAGAGAAATCAGAGTTCGCACGGAAAGATTTAAGTGATCGTTTCTCCGACACGCTGTTCGAGAGTGGAAAGGTAAAGAAGTAACGTAAAGGTGGCTCGATGAATTGGCATTTAATTGTGAATTGCAGAGTAATCATGTAGATGCAGATTTAATGGTTATAAAGAATCCTCCTCGATTGTAAATAGAAACGGGCTGTTGACTTAGGTTTCGGCGCGCATAACCATGCCATCTTCAGAACACACTAAAACTACAAACTTCCTAAGAGGCATGGTCCAACATTAATACAGAACGCCCAAAAGGGCAAAAGACTAGTATAACATGTAAGATAAACGGTACGTGTGTGCCATGTCAATAGCTGTACTTAGCTCAAACGTCAGAAGCGTGCTTCCTCGCCCTCAGGTTAACTGAGGTGGCGCCGGCAGCTAGGCTGTGAGAATGTCAGAAAGGAACGCGCATGCGCAAATTGAGAAATCGTCTTCTTCCATGTGACTGGCATAAAATGTGTTACGAAAGTGATCAGATGACCGGGTCAAAGGCACAGGAAGTTAATGCGTGTGTATACAGGGTGTTACAAAAAGGTACGGCCAAACTTTCAGGAAACATTCCTCACTCACAAAGAAAGAAAATATGTTATGTGGACATGTGTCCGGAAATGCTTACTTTCCATGTTAGAGCTCATTTTATTACTTCTCTTCAAATCACATTAATCATGGAATGGAAACACACAGCAACAGAACGTACCAGCGTGATTTCACTTTGTTACAGGAAATGTTCAAAATGTCCTCCGTTAGCGACGATACATGCATCCACTCTCCGTCTCATGGAACCCCTGATGCGCTGATGCAGCCCTGCAGAATGGCGTATTGTATCACAGCCGTCCACAATACGAGCACGAAGAGTCTCTACATTTGGTACCGGGGTTGCGTAGACAAGAGCTTTCAAATGTCCCCATAAATGAAAGTCAACAGGGTTGAGGTCAGGAGAGCGTGGAGGCCATGGAATTGGTCCGCCTCTCCCAATGCATCGGTCACCGAATCTGTTGTTGAGAAGCGTAAGAACACTTCGACTGAAATGTGCAGACGCTCCATCGTGCATGAAGCGTTTCCGGACACATGTCCACATAACATCTTTTTTTTATTTGTGTGTGAGTAATGTTTCCTGAAAGTTTGGCCGTACCTTTTTGTAATACCCTGCATATAATGTCTTAGCTCGAGGACGCTTTTATAGAACTATAGAACGTGGATAGGCTGAAACTATATCTGTGGGATAGCAAATGCCACGGATCATCAAACGCACGCACGCAGGACAGACAAAATAGCTAGAAGCAGGTTAAAAATATGAGGGACGCAGATTCTTTCGCCGTACATACCATCCAACACTCTGCGTAGTGTCTGTTTGTTCTAAGTCGTGTCTCCCTACCACTTTTGCGCAACGACGCTCAGAGCGTGTTTTTTTAGGGAATTGACTGGTTTGAACCTGAGACCCGTTACTGGTAAGAAGACGCCAGACCACACATGACATGTAGAGTTCAGAAGAGTTCAGTCGGACTAGCGATGATATAATCAAATACTTAATGATTTCAGCGTCAGCTCCACTGCACTTCCTGTAAAAGAATATTAATACTAACTAAATTTAGTGGAAGGGGTTCAAGACTTTCCTATTTTTAGTTAGATGGTAAAATAACGTCGAAAAAGCAGTTAAGTTTACCACTGGAATTTTTATTCTACTCACAAAACATTGTTTATAAATTGCACTATTAAAAAAATATTTTAATACAGGATGGAAAAAACCAACTGTTGTAAGTAGGCTGTTTAGGTTCTTATATTGGTAACGCCGCCGCCACGTAGCGCTCTCTGTATGAAAATTCCTGGCTGTGCGGTGTGCAGTCTGTGGCTAGTTTGCATTGTTGTCTGCCATTGTAGTGTTGGGCAGCTGGATGTGAACAGCGCGTAGCGTTGCGCAGTTGGAGGTGAGCCGCCAGCAGTGGTGGATGTGGGGAGAGAGATGGCGGAGTTTTGAAATTTGTAATACTGGATATTATGAACTGCTATGTATATTATGATTTTTCAACACTATTAAGGTAAATACATTGTTTGTTCTCTATCAAAATCTTTCATTTGCTAACTATGCCTATCAGTAGTTAGTGCCTTCCGTAGTTTGAATCTGTTATTTAGCTGGCAGTAGTGGCGCTCGCTGTATTGCAGTAGTTCGAGTAACGAAGATTTTTGTGAGGTAAGCGATTTGTGAAAGGTATAGGTTAATGTTAGTCAGGGCCATTCTTTTGTAGGGATTTCTGAAAGTCAGATTGCGTTGCGCTAAAAATATTGTGTGTCAGTTTAAGCACAATCATGTATAATTTTTCTAAGGGGACGTTTCATATGTCGACCCTTAGCCTAGGATACCTCACTGGAGTCTTCTGATTTTTTTTCTTGTAGTTTGTGTAATTAGTGTAGCTATTGCTAGCGTGTAATTGTAGAGAGAATCTCCTTTGTAGTTGCAGTCTTTCATTCTTGTACAGTAAAACAGTTGTGGCATGCATGTAGATTTGCACCAAGTATTTCGCAGCTGCGCTTGCAATTAACGAGATATTATTTTCAGTGCTATGTTAATGTGTTCTCTTATTTTTGCTCTTCAAATTGTGTTTTTCTGTGTTATCGTGTGAAATATTATGCCAATAATGGCGTGTGAAAAACGTAATACTAGGCTCCAAAGTAAACTGAAAAATGACAGTGAAGACGAAAACAGTGTGTTAGCGCCACCGAGTAATGAATTAACTAATGTTCAAAGTAGTAATTTGGTAATTGTACATAGGGAAATGGAGCGGGCTGCAAATAATGGTGTAGACGATGAAACAAGTAGTGAACAGGGAACCATTATCGATCGATCGGTCGGCAACAGCTCGCCTCAGGAATCTGAAATGACAGAAGACAATATTGCAAATACTGTAGACTTAGGTTTTGGGTCCTCACCGTTTTCTCAAATGAGTCAAGACACATTTTCTGCTTGTCAAAATGTGAATGTTGCCGGTGAAAATGCACTGCCAAATAGCATAGAGAAACAGATTCCAGACACTAATATATTATTATTGCAATTAATGCACCAAATGGAACAAGATCAGAGACAAACACAGCAAAAGCTTCAAAAGTTAGACACAATGGAACAAAATCAGAGACAAACACAGCAACAGTTAGACACAATGGAACAAAATCAGAGGCAAACACAGCAAAAGCTACAAAAGTTAGACACCTCACTTGCACAAACACGTGAAGATTTAACTACTGAGTTACATAACATTGAATCGAAATGTCAAAAAGTCTGTAATGACGTAAAAACACAGATTTGTGAGCATTTCAACCTATTTTTTGCGGCATGAAAATGCATTACAGAATCACGAAGCAGCCATAAAAGAACTGCAAACAATTATTCATGAAAATCATGAGACCTTGCAAGCTAAAATTGACTCAGTTGCATCTACCGATTCGGTTACGCAACTTGCAAAAACTCAAGAAAACTTAAAGGACACAGTAGATACTCTGAAAATTGGTTCAGAAAGACACATGGAGGAAATTAGTTCATTATCAGAGAAACTAGTTGAACTTTCGGATCGGCTAAATAATTTATCTACGAAAGTAGATGATATTTTGAATGACACAAAAACGGTAGTCTTTAATGGCACAGAAGAGTGCGAACAAATTAGGAAATTCAAACAAAATCAGAATCAAATTAATACGCAACACCAAAGAGAAATCCGGGAAGTACAACATCAGCTGACACAGGTAATAGAAGAATTACGTATTTCAGAGGACTTGCGCTCCAATACGGGAAGAGGGACATAGAAATACGGAAGAGCCACAAAATAATAACACAAGACACTTCGGAAATTATGAAAGAAATTGGCAAGGTACACCGAATTTTGAGATGGAACTGCCGAAACGACGTCGCAATGACCGACATGCGACTCGCCGACATGATGATTGTGACTATAAGCTGTTCATTATTACACTTAAATTCAAAACATTTAAGAATTTTGGCAACGACATTCATCCACAAGCGTGGCTCCATCAATTCTCTCATTGTTTTCCTGCCAACTCGTCATTAGAACACAGATTAGAATTTATGTGTGGCTATTTGGAGAATGAACCAGCTGTAAGAATGCGATCGGTCATTCACGATTGCCACAGTGAAGGAGAATTTTACCATGCCTTCCTCTCAGCATAATGGTCTCAAGCCACACAAGACCGAGTAAAACATGGCACCGTAATGATGCAACATTTCGAACAATCTGAATTTTCCCGTCTTGTGAAACATTTTGAAGACATGTTGCACAAGAATCAGTACCTGTCAAACCCATACAGCCCCTCAGAACTCATCCACATTTTCTTAATCAAATTACCTGAACATTTACGGCATATTATTTTAGCAGGACGTTGCAAAGACGACATTGAAGCTTTTCAGGGACTGTTACAAGAACTGGAAATTGACACTAACAATCGCGGAAATCGCAGAACGCGAGAACAGGAACACAACAATTACAGGTCACATCCGTCACAATTCCGCGACGAATGAAATAATAACTGGACACGACAAGGCTATTCTCACAACACAAATCGTGACCAAAACAGGCACCATCCCTATGACAACCATTGGCAGAGTACTAATAATTACTGGGAAAGATCGCATTTCCGTAGTAATGAATATGACAGAGACAATCATAGAAACAGACAATTTGGCAACCAGAACTATTATTATCACGGGAGACAGAATAACTTTAGACGCAACGGTCCACCGTGCAGTGATAATTCAGGGAGAAATTCTCCACCACTTAACCGACAAGAAAGAAATTACACGAACTACCGACATGACGACAAACGATATAATCATAACGACAGACGTGAATTTCATCGGAACTGGTGGGATTTAAACAGGGCTGGGCCCTCTGGGCAAGGTGAACTTGTAGAAGTTAGGTCTCCTAATCCCAGTAACGACGTGCGCCAACAAAGAGACAGACAATGACTTGCACCGCAGGCATCCGCGTATGCCGCAGGCAGCCGCGTGCGCCAGCTGGCTCAGAGAAAAATAACATAGACGCTAACCTTGGGAAAAATTTGAGCATTCTTTACCAATGTATTATATACCATATGATAATTCCGTTAAAGCTGGGGCTCTGCATAGTAGGAAGAGTAAAGGCTTACACCACATTTCACACGTAAAACCGTTCCTTGAATGATAATCTGCTTTTTAACTTAGTCTTTTCCATAAAACTTTTCACTTCACATTTCTAGTACTTTTTGTCACACTTAGAAACTGTTAACATGCAACTATGTTTTAAAATGAACTATCCAGTCTAGAACCTAGGGAACATATTGTAAGTAGGCTGTTTAGGTTCTTATATGTAGGCTGTTTAGGTTCTTATATTGGTAACGCCGCCGCCACATAGCGCTCTCTGGATGAAAATCACTGGCTGTGCTGTGTGCAGTCTGTGGCTAGTTTGCATTGTTGTCTGCCATTGCAGTGTTGGGCAGCTGGACGTGAACAGCGCGTAGCGTTGCGCAGTTGGTGGTGAGCCGCCAGCAGTGGTGGATGTGGGGAGAGAAATGGCGGAGTTTTGAAATTTGTAAAAATGGATGTCATGAACTGCTGTATATATTATGACTTTTGAACACTATTGAGGTAAATACATTGTTTGTTCTCTATTAAAATCTTTCATTTGCTAACTATGCCTACTAGTTAGTGCCTTCCGTAGTTTGAATCTGTTATTTAGCTGGCAGTAGTGGCGCTCGCTGTATTGCAGTAGTTCGAGTAACGAAGATTTTTGTGAGGTAAGTGATTTGTGAAAGGTATAGGTTAATGTTAGTCAGGGCCATTCTTTTGTAGGGATTTTTTGAAAGTCAGATTGCGTTGCGCTAAAAATATTGTGTGTCAGTTTAAGCATAGTCTTGTACAATTTTTCAAAGGGGACGTTTCAATATTTAGACAGTATTTACGAGTGCATTGTTATAGTGATCAGACGACACAATGTTGTTATTTGTACATTCTTGCTTGTTAGGTGCACGATTATGTAACGGACTATCAGGCTTACATACTTAGAACATATACTGCTAATGAGATTTTAATGCAACATTATGGTACTTGAAAAGATACTCTTTATTTGAAGTACATTGGGTGAGATTAAAGATGACTTGGCATTTGGTTTCTTTGACAGCTACACGATTTTATCACGTCGCTACTAATGAGTGACAATTTACAATGTTACATTTGCGGTGTATCTGTTTTATATCTGCACAGTTTTTCTGAATTCTTCTGTATAGTAAAACATGTTTTAGTAGCAACTTTTGTGGTATAGCTACAATGAGACAGCTTTTTTCGTAGCACAACAATACGTTACATTATAGTACTTTCTTGATCACGGTAAGGTACGTAATAACTACGATATCTATACACAAAGCATTTCACTTTCGTTTATGATGAGGTAAGTACATTGACTTCAGCAGAACTTTGCTTACAGAAGACGATAACTACGACACTTCCACAGAATTATCTTACTGCAAGACGCACATTTAGCGCTACAGGACACGCATTTGAGTGATTAATTTTGTACTTAAATCATTTATTTTTAAAGATATTTGAAGTACAATGATACAAAGGTTTTCCGTGATACATTTCATTCCATTGCTGTAATCTGTAACACCTGAGGGTATAATTACATTAATCCTCAGGGGGGTTCACGCTTACTTTGTGTACCATGTGTTTGGCAAGCACAAGGAGCCCTAGGTAATATGGTATTTGCTTATACAACTTTACACATCGGTACCATGTTTCTCTAACACACAAATTACACAGCTATCTGATCATTTAACTGAGAGATAAACTTTTTTTACATCAGTGACACATGTTTACACAATTACACAGTTGGATAACTTCACACTTAAGAAACTGTATTTTGTTTGTACTGTGTGAATTGTTCATATTTTTTCGGAACCATTGTGATACTATGAAAGCTTTGAATGATGTATTTGGTATGAGATCATGATTTTTAAAGTACGTTTGAGGTAGATGACACTACTGAAATGAGCAGAGAATTTTCTTTAGGTTTTGAAATTATTGCAGAAAGCTACGACGTTTTTGAGATTTGACTGAGGTGTTATGATGTTATTTTTACGATGACGATGTGTATTATGCTGTTGAGGTATGTTTATGATCAATAAGCTGATGTTATATGAGGAATTTGATTATGCTACATATTTATTAAAATGAAATATTGAAGAAATGTCCACGAATATGTATATGTGTAATAAGGTAAGGAATAAGGAGTAGTGGTTAGGGACTCTGATTTATGAAAAGGATGTTGGAAATCAAGAATCGTACTTTAAGAGTTATGAAATGTATGTAAATGCGTGAATGTATTACAATACCAACGAAAATTTTTTGGACAATTTTATATTCATAGGATTTTGTTTCTACACATTTGCAACGCAAATTCTTGACCTGTGAAATATTTTTATATGAGACTGTTGCTGTAGCGAAAACTGCTGTCGTAAATATTTCCATAAGAAAGTTAAGTGACCACCTGCACGTAATGTGTCGTGGGCACCCAGCTGTGTCAGACACCTGGAGAACAACCCATTAGTGTGTGCCTTCTCAGAGGCACAGGTAGAAAAAAAGAAAGGGGAGGCCATTATCCTCGCTATTGACATTTCCTTGTTGAAAGCATACTGTGGAGCTCGTAATTTATGATATTTACTAAAATGCCTAATGAAATGATGAGAAACATTTTACATCTATTGTATTTGTAGTTGAGAGATTGCTCATTTTGTTTAATATCTGGTTTCCAGCTGTGTTGCAGCATTAGTTTTATAAAATAAACTTAGATGCATTTGCTAATGTGAACACTTTCTGTCAACAGATCTATTAAATAATTATTTTATGTTCCACATTCTTCGAAAAAGGAGCTCTTGGAATGGAAAGAACAATAAGAAGGGACTGATAACAATAACTGCATATATAATTTTCTTTTCAAGTACTATGTAATTTTTTGTAGAATTAGTTTTTGTGGTGCCACTTCAATTACATAGACATTAAGATGTGAATATACATTTCCCTTGTGTGCATTGTTGTCTTTAGTGTAATTTTTTTTTTTTTTTTTTTTGCTTGAGCTATGTCATGTTTAGATATAAGTTATTTCATTTGCTGCTTCTGTTTGCCAGGCATAGTGTTACTGAATTTGACTTTGTGTTACTCTTCTAAGCCAGTTTACTACTGATTTATTTTTTTTGTTTGCTGCACATTGCCTTATATTAGTTGTAATATTGCAATTGCCTTGCTAATTTCTATAATGCTGCTTGCTTCACAAATCTGCATTTTTTCATTGCTGTTTGCATTGATTGTTTTGTGCTGCTGCATTGCCTCGTCCCTTAGTTTAGCATCTGAGCTCAGTAGATTTAAGTTAGGTTAAGAGGGGTAGACTATATAAGAAACTGACTATGGAGAATAGGTAAAGAATGCATTGCGAAGTTATATGAAAAGAATTAGGGCCAAAATGAGTATTGTACAATCAGAAATAATTATTTTGAAAGAAATATGAATAGAATACAGGAAGGAGGTATAGATAGGACTTTTTGGGAATAATGATGAAAGAAGGGAGATCTCCGAGAAGCAAAGAAAGTTTTGTCTGCAAAATACTCCAATAAAACAAAACCTGTCCTTTCCTTGTGTTATCCCACTATGTGTTTATGTACCCTTGTTTATTTGTCTTTTTCCTGTCTTTATGTGTTTAGCTGATGAGAGCTATGTTGTAGAATTTTTCTGATAATATGTTATTTTCTTTGTAAAGATGTTTAGACATTATTTATTCTGTTTTGTTTTAATGCTCATGTGTGAAGTTGATGTTTTGAAAGTTATTCTGATCTTTTATGTATGTACTCATGTCATAATTCCTGTAACACTGATGTATATGTTATTTCTATTCTTTTGTAAAGCCTGTATTACTACAAATGTTATCTGTATTGTTATGTTTTAATGATGTATTTTGTACCTTTGTAATTGTATTCTCATGTTATAATATTGTAATTGACACCAGTTCATCAAATTACGTAACTTGTAAGCATTCATTTCACTGCACACATTTCTGTTGGTCATAGTAATGCACAATATGTGAGAAGTTGGGACTGTTAGTGTTTGCACGTGTGTTACTAATTCAGCAAGGGACTGGATAACAGCATTGCTGGTTCTAAGGACAATTCCAAAAACTTTGTGAGTGTACAAGTGGTGGTTTATGGACTTGCTATATTGTCTGCAAGACTTCTAAGGACAATTCCAAAAACTTCGTGAGTGTATAAGTGGTGGTTTATGGACTTGCTATAATGTCTGCAAGACTTCTAAGGACAATTCCAAAAACTTTGTGCGTGCACAAGTGGTGGTTTATGGACTTGCTATCTTCTCTGCAAGACTCTTTGATGGTGATTGTGCACCTGCACAGTCGCAGCAGATGGCTGCTGGCCATCTCTACAAGGACTACAGTGGGTCTACACCTTTGATGACCCACCAATACCATTATTTCTACAAGGACTACAGTGGGTCTACACCTTTGATGACTCACCAATACCATTATTTCTACAAGGACTGCAATGGGTCTGCACCTATGGTGGCCCACCAATACCGTAATCTCTACCAGGACTACAGTGGGTCTACTCTGTGATGACCTACCTACCAATATTCATCAAAACTTCGACTGACTCTGCTGTGGATTTGCTCTGTTGTGGCCCATTACCTGTCTGCATGTCAAGAGTCAGCACTGTCTTTCCGTTGGAAGGACAACACTACTTCTTCAAGACTGCATGGAAATCCACTACTTCTGTGTGCAATTTCTTTTACTAATGACACTTTGTGAAAAAAAACTGTAATTACTATTATGATGAATGATCAGGAATATCTTTATGGACTGTGTGAAAATCTTAGCATTTGACCAACATTGTATCAATAAGTGTGTGCATTTGATTTCTTTGTTATTGTAATTACGATTATGAAAAATTTTAACAAATGTGTATTGCCCAGTGCCCAAAACAGTTTGTAAAATTTTTTGTGGGGAGCATGGGGGCTATGTAAGTAGGCTGTTTAGGTTCTTATATTGGCAACGCCGCCGCCACGTGCGCTCTCTGTACGAAAATTACTGGCTGTGCTGTGTGCAGTCTGTGGCTAGTTTGCATTGTTGTCTGCCATTGTAGTGTTGGGCAGCTGGATGTGAACAGCGCGTAGCGTTGCGCAGTTGGAGGTGAGTCGCCAGCAGTGGTGGATGTGGGGAGAGAGATGGCGGAGTTTTGAAATTTGTAATACTGGATATTATGAACTGCTATGTATATTATGATTTTTCAACACTATTAAGTTTCAAAAAAGACAAAACTATCAAAATGGTCTACAGTGACCCTCAATTATCTTTAATTACTTATTTAACATGTCATAAATTACAGTGGCTGATGTGGCTTCTCAATAATTATATAACAGAAAAATCATCGCGTTTCAGATTTTAACTTCAAGTAGCAAATTTGAATACCATGAGGCTTAACTGACGATCGACACTAGTATTACGTAAAACGGGGATGTAACAGATGAGACTTCTGCAGTTCTGAGTGAAGCCTTACACGCTCTTATGCGGCATCGCGTGCGTTCATTACCGTGTCGGTGGTTAGTCAGCGTCAGGGGGAGGCAGGGGGCGCAGCTCCACACACCTCGCCATCTCGGAAGCAACTGCCTCTAACTTCTCTTTACTACAATTTACCGAAGTTGGTTTAAGAAAATGGTATCTGGCTGTGTTTTCGACTGACCAATCAGGGTCTCAATGTTAACGTTAAGCTCCGCCTACAAAAATTCTGTCTATCCAATGAGAAACGTTATACTTTTCGTGGTGGGGCAATGTTTTTAATGTTTGCAACGTAACAGAGACGCATATAGTCTCACGCTAAAACTTTCAGCTGGTGTGGCCCTTTTAGTGTTATCGTAAGACCTATACTGTTCTTCTGGAGGGCTCCATCTTTTAACATGGGCTGGGGGGGGGGTGGTCTTGGCGGTCGGCGGGCGAAGTGGGTGTCCCTTATCGTAGGACCTTCTAGCTTACACGACTCTGCTCTTGGCTTCTGTTCTCGTTTCTCCCCTCGGAACTGCGTCACGGTGGGAAGGTATGACATGCATTTAGGCGTTGTGTTAGGCTGTGGTATTCCATTTGATCACTCGTTGATCGTATTACTTTGGTTAATTTAATGTCAGGATTTATTCAGAGCTGTGTGACATACTACCGGATTTGCTATCATGTCAGGTTTTTCATGGAAGGTGTTGGATTTGCCTGACACCATACAACCATATCTGATCAAATTAGGCAGACATCTATCAGTGGATATTAATATGACGTATGTCCAGCCTTCTCCTCTGTGAAGGCTTTGACTCTGGTCGGGACATTTTCTAAGACATATCTGCATGTCTGTGGCGGAATGGCAACCCATTCTTCCTCGGCAGCCGAAACCAGAAAAAGTAGAGATGTTGGGCGGTGGGTGTCTGGAGCAAAGTCGACGTTCTAACGCAGGACAAGCTGTTCTCTTGGGTTCAGGTCGGCAGGCCAGTTCATTTCGGGAATGTTATTTTCCACAAACCACTGCTTTACGACATGGTGCATTGTAGTGCTGATATAAACAATCGTAGTCCCTGAAATGTTCCTCACTACACAATGCTGCAAAACGTGTTCATTTTCTTCCACATTCAGCGTTTTTTTAAGAGCAATAAGGGAACCGCATCCTAACCACGAAAAATACCCCCATACCGCAACAACAAATCCTCTGCACTTAACTCTTCGCACTACACTTGATGGCAGGTAACATTCACCAAACCCAAATCCTTCCACTGGATGCCAGAGCGGGTATAGTGGGATTCTTCTTTTCGAATCACTCCTTTCCAACGATCCATTGTGTAGTGGCGTCGCTCTTCACGCCAGCTTTTAGCTTCACTTAGCGTGACCTACAGAAATGTATGGCATATGAGGAGCCGTTTTACTGCTGCAGCTATCCTGTTTAATTTCCTACGCACAGTCCTCGTGCTAGCTGAACTGCTGATTGTACTTTGGAACTCATAATCCCTTCTGCTGGTTTCATGCTATCTTTACAAACATCTCTACATTTCTCGAGGGTCCCTGGTCGCCAGTACATGACATCTGACTGATCTTGGCCCCTCCTTCGAGTTTCCATTTCACAATCACGTCACCATCAATCGACTTAGGCAGCTTTAGAAGGGTTGAAACGTCCTTAATGGATCTGTTAGTGAGGTGACATCCCACGCCCAGTCCACATCCTAAAACTCTGCGCTCTGCTGTTACTGCTCCTCTACTGACAGCACAATACCTCCCGCCTCTTTTTACACTGACAGATTCGTCTTTCATGACATCTAGTGGTCAGCTCCACAGTACAAAGGGGTGTCTGATATTTTTGATCAGGTAATATGTGTCGAAGGGTTCCAGCCGGATGTCAACACTCTTGATATGCGCGGTAACCACCCAAGACCGTGACACTAACGGTGGAATATCGATAGCTTGCATCCACCCACTGTCCTGTAAAATGATGGTCAGGTCCGGCAGAAAGTGTCATCACGTATTTCTCTATGCTGTTCATTTTTGGAACACAACCTACGACCAATTTAGAGACAGAAGTGTTGACACTTTCTGCAGGACCTGACTATAATTTCGCACGACGCTGCTCAAGCATGTACAGCGCAAGCTGTTACTGATTTGTTTGACTGATGGAGCCGCTAAGTGCTGTACCACCTACCGCACTCTCCTGGCTTAAGCCCTCAAGAGTTCAACTCGATTTCTAAACTGAAGGAAACACTTCACGGCATTCGATTCAGAACTGCTACAAATTCATCCGGCAATGGACCGCGCCGCTCGAACTGTCAGCAGAACTGGCACTGCTAAGAGTATCCTACGACTTCCACATTGCTGCCAACGGGTTATGCACAATGCTGGTGACTACTTTGAAGGTCAGCAAAATTTTGAAACATATATCTATTTTGTACGAGCTGTAAATACATAGTTGCCACTATTAAACTTCCAACTCTCGTACATTATCACAACACAGATGATGATGATGATGTTTGGATTGTGGGATGCTCAACTGCCCGGGTACCAGCGCCCGTACAAATTCCCAGGTTTTATTCAGACCAATCTCGCCGCGTGCATGAATGATGATGAAATGATGAGGACAACACAAACATCCAGTCATCTCGAGGCAGGTGAAAATCCCTGACCCCGCCATGAATCGAACCGGCGACCCCGTGCTCGGGAAGCGAGAACGCGACCGCGAGACCACGAGCTGCAGACATCAGAACATCGTCTTGTGGAGAATATGTTAGAACATGGAGTAATTCGGTCATCCATATCTCCTTAAGCTGCTCCAAGTTTCCTATGATGAGTCCCGGTCAGTGGTGGACTACTGGAAATTGAACAAAAAGGTAGTCTTCAAATCGGTTTCACTGCCTGATTTGCACTCCCGCTTCGTATGGTTTAAGGAAGCGCACGTCTTTACCACCCTTGACCTCAAGCAAGTGTGTAATCACTGCTGGAGGAAGGCTCAAAGCCTGTTACAGCAATAGTAACGAGAGGAACATTTTTGAATTTTGTTGCATCACCTTCAGTTTGGCTATAGATGCAGCCATTCCATCTCCGTTAATGGACGCTATATTTTCTGGGATTAAATTTCAGTGCGTCATTGTACAGCCACCTTCGTCATATATAGCAGGTCTATTCAGGAACATTTACATCATCGCTGGGACGTTTTTGGACAGTTAGTAAAGGCGCGTCTGACAGTCAATCTGCAGACGGTAGTCTCTGCTCATTCATCCACGAAGTTATAAGGGCATGTGGTTTTGGAAGACGGTTTTGGGATTGACCTGGGAAAAGTGGAAGCGATTAGTCAGTTCCCTAACTCACAGAACGTTAAAGAAGTTGTTAGATTCGTGGGCAGAACCAATTTCTTTAGGAAGTTTTCTAGTGAATTTGCTAAATAGGCAACACCACTTAATTATGTATCAAAGGTTGTAAATTTCTTTGGGGTCTTTCACAAGAAGTCTACTCTTGACACTGAAAAAAGCGTTGAAATCAGCTTTTGTGTTAACCCTATTGGACTTCAATGCATTGGTGGTAAGAGTAGTTTTACTTTAGAAGCAAGAAGGGAGTAAAATGGCAGCTGCGTATGTCTGAAGGGGAGTGAATGAGCTAAAAAAGTAATACTCCGTTTATGAAATGGAAGAATTAGCAGTTTTGTTTGGAATGGAGAAATTTCGCTAGTATCTGGAACATAAGAAGTTAATCTCAGAGACCAACAACAAAGTACTACCTAGGCCACGGAAAACTGAGCGTACTGACACGTGAGCAAGCACTATTTTAACATATGAGATGCACAACGTAAAGGGCTGAGATAACTTCGTGGCTGATAATCTGACTTGTATGTTCATTCAGCCTGAAGAGTGTAAGATCAGGCGCCGGCCACTGTGGCCGAGCGGTTCTAGGCGCTTCAGTCCGGAACCGCTCTGCTGCTGCCGTCGCAGGTTCGAATCCTGCCTCGGGCATGGATGTGTGTGATGTCCTTGGGTTAGTTAGGTTTAAGTAGGTCTAAGGCTAGGGGACTGATGACCTCTGATGTTAATTCCATAGTGCTTAGAGCCATTTTTATAAGATCAGGCCATGGAAGATTGTGGTCAGATTACTTTGGTGAGTTCAATTTTAGCACAGATTCCTCTGGCATTTTCGGACGTCAGAGAATTCCAATATCAGGATGAGCACTTGAGACAAATGAAGAAAAAATTACGTGTAACAAATGCAAGGTAATTGTTCCCAAGGAATTGGTTCCTTTACTTTTTAAGTATTTTCGTGAAATCCATAAAAGACTATCTAACTGTAGCGACTTTGCTGCCAGTAACCTGGCCTAGAATAGTTTACCTGGCTTCCAAGCCAGTGGAAAGAGCGTTTAAGAAGATGTTTGTGGATATTGTAGATCCATTACTTAGATCTAATTTGGGCAATTTTAGTTTGCGTTGATGGATTTCTGCGTTTGGTATGGCTGCAATCTACGAAACATCCTCTGCTCAAGTCGTTATCTGAAATTTGCGGGATATTTTTGGTATTTTTTGGCTACCTAAGGAAATGATAACTGGAAACGCGACATCTTTTACAGTGTATAGCTGTAAGAAACTTTGCCTCAGCTTGGGAATTCACCATATAACACCACCACCTTACTATCCTAAACCCTCATAAGCTGAGTACATTGACAGGAACCTAAGGTCTGCCCATGTAGCTTATCATAACACTGATTATGGAATCGATCTCTTGCACAGTTAACCATGGAATTTAACACGGAACATCATGAAAGCCATCAATCTATACCCGCTAGATTCCTCTTGAGTTATCGAATGGCTACTCCACTGCGTAACGTATGGTCAACCATGACCTTTTGTCTGAGTGGACAGCTGCTCAAAATGTGTTTATCCGTTGCAGACTGACTAAGCGGAGTATTAAAGGGGATGATAAAGGGGAAGCAATGTACTATAATATTGGGCGGTGGCCAAATACCTACCATGTTGGGTCTAAGATTTTCTTCAGGAGTTTTCAGGGTATTAGTAAGACCACTGAAAAGACTACTAAGGAATCAGAAATATGAAATTAACAAATTTCTCTAACTTCTGTAACAGTTATGTTAATCGATCTTCAGACTGATAGAGAAGTGAGAGCACACATTTCCCAAACAAAGCCAGATGGTCAATCAATTGAGGCGGAAAGGTGTGTGTGTGTGTGTGTGTGTGTGTGTGTGTGTGTGTGTGTGTGTGTGTGTGAGGGGCAAGGGTTTCTCTTTGTGCAGAGGTTGGTACTTCTCCAGGTCGATAAATCGGGGGGCGGCGATGTTATGCTCTCTTCGACAGAAGGTGTGATGTCTGGGGGTGCCGAGAAGGAAGAATAGAGAGTGCAGCGTGAGTGGAGTTGTGAGTTCGTTGATGGTCGACTATGATAAAGTTTGCTGCGAGCCAAATACTGGACTTTTAACGGTGGAGAACGACCAACCACAGTAGAGCTATCTCCTGCTCGGTGGGCAAAACAAACACTTGAGTAGTGGACAAACTGGCTCACCAATGTTGGGATGCAGCTGTGTCTGTGATTTCTACCATTTTGGACATGGGACATTGTGTAAGGTGTCAGGCAAATCCAACACCTTCCATGAGAACCCTGGGATGATAAGCAAATCCAGTAGTATGTCACATAGCTCCGAATAAATCGTGACATTAAATTAACCAAAGTAACACTGTAAGTAGGCTGTTTATGTTTTCTTATTGGTAACGCCACGTAGCGCTCTGTACGAAAATCATTGGCTGTGCTGTGTGCAGTCTGTGGTTAGTTTGCATTGTTGTCTGCCATTGTAGCGTTGGGGAGCTGGATGTGAACAGCGCGTAGCGTTGCGCAGTTGGAGGTGAGCCGCCAGCAGTGGTGGATGTGGGGAGAGAGATGGCGGAGTTTTGAAATTTGTAATACTGGATGGCATGAACTGCTATACATATTATGATTATTAAGGTAAATACATTATTTGTTCTCTATTAAAATCTTTCATTTGCTAACTATGCCTATCAGCAGTTAGTGCCTTCTGTAGTTTGAATCTTTTATTTAGCTGGCAGTAGTGGCGCTCGCTGTATTGCAGTAGCTTGAGTAATGAAGATTTTTGTGATGTAAGTGATTTGTGAAAGGTACAGGTTAATGTTAGTCAGGGCCATTCCTTTGTAAGGATTTCTGAAAGTCAGATTGCGTTGCGCTAAAAAATATTGTGTGTCAGTTTAAGCACAGTCATGTATAGTTTTTCAAAGGAGACGTTTCACAAGCTGATAAGTATTGCACAATGAAGATTTCACCTGCCACCGGCAGCAACACAAATGTACAATAACTGTATTCTTGTGCCTGTTGTGGGGTATGGCTCCAGTGCCTGGGCCCACAGACTTGTGCAGGTAAAGCCAGCAACGCAAATAAAGCGTATACAGAGGAACGTCATCCTACGATGTGTGGGTGCATTTGGCACCACACCTACAGATGCTCTTTGTGTGATTATGGGACTTTGCCCCCTTGACCTTAAAATTAGACAACATGCAGCAATCTACTGGCTAAATAAAAGAGATTATGACAAAGTAAGAAGAATAATGGGAATGTATCTATATAATGTAATAGAAATTAAACAAAGGACAATGCAACTATGGCAGGAGCAGTGGGAAAACTCCACCACTGGTAGGCAGGTCTTCAACCTCCTTCCCAGTGTGCGGGAAAGATTAAAACTAAGGCACATGACAGCAACCCAAGGAATTGTACATTTTCTATCTGGACACGGCCCCTATCCAGCGTACTTTCACAGGATAGGTAGCTGGCCAACACCTGGATGTGTCTGTGGTGCCCCAGAGGGGACGCCCGAGCATGTTGCCTTCGAGTGCCCAGACTTTGATCCAGTTGCCTCAGCAATGAGAGAGGAGCTGAGAGACAAACAATTAGAAGAAATGTTAAAAAACCCTGACTTATACAAAACACTACAGGATCTAGTCGAAAATGTTTCCAAATTCACGCGATTAATTTTTGAATCATTACCAGGTTAATAAAGAAAAGCCTTACTCATCAGCCAGGCTGACGAGTATTGTGCATCATGAATTTTAAAGACCAATAATTAAAGGCCCATGGAGGGTGGAATGGTGGCGTTGGTCCTAACAACTGGAAATCCGTTGGTGGGACCTGGCTGTCCGCCCACTCCTGGGGAAACCACAATAAATGGGGATGATACTGAGGGCAAGGTGGAAGAAGTAGGTAGGCTCCCCACTCTATGGAGACATAGAGAGGAGGGATGCCTAAGGGTGTTTTCCAAGCTGAGTTGCCTTCATATTCTCCTAGCAACATTCCTGCAAGAAAGACAAACCTGACTAGACTACTCTACATAAATGTACATAACTCAATCTATCGAACACTCTTTTCCATGAATCATACCAGTATCATTGATAAAAATGGAATAATTACAAAATAATTATATCAAGTAGAAATAAATAATATAATGTAGAAAATTTGGTAGCCTGCACAAATGCACGTGTTATCATTTAGCAAACCTTGTAGATGTAGAAATGTGTTTGTAAATAGTGTTTTTCATTAAGGGTGGTGGAGGGATAATAAATAAAGAAGATATAACTCGGCAGTGGTTTTGTGATAGTAGTCGGTCCACATCCTCATGGCTAGGGACGGGCAACGCTCCTGGTTATCCAGAGCGGCTAAGTGGCCGAATATTGTAAATAGAATTACATTGTATTGTATGTATTGTAGTATAGCAGTAAAGTAGAAATCATTGTATTTACAAGTAGCTATTGTTTAGAATTAGTACCCACTTTTGTCACCTAGATAGTGTGTTTTGTATGTTACATTAAAGATGTAAAAAAAAAAAAAGTTGTCGGCCTGGCGGCTATCGGGCAGGCGGGCGGCGGCTGTCGGCCAGGCGTGCGGGCCAGCGGCAGGTGGCCGGGCGGGCGGCCAGGCGGGCGGCTGTCGGGCGGGCGGGTTGACGGGTGGCTGTCGGGCAGGCGGGTGGGTTGGCGGATATCGCCGGGCGGGCAGGTGGGTCGGCGGATATCGCCGGGCGGGCGGGCGGGTGGGCGGCAGTCGGCCGGGCGGGCGGGCAGGTGGCTGTCGGCTGGGCGGACGGGCGGGCGGCTGGCGGGTGGGCGGGCGGCTGGCGGGTGGGCGGGCGGGCGTCAGCCCAGCAGGCGGCGGGCGGGCGGCTGTCAGCCAAGCTGGCGGGCGGGCGGGTGGCTGGCGGGCGGGTGGGCGGCGGCTGTCTGAAGGGCGAGCAGGCGGGCGGCTGTCGGCCAGGCGGGTGGGCGGGTGGCTGTCAGCCAGGCGGGCAGGCGGCTGTCGGGTGGGCGGGTGGCCGGGCGTGCGGTGGGGCGGGCGGCTGGCGGGCGGGCGGGTGGCGGGCGGGCAGGTGGCTGTAGGCCGCACGGGCTGGCCGGTGGCATCCAGTTTTAGTTTTTCATTCTTTGTAAGTGTGCAGCTTTTTGAACCGTACAGCACTATGGGGCAGATACTACTGTTGTATATCTTCATCTTTGTATTGAGTGACCAAGCTTAATTTTGAGTGGGTTGATTAGTGAGTACAGACATCTTGACCCTGAGGCTATTCTTTCATTTATATCCATTGTTATGATATTTTTACTGTTGAAATGTGATCCAAGGTATTTAAACTGGAGAAATTTTCTGAATTAAGAATGTTGGTCAACTTCAAAGTAAGTATTTGGATTTATGAGTCAACCTATTTCCATATATTCGGTTTTTTCTTGGTTAATCAAAAGCTCGATTTTGCTGGCACTCTGCCTGAGAGAAATGTACATGTGTTTCATTTTTTCTTCAGTTTCACTCAGCAATACTATATCATCTGCATAAGCCATGAGTTTTACTTCACTGTGTTCGAATTGGAGACCCTTGTATAGATGTAATTTACTTTCCCGAACCACTTTATTTAATACAAGGTTGAAGAGCACACACGAAAGAGCGTCTCCCTGTCATAAGCCTGTTTTAATTGGAAAGGTGGAGGATATGCATCCTCTGAACTTCACTTCTGCCTGGGAGCCATCCATGCACAGTTGTATCATCCTAATGATTTTACTGGGTATACTAAATTGTTGTGATGCATTGTAGAGGCTGCTTCTGTGGATGCTGTCGTAGGCTCGCTGGAAGTCAATGAAGAGACAGTGGATGTTTTTGTTAAATTCCCACTATTTCTCAAAAATCTATCATATAGTAAACAAATTATCAGTTGTGGAGCGGTTTGTCGAAATCCCGCCTGGTAATCTTGAATAATGTTTTTTATGAAAGGTTTAACTTTTTCCAGAATGGTCATTGACAGGATTTGGTATGTTATGTTCAGATAACTGATTCCTCTGTAATTTCCACTTTCCATTCTGTTTCCTTTCTTGTGTATAGGACAAATTATTGCAGTTTTCCAATCTTCACTCAGTGTGCGAGTTTTTTTGTGTAGTTTGCTTCTGCCCTCTTTTAACATCTCTGATGATATCTGGTCCTTGCCTGCTGATTTTCCATTAACACCAATAATTATTAACGTTTGTACCTGTAAGTAGGCTGTTTTGGTTTTTATGTTGATAACGCCACGTAGCGCTATATATGAAAATCACTGACTTTGCTGTGTGAAGGCTGTGGTTGGTTTGCATTGTTGGAATAGTCGCCATTGTAGTGTTGGGCAGTTGGCTGTTAACAGCGCGTAGCGCTGCGCAGTTGGAGGTGAGCGCCAGCAGTGGTGGATGTGGGGAGTGAGATGGCGGAGTTTTGAGAGCGGGTGATCTGGACATGTGTCCATCAGAGAGAGTAAATTTGTAAGACTGGATGTCATGAACTGATATATACATCTTGATTTTTGAACACTACTAAGGTAAATACATTGTTTGTTCTCTATCATAATCATTCATTTGCTAAGTATCCCTATCAGTAGTTAGTGCCTTCAGTAGTTAGAATCTTTTATTTAGCTGGCAGTAGCGGCGCTTGCTGTATTGCAGTATTTCGAGTAACCAAGATTTTTGTGAGATGTGTGAAATATTTTGAAGACATGTTGCACAAGAATCAGTACCTGTCAAACTCATACAGCCCCTCAGAACTCATCCGCATTTGTTTAATCAAATTGCCTGAACATTTACGACATATTATTTTGGAGGGACGCTGCAAAGACGACATTGAAGCTTTTCAGGGACACTGACAATCGCGGGAAGCGAAAACAGGAACACAACAATTACTGGTCACATCCGTCACAATTCCGCGATGAAAGAAATTGAAATGTCCCCTTAGAACAATTTATACACGACTGTGCTTAACCTGACACACAATATTATTTAGCGCAACGCAATCTGACTATCAAAGATCCCTGCAAAAGAATGGCCCTGACTAACATTAACCTATACCTTTCACAAATCACTTACCTCACAAAAATCTCCGTTACTCGAACTACTGCAATACGGCGAGCGCCACTACTGCCAGCTAAATAAAAGATTCAAACTACTGAAGGCACTAACTACTGATAGGGATAGTTAGCAAATGAAAGATATTAATAGAGAACAAATGTGAGGTAAGTGATTTGTGAAAGGTATAGGTTAATGTTAGTCAGGGCCATTCTTTTGCAGGGATCTTTGATAGTCAGATTGCGTTGCGCTAAATAATAGTGTGTGTCAGGTTAAGCACAGTCGTGTATAAATTGTTCTAAGGGGACGTTTCAAAATAATAACTGGATACGACAAGGCTACTCTTACAACGTAAATCGTGACCAAAACAGACACCACCCGTATGACAACCGGTGGCAGAGTAGTAATAACTACAGGGAAAGATCACCTCTCCACAGTAATGACTATCACAGAGACAATCAGAGAAACAGGCAATATGGGAACCAAAATAATTATTATCAAGGGAGACAGAATAACTTCAGACGCAACGTTCCACTGCGCAGTTACGATTCAGGGAGAAATTTTCCACCACATGACCGACAAAAAATAAACTATGGAAACTACCGACAAAACGACAGACCTGAATTAGATCTCAGAAGTTAGATCTCCAAATCCCAATAACGACGCGCTCCAACAAATAGACAATAGGCAATGACTCACACCGCTGGCAGCTACAAAACGTACTTATGAAGCTGACGACGTAGCTGCCGTGGCTAGTAATTACGTAAAAAATGGAATACATTACGGACATCTTACTCCAGGAACAAAAGGCTGCTGCCCCTCTTCAGGAACCACACGTTTGTCAGCCCTCTCAACAGATACCCCTCCGTTGTGGTTGCATCTACGGTACGGCTATCTGCATCGCTGAGGCACGCAAGCCTCCCCACCAACGGCAAGGTCCATGGTTCATGGGGGGGACGTAAAAATTAACAACATTGCATATCCTGTGATTCACATTACAGTAAATGACGTAAAATTTACGGCAGTACTTGACTCTGGCAGTCCCATTTCAGTAATTAGTGAAACAGCCTTTAGCAAATGCAACAAATCGAACGATTGCCCCACACTTCCGTTACATAAGATTAAATTACAAGGTGAAATCGTTGGTAAAAGTGTAGATGTACGCCAACAAACCAACTTAGAATTCTTTTGTCAAAGCCACAGCTTCTCTATGAACTTTTTTATTGTTCCATTATTGTCGACGGAAATTATATTGGGAGTAGACGTTTTGAATGAATACAAAGCAATCTTAAACTTTCACGATGCTGAAATAAGTTTAGAGAAAGAAGGTAAGTCAATAGCTTTGAAATTTGAAGCTTGGCTCTCAAACCACGACGAGGAAATTAATCGGCTTTACCTTCTGTTAGACAACAGTTCGGAATGTTCAGCGGAACTAGACACTAACAATCACTCTGCAAGTACTGACAGGGATGATATCGACGGCATATTTGATACTAATGAGTTAATTCAGAATGAAATTCAAACAATTGGGAACTGTAATAACACTGACAGGCAGGACCTTTTCGAGATTTTACCAGCACATTCCACAGTTTTTACTCTCAAAATAGGAACAATCAAGGGATTTCAATACCAATTTCGTGTTCGTGAGAATACTAAATTTTATGTTACACCATATGTAATTCCAGCACATTATAGGGACTGTATTAGAACAGAAATACAATCTATGCTTGACGAGGGCATTATTGAGTCTGCAGTAAGCTCATACAGCAATCCATTACATGTTGTTGACAAGAAAAATGGATCGATCAGTCTTGTCTTAGATTCGAGATTAAATCAATACTATCATTCCTGAAACAGACAGGCCGCAAACGATGGAAGAACTTCTTCAAAATTTTAATGGTGTAAAAGTGTTGTCTTCTATTGATCTCAGATCCAGCTCTTATGATATCGAACTTCATCCAGAATGTAGAAAATACACAGCTTTTCTTTGTTTCGGCGTTTGTTATCAATTTCGGAAACTTCCTTTTGGTTTGAACATTTCTTCGGCAGCGTTCATTCGCGGACTAAATTCCATATTACCTGATTTCTTAAAACGTCACATCACCTTATATGTGGATGATATTCTAATAGCAGAAGCCTCATGGGAACAACATAATCGCATCCTCAACAGTTTGTTACGTATTTTTGCAGAATCTGGAATTACAGTTAACTTGGAAAAGTCTGAATTCGGTAGGTCAAAGGTGAGGTTTTCGGGACATATTTCTTCTGAAGGCATTCAGCCGCATCCTGAAAGGTTAGAAGCAATCAGAGCCATTCCAGTTCCATCCACAAAAAAAAAGTCCGCAGTTTTCTAGGTCTCGTAAATTTATTACCGTCGTTTTCTGAATATGCAAATTCTAGTTACACCAAAACTTTGTTCACTCACTCGAAAAAATACTATTTGTAACTGGGACGAACAAGCGCAGTTGGAATTCAATTCTTTGCAAGAATCGCTACTTAACGCGCCAATACTAGCTCATCCAGATCTCTCACAAGATTTCTGCCTTAGCACGGATTCTTCTAAAGTCGGTCTTGGTGCCCATTTATTTCAAGAAGCCATAGAAAATGACACTACTGTTGAGAAAACCATTGCTTTTTTTAGCCGAGTGCTAAAAAATCTGAAAAAAAATTATTCCGTTACTGAATTAGAAGCTTTAGCTATCGTTTGGGCATTTAACAAATTCCGTTTCTTTCTTTCTGGTAAGCACGTACAAGATACAGTGATCATCGTACATTACAATTTCTTATGTCTTCAAAATTAAATCATGACAGGTTAACACGTTGGGCATTGTTTCTGCAAGAATTCCACTTCACAATAGTCTACATTCCCGGCAAGGAGAACATTGTTGCGGACGCACTGTCACGCGCACCGGCTGGGCTTGAGAAAAGTAACACAGAAGGCAACCTCGAGAAAAATTTCAGTATTCTTTACATTCAGAAAGTCGCCTTTGAAAACTTCATCACCACATCTTTAAAGGACATTGCTCATGAACAAGATAAAGATCCGATTTGGAAAGACATCAAAAGTAAATGGCATGAAAAGACACACACTCAGATTCGGTATTATTATCTGGTTAGAAACAGCATGCTCTTCAAAAGCTGCACTGTTGATGACAAGCTATCGGTACTTTGCATTCCAGACGATTTTGTTAATAAGCACATTTGGTACATTCATTTCAGCTACGCACATTTTGGTCCACGAAAATGTTATCATATTCTTCGAACGACTTGTTATTTTAACAACATGGAAAAGAGAATTCGAAGAGTCTTGTTTATTTGTAAACTTTGTCAAAAGGCGAAACCATCTACTATCTCACATCGTGCTCCGTTGTTTCCTATCATTCCTTCTAAATTAAAAGAATTTGCTGCTGTTGATCTCTTGGGACCGCTTGTCAGAACATCTAATGGATTTTCGTACGTTCTAGTCGCTGTTGAACTTACTTCAAAATTTGTTTCTATCACTCTGTTACATAAAGCCACTGGACGGTCTGTATCCAACGCCTTTGTTAAAAATTTCTTACGTGAAGTTGGACACGTTAGTAAAGTCATTTCAGATAACGGACCGCAATTCAGATCTGCTGTTTGGTCACGCATGCTTCGGAACCATAAAATCAAACTAGCTTTTATTTCATTGTACTCACCACATTGTAACCCGTCTGAACGGATTATGAAAGAAATCAATAAGCTTTGCAGACTTTATTGTCACAGAAAGCATCAGCATTGGGACAGATATTTACATTTATTTCAAAACGTGCTGAATGAAATGCCTCATGACTCCACTCCTTTAGCACCTATTCTTGTACTGAAGAACGAAGAACCACCGAACAGAATCAGAGAGCTTGTACGTTTCCCGAATACACGTAAACTTCGACACAATGACAGAATTGATTTGGCTATTAAAAATATAAAATCTGCAGCAGACAAAAGGAGAAAACTACACGGTAAAGCAAATGCAAAGAAATTATATATTGGTCAGAAAGTTCTAATTAAAGCTCATTCATTGTCACATAAGAAGAAACACTTGAGTCACAAATTATTTCTGATTTACAATGGACCTTACAGAATCTGACGTATACCACATGATAATTGCATTGAATTTGAAACTCTGTGTACTAGGAAGAGTAAAGGATTGCACCACATTTCACATGTAAATCCGGTTATTGAAAGATAATCTGCTTTTTAACTTAGTCTTTGCCATAAAATTTTTCACTTCACGCTATTAGTACGCTTTGTCACACTGAGAAACTGTTATCATGCGACAATGTTTTGAAGTTAACTATCCAGTCTAGAACCTAGTGAACATATTTAGAAAGTAATTACCACTGCATTGTGATAGTGAACAGAGGACACAGTGTTACTGTGTGTGCACATTCTTGCTTGTTAGTTGCACGATTACATAACGACTATAAGGCTTACATACTTGGAACATATACAGCTAATGAGATTTTAATGCAACATTTTGGTTTACCTGAAAAGACATTATTTATTTGAAGTACATTCTGTGAGATTAAAGATGACTTAGTATTTGGTTTCTTTGACAGCTACACGATTTTATCAAGGCGCTACTAATGTGTGACACAATTTACATTGTTGCTTTTGTGCTGTATCTGCTTTATATCCGCACAGTTTTTCTGAATTCTTCTGGAAAGTAAAACATGTTTTAGTAGTACCTTTTGTGGTATAGCTACAATGAGACAGCCTCTTTTGTAACACAACAATACGTTACAGTGTAGTACTTCCTTGATCATGGTACTGTACGTAATAACTACGATATCTATACGCATAGAATTTCGCTTTTGTTTATTATGAGGTAAGTACATTGACTTCCACATAACTTTGCTTATGGACGATGATAATTGCGACACTTGGCACATTTTTTACCCTTAAGTAATGACAGAGATTATGTTACAACAAGACGCACAATTTAGCGCGGCAGTACACGTGATTAATTTTGTACTTAAAACACTTATTTTTAAAGATTTTTGAATTACAAAGAAAGTTTTCCTTGATACATTTCATTCCATTGCTGTAATCTGTAACACCTGAGGGTATAATTACATTAATCCTCAGAGGGGTACACGCTTACTTTGTGTACCATGTGTTTTGCAAGCACAAGGAGCCTTAGCTAATATGGTATTTGCTTATACAACTTTACATATCGGTACCATATTTCTCTAACACAGAATTACACAGCTATCTGATTATTTAACAGAGAAATATACATTTTTTTTACTACATGAGTGACAGATGTTTACGTAATTACACAGTTGGATAACTTCACACTTATGATATTGTATTTTGTCTGTACTTTGTGAACTGTTCATATTTTTTTGGAACTGTTGTGATACTATGAGAGCTTTGAATGATGTATTTGGTATGGGAACATGGTTTTTAAAGTACATTTGAGGTAGATGACACTATTTAAATGAGCAGAGAATTTTTTTTAGGGTTTGAAATTATTGCAGAAAGCTATGATGCTACTACAATTTTGAGATTTGACTGAGGTGTTATGATGTTATTACTACAACGACAATGTGTATTATGCTGTTGAGGTATGTTTATGATCAATAAGCTGATGCTATATGAGGAATTTGATTATGCTATGTATTTATCATGATGAAATATTGGAGAAGTGTCGACGAATATGTATATGTGTAATAAGGTAAGTAATAATGAGTAGTGGTTAGGGACTCTGATTTGAGAAAAAGGACATTGGAAACCAAGAACCGTACTTTAAGAGTTATGAAATGTGTGTCCAAGCGTGAATGTATCACAACACTGCTATTCATGATATTTGGTTTCTACGCATTTCCACTGTAATTTCTCGACCTTTGAAATTTTTCATATGAGACTGTCACTGTAGCGGAGACTGCTGTCGTAAATATTTCGGTAAGAAACCTAAGTGACCTTGACGTAATGCATTGTGGGTGCCCAGCTGTGCCACCTGCCTGGAGAAAAAACCATTAGGTGGAGAAAAAAAGAGGCCATTAACCTCACTATTGACATTCCTTTGTAGAAAGCATCGCTAATACGACAAGCTCATTACTTGGAAATATATTGTACTTTGTGCTACTTACTGAAATGCTTATGAATTGTTGGGAAATATTCTTACATCTGCACACCTGATTATCACAAGTGTCTTTCTACAAGAGTTGAGATAATTTCTTCTAACTTTGAAATGCCACATGACTATTCAAAGATATTTTTATGCTTTACTTTACATAGTTGCTTATTTCATTTGATATCTGGTTTCCAGCTGTGTTGCAGCATTGGTTTTATAAAATAAAATAAAATGCATCTGCTAATGTGAACACTTTCTATCAACAGATCTATTAAATAATTTTATGATCCACATTCTTCGAAAAAGGAGCACTTGGAAAGGATAGAACAATAAGAAGGGAATAATAACAATAACTTCATACATAATTTTCTTTTCAAGTACTTGGAATTTTTTTGTAGAATAAGTTGTGATGCACCACTTTAATTACATTGACATTAAGATGTGAATAGACATTTCCCTTATCTGCATTGTTGCCTTTAGTGTACTATTTTTTCTGCTAGTGGGTTTGTCATGTTTAGATATAATTTATTGCATTTGCTGCTACTGTTTACCAGGCATAGTGCTACTGAATGTCACTTTGTATTACTCTGTTAAGATAGTTTTACTACTGATTTATTTTTCTTGTTGCTGCTCATTGCCTCATATTAGTTGTAATATTGCATTTGCTTTGCTAATTTCTATAATGCTGCTTGCTTTGCCAACTTGCATTTTTTGTCATTGCTGTTTGATTTAATTGTTTTGTACTGCTGCGTTGCCTCGTCCCTTAGTTTATGCATCTGAGTTCAGTAGATTTAAGTTAGCTTAAGAAGGGGGTAGGCTATATAAGAGAATGAGTTGTGATGAATTGGAAGAAGTGCATTGACAAGGTATAAAAAAAGTGAAATAAGAGGAAACATCTATGAAAAGAAGTTTTGGGTTCGACTGCAGTACCAAATGTCACACTGAAAACAAACCCTGTCCTGTCCTGTCCTTTTCTGTTATTCCTCTACGTTTTTGTGTACTCTTGTGTATTTGTGTTTTTCCTGTCTTTATGTGTTTATCTGATAAGAGTTATGTTGTAGAATTTTTCTAATAATATGTTATTTACTTTGTAAAGATGTTTAGACATTATTTACTCTGTTTTGTTTTAATGCTCATGTGTGAAGTTGATGTTTCGAAAGCTATTCTGATCTTTTATGTATGTACTTATATACATCGGTGTTGCAGGAATTATGATATGTCTATTTCGATTCTTTTGTAAAGCCCGTATTACCACAAATGTTTTCTTTATTGTTGTGTTCTTTAATGATGTTTTCTGTATCTTTGTAATTGTATTCTCATGTTATAAAATTTTAATGGACACCAGTTCATCAAATTAAGTAACTTGTAAGCATACATTTCACTGTACACACTTCTGTTGGTCATAGTATATGCACAATAGATGAGAAGTTGGGACTGTTAGTGTTTGCATGCGTGTTAATAATTCAGCAAGGGACTGGTTAACAGTATTGCTGGTTCTAAGGACATACCAAACAGTTTGTGAGTGCACAAGTGGTGGTTCATGGACTTGCTATATTGTCTGCAAGACTCTTTAATGCTGACTGTGCACCCACACAGTCGCAACAGATGGCTGCTGGCCATCTCTACAAGGACTAAAGTGGGTCTACACCTTTGATGACCCATCAATACCATTACTTCTGCAACTACTGCAGTGAGTCTGTACCTCTGGTGGCCCACCAATACCATAATCTCTACCAAGACTACAGTGGGTCTACCTACCAATATTCCTTAAAACTTCGACTGACTTTGCTGTGGGTTTGCTCTGTTGTGGACCATTACATGTCTGCATGTCAAGAGTCAGCATTATCTTTCTGTAGGAAGGACAATAGGAAGGACAACACTACTTCTTGAAGACTGCACGGAAATCCACTACTTCCGTTTTCATTTTCTTTTACTGCTCAGACTTTGTGCATAAAATTGTAATTAATACTGTGATGAATGATCAGGAATGTCTTTATGGACTGTGAGAAAATTTTAGCTTTTGACCAACATTGTATCAATAAGTGTGTGCATGTGATTTCTTTGTTATTGTAATTACGAAAAATTTTTTCAAATGTGTATTGGCCACGGCCCAAAAAATTTGTAAAATTGGGGCTATGTAAGTAGGCTGTTTAGGTTTTTATGTTGGTAACGCCACGTAGCGCTCTATATGAAAATCACTGACTGTGCTGTGTGAAGGCTGTGGTTGGTTTGCCATTGTAGTGTTCGGCAGTTGGCTGTTAACAGCACGTAGCGTTGGGCAGTTGGAGGTAAGCTGCCAGCAGTGGTGGATGTGGAGAGTGAGATGGCAGAGTTTTGAGAGCGGATGATCTGGACGTGTGTCCATCAGAGAGAGTAAATTTGTAAGACTGGATGTCATGAACTGATATATACATCTTGATTTTTGAACACTACTAAGGTAAATACATTTTTTGTTTTCTATCAAAATCTTTCATTTGCTAAGTATGCCTATCAGTAGTTAGTATTTAGAATCTTTTATTTAGCTGGCATTAGTGGCGCTCGCTGTATTGCAGTAGTTCGAGTAACCAAGATTTTTGTGAGGTAAGTGATTTGTGAAAGGTATAGGTTAGTGTTAGTCAGGGCCATTCTTTTGTAGGGATTATTGAAAGTCAGATAGCGTTGCGCTAAAAATATTGTGTGTCAGTTTAGTGTTGTTCAGAATAGGTAGTCGGCCAACTCGAACGGTGGGATTTTAGTCTTGTAGACAAGAGCATTTCTATAGCTAGATTTACATTTGTTTGTGTTTTTCTTAATTCAGTTGTATATGTGCTGCTGATTCAATAAATTTTGCCCTGCAGCTCAGATATTGTCAAACTATGTTCTGATCGCACTTGAAGGTCTCAGGAGCAGCAATAGGTTGCTTATTTTTGTAATCAGCATCACTGAAATCCAACAAACACCTATGCAAAGCATAGGTATCCAAAAAGTAAACATTATTCTCCGTTCCCTACTTCATATTTCAGTTAGACTACACTCTAAAAACACACATAACCTCAAAACTCATGCAACTAGTGTCGCGAAAGTGTTTAGTTTCACCAACGAATTCCGCAAACGCGCGGCGCCCATGCTCAGTGGCAGGTAGCGCAGTTAACTGCAACCTAGTTTCGTCGTGTAAACTGAGCCTAATTCCAAAACTGTATCACAGTTATGCAGCAAGAAAAGGTACACAACAATGCACAACAGATAGCATGAGAGGCCGCCACCACACAGGTACAACCACTTAGCTGGCACCTTTCAGTTCCACGCAGCAGCCTCCAGATGGCGCTCACAAACCTGGACCTCTTCCTGCCTCTGTGCTACGTCCCACAGTGCATCATACTCACCACCAATAGCGTGGATAACCATCAGAGTGCTGTCAACCGCGGATTACATAGATTATGCCTTATACTGATGTACATGGAAGTTCTTCTGTCGACAGGCACAAAACACAACAAGCCACGGACACTCTGGCAGTTTAGAACCTGCAGTCAGATAGTACAGTTCAGTGTCCACAGCCAGCTAAGTATAGTTCTGCAAGAATACCTCCCGACTAAACAGTCGTAATTTACAGAGAAATAGCACAAGCATGGTGTGTCTGGGTCGACATAAAAGTTTTCTTGGTTTGGTACCGCATCATAATGTAAAAACTACTGCTGGGTCTTACTATCAGTTGTAGTGACGATATCATAGAATGCCAACCAAGAGACACCAAAGTTACTGAAATATCACTGTATTAGGTATAGGACATCATGTGCCACACAAGATACTGTACTAAAATTAAGCACTATTTTATAACAGACTCTTAGCAAAGATTATTGATTATTTTATATTGTGATGGCACATTTCTGTTCCAGTCCTGCCCTGGCAAGTAAGTGCTTAATTAGCAAATTTGCAATCCACCACCTTTCAAGAACTGTAGCAGTAAAACACTATTATGCTACTGTGGATGATTGGAATGAGTTAATAGTAGCATTCAGTTACAACATTCCCAAAAGCACATATGAACGAAGGGGCTGTTGTGTAACAGTCACATTCAATTAAATGACTGTTTTGAAAAATAACATTCATTCAGATGATGCTCAGGGATAAAAGGTGACGAACTACACATAAAACAGTAATCCAAACCCATCAGGTTGACTAGTATTACTAAAATGAAAATCAAAATATTAAAACATCAGTAACTTTGTAAATATTAAATAAACACAAAATCTATTAGCAGTTTAGGATTCAGCACAAAAATTTCTTTAAAGTGAAACATTATATACATAAATTTTCAGTCCTTATAAAATTCATAAAAAACTCTTATATTGATAAGATGACAGGTTTGAGGGTAATTACATGATTCCATTATAATTGCTAACACATTAATACACAAACAAATATAATATGTGACAGAAAACAATTTTAAGTCAATACTAGCCTTCAGTCAGCATACCTGTATTATTAAATTTTGATTTACAGCTACATTTTTGTACCTTGTTTGTTAGATCACATCTCTTAAACTAGTGGAGGAGCGATATGTCTTTAACACATTTTGGGTAGACGCCAATCATCGCCTGAGAGTGATCTGGTGTCGTGGTATGCCAAGTAGACCAGCAATACTTATAATTTTTATGAACGCCAAACAAATATAGGTCGACAACTGTGATTAAAAAAGTCCGATATCACTTATGATGACAACTACCAGTTGTTTGCAAAATAAATGCAAATCTACGAAGATATGCTTTGATTTACCAATATTTACGTTGTACATAGTTACAAAACCTAACAGCTCGAGTTAACCTTGGGGAAAGGGAATTAGAGTGACTAAAGTCATCAAATCCATCCCATTACACTGCTGAAAACCTCAAGTTGGATTTGGGAAGCACTAATGTATATCGAATGGGGTCTCAGACTTTTGTAATTTGTCCCCAGAGTACTTAATTTCACAATGCACAAGCAACAAAATTAATTGAGAATATCATTGGACCATTTTTCTTCAGGTTTGTTTCTCAGCATCTGCATAACAAATTGCAAAACGGTCACTTGGTCTCCGATCTCAGTTCAGCTTGTCTGTCTGATGGCTTCAAGAGACAGAAAAAATTTGATTTTCAGTATTTTATACAATTATTCAGTGAATTTTAAAAATTAAAATGCTACTATAATTTACTTATTAAGAGTTTACATCAAATATTTTACATAATAATTATTGCTAAAATCAAGAACTGTGTATATGCCCGCCGTGAGTTATGCTGTCTCACGATAAATTATCCAGATCACATTCAGGAGTAGGTTTAACGATAAACAAGAAAAGAGGAATGGGGGTGAGCAACTACGAACATGATAATGAACACATTATCGTAGCCAAGATAGACATGAAGCTAACACCCACTACAGTAGCACAAGTTTATATGCCAGCTAGATCCGCAGATGACGGAGATATTGAACCAGATTTCAAACTGTACATTTTCCGGTGCACATGTGGACTCTGACCACAGTTTATTGGTTATGAATTCTAGATTAAATCTGAAGCAACGGGAAAAAGGCATGAAATGAAGGAGATGGGACCTGGATAAATAGGAAAAAACAGAGGTTGTTGAGAGTTACAGAAAATTAGGTAAACAGGGGAGAGGAATAGATACATTCAAAGACGAATGAGTAGCTTTGAGAGATGAAATAGTGAAGGTAGCAGAGGATCAAATAGGTGTAAAGAGAAGACCTAACAGGAATCCTTGGATATCATCTGAAACACTGAACGTAAATGATGAAAGGAGAAAATATAAAAATGCAGCAAAAGTAGCAAGTGAAATGGAATATAAACGTCTAAAAATGAGATTGACAGAAAGTACAAAATACTTAAGCTGGAATGGCCAGATAACGAATATAAGGATATAGAGGCATATGTAACTAAGGGAAAGATAGATACTGCCTATATGGAAACTAAAAAGCTAATTGGAGGAAAGAGAATGAGCTGTATGAATATCAAGTAATCATATGGAAAACCTGTTCTGAGTAAGAAAGAGATAGCTGAAAGATGGAAGAAATATTTAGAGGGGCTCTACAAGGGAAACGACCTTAAAAGTAAGGAACAGGACGTAGATGAAGGCGAGTTGGGAGAAGATACTACGAGAAGAATTTGACGGAAGCCCTGGGAGTAGAAAACATTTCATTGGAACACGTGGTGTGCCAGATGTATAAGACAGGAGAAATAACCTCAGACTTCAAGAAGTATGAGACAATTTCAATTTAAAAGAAAGCGGGTGCTGACATGTGTTCCACGCAGTCTATGCAACTATCAGTTTAGTAAGTCATGGTTGCAAGATACTAAAACGAATTATTAATAGAAGAAGGGAAAAATTATTAGATGTCGACCTCGGGGAAAATCAGTTAGGATTCCGGAGAAATACAGGAACACGGTAGGCAGTACTGGCCTCATGACTTATCTTAGAAGATAATTTAAGGAAAGACAAACCTACGTTTGTATCTTTTGTAAATTTGGAGGAAGCTTTTGGCAATGTTGACAGGAATACGCTCTTTGAAATTATAAAGATAGCATGGGTAAAATGTGGATAGCAAAAGCTTATGTACAAGTTGCACAGAAACCAGACTGCAGTTATAAGAGTGCAGGGGCATGAAAGGGAAGCAGTGGTTGAAAGGGGAATGAGACAGAATTGTAGCCTAACCTCGATGTTATTCAATTCGTACACTGAGCAAGCAATAAAGGAAATCAAAGAAAAGTTTAGAGAAGAAATTAAAATTCACAGAGAAGAAATTAAAACTTTGAGGTTTACTGATGACATTGTAATTCCGTCAGAGACCAGGAGATGAACACAGTACGCAGGTTCAAAAGCATGTAGGCTGCAGTAGTTACTCGGAGATGGAGAGGTTTACAAAGGAGAGAGTAGCAGGGAGAGTTGCCTCAAACAAAACTTAGGACTGAAGACCAAAATAGCAACAAGAACATTTTCACCCACGTTATATTTACCCAGTGTTTAAGGAGAATGAAAGCACTCAGCAACTAGCAACAAACTTTACACATAATTTCATACCTTTTAGAAACTTTTCACGGTGAGACACCACACCCACCACACCCATGCAGAACAATGAAAGGTAAAAAGTTTATTGCTTACTACATTTTCCCTGTTGATGCAGTAAAACTTCATCATCGGGCACGACGTTTTATGTTATTACTTCTTTAATACTAACTCAATTTACAACACAATGTATCCAAATATACCACTGAATGTCTCTGTAAAATTGTACGATTTTACGACTCACAGATCAGGTGATATTACGTTATAGATACTGAGACGCACGAAAAGCTAGCTTTTCTTAAAACGGACCGCAAATTACATAATCTATATGTATCCAATGTTTGATAATGGAAACACTTATCGACTGCCAACAAGGTTTAAACATCTTTTTAAACTTTTTCTAAATTTGTTGTCGCTTACAGATGCACAAAATGACAGGAAAACTGTTTATCGCTTAAAAATTTTCCTTGTATGTACAGTATGAGTCACGAAAGACTTCTTTTATTTCGTGAACGGTTCCACATATCGAAACGAGGTTTTCGGCATACGACAGTGTGTTTAGAGGCATCTACTTTGGCAACTGATAAAAGAGTCTTAGCTCTTGTATCGAACGAGATATTGAAGCAAGAATGATTTATCTAAGTAGAATGTTACACTTTTTTTAACGGCATCTGAAAGCGCTTGGAAAGAAGAATATCCGTGTTGAAACTCTTCACAAAAGAGTCCGAGAAATGTTCTAAAATTGGAAAGCAATGCCGCCAGGGTCACCTATGGTCAAGCAGAGCTCTCACGCCAGCCTCCTTCTTTATATGTAGTAACACAGGCCTTAGCTCCTAAAATAAAAACCTCATTTCCTATTCGACATACACCCCTGGAAATGGAAAAAAGAACACATTGACACCGGTGTGTCAGACCCACCATACTTGCTCCGGACACTGCGAGAGGGCTGTACAAGCAATGATCACACGCACGGCACAGCGGACACACCAGGAACCGCGGTGTTGGCCGTCGAATGGCGCTAGCTGCGCAGCATTTGTGCACCGCCGCCATCAGTGTCAGCCAGTTTGCCGTGGCATACGGAGCTCCATCGCAGTCTTTAACACTGGTAGCATGCCGCGACAGCGTGGACGAGAACCGTATGTGCAGTTGACGGACTTTGAGCGATGGCGTATAGTGGGCATGCGGGAGGCCGGGTGGACGTACCGCCGAACTGCTCAACACGTGGGGCGTGAGGCCTCCACAGTACATCGATGTTGTCGCCATTGGGTCGGCGGAAGGTGCACGTGCCCGTCGACCTGGGACCGGACCGCAGCGACGCACGGATGCACGCCAAGACCGTAGGATCCTACGCAGTGCCGTAGGGGACCGCACCGCCACTTCCCAGCAAATTAGGGACACTGTTGCTCCTGGGGTATCGGCGAGGACCATTCGCAACCGTCTCCATGAAGCTGGGCTACGGTCCCGCACACCGTTAGGCCGTCTTCCGCTCACGCCCCAACATCGTGCAGCCCGCCTCCAGTGGTGTCGCGACAGGCGTGAATGGAGGGACGAATGGAGACGTGTCGTCTTCAGCGATGAGAGTCGCTTCTGCCTTGGTGCCAATGATGGTCGTATGCGTGTTTGGCGCCGTGCAGGTGAGCGCCACAATCAGGACTGCATACGACCGAGGCACACAGGGCCAACACCCGGCATCATGGTGTGGGGAGCGATCTCCTACACTGGCCGTACACCACTGGTGATCGTCGAGGGGACACTGAATAGTGCACGGTACATCCAAACCGTCATCGAACCCATCGTTCTACCATTCCTAGACCGGCAAGGGAACTTGCTGTTCCAACAGGACAATGCACGTCCGCATGTATCCCGTGCCACCCAACGTGCTCTAGAAGGTGTAAGTCAAATACCCTGGCCATCAAGATCTCCGGATCTGTCCCCCATTGAGCATGTTTGGGACTGGATGAAGCGTCGTCTCACGCGGTCTGCACGTCCAGCACGAACGCTGGTCCAACTGAGGCGCCAGGTGGAAATGGCATGGCAAGCCGTTCCACAGGACTACATCCAGCATCTCTACGATCGTCTCCATGGGAGAATAGCAGCCTGCATTGCTGCGAAAGGTGGATATACGCTGTACTAGTGCCGACATTGTGCATGCTCTGTTGCCTGTGTCTATGTGCCTGTGGTTCTGTCAGTGTGATCATGTGATGTATCTGACCCCAGGAATATGCCAATAAAGTTTCCCCTTCCTGGGACAATGAATTCACGGTGTTCTTATTTCAATTTCCAGGAGTGTAGATACAGGATCAGCTACGGCATATGCCAGCTTCTGCCGCGTCAGATGGATTTTAGGAAACCTATTTCAAATGTGTGTACTTTCCAGGTTTTTCTGGAAACAACTGCAGTTGCGTCAGGCAGTTTTCCATTTACCCTTTCCGTTGCTGCTTACTTGTCAAAGCTGAAACAGAAACGTCAGTCATTCATGCTACATGATGATAAACAGACCTATTCAAGGGAAAAAGGAAACTATTGTATTAACTTTCTTAGATCTGACAGCGATGTAAAGCAAATCAAAGAAATTCTAGAAGACTTTCGAAATCACGTTCGACCTAGTGCCTGATTTAATAACAGATGATAAGGTTGGAATTTACGTCTATGCAAGACGCGAACAACACTCCTCTGGCTGATCCCATTTCTTTAGCGATATGTCTCATGCGTCAATTCGCCGTGCAAGGGTAGCTTGCCTATCTTCCCCTCATTAGTGTACATGTCTGCACGCAATTAATGTTGAAGCAGAAAAGACCTGTTCCTGCAGCGCACACAAGGAAACAGTCGAAGTGCTCGATACAACGACATAGCCCTGCAATAGCGTGTTTACAACGCAACAGTCAATTCCAGCCGACTCCCCTTTCAGTTTGCGAATATTTTTCGGATTCTTTTGCAAAGCGTTTCAACCCCAACATTAACAAGCACTCTATCACAGCACTTGCCTTTAAAGCGCTTTCAGATGCCGTTAAAATGTGTATAATTCTGTTTAAAAAAATTACGCTTGGTTCAATATCTCTATAATACAAGAGCAAAGACTCTTATCAGTCACCAAAGTAGATAGGCCCTAGCGTACAATCATTTGCCGAAAACTTTCACGTTCACGAAACCGTTCACGAAATAAAAGCGGTGTTATTCTTACTCACTCTGTATACTGAAACTAGAGTATCAAACATGACATTTTAATTTATTACTTCTTTAGTACTAACTCTTTTCGCTACTCATTTTGCAGACAATATACGCACATACCACTGAAGATAGTTACGAGATTATATCACTGTACGACACATAGATCAGGAGGAAAAAACAAGCTTTCCAGAAAAATGTAAATAGTTCTCAGTGTCGGTCGTATAGCTGTTCGTAGAATTTAAAGAAAAAGTATCTTGAAAGGCATTTCTCGTATGGCTCGACCTTTTATTGCCAACCATTACGGGGTTCTCCACTTTCTTGGTTTATCAGTTTTGGTTCTGACTTTTTCATTAGTGATTAACTTCTCGCTCGTTCCTTGCTGCTATATATTTACAGCGAAAAGGCTCAGTTCTGACAGTGATATGTGTAAGATTAAGTGATGTGTCATTTTTGCCTTTCTTGGAGTATACTACAATGCATGTGCGTGCAATTCTGTTTATAGACTTTGTGCTCATATTTTTTTTATACTTCTTAGAGTTTGCAGTACTACTTGATAATGACCTTTAGGCTGAAATTTCAGTTGTGAAGTAATGTCAACTGCGACGTCCTTTCAAAAATTTTACATTAGGCTGCGGGTGAATAATACAAAACTAATAAAACCAACATAATTAGGGTTTTTCAGCTCCATCCATAAAGGTTTTACATGATTAACGTCAAATGTTTAACATGTTAACTCATCTGTAAGTTAATCTGACGTCTGAAGCTTGTTTATACATGGGAGTCGATTCTTTAAATCCTCGGGGGTCGGGGTTACTGAACCGTATAAAACGTGAAGGCGGACAAGGCACTTTGTTCAGTTCGCACAGCCATACATCGCAGCAACATTCACGTAATTCCACAACGCGAGTGCAGCGCGCTCTGGTGCCATAATTCGCGATCAGCAGCGGCGCACTGTGCGGACGTGTTTCCGCGCTGTCCCCGCTGCCAGATCCACTCGGCGCTGCCGTGACACGAGAGATTAAGCACCGCCGCTGTTGGCGAGATAGTCCGGCGACACGCTGTCGACAGTTTTGCGCGCTAACTGGGATGCACAGCGGGACGGAAAATTGCTCGCGCGGAATGCGCCGGCGTCCAGCCGAAGCCGCAAAGCGTGATTCATGTGTGGGGGCGGAGGTAGGGGTTACCCGCCGCGAGACGCGAGAGAAAAGCTCAGCCCGTAGGAACGCAGTATTCCCTGAGGTACAGTACCGGTACAGTATCCGAAAGGCTGCATATATATATATTTAGGGTGAGTCACCTAACGTTACCGCTGGATATATTTCGTAAACCACATCAAATAGTGACAAACCGATTCAACAGACCGAACGTGAGGAGAGGGGGTAGTGTAATTGTTTAATACAAACCATACAAATTGCACGGAAGTATGTTTTTTAACACAAACCTACGTTTTTTAAATGGAACCACGTTAGTTTTGTTAGCACATCTGAACATATAAACAAATACATAATCAGTGCCGTTTGTTGCATTGTAAAATGTTAATTACATCCGGAGATATTGTAACCTAAAGTTGACGCTTGAAACCTCCGACGTTCAGTCGCGTGTTCTAACAAACACGGGCCACGGTCGACGAGCAGCATCTGCAGGGACATGTTTACGATGACGACCGTGTTTACGAGTGTGGCTGTAGTGCACTGTTGTGGTTTGGTCTAGCTGTCGCAGTGTCCGCATGTAGCGCTTGCTGCTATTGTTATTCTGCATTCGTCTCCGCACGCAGACCAACTGTAGTACACCGTGTTACCAGACGTCTGTGATAGTGTAGTGTTGTAGGAACTGTGACCATGGTGTATTCGAACTCTGAAAAGGCGGAGATGATACTCTTCTATGGCGAGTGTCGACGAAATGCAGCTGAAGCCTGCAGGGTGTATGCAGAACGGTACCCGGACAGAGAGCATTCAACGTGCCTATCATTGCAAAACATCTACCGCCAACTGTATGCAACAGATATGGTCGTAGCACGCAAACAGATCCGTAACAGGCCCGTCACAGGAGAAGCGGGTGCAGTTGGTGTGTTAGCTGCTGTTGCCATGAACCCACACATAAGTACACGGGACATTGCGAGAGCCGGTGGACTGAGTCAAATTAGTGTCATGCGCATACTGCATCGTCACCGCTTTCACCCGTTTCATGTGTCGCTACATCAGCAATTACATGGTGATGACTTTAATCATCTAGTGCAATTCTGTCAATGGGCATTAACAGAGAATGCGTTGCAGTTCTACCTGTTTATCGATGAAGCGGGTTTTACAAACCACGGGGCAGTGAATCTACGGAACATGCATTACTGGTCCGTGGACAATCCTCGCTGGCTCGGACTGTAAATGTATGGTGCGGAATCATTGGCGATCACCTCATTAGTCCTCACTTCATTGCAGGGGCCCAAACAGCTGCAACATACATTGCGTTTCAACAGAATGATCTGCCAACGTTGCTCGAAAATGTCCCACTGGAAACGCGTCGACGTATGTGGTATCAGCTTGATGGTGCACCTGCACATTCCGCAATTAACACTAGGCTGACCCTTGACAGGATGTTCGACGGGCGTTTCATAGGACGTGGAGAACGCATAAATAGGCCAGCCCGTTCTCCTGATCTTACACCTCTCGACTTCTTTCTGTGGGGTACGTTAAAGGAGAATGTGTACCGTGATGTGCCTACAACCCCAGAGGATACGAAACAACGTATTGTGGCAGCCTGCGGCGACATTACACCAGATGTACTGCGGCGTGTACAACATTCATTACGCCAGAGATTGCAATTGTGTGCAGCAAATGATGGCCACCACATTGAACATCTATTGGCCTGACATCTCGGGACACACTCTATTCCACTCCGTAATTGAAAACGGAAACCACGTGTGTACGTGTACCTCACCCCTCATGGTAATGTACATGTGCGCCAGTGAAAAAGACCAATAAAAAGGTGTTAGCATGTGGACGTAATGTGCTGTTCCAGTCTCTTCTGTACCTAAGGTCCATCACCGTTCCCTTTGGATCCCTACGTAATTCGGTGCTCTCCGATACACACGATCGAACAGCGGAGGAGTGGTACTCAAGCGTCAACTTTAGGTTACAATATCTCCGGATGTAATTAACATTTTACAATGCAACAAACGGCACTGATTACGTATTTGTCTATATGTTCAGATGTGCTAACAAAACTAACGGAGTTCCATTTAAAAAAACGTAGGTTTCTGTTAAAAAACATACTTCCGTGTATTTTTTAATGGTTTGTATTAACCAATTACACTAGCCCCTCTCCTCACGTTCGGTCTGTGGAATCGATTCGTCAGTATTTGATGTGGTTTACGAAATATATCCAGCGGTAATGTTAGGCGACTCACCCTGTATATATAATTCTACTGTACGTGTGTATGTCACTGAACTCCTCCTAAACGGCTGGACCGATTTGAATGAATTTTTTTGTATGTGTTTGGGTGGCGACCTGGATGGTTTAGATTCACAAATCTGCCCGGCAGATGGCGCTGCAGTCGGTATCTAGGTTATTTATCTATACTGCAACTAAACGGCTGGATCGATTTGAATGAACTTTTGTGAATGCATTCAAGTTGGGGCCTGGAAAATTAACATTCTTAAATCAGCACGGTAGATGGCGTTGCATTTTTGTGTGCAGTATTGAACGTATTATATTCAGATATAAGTTACGTGCATAGGATTTCGTTTATTTTTCGATATTTTCATTTGAGTGTATTATATTATGTGTGTTTCGTTATTTTGACATTTTAATTTCTTTGTACAGTGTCTTTGGATATATCAGGTGTCGCATTTCAATGAATATTAAGTGTGTTATATTCACATAAAGTTACGTACATAAGACAATGCCACGTCTTCGTGGACGAGGAGGAAGTATTGGTCGGCGGACTCGGAATTCACAATTGAATCAGTATTGTAAAAACAACATTAGTCCAAAAAAGTAAATTTTTCAGGAGAAGCAAAAAACTGTATACAGGCTAAATAATGGACAGAAGGTTAAATTCACTAATTTTAATATTGACTGTGTATGTTCGGTAAGCTTTAACAGTAAAACAAAGTATTTTAAATGTAATAACTTTCCATGAACGATTTTTTTTAATTGTACGGATTAATGTTGTTATTGCAGGATGAACATTTTGGACTGACATTTTAACATCAACATTTGTTTATGTTATCAAAAATTACTTTATTGTATAAATTTAATATACAATATTACTTGTACATTGTCTAATATTGTTTTACAGAGAAACTGAAAAATATTGTTAATGTATGCACACACTGTATGGAAAGACTAAAGATATGACGATGTAAATCGTGACATTAGGAATTAAATTTCTTATTTCACTTAACAGGACAATGAAGGATTAACACTACACCATACAGGTTATTTTATACCAAAAATGTATTATGAATCATCTTCAGGAGTGTCCACAGAAGGCCACTCAGTCAATTCCAGATAAAAGGCTTTGTGCTGATCAGGAATATATTGCATTAATTGTCCCACATCTTTCAATTGTTTGACATCGATTGCCACCTTGTTATTATATGCAATTTCTGCAGGCAACTTTGGTTCTGTCTGTAATGAATGTCGCAATGAAAAGCGGTGTTTTACGAGACCATCAATATGATAGTAACAGTCAACTTTACCTGGAAGCATTTTACTGTGATGGAAGCTCATAAATGAGGACACTGTGAATTTCACTTTACTGCTTTTGTCCACATTCGTCCCATAACTGTCGTCAGACAAACAGGATCGCTTATAAAATTTGGGCCACCATTTTTTGTAACCCAAAATCTCTTCCGAGGTAACAAGCTTTACATTAATATTTTGTTTTTTGGATGATGTCACCATGCATTGAACATACTCATACAAAGAATATATTCTGTCTTTTCTTCTTATCACCCTCCTTATGGAAGCAAATGTACCATCACATGGTAAAAATAGATGGCCACGCACAGGAAAATACTGGAATACATCTTTGAATCTGCCAGAACTTACAAGGTAGTTCATTACCCTAACCACTGTGTTGTTCTTATTTTGCGCAGGGCACGCATCCGAGAACAGGTGTAATTCAGTAACACTATCAGGTATATCTGTGTTGATGTAATCAACCAAAAACGAGCATACTTCGTTAGGTCCTTTGTGGGCAGTACCTTCGTGGTACATATATACCTTGGATTTGTTGCTCTTTAGGTCTGTAATACAGAATGCATTAACGTTAATTTGCCGTAAATAAAAAGCTTCCTGTACTGGGATCGATAATTTAGTGCTCTTGGCTTAGGCTGGCCACCACTTTTCCGGGGTCTTCTGCGTACCACGTCTTCTTTTTCGATCAGCCCTGCTAGGTAACCATCTTGTGTGTTCTTACTCTCAAAATCGTGAAATTTAGTGAATATATCTATCTATTCATTTTCAGAGATCCTCTTGAAACACAGTTTCTTACATCTGAAACATATTAATACACGAATACCAATGTCAGGAATTGTAAAAGAGTTGCAAAAAAAATTATTTACGTAAAATCAGTTATTTTTTATTGATAGAGTAAATTATCCATATGTTATTTACGTACCATAAAACTTAGAACAGATGGGAACCTCTAAGAAGTAAAAATACACAGACAGGAGATTAATTAACATAGCCTTTGAACTCACCCACAGTCAGGTCCTATTTTTACAGCATTAATTTCTCTTCCATTGTGATTCACGTAACCAATTCCCTTCGTTCTGGCAGCTTTTATGACATTTCTTTTATATAGTTCCGGTTGCGCACCTCTCTTCTTCGACATTGTGCATAGATAATCCAAAGAAAGGTGTCCTATAAACAAAACTAAACAACAATGTATACGCAGCTGCTACAACAATGCACACAGGTAACAAGATCACAGGCATCAGATGTGCTGCCATCTGGCATGCATTCTATTCACTACATGAAACAAGATCCGAGTATGTTCGTTTGGTGCTGCCATCTGCCATTTCTTGCAATAATAACGTAAGTCCTGGACTCATGTTGCTACTGCAAAGAACACGAAAAACTGTATGCCTGTAAAAGCATTAAATTGTGTAGGACAAGTGTGATTTTTGCATAGATGCTGCATCTAAGTATCCTGAAGGCTTCTCTGCATATATCTAATTTTTGCCAAAAAGTGGACATGTGTTGTTTTTACAATTACCGATTCAATTAGTCCAGAACCGTCGGTTAAATAGATTGGCAGAAGATCAATTGACGGACTGACGGACAATGAAAATTTAAGAAACCAGGCTGCAATCAGACACGCTAATGAAAGTCAAGAGCAAAGCAACGAACGCCTTCGAGTTAATGCATTGAGACAAAAACTGGCCGCACGTTGCCAGTACAACCATATCGAGCAGATGGAGGAGCGAGAAATTGTGTGTATTTTAGAACCGTTTTTACAGAAATACAACCAGTTGGTCAAGTTCAATACCGTTTCAAACAGACTGCAAAACGACAACTATACGATCGTCATCACATCAGACAAAGTACCATCTGGGCAGCACGCAAGCCGATAAAATGCACCGACCATTAATGAAGTTGCAGTTGTTATGGTTGGCGACGCATTGGAACGTTGAGATAAACGAATCCAATGCAGAGATAATACAGTGCGTGGCTTCGTGAACGAGCTATTTTAGCCGCAAAAAATATCGATGTTGACGCTATTAACTTCAAAATACAACAGTATGAGATATTTGTTCAAATCGATCGACACTGTTACCGATCCTGACGAAGCAGTCAACTGTCCTGTTGAAATTTTGAATTCGCTGGATTTAGCAGGAATGCCACCACATAACTTGCGATTAAAAATTGGCTCACCTATCATTTTGCTTCGGAATTTAAATGCACCTTAGCTATGCCACGATACAAGATTAGTCATAAAAAAATTATGGGCAATGTTCTTGAAGCTACAATTTTGAACGGCGAATTTGAAGGTGAAGTTGTTCTCCTGCCACGAATCCCAATCATCCCGTCAGACTCACCCATTCCATTCAGACGTCCGCAGTTTCCAATTCGCTTGGCATTTGCCATGACTATTAATAAGTCACAAGGTCAAACAATGTCGATTTGTAGGTTGGATCCAGAAAATCCGGTCTTTTCACATGGCCAATTATATGTGGTGTGTTCTCGCGTTGGGAAACCGTCAAGTTTATTGATTTCTGCTCCTAGGAATTGACTAAAAATATTGTTCATCAACTCGCATGAAGATAAAGTTAAACAGAGATTATTGATTATAACGAATTGTTTTTAGAAAAATTGATGTTATTTCAAAATAAAGAATAATGGAATAATTATATTATTTGTCTTTCATTTCATACTTCGTTTAATATCTTAATCGCTTGAAATGTCATGCACGACAACGTCTGTCGGGTCCGCTAGTATCATTATATATATAATTCTACTGTACGTGTGTATGTCACTGAACTCCTCCTAAACGGCTGGACCGATTTGAATGAATTTTTTTGTATGTATTTGGGTGGCGCCCTGGATGGTTTAAATTCACAAATCAGCCCGGCAGATGGCGCTGCAGTCGGTATTTAGGTTATTTGTCTATACTGCAACTAAACGGCTGGATTGACTTGAATGAATTTTTGTGTATGCATTCAAGTGGGGGCCTGGAAAATTTACATTCTTAACTCAACACGGTAGGTGGCGTTGCATTTTTGTGTGCAATATTGAGCGTATTATATTCAGATATGAGTTGCGTGCATTGGATTTCGTTTATTTTTCGACATTTTAATTTGAGTGTATTATATTAATTGTGTTCTGTTGTTTTGATATTTTGATTTATTTGTACGGTGTCTTTCGATATTTCAGGTGTCGCATTTCAGTGAATTTTAAGTGTATTATATTCACATATAAGTTACGTACATAAAACAATGCCACATCTTCGTGAACGAGGAGGAAATATTGGTCGATGGACTCGGATTTCATAATTAGTCCAGAATCGTCAGTTAAGCAGATCTGCAGAAGATCAGCTGACGAACAGTGAAAATTTAAGAAACCTGGCTGCAATCAGACGTGCTAATGAAAGTCAAGAGCAACGCAACGAACGCCTTCGAGCTAATGCATTGAGACAAAGACTGGCCCGTCAACGAGTCACCGACACATTCAGAACACGTGAACAACAGCGTTTGCAAGTGTATCGCGGATTGACACGTGCATCACTTCTTTGCCTTGCGTTTGAATATGAGTCGGACATAGACTATTCGTCACATTCACAAATTGTAATCGGTGCTATGAACAAACAATGCCAACACTGTCATGCACTCAAATACAAAGGTGAGTCATCCGGTTTCTGCTGCACGTCTGGAACAGTTGTATTGTCACCATTGAATTCGTCGCCAGAACCATTGTAAACACTATTGCCTGGAGCTATATCTCAATCTAAATTGTTTATGCGTAAAATTCGCAAATTCAATTCGTGCTTTCAAATGACATCATTTGGAGCAACAAAAATCGTTCAGAATGAGGATGGTCGCAGTTTAAGATTCAGGGTCAAGTGTATCATCAAATTGGTTCTTTAATGCCGATGCCTGTTACCGACTAAAAACTTCTGAAAATCTACTTCATGGGTAATGAGGAGCAGCAAATAAACGCACGCTGCCAGTACAACCATATCGAGCAGATGGAGGAACGAGAAATTGTGGGTATTTTAGAACCGTTTTTACAGAATCACAACCAGTTGGTCCAGTTGTTCAATACCGTTTCAAACACACTGCAAAACGACAACTATGCGATCGTCATCAAAGCAGACAAAGTACCATCTGGGCAGCACGCGGACCGATATAATGCACCGACCATTAATGAAGTTGCAGTTGTTATGGTTGGCGACGCATTTGAACGTCGAGATATACGAATCCAAGGCAGAGATAACACAGTGCATACGATTGAAGACAGTCATTGCTCTTACAATGCTTTGCAATATCCATTGATATTTTGGGAAGGAGGAGATGGATATCATTTAAATATCAAACAAAGGAATCCAGCAGGATCTAGAAAATCTGGTCTTTTCACATGGCCAAGTATATGTGGCGTGTTCTCGCGTTGGAAAATCGTCCAAGTTTATTCATTTATACTCCTCAGGAATTGACTAAAAATATTTTATTCAGCAAACATTATTGATTATAACAAATTGTTTTTAGAAAAATTGATGTTATTTCAAAATAGAGAATAATGAAATTATTATATTATTTCTCTTTCATTTCATACTTTGTTTAGTATCCTAATCGCTTGAAATATCATGCAGGACAACGTCTGCTGGGTCCGCTAGTATATATATATATATATATATATATATATATATATATATATATATATATATATATATATATATATAAGTATGTATATGAAGGTGGACCATTGATAGTGACCGGGCCAAATATCTCACGCTAGATGGCGCTGCCATAGGTCAATCGGATATCAACTGTTTTTTAAAATAGGAACCCCCATTTTTTATTACATATTCGTATAGTACCTAAAGAAATATTAATGTTTTACTTGGACCACTTTTTTCGCTTTGTGATGGATGGCGCTGTAATAGTCACAGACGTGTAAGTACGTGGTATCACGTAACATTCCACCAGTGCGGACGGTATTTGCTTCCTGATACATTACCCGTTTTAAAATGGACCAATTGCGGAAAAGGTCGATATCGTGTTGATGTATGGCTATTGTGATCAAAATACCTAACGGGCGTGTGCTATGTATGCTGCTCGGTATCCTTGGCGACATCAACCAACTGTCCGGATCGTTCGCCGGATAGTTGCGTTATTTAAGGAAACAGGAAGTGTTCTGTAACATGTGAAACGTCAACCACAACCTCCAACAAATGATGATGCCCAAGTAGGTGTTTTAGCTGCTGTCGCGGCTAATCCGCACATCAGTAGCACACAAATTGCGCGAGAATCGGGAATCTCAACGACGTCGGTGTTGAGAATGCTACATCAACTTCGATTGCACCCGTACCATATTTCTATGCACCAGGAATTGCATAGCGACGACTCTGAACGTCGTGTACAGTTCTGCCACTGGGCACAAGAGAAATTACGGGACGGTGACAGATTTTTTGCACGCGTTCTATTATCGATGAAGCGTTATTCACCAACAGCGGTAACGTAAACCGGCATAATATGTACTATTGGGCAACGGAAAATCCACGTTGGCTGCGACAAGTGAAACATCGGCGACCTAGGCGGGTTAATATATGGTGCGGCATTATGGGAGGAAGGATAATTGGCCCCCATTTTCTCGATGGCAATCTAAATAGTGCTATGTATGCTGATTTCCTACGTAATATTCTACCGATGTTACTACAAGATGTTTCACTGCATGACAGAATGGCGATGTACTTCCAACATGATGGATGTCCGGCACATAGCTCGCGTGCGGTTGAAGCGGTATTGAATAGCATATTTCATGACAGGTGGATTGGTCGTCGAAGTACGTTCACCGGACCTGACGTTCCCGGCTTTCTTTTTGTGGGGAAAGCAGAAGGATATTTGCTATCGTGATCCACCGACAACGCCTGACAACATGCGTCAGCGCATTGTCAATGTATGTGCGAACATTACGGAAGGCGAACTACTCGCTGTTAGAGGAATGTCGTTACACGTATTTCCAAATGCATTGAGGTTGACGGACATCATTTTGAGCATTTATTGCATTGATGAGGAATTTACAGGTAATCACGCTGTAACAGCATGCCTTCTCAGAAATGATAAGTTCACAAAGGTACATGTATCACATTGGAACAACCGAAATAGAATGTTCAAACGTATCTACGTTCTGTATTTTAATTTAAAAAACTTACCTGTTACCAACTGTCCGTCTAAAATTGTGAGCCATATGTTTGTGACTATAACAGCGCCATCTATAACAAGGCGAAAAAAGTGGTCCAACTAAAACATTCATATTACTTTACGTACAACACGAGTATGTAATAGAAAATGGGGGCTCCTATTTAAAGAAAACGCAGTTGATATGTGTTTGACCTATGGCAGCGCCATCTAGCGGGCCAACCATAGCGCCATCTGGTTTCCCCCTTCAAGCTAGACAAGTTTCGTTCTTTGTAGTTTTTCGTTTGACGCTTATTTCGTGAGATATTTGGCCCGGTCACGATCAATGGACCTGAGACTGGACGCTCGCAGTACTGCATCCAGCATGCTCCTAGTTCAGCTTTTGACGTCGCACTTCCTGTTTCTCTTGGCCATCAATGATCTTCTACCTTCCTTCCGTCTTCCATCTGTCCCTATTCTGTCCTAATATTAATACATATTACTAAATGAAAGTCTGTATGTGAAGACGAATCACATGAACCACTGTAGGGATTTTGATACGGTATTCGTTAATAGACTGATTCACAAGGAAGGTTTGTGTATTTATTACCGATACGCCAGACAAGTCGTGCTGCTGTAGGTACTGTGTAAACCTGGGACGAGTCGCAAGTTGTACTACTCTGGTCTGGAAAATTGTAAGGTGACAACATTTTGCCACCATACGTGAATAATTTTAATGATTCATATTTCATGTTTACTTTGTTTTGCACCGCACTTTTTAGGTCGGGTTATCGATTCAGTAATCATTCATTGGTTTAGCCTCATACACTGAGGCGTCAAAAAAACTGGTATGGACATGCGTATTCAAATACAGAGGCATGTAAATAGGCAAAATACGGCACTGCCCCCTGCAACAAGAGTCTGGCGCACTTGTTAGGTCGGTTACTGCTGCTACAATGCCAGATTATCAAGATTTAAGTGAGTTTCAACTTGGTGTGATAGTCGGCGTACGAGCGATGGGACGCACCATATCCGAGGTAGTGATGAACTGGGGATTTTACCGTACTACCATTTCACCAGTGTGCCACGAATATCAGGAATCCGGTAAATCATCAAATCTCCGACATCGCTGAGGCCGGGAAAAGGTCCTGCAAGAACCGCACCAAAGACGACTGAAAATCGTTTAATGTGACAGCAGTGCAACCCTTCCGCCGATTGCTGCAGATTTCAGTGCTGGACCATCAAGTGTCACCGTGCGAACCATACAACGAAACCTCTTCGATATGGGCTTTCGGAGCCGAAGGCCGTCTCGTATACCCTTGATGACTGCACGGCACACAGTTTTACGCCTCGCCTGGGCCCGACAACGCTGACATTGGACTGTTGATGACTGGAAACATGTTACCTGGTCGGACGAGTCTCGTTTCAAATTGTATCGAGCGGATGGATGTGTACGGGTATGGAGACAACCTCATGAATCCATGGACCCTGCATGTCAGCAGGGGACTGTTCAAGCTGGTGGAGACTCTGTAATGGTGTGGATCATGTGCAGCTGTAGTATATGGGGCCCCTGATACACCTAGATACGACTCTGACAGGTGACACATACGTAAACATCCTGCCTCATCACCTGCATCCATTCATGTCCATTGTGTATTCCGACGGACACTCCACACGTCCAGAACTGCTACAAAGTGGCTCCAAGAACACGCTTCTGAGTTTAAACACTTCCGCTGACCACCAAATTCCGCAAACATTATTGAGCATATCTGGGATGTCTTACAACGCGCTGTTCACAAGATATCTCCACCCCCTCTTACTCTTATGGATTTATGGACAGCCCTGCATGATTCATGGTGTCAGTTTCCTCCAGCACTACTCCAGACATTAGTTGAGTCCACGCCAAGTCGTGTTGTGGCACTTCTGCGTGCTCATTGGAACCCCACACGATATTAGGCAGGTGTACTAGCTTGTTTGGCTCCCCAATGTAACAGCATTTCTGTAGAGTTGCATGCTTTGAGCATAATTTCACACTGGCTCTGACAGCAGGGAGAATGAAGGCCACCGCTGTCTTCGAAAGTGAAACGGGCCAAGGGGAAGCAGGGTAGTTTTTATGGCTCTGAAAAGAATAGGACGATGGGCGTGTTTACAGCCTTGTTCCATCGTCCCGTCGAGGTGCCGGTGGAATGGACTCCTCATGGTGGCCGTGCCGTTGATGAGAAAGTGTCGGGGGTGACGCGATACTGAAAGCTTAAGACTGTAGGAACAGCAGCGTAAAAGATCCGTCACCAGCCTCTTTAGCACAGAGGTACGTGTGAGGACTGCCTGCCGTGGATGTGGGCTAACGGTCGCAGAGAATATTACGCCAGACGCCTAGGCGTATTCCCCACCACAAAGCAGTGAAGTGAATCTGATTAGCTGAATTTGTAGTTGGAGGAGGAGTTACAATTTGTCTAGACATTTCTTCCGAGCTGAGTATGAACTCAGTTGGATAACAGCTTCATGACTTTAGAGTGGGAGGTATTCCGTTTGTAACGGGCGCGAGGATTGGCTGCATGGACAATGCATGCTAACGGGGCAAGGTTCACTCTGAACTGGGCAGTGCACAGCTGGAAACTCTGTGGCGGGTATTGAGCGGATATACATCGTTCAAATTGAATGGTTCAAATGGCTCTGAGCACTATGGGACATAACATCTGTGGTCATCAGTCCCCTAGAACTTAGAACTACTTAAACCTAACTAACCTAAGGAAATCACACACATCCATGCCCGAGACAGGATTCGAACCTGCGACCGTAGCAGTCGCGCGGTTCCGGACTGTGCGCCTAGAACCGCTAGACCACCGCGGCCGGCTGATACACATCGTTGAAGAGCATTATGAGTCATTACTAGATTTGATCAAGTGCTGATTTCAGCAGTAGGAACGGCATCGTTCATTTCTCTGTCAGTGGAGAAAAGAGTCATTGCTTGTTTGTGAAGACCAAGGCATTACGAAGTGCTTGTTGACGACTGCACGCCTGAGTCAAGTCTCTGCTCCGGGTTTAGGACCAAGCAGAACTCTTGATTCGTATCTGGCATAGTACTGAATTTGTTTCGACCAAACGAGTTTGGGGACGCCATTTGACGTTCTCTGTGTAGTGAGAGTTTACAGCTATGCAACGCACTTCCTCTGGACAACGGACAGCAAAACTACGCAATTCGGCGCTGTAGAACTGCCATCCACAGCACGGATATACATACCACGGCTCGGCAAATAGCGAATCTTTACCAAAAAAAAAAAAAGGTTCAAATGGCTCTGAGCACTATGGGACTCAACTGCTGAGTTCATTAGTCCCCTAGAACTTAGAACTAGTTAAACCTAACTAACCTAAGGACATCACAAACATCCATGCCCGGGGCAGGATTCGAACCTGCGATCGTAGCGGTCTTGCGGTTCCAGACTGCAGCGCCTTTAACCGCACGGCCACTTCGGCCGGCAATCTTTAACAGTAAATGTGTTAAGGGGCTCCGGAAAGGCTCAAAATCATGAAAAGTTCAATTTTTACTTTTTTGCGTTTTCTGAATCTGCAGACTATTACCTTTTATTAGATATATAATTTATTCAATTCTGAAGACTACAACTATTTTTAAATTTTTTTTGAAATGTGTTCTACATGGGCGTGACCCACTGTGGCGCTGTTAAACTGCTGTCAAATGGTGTTATTATTAACGTCCGTGTTCATCAGGTACATTTTAGTGATGTGAGATAAAGTATGTGTTGTGGCTAACCTGTGATGGTTCAATATATATCGCTGGTGTGATTGTCGATTGTTTCATGTTTATTTACTCTGTCGTTATCTCGAAAATATTCGTAATTAATTCTGTTTCTTGAGTCTGTTTTGTTGAAGTATAATAATGAGTAAAAGTAAAGTTATTAGAAATCCTCTGAAGGCTTTTAAGAAAAGGAGAAATGTTGGAAAGCCAAAGGTATGTGTTATTACTGTAAATAATAACATTCTAACATGATACGAGCGATGCTTGCTTTAGACAAGGAACGCCTTCGGGCTGCAGACAGGGCTGTAAAGAGTCTAGAAATACAAGCAAGAATAAACAGGAGGAGGAACAAGAGGAAGCTGGAGGAGGAGTTTGCAGAGGATGAAGATAATCCATCCTATGGACCTGGAATGCACTAAAACGTTAATCCAATCTTCGTCGCTCGATTCCCAAAACTTTTATTTTCTCATACTAATTACATGTTTTCTAAGGATCTTCCAAACATATTTGTTTCAAACTTTCAGTAAATGTTACACAGTACCTTCTGCATAATTTAACACAGCCTATTTCCAAAAAACTGTATATTTTTGAATATATAAATAAAAAATTGCAAAAAAATGTTGTGAATTTTCATTACAATTGAAAAAAAAAATCATCTTTAATAACTGAACTAAAATTTTGTAAAATCCCTATGTTAAGTTGTAGCCCATATTCCAATAAATAATCTGTAAAAAGTTCAACTTCCTACCTCAAATACTTTGTGAGGAAAGATGTAATTTATAAGCGTTATTTTAACATTGCAAGTATAGGGCGTTCCGGAGCCCCTTAAGTTCAATCGGTTTGATCACTGAACTCTTTACTGTCAGTGTCAGTGAGGGCGGAGACTTTCTTATATTCGATGCTAATCAGTATCGACCTTTTAGCGCTACCATCGAATAAAAGGAGGTGCGATTCCGATTCAAGTAGTACATGTTGTACCGACCTCAAATTTAGATTAATGAATAGGAGTTAAAGTTATCGGTCAGTACTTGTTCTATCTACGTATATTTTCCTTTGAGCGTTGTTTTTACAATAAATATCCTGTCAGTACTTAGTTGTACTACTTTTTCTAGTATTAGATTCCAAATACCGGTCCGGATTAAGTTAGAACAGAGTATTGTCAAAACTTGGGGAACTAGTTCACTTGTTCTTCCCGGTTGCCGGTAGTCAGTGGCAGGAATAATTTAATTGGCTTTTTAGGCGTGGCCGCTACATTACGCACACATCCACTAACTGTCATCACGCATACACACACCATACGGTGCAGTGGACATTGCACACTGGTTTAGCCTTGGAAAACCTTAGGACGAAAAAACCTTTCTCGCAATGTGTCACTGCCAAGTAACATAGCTCGATGGAACTTGGTCCATAAACAGAAAGAACTGCTACAGTATAGCATAGAAAGTAACTGAAAGAAGTACCTAGTTAGGTCAACAGAATGACACTTTTATTCAGAGACAATTACATTGAAGTCACAGCGATTCATTATAGTCCCAAGGCATTACTAAGCTTTGCAACGTACTCCGATGATGGTCACAAGTATGGTAACGTTGTCCTCTGGTAGTGCGTTCCATTTTCCCACCAGAGCGGTTGACAACTGCTGCCTGGTCTTTGGTGCACGTGGATGTCTGCAATACGTCTCCCCGACCCATCCCACACGTGCTCGACGGGGTTTAATTGGGAGAACGAGCAGTCCATTCGCCGAATACCCGTTCGTTCCAAGAGCTGCTTCACATGCATAGTTTGATTCGATCATCCATTGACATCTATAAAAATGAAGTCATTGCCGAATGCACCCCATAAAAAACGCAAATAAGGAAATATTACACACTGCCAGGTGAGTGTACCATGTTTAAAGAACTATAGGTCAGTACGCCTATGCAATATACACTGATGAACCAAAACGTTATGACCACCTGCTTAATAGATTGTTTGTCCGTCTTTGGAACAAACTACATCACTGATTCTGCATATCGGGGATCCAACAGTTTGTTGGTAGGTTTGCGGAAATGCACAGGTCATGTAATTCGCATAAATAACGGGTTATGTACGCGGTGATGGCACCCGATAGTGACCCAAATGAGTTCCATAGGATTTACATCAATTAAATTTGGTCGCCGAGACATCAACGTGAGTTCACTGTAATGCTCCTCAAACCACTGTAGGATGGTTCTGGCTCCGAGACAAGGATAATTATACGGCTGAAAGATGATGTCGCCGTCGGAGACAAGCGTGAAGGGATGCAAGTGGTTCGCAGCTGTCAGCGTGTCTTCGATTGTTACAACAGGCTCCACGCTGGACAATGTCTCCCATAGCACAACACTGCTCCCACGGGCCTGCTTCCGTGGCTCGCTGCACGTTTGGAGCCCCTGTTCACCTCGACGACGGCTTTAGTGGTGACGACCACCGATCTAGTGTAGCAAAAATGTGTTTCGCCCGAAGAACCGAGAGGTTTCCATTGATTGACGGTCGAATCCCGACGGTCCCGTGCACACTGCTGTCGCATTTGATGGTGTCGTTGGATCAACATTTGAACAGGTAGGGTTGGTCTGCTGCGGAACTCTATGTTCAACAATTTACGATGAACGGTGTGCTGCGAAACACTTGTGGGTGCACCAGCATTGTGCTCTTTCGGCAGAGGTACGGCAGGTCACCATCTATCAACTTTACAGAGCAGACAAGCCTCCGAACCCCATGTTCGTGGAGAGTCGCGGACGTCCAGCCATTTGGCGCCTAGTGGTAATTTGATTGTCCTTCTACCTTACGGCAAGAAAAAAGGAATAAAAGTGACATAGTGTCAATACTTTCATCCTTCTTGACTTCCTCTGCATTACTGCAGATGACGTGTCACTGAGCACATTTGTACTGTGCATGCAGTACACATGAGGTGCCTAGTTGTTTCCACTGCCCTGTGTGGAATACATAAGTTCTTGTACACTTCACTAACCTGCTGTCTTCATGATGATGATGTCCCCAGCGCAGAGAACAGCACGCAGGTCGTGTATTCTTTCTCTTGAGGCTGAAATTAACTTCGCAAGGAACTGCTGCTACGAATAAACTATAACTCATTTGGGATGCCACTCGCGTTTTTATTGATATAGACACGAGAAACTATTCTTGATCACAAAGTATTGAACATATCTTTCCCCAGTCATTATATCTGGCTAAAATAACATCAAATACATCCTGCCACAGACAACATGTCGGTCTACTGGAACCGTCAGAACTGGAGAATAAAATTACATGAATCAAATACTACTATTACAGACAACATGTCTGTACCTAGCGACGGTCGGAACTGTAGTAAATAAAACTGCATAAAACAAATACTGCTATAACAGACAACATGTCTGTCTACTGGAACGGTCAGAAATGGAGAGCCGGACTGCCCGAGACGCTTCGCGCGCCAAGTCAGCAAGGCGTGACCCGAACGCCACAAAAGTGGATCGGCAGAAATATCGTCAGTCTTTTGATTTAGCGATACTTTGATTTTAATAATTTTGAAATGACTGTTTGATAGCTGGCTGTTGAAAGATGTTTATTTAAAAAAAGAAGTAATTTTGATGACAGGTTTAACTAAAAATAGCAACTAAAGTTTAACGTTTTGGCGCCCTACCGCCGAACACAGCAGCCAATTACAGAGCAGCAGCATCATTAAGGCGGTCTTTCTCACGGGAATGGTACCGAATCTAACATCTGTCACCGGTACCTCATCCAACATTACGTCATCTCTATGATTCTTGCATCTCCACTGCCCTGGGAATAGCCTTCTGAAGCCTAATATGATGGCTGAATAAGCCAGAAATATTACGACCTCTTCCCGTAGATGCTCACAACAGTAGCACGTGAACATTCGACCAGCTTCGCCGTTTCGAGTTACCCGTTCATAGACTCTGTCTAGTAACAATCTGTCTTTGTCAAAGCCGCATATCTCAATGGATTACCCCATTTGCAGCCTAGATCGTCGCTAGAGTGATCCCCCGTCCGTGTGTGTTCCGCTTACTTATTTTTGTTACCGTATCACGTGCCCGCAACGCCATCAGGCGACATCCAACATCGCGGTGGGCAGTGGTCACAATGTTTCGGCTTGTCAGTGTAATGCCTCCACTCCCAGGACCACAAAAACGATTATATCGACAATGCTGGGAGTACCATCATACGTGGAGAGGTGGGCATATGTCACACAAATGTACAAGAAAGAAAATGGAAGTAATCCGCTGATTATATAACGTCTTGTAGCATATGCGTCAGGAGTTGGATGAGCACATCTACATCCAGGAATACTGAACATGATCACTTTGGTGGTCCAAGTGTAACCGTGTGGGGAGGCATAATGTTGTATGGTAGTACTGACCTCAAAATCTTAATGATTATGAAAATCAGCTCTACTGTATTATTACAGATTTGTTATGTTACCACCAGTTTCGTTTCTTCCAAGATTTTCAGTTACAAAGTAACGAAACCAGTCTTACACAATAAATGTGTAAAAATACAGCTGAGCTGGTTTTCATTAATCAAATGGTTCAAATGGCTCTGAGCAGAATGGGACTTAACATCTATGGTCATCAGTCCCCTAGAACTTAGAACTACTTAAACCTAACTAACCTAAGGACATCACACACATCCATGCCCGAGGCAGGATTCGAACCTGCGACCGTTTTCATTAATCATTGCCATTAACGTCAGTTGTAGGTTTAACATGATCAACATTATGACCTTCAAATCTCTGAGCACTGTACACCCGCTGCACAGTATGTATTCATGTGGTTACATACCCTATTAAGAACTGACTTTTGTAACGTCCACAGGACGATCATGAATCGCGGTGACTCTGGTGTAATTATTGTCTTTGGATAAAAGTGCCATTTCTGTTCGTCTCTTCACGTACTTCTTTCAGTTACCTTCTGTACTATTCTTTAGCAGTTATTTCTATGTACGGTTCAAGTTTCATCGAGCTATGTTACTTATCAGTGAGTCATCATGCGAAAGTTACTTAAGAGATTAAGCTTTGCACATCAATGTAAATAATGTCGGTGCAGTGAGGCAAGTCTTCCTGACCAGATGGTACACCACTCAGATTCCTTTCCATTTTTAAAAACCATACGAAATCGATCGTTAGACGAAAAATCCGGACCTAAAGACTAAATAGTTGCACATGACACACAAATATATAAGAAAGAAAATAGATGTAACACGCTAATTATGCATCTCTCTTGTAGCATGTGTCACAGGAGTTGGATGAGTATATCTGTGACTCTTGAGCACGTACTCAACAAAACCGGGACACAACGTACTGTTCATCTTTGTATTTTCTCTGTTTCTTCTAAAAATTTTGTTAAGGGTCCCAGAATGAGTAGGTATACTGAAGTCCTAGTCGAACAAGATATTCGTAAGCTACCCATTTCGTTGGTATAATGAACTTCCAGAGGGTTCTTCCTTTCTTAAGCAGATATGTGTAGTCATCCTACTTTACTTCACTCTTTAGATGTATTTCCAATAGAATGGATGTATCTACTCGCAGTAACTTAATTTCTCATTCAATGAAAAGCTGCATCGCCTAGTGGATTCAGCCTGTGACTGACACACACGCAACCCACATACACGATACGCTAGGCGGGTAACATATGCCGCAGGTTGCAGACGACACGCAGTCACTACTGCAAAAGACGTGAGAAGAATTCTACAGAGCCAACCCAAGGGTACACCTACTCACAATTCGAGGTCAGACTTAACGTTAACTCCAGTTCTTCCACCACCACTCGTGAGACAGAATAAACGTCGAATTCTTTAAATACGTTCAAAAAGACGTGTACTTAAGCAGTCGACAAATTCAAGAAAATGCAAATGATAAGAACTTAGTTGAACAGATACGAGGATAGGACCAGAAATTAAGTACAGTACAGATGGCAGACTGAGATTCATTGGTAGAATCCTAAGGAAATGCAATCCGAAAACAAAGGAAGTAGGTTACAGTACGTTCGTTCGCCCAATACTGCTCAGCAGTGTGGGAGCCGTACCAGATAGGGTTGATAGAAGAGATAGAGAAGATCCAACGGAGAGCAGCGCGCTTCGTTACAGGATAATTTAGTAATCGCGAAAGCGTTACGGAGATGATAGATAAACTCCAGTGGAAGACTCTGCAGGAGAGACGCTCACTAGCTCGGTACGGGCTTTTGTTAAAGTTTCGAGAACATACCTTCACCGAAGAGTCAAGCAGTATATTGCTCCCTCCTACGTATATCTCGCGAAGAGACCATGAGGATAAAATCAGAGAGATTAGAGCCCACACAGAGGCATACCGACAATCCTTCTTTCCACGAACAATACGAGACTGGAATAGAAGGGAGAACCGATAGAGGTACTCAAGGTACCCTCCGCCACACACCGTCAGGTGGCTTGCGGAGTATGGATGTAGATGTAGATGTACAGTACGGCAGTTAAAATCAACAATGTCGATGAGGTATCAGTATACTTGAATGAGATATCCTGAAATATGTGACGCGGTGAATAAAAATTGCCTGTAATGTTTTTGTAAAAGCAATTGTCTTTCTTAAAAGTAAATTTGCATTGTGTCTAAAGCAGAAAGTCTACTTTGTTCGAGCTGTTCTTACCTGGGTGTTGGCGACAGGCCTCTGCCAAACATTTCATTGTGAATTTCAGGGCAATCGTATAGGTATAGACATCAGTGTAAATGTAGACGCGGAAAGGAGATAACTGTCGAAAATTTGGTAGCTCCCCGACAATAAACCAAAAGGAGCATCTTATAAACGAGGAAAATGGATAAAAAGTAACGAAAACTTATTTTTGGCCAAGGCTTTATGTGTGACGAAGGGTTTTATGTGTAACGCTTGTCATTAATACCACCAACATCATCTTGCGCATACAACTGAATTTCACGTATTGCCTTGAAAATGCCTCCTCCTTTCCTCAGACTCATATAATCCCAGCTAGGTCACAGTTCATCGCATGACCATTATTGGTTGGCAAATCGGCCAAGTTTTTTGTGGTTTTCTTTTCGTCACTGTCATAAGCCTTTTGAGATACTCTTGCCACATAACGAGTCGCCTGGATGTGATTACCTCTCGCGATACCCATCACCCATTACATCACCCACCTTCTCCGTCGTCTGCTCTCTCTTATACCACTTACAAGTCTACGTTCATCACATTTCTTTCGAAAATGTGAAGTTTTTTCGTCACTTCCTACCCTCATTTCGGATTCATAAGGTATAAATGGTCGAATAATAGCGTTGCAGGCTTTTGTTTGATCTGCAGTGCCTTTGGACCTCATAACGGGAGTCTTCGAATCCCTGTTAAATTGTATGCATTTTCCATCAGCAGTTTGTTAACAAAGGCGTTTCACTGTTTAAATCTAAAAGTGGTTCGTAACGTTGCTTGTGTTTGTTTCCATATAGGTTTCATCTACACGAACTAGCGTATACAGTAACATTTTATTATAGCGCCGACAATTTTTTAATTTATTAAAAATATAAATTACTTGTTTCGCCAAAGCTCCAAAGTGCACATCTTTGTAATGAATAAAAAACACCTCCTGGATCAATATTTCGTTAATTAATGATTACCGGTTTCGGTCTGCCCTATAGATTATCTTAAGTTTTATGTCACTCTTACCACTGATGACAAACTGCACTAAGTGACACCGCATCTGAAGATGATCTCTGGGCAGATCGACTCCGGTAATCATTAATAAAAGAAATAGTAATCTAGGCTGTGTTTGTTCATTCATTATAACTGAGTTCATGGTTCCTAAAATATGTTGTCAGTTAAAGTACGCCTTTGTGTCAACCGTTGTTGCGATTCTTTGGTTTAGTAACAAGAACACGGAGTCTTCTTACCGCAAAACATTACTGTTTCGGAAGTTGTCAACTATGAGTAGTTGCATAAGCAGCGCTGTGTTCGGTAAACATGGATAGAGAATCCTAATAGTTTGCACTCTGAGGTTCACTGATTGTTTGAGGGGAGACCTGTTTATCTCATATTTTCTAACGATGTCTCGTTGTTTGGCTGGAATGCTTCTCCGCAGGTGGCGGTTTCGTAACATAGTTGTTTTCAACAGTGAAAGTAAGTTAGATAACGGGGATCGATACTATTGGTAATATAAGAATGTTTAAATGTTTTAATTTCAGAAAAATGGATGCTGCCTTTCAAATTTGTCCATTTTTGTTAATTAAGTATAACACATCTGTCGATAAGATAAAATGATTGCCGCTTGAGAGCCAGTAAAAATCCCTGTGTTAATGTTAAGATTGCGGCTTCCAATTATAATATCGAACATAGCAAATATTATACTTTATGTCGCTGTCTTTTCTTGTGTCTTTAAGATCGCGCCAGACGTGGTCCGATGCCCTCTAAACAACAGAGCTATAACTTCGTCGTTCGACAGCTAATAATATGTTCACATCACCAGACATCGACCTAGGCTACTTGGCGGCCACTCCGAACCGTTTCTCGCCTGCTGGACACGGCGTATTTTCGTCAGAGGTCGGCAATCTCCGTAGGTATTTGTCACTCTAATTTCATTCATTTGTTTATCTTCAGAAATTTCTTTTTAATAAATAATACTGTAAATATGAAACGCCAGTGTGAATGAGGATTCCAGTATGACCAGTTTGTTTTCTAATAAGTCGTCTGTTAGTTATTGTCACTTGAAGTTATGCATACTGCCGCCAGTTTTATACGGGAGTTTCTGCAACCCGCCGTAGCTCAAGGACAATATCAGGTATTCTCACTAACTGAAAATTTCCCACATTTGAGTCCAGATGTTTTGACCATTTGTTCTGGTAGAGTCCGTAGACTACTTACCTCTTCGGATGCGCACAGTTGTAGCAGTGAATGTGTAACGTCCCCTTAGAAAAATTTATGATTGACTGTGCTGATAAACCCCTACGTTATTTGCTTTTCAAACAGCTGAGCAAAACTGAACGTACTCAGACATTTCTCTCTTTACTTATTCTGATCATCACTAAACTGACACATAATACTTTTAGCGCAATGCAGTCTGACTTTTAATAATCCCTACAAAAGAATGGCCCTGACTAACATTAACCTATACATTTCATGAATTCTTATCTCACAAAAATCTTAGTTACTCGAACTACTGCAATACAGCGAGCGCCAATACTGCCAGCTAAATAAAAGATTCTAACTACTGAAGTGACTAACTACTGATAGGCATAGTTAGCAAATGAAAGATTTTTATAAAGAACAAACAATGTATTTACCTTAATAGTGTTCAAAAGTCATTATATATATACTCCTGGAAATGGAAAAAAGAACACATTGACACCGGTGTGTCAGACCCACCATACTTGCTCCGGACACTGCGAGAGGGCTGTACAAGCAATGATCACACGCACGGCACAGCGGACACACCAGGAACCGCGGTGTTGGCCGTCGAATGGCGCTAGCTGCGCAGCATTTGTGCACCGCCGCCGTCAGTGTCAGCCAGTTTGCCGTGGCATACGGAGCTCCATCGCAGTCTTTAACACTGGTAGCATGCCGCGACAGCGTGGACGTGAACCGTATGTGCAGTTGACGGACTTTAAGCGAGGGCGTATAGTGGGCATGCGGGAGGCCGGGTGGACGTACCGCTGAATTGCTCAACACGTGGGGCGTGAGGTCTCCACAGTACATCGATGTTGTCGCCAGTGGTCGGCGGAAGGTGCACGTGCCCGTCGACCTGGGACCGGACCGCAGCGACGCACGGATGCACGCCAAGACCGTAGGATCCTACGCAGTGCCGTAGGGGACCGCACCGCCACTTCCCAGCAAATTAGGGACACTGTTGCTCCTGGGGTATCGGCGAGGACCATTCGCAACCGTCTCCATGAAGCTGGGCTACGGTCCCGCACACCGTTAGGCCGTCTTCCGCTCACGCCCCAACATCGTGCAGCCCGCCTCCCGCCTCCAGTGGTGTCGCGACAGGCGTGAATGGAGGGACGAATGGAGACGTGTCGTCTTCAGCGATGAGAGTCGCTTCTGCCTTGGTGCCAATGATGGTCGTATGCGTGTTTGGCGCCGTGCAGGTGAGCGCCACAATCAGGACTGCATACGACCGAGGCACACAGGGCCAACACCCGGCATCATGGTGTGGGGAGCGATCTCCTACACTGGCCGTACACTACTGGTGATCGTCGAGGGGACACTGAATAGTGCACGGTACATCCAAACCGTCATCGAACCCATCGTTCTACCATTCCTAGACCGGCAAGGGAACTTGCTGTTCCAACAGGACAATGCACGTCCGCATGTATCCCGTGCCACCCAACGTGCTCTAGAAGGTGTAAGTCAACTACCCTGGCCAGCAAGATCTCTGGATCTGTCCCCCATTGAGCATGTTTGGGACTGGATGAAGCGTCGTCTCACGCGGTCTGCACGTCCAGCACGAACGCTGGTCCAGCTGAGGCGCCAGGTGGAAATGGCATGGCAAGCCGTTCCACAGGACTACATCCAGCATCTCTACAATCGTCTCCATGGGAGAATAGCAGCCTGCATTGCTGCGAAAGGTGGATATACACTGTACTAGTGCCGACATTGTGCATGCTCTGTTGCCTGTGTCTATGTGCCTGTGGTTCTGTCAGTGTGATCATGTGATGTATCTGACCCCAGGAATGTGTCAATAAAGTTTCCCCTTCCTGGGACAATGAATTCACGGTGTTCTTATTTCAATTTCCAGGAGTGTATATATCAGTTCATGACATCCAGTCTTACAAATTAACTGTCTCTGATGGACACACGTCCAGATCATCCGCTCTCAAAACTTCGCCATCTCACTCCCCACATCCACCACTGCTGGCGGCTCACCTCCAACTGCGCAACCTACGCGCTGTTAACAGCCAACTGCCCAACACTACAATAGCGAATATTACAACAATGCTAACCAATCACAGCCTTCACACAGCACAGTCAGTGATTTTCATATAGAGCGCTACGTGGCGTTACCAACATAAAAACCTAAACAGCCTACTTACAAATGTAGTTCTGTATTCACATAAAATCGCGTCGTGCAACGCGACATAAGCGCCACACCATGCAACGTACGTTTTGTTCCGGTAAATGAACAATTTCGTGACTCGATTACAAAATGCAATAGAGTTAACTACCCAAATAAGGGAGCAACAAAGCAAAAGATCTCTTTAAAATTACGCTCATTAATTCATTATCAACTGTCAGCGCCTGTATTCGCGGCGATGACGAAAAATATACATGGATCGAATTTAAACTCAAACCAAAGGGCACGGAAATAAACTCTTCTGCAACGTTAATCACGTCTGTTTCTCTGTTAAACTGACTGTATAAAAATGTAAAAGGTCAAAACACCCTTTCGCATTATGTGCAATATGTAGAAAACCGCACAGATTTACCCGGTTTTATAACGCGTCTCATGGCATTACCTATAACACGCTATCTAACGGACCCAGGAGGATCCAACAAAATAAGATTATCACGACGTGGTCATGCTTTTACATTAAACAATTTCATAATGAGAGTCATACTGCGCACGTGTAAAATATTTGCCTTATTTTGTAATATATATTACGAATAGTACTGCAACTTTTCAGCTTAGTTTGGCTTAATTATTGTAACTGTGATTATGTGAACATAATAGATCGACAAGGTATCAATTCCGAAGTAATCCAAGGAAAACGATGTGGGAACGCTTATAATTACTCATCAGAATAGCAATTCATTACACTCTCTTAACAAAGACTTTCTTAAAAGAATCGTAAGAATAATTCAGTTTAGACTATTAATCCGAAAATATAGTTACTTGATATTCATTTTTCAGTGAAATACTGATTAGATTGTAGAATAATACGGTCGCCCGTCCTACTGCGGTAATCATGCTTTCCCAGTCACTCACGATTACAAGTGAATTCACGTAATCTGGTCACATAAGCTTATTTGCGTGTGAGGTGGGGGTGGGGAGGGATGGAGTGGGACGGAGGCTAGGAGGGGTTCGCAGCGCGGCGTGTTAAGGACCGTGAGCCGGTACGCTGGCCTGTGACAGTACGGTTTTCAGGCGGTTCCCCACGCCCTTTCGAGCAAATGCTTGGCTGGTCTCCAACTTCCGCCTCACTGAATACGAGGGCTATTTATTTTCCAATGCCTAATTGGCTATGAAATAAAAACAAAAGTGAAAATCTGATGAACCTCTGAGCAGATGTGTCGCTCACGTAACGTCGCACTTTTCAGTTCTGAGCGCACACTGAGCGCGTAAAGATCGCAAAGATACTTAAAACACCAAGTGTGAAGTGCCTGTTAATGGGTACCATCTGCGTTCATGCAGCCGACGTAACTGCCACGCGTTGCCTCGTTCATGACAACGCTGGGTCACACATTGCGGGTGCATCGAAGACGCTCCTACAGCGTTTTCGACGGGAAGTGTTTGATCACCCAACATACAGTCCGAAATTGACTACCTCTGGTTTTCATCTCGACGTTCACAAGAACAGGACAGCATGTTGTCACAGACGGTGAGCTGCGGACAAGCGCAGGGAATTGGCGGAAAGCACAGGCGGATGCCTTCTACATTGACGGAAAGAAATAGAAAATCAAAAAATAATTACTGTAGAGTAATGAAATTTCGGAAGTAGTTTACCTAGGTAACATATTTAAGAGATAAGCATTGCAAGATCACAGGTTAAAGTAAGAGCCAGACAGTCCACTGAAAATGTGAAATGCTAGTATATTTACAATCGGTAACCGCCAGGATGTTGAATGCAAGCACACAAATGTGTGTAAAATATGTTGTACAGGTGCAAGATACTTTGTAGGATGGAGTTCCTTGCCTGTTACACTTGGTCGGTCAATCCAGGGACGGTTAATGCTGGTTGTGGATGACCACTGGTCTTGTCATTCAATGATGTCCCCTATGTGCTCTGTTGGAGACAGATCTGGTGATCGGGCAGGTCAAGGGAACAATTCAACACTCTCTAGAGCACGTTCGGTTACAACATCGGTATGTGGGCGAGCGTTATCCAGTTGGAAAAGACAAAAAAACGCCCCTTGGAATGCTGTTTATGAATGACAGCAGAACAGATCGAATCAGCGGATTGGCTTAAGAATGTGCAGTCAGGGTGCGTAAGATGACCACAAGTGTGCTCCCGATGTTACAAACAGCCTACTTACAAATGTAATTCTGTATTCAAATAAAATCGCGTCGTGCAACGCGACATAAGCGCCACACCATGGCCGGCCGCGGTGGTCAAGCGGTTAAAGGGGCTACAGTCTGGAACCGCGATACCGCTACGGCCGCAGGTTCGAATCCTGCCTCGGGCATGGGTGTGTGTGATGTCCTTAGGTTAGTTAGGTTTAAGTAGTTCTAAGTTCTAGGGGACTTATGACCTAAGATGTTGAGTCCCATAGTGCTCAGAGCCATTTTTGTTTTAATTGTGTGCTCGACCTGTTTATTGTAAATGACAGTTCCTTGCTACGCCGCCCATCATGTGGCTGTTTTACTCGTTCTAAAGACTTTTATGGCCGGCTGTACTTTTAAAGTAGTGTGTGGTTCTTGTGTAACATACTTTTTTAGATTTGTATCTCCGATTTACAGTCACCGCTTTGTATGTCTTATTTGCTTCTGTTCCGCCTTTTTTGTTTCTATATTCCGCCATGTTATCTCCTTCATATTGTTTTTAAATATCTTCCCGTCTATTTATGTCTCTTGGCTGAAGAGCAGCGCTTATGCTGCTGCCATCCCGCCCCTGATGGGGAATCTAAATGACAATAATGGAAAAAAAACAGTTTATATCACAGTATTTTGTGATAGGAAATACTGTATTGCTTTGAAAGATAAACTGCTCACTAGTTGTATATTTTTTATACTGTAGATATGAAGATGGTCATTACTGACTGAAACCGGTCATCGTGGAAGGACTTAATATTGTGATCAAAGGCTGGAATAAAAACCATTTCTCATCAAACTTGTCGCCAATCGTAAATTGAAACGTCCCCTTAGAACAATTTATACACGACTGTGCTTAACCTGACACACAATATTATTTAGCGCAACGCAATCTGACTTTCAAAAATCCCTACAAAAGAATGGCCCTGACTAACATTAAACTATACCTTTCACAAATAACTTACCTCACAAAAATCTTCATTACTCGAACTACTGCAATACAGCGAGCGCCACTATTGCCAGCTAAATAAAAGATTCAAACTACAGAAGGCACTAACTACTGATAGGTATAGTTAGCAAATGAAAGATATTAATAGAGAACAAACAATGTATTTACCTTAATAGTCATAATATATATATAGCAGTTCATGACAAATTACAAAACTCCGCCATCTCTCTCCCCACATCCACCACTGCTGGCGGCTCACCTCCAACTGTGCAACGCTACACGCTGTTCACATCCAGCTGCCGCTGCCCAACACTACAATGGCAGACAACAATGCAAACTAGCCACAGGCTGCACACAGCACAGCCAGTGATTTTCATACAGAGCGCTACATAACGTTGCCAATAAGAAAATATAAACAGCCTACTTACAAAATGTGTGGGATGTTAAAAGACGGGTGCAGTGCTGTGACCCAGAGCCAACCACCACAGATGAACTTTGGAACCCGGTGAATGCAGAGTGGATGGCTATACCACATGAGGTCATTCGCGTCTTACGCTCGTCGATACCATGTCGCATGGAAGAAGTTATCAGGGCCCATAGCGGACCATGTTTCTACGGGCAACAGGACACATCCTCAATCGAGATTACTGAAATGTTAATAATTTCTACAGAACTTACTTATGTACTAACCCCACCAAAATTTTTAATTAGGTTGGAAGATAGGGTTGGTGTGTCAATATAAGTAGTCTGAAATCTCGGGAAAGATAATCAGATTTATTCCATTTGAGAATTTACACTTACCCATAAATCGCATTAACGAGGTGAGGCTTCTTGAATGTGGACAGATTAATAAATAAAGAGGAAGCCGTATAACACGTATCTACAGCTATAAAACCGAACAATGCGGAATGGCACTCCCCCTTAACTGAATAAGAAGTCACATTCTTTCCGTCAGTATCTAATCTCAGAAATAATGTGAGAATGTGCTGCGATGCTCAGTGATTCAGTGGCCACCCATTTAACTTATATGAATTGCAAGGCTGATCATGCTACGGCCAGAGCGGTGTATACTACCTACTCTGCTCTTCTGCTCCACGACAGGGTCCCCAGTCGGCTGTTCTCGTCGTGCTGATACACATTAGGCGTGATGTTGCTGCAACCACAGTGGCGCGCGTACATGACACAATTCCGCGTAATTATCTGGAGTACCGGATAAGGTACGTAGCTACTCCGCAATCACACCGTATCGCCCGGTACAGAGTACTGCGCCCATATCGGACGGACGCTAAAATGCGAGAGTCTCATTTCTACCAAAATGTAGTGCTGCTTGGCGCTCCTGTGTTGTCGCCGTCCAGTCGCAAAATTTCAACAAATTTTTAACCAATGAGGCTACTCCCGCTAGACTGAGTGCGCGAGAAACACTGGTTACGTCACATTAATCTGGCCAATCACAGTCACCTGCTGAAGTCGCCGCTCGTCCGTAAAACTTTCCAGACGCTTCCTGGCGCCAGCATCTAAACAGACATCTGTCCCAAAAGAAATGGAGTGGGGAAGTCGCGGAAGTACATTCCTTGCTGGCAATGTCGTCCACGACGATTTTGTAAGCCCAGGGCGACATGGCCGACGGGAAAATGGAGAACCGATACTCCGCCACACATCGTCAGGTGGCTTGCGGAGTATTGATGTAGATTTAGATGTAGAAAACATCGTCTCCCTGGGTTATTCACTTTGGGGAGACATTGTGCTTGCCTCGCAGTGTTCTGACAGAAATACCGCCTGCCCGGTTGTTCTGCATCAAAGCCCTGCCACTGGAGACTGGCCTGGCTGGGCCACAGTCCCTGGGGTGCTGGGGGTAGTCGTGTCCGACCTTCGGGCTAACGCGCTGCTGGCTTCATGCCTCCACGGCTCCCTGAGTAAAATACTGCATGAAACTCTGTCCACAAAAATTATTTGCCCTTAATGCGATGCAGTACTTTCTCATTGCTCATCTCTTAGCCATATCTGTTAGCATAATTTGTTCACATCAGTGCTGCTACTTCTCAATACTGCCCTAATGAATTATTCAAAAATCTAAAGTGGCGATTGATGTGGGCCTTGCACTCCCAGCGCACGGCCCATATAGGTTGCCACCTTGCAGCTGTCCTGAAATTAAATGGGGTCTACCTTTAGGAGGTCTACCTTCATCGACAACAGTAGGTAACTATGTTGCCACTATGTATGAATTAGGCAAATTTTGCTTCCTCGATGAGATCATTGATGGTAAAACGCTCACGTTATATACGTAACTTGGCCGATTTTATCAGTAGACTCTCCGTCTAAGAAGTTTGCAGTCTTTAGTTAACTTTGAACTTAACCTTTTACAAAGATCCCTCTTACAAAGTCTTGGACACTAATTTGTAATACATTTTGGCAGAACATCTTTCAGCCACGAATGTTTTGAACAGACCAACAGGGTCGCCATAGACAGCCTCTGTCTCCCGTTGTGGCGACTATTTAATGGAGCACTTGGAGTCGAGAGTACTGGAATCAACGGCCCTTAAACCAACTGCATTTTGTAGGTATGAGAACGACACTTTCTATGTGTCGCCTCATGGAGAAAATAAATTAAGGGAGTTTCTTACCTAACCCTCATTCAGAAGAGCATTCAATTCAATACGGAAGTAGAAAAAATGGCTGCCTGCCTTTCCTGACGGTATTGTTTAGGCTGTGGAATGATGGCTCTTTGGCTCATTCAGTTCATCATAGACCCACTCATACCAATACCATTTACAATCGTCTAGCTGTCAACAATCACAAACTATGAGTGTGCTTAATACATTTGCACACAGAGCGCCTGATAATTTGCCTAAAGGGCCCGTGTGTCTGAAAGTGTTCAGAGGAAATGGGTATTCCACTCAGATGATTTAACAAGGCACAATCAGTTAAAGCCAAAAGTCAGGAAGTAAAAAAAGAGGAAAACACGCCAGCAAAACTCCTAGCCTTTCTTCCGTTTGTTGACAATGTTTTTTTTATGACAGGCCGGTAGGTCAGCAAATTTCGGGTTCAATTGACTTTCCATCCACCAACTGAGATTTCAGAGCACTTGGGCTCAGTAAAGGATGATTTTTTACTCCGGAAGGTTGAAATTTACAAAGTAGCTTGCCAAGGTGGTATCGCTTACGTAGGCCAGATCATGCACACCGTGGAAGAACTCTGCACTGAACATCAATGCTGCACTCGTCGTTTACAACGATCGAAGTCTCCTATTGTTGAATGTTGTATCTCCACTGGTCATTCAGTGTCCATTGCTACATCTTTTTGGGGCTACGTTATTAAAGAATCCGTATAAATATGCATTACGGAAAATGTGATGACCTGCGATAGCGGATGTCAGTGGACCCCTATCATCTTCATAATTTGCTCTAAAAGAAGACGGCAGAGTACGTCGACGGCCACGACGAGCGGCAGTCCTGAAGACAAAACTAAATTAAACTAAACTCTGAACAGGCCTCAGAAGGCCGAGGGTGTCATCTTCTGCCGATAGGCGTCGCTGGATGGGGATATGGAGGGGCGTGTGGCCAGCACACCATTCCCCCATCCGTGGTCAGTTTTCGTGACCAGACCCGCTACTTATCGATCAAGTAGCTCCTCAGTTTGCCTTAAAGGGTTGAGTGGACCCCGCTTATCAACAGCGCTCGGCAGACCAGACGGTCACCCACCTAACAAGGGAACCTCCCCATCGCACCCCCCTCAGATTTAGTTATAAGTTGGCACAGTGGATAGGCCTTGAAAAACTGAACACAGATCAATCGAAAAAACAGGAAGAAGTTGTGTGGAACTATAAAAAAATAAGCAAAATATACAAACTGAGTATTCCACGCTAACATAGGCCATATCAAGGATAATTTGAGCTCACGAGCGCCGTGGTCCCGTGGTTAGCGTGAGCAGCTGCGGAACGAGAGGTCCTTGGTTCAAATCTCCCCTCGAGCGAAAAATTTTTCTTTATTTTCGCAAAGTTATGATCTGTCCATTCGTTCAGTGAAGTCTCTGTTCACTGTAATAAGTTTAGTGTCTGTGTTTTGCGACCGCACCGCGAAACCGTGCGATTAGTAGACGAAAGGACGTGCCTCTCCAATGGGAACCGAAAACATTTGATCGCAAGGTCACAGGTCAACCGATTCCTCCACAGGAAAACACGTCTGATATATTCTATACGATACTGGTGACGGCATGTACGTCACATGACAGGAATATGTTGTCGACCCACCTAACTTGTACACTTGGCGAATGGGTAAAAAGATTCTTCTACGTTGCCCGATTTAGGTTTTCTTGTGGATGTGATAATCACTCCCAAAAAAGTGATGAAAACATAAGAGTGTGTCACATAAACTGCAACAAATGAATGCAACAGTTTCACAGTCGCACAGTTTTCTCTGTGCTCTGTCAAAACATGTTTTTAACGTTTTCAAATTTTTCCGTGTGTAGACCGTCAAATCCTGCATATGTCCAAGCAAATCTGAACATGTCCTGGAATTTTGGAGAGCGAAGTTAATTATGAGTGAGTGCCTGAACTTTGATAATTGTCTGAAAATAAAAAAATTAAACTTTTCGCTCGAAGGAAGACTTGAACCAGGGACCTTCTCGTTCCGTAGCTGCTCACGCTAACCACGGGGCCACGGCGCTCCTGAATTTTGTCTATCCTTGATGTTGCCTATCTAGCACATGGACTACTCAGTTTGTATATTTTGCTTATTTTTTTCATAGTTCCACACAACTTCTTCCTGTTTTCTCGATTGATCTGTGTTCAGTTTTTCAAGGCCTATCCACTGTGCCAACTTGTAACTAAATCTGAGGGGGGTGCGATGGGGAGGTTCCCTTGTAAGTACTAGCCGAACCCGACAGCGCTAAACTTCGGTGATCTGACGGCAACCGGTGTTACCACTGTGGCAAGGCTGTTGGCCTGGTCTTGGATACGAGTTACGTAACTCCACCATCAACAGAGCTGTCCATCCGATAGTGTGGTCAGCCTGTCACAATCTTAGCACAGGTGCGTAATACACATGCTTGGAAATTGCGCGACAGTCTTCAATGGCTCACATAAGAATTTTACGACCATACTACTTGCATTGAATTAACCACCACACTAAAATATTGTAATATCCATGACACTATGTTCTAGCCACAAGATGTTAAAATGAACTAAGTGTACAAACTTCAACAAATATTATCGATACTACGTATAAAAAAGACTGTATCGTGTAAAAATGACGATAATTATTTCTTTATTTCTGTAATAATTTCATTTCTGTGTGAATTAAAACTATTATCAGAGAACTATATTCATAGACGACGACAATTATAATCGTTTTTTGTTATCTGTGATAATTGTGGTTCAGTTGTTCTTACTGTGGTAACCGATGAACTGATCGGACGTGAGACGTGTGAGGTCTCTAAAGAGAAAACTTGTGCTATATTGTTAATTATTATTTGAAAAATAGAGTCGCTATTTTCTAGACGTGGTTTTGTATTTATTTCAATTGTAATCCAATCTAATTAATGTTTTAAGTGTTAATTTTCAGCTCCGCAATTAGGAGAGCAGCCATTAGCGCTAGTAACTTACAGCAGAGTTTACTAGTAGCTGGTATAAAAAAATATGAAACATTTTTCATTGAGAATAATTTTAAATGCTAAAGAACAGAGAACAAAAGGCTTAAAGACTTTTATCTGAATATATTAATTTGATATAAAAGGAATCGAGAATAACAATAGACAAATTGACTATCGTCTGTCTGCCGCCATCTTAGCAAAAATATCTCCGCGGCAGTTTTGAATCGAGAATTTTAACAAAAATAAATTTTGTTAGATATAAATAAATGGAAACACATTTGCAACGGTCGTCTCGAATCTACTTTAAAAGACAGAATTCAACTCAGATTGAATCTTTAAAAATAGTACTCACAGCACGTTACGTAATATCAATTTCTTTTTTGCTGGTGTATGAAGCCTAATTATTTCGGACGAATTACATGCAATATTTTAATAGGAGACATTCGTCAGTGTTGTGCGCGGGTAGTACGTATTTTGTGACTAAATTTTCCCTTTGCTAGAGAAATCTGCTTCCATCTTAAGTAACAGTCGTGTAAAATCTGATAAATGATATGCAATTTACTGCCACTCACATGACTTTACAGACAACATTTCTACGCAACGTCAAGTGGAGATTTCTTTAGCAGCGTGACAAATATTAGCCGGGATAATCATTTTTGAGATCAAACAAATTGTTACGCTGACAATAGGTAACTGGTTTTATATTTTTTGTCTACCTGAAATATCAGCTATAAGTAATTAAAGTCACAAAATACTATAAACCGGTTCCGCCACAATATCTAAGACTAACCCTTGACCATAAACTGACATGTCCATCGAACCTACTAACCATCCAACAGGAAGCCCACAATATAGGGCTACGGGAAGCTGGATGTTCTTTCTGCTATACTGTAGGAAGACTTGGCAGGAATGTAGCCTCTGTATTGCATGATTGCTCGCAGTGGTGGTCACGAGAACGTACGGTCGCAAGAAGACCACACTCCAGATGGCCACGTGGGAGTACTGAGAGGGAAGACCATCTTGTTCGGCGTATGACTCTGGCGTAACATACTGTATCATCAACAGGAATCACAGCAGCAGTTGGCACCACAGTTCACCTGTTACAAATCTGTTAGTTCGAAAACGGCTCCGTGACAGGCCACCCGTAGCGTGCATTTCAATGGCCCCAAACCAGCGCCATTCGTGACTTCAGTAGTGCCAAGCGAGAGATCATGAGAGGGCAGGGTTTGTTGCGTTTTCTAATGAAAGCTGGTTCTGCCTTGTTGTCAGTGACGGCCGTGTGTTGATCAGGAGGAGGTGAATTGAGGAGCTGCAACCAGCCAGTCTGCGTGCTAGACACACTGGATCTACACCTGAAGCTACAGCCTGAGGTGCCGTTTCCTATCACACAGCAACACTGTCTTGGTTATCTTACACACCCTGACTGCAAAATTGTACGTCAGTCTAGTGATTCGACCTAATGTGCTGCCATTCATGAACCAGGAGGTGTTTTCCAACACTCGTCCACATAACGCTGTTGTACCCAACACGCTCTGCGTAGCGTCGACATGTCACCTGGGCCTGCTAGACCACCAGATCTGTTTGCAGTCGAGCATATGTGAGACGTCACTGGATGACAACTCCAGCGTCATCCACAAACAGCATTAACCGTCCATACAAATCCATCTCACAAACTGAGATACGGCACCTATACAACGCAATGCATGCACGCCTGTGTGCTTGCATTCAACGTTCTGGCGGTTACAACTATTTTTAATCTACCAGCATTTCACAGTTGCAGTGGCTTATCTCGCTGTTACATTAACCTGACATCTTGCAATTCTAATCACCTACATATGTTCCCTAGACAAAAGTTTCTCGAAATTTCATTACTCTGCATTGATTATTATTTGGTGTTGAGATTTTTTCATCAGTTAATTTAAAAGTCACCTTTATTATCCTCCACACCTGCTAAATCTAGATCCAACCTGTCTCGTACTCAAATGTTACCTGCCTATCGGCTTCACCAGCATTCTATCAAACCTTCCAAATCCCTGAAAGCCGCGCACGTCGCCTTGTTTTCCTAATCCGCTTACCTTCCCCCTCCCATACAAGAATCCATTACTAACTCTTCAGTTTTCCTCACCTGCAAGACCACACCCTACTACTCCGAATATGTTGTATTTCTCGTAAACTGACCTCCAACAATCCCACTCTTTTACCCTAATCTACAATCTGATGAGCTGCCGCACCTGTATCAACACATCCCACCCCTTCTACACTTACACATTCTTCCTAACTTCTCCCATCGCAATTTTCAGAGACCACCACTCCCTGAAAACGAAATCCTCCCGGACTTCTATCCTTCCTATCAAATTTACTCAACTCCTCCCAATACCTTTCCGACTTCAGGGCTCCACTCACTCTTCTTGTTTCGCTTTTCTTTTCTTGGCCTCGAATCCAGTGTTTTCCTACCAATTATCCTCCCTCATAATACCTATACCCACAATCCAACCCATCTGAACTATATATTTACATGAAAATGTAGCTACACCAAAGGACTACTCATCCTTCCCCTCCTCATTTCTACTAAATGTAGATCTCTCCCAGCAATTGAAATGAAGTGCAGTGCAGCGCAGTGTCCGTTTTAACTTTGTCGCTGCTTATCTGTACTACTAAATCGCTGACCCGGCTCATGGAACCTATTCCCAATTGCCAGTGGCTTCAACAGTTTCTACAGGTAACAGAATTTTGAATTTCAGTATTTCATATAATTATTGATCGATGTAAAAATTTGAAACCTACTCATAATCTGCTCGTTAAGAGGTATGATCTTATGTTAAAGATTTAACACAGAAATAGTGTGTATGTATTGAGGCAGTGTAGCTTACCGCGTGCTGATGCACAGACTATATTCATCCCGTATTTAAGAATAAGAGCATTTATCGACATCCAGAGAGCTTTACAAATAATTTCAAATCTTTACGAAACTTTTTTCTTGTTGACCCTCTACTAGTCCCCTCCTCCTCCCCTCACCCCAAACACACAATTATACACATCCACAAACTAATGAATGGTAAAAAGCTTATCGCTTGCTACAGTTTTGCAGTTCATGCAATGAAAGTCACGCCAGGCATGAAATTTTAATCTATTACCTTTTACTACTGCCTCTATTCCCAGCAAAGATTGCAGAGAGTATCTTTGAATGTATCTGGATAATTATATCGCTGTACCACACACACGGCAGCAGATATGACGCCGTGATCATTGAGATGAGTGGAAAACCAGCTTTTGCTTGAAACGGAAAGCAAATTATCTAGACCATACTCATCCAGTGCTTGATAATGACAGCACTTAGCGATTTCCAACAAACTTTAAATACGAGGGCTGGAACTTTAAAGGTGGCAAATATTTATTTACAGCTCGTACAAAATAAATACGTGTTTCGAAGTTTTACTGACCTTCAGAGTAGTCACCAGCATTGTGTATAACGCGTTGCCAGCGATGTGGAAGTCGTATTGTGTTGACAGTTCGAGCGGCGCCGTCTATTGCCCGACGAATCTGTAGCAGTTCTGAAGCGAATGCCGTGAAGTGTTTCCGGCGGTTTAGACATCGAGTTGAACCCACGAGGGCTTAAGTCAGGAGAGTGCAGTAGGTGGTATTGCACTTAGCAGCCCCATCAGTCAAATGAATCAGTAACAGCTTGCACTGTACGTGCTTGAGCATTGCCCTGCAAAATGATGGTCAGGTCCTGCTGAACGTGTGTCATCACTTGTGTCTCTATGTTGTTCATTTTTGGAACACAACGTACGACTAGCTTAGAGACAGAAGTGATGACACTTTCTGCAGGAAACTATAAGCACCAGGCCAAAAATAGTCCAAGGTGCGAATATCGATACACACCGCTGCTGCCACCCGCAGAAAGAGAGGATAAGAGCATATTCGCTATAACCGTAGGTGATTAAACACAGAATAGCAACCAAGATTTAATCCAACGCATAGCATGATCCAGCCGCAGCTCATATACAGGGTGCCCCAGCTGTCTTGTCCACCCAAAATATCTCTGGAACAATAACAGCTATTGGAAAATGACTTTCACCGGTATCAATGTAGGGCTGGGGCCCATAAATGTACATATTTGGAAACATTCTAAAACGAAAGCATATGTGTTTTTTAACACAAACTTATGTTTTTTTTTAAAATGGACCTCCCATATTTTTTCTTCAGCAATCCATAGCATGACAAAGCACATATACAATGGCGTTGATTGCATCGCAATATTCCCATTACATCCCGAGATATTGAGACGCGAAGTTGACGCTTGAAACTAGAGATGGGAAAACTGAAACACGTAACTGTTTCGAAACAAATGAAACAGTACAATGTAATGTTTCGATACGATGTTTCGAAACAGTGAAACAGTTTGTGTTTTGTAATCTAATAAACCTACACATTTTATCATCTTGAATGTCTACTGTATAAGTATGTCCATATAAACATAAATGAGGTGCGAGAGCGCTAATCATATCGCAGAAAGTATGAAACTATCACTTAGGCGTCTTGGCAGTTTCGTATTTCCTGAAGCAAATGCGCTGCTTTCGTGTCGTGTGACTTTCATACTTTTCAATTGGCTGAGGACAGCCATAGCTGAAGACAGAAGAACCACCACAAACGGAACTGGAGGTGGGAGCAAACTGCAGAAACAACGGATATGCTACTGGGATTCCCACATTCCGTTAGTATGGGTAATATACCCATCTTGCTAATTTCCATGCACACAAAGGGAATCATTGTGGATAATAGGCACCGTGACTATAGACTCACAAATAATGCCAAATAATTCGAATAACTAACAAAATATAACAGAAAAAATTGTCTTTCAAGGTGTTTCGAATCGTTACTATAAATTCACTATGCTTGCCAGCCCTTCCCGTTCACCATTACACTATCAGTGATACGTCAAACAGATTGCTTGCAATTATACATACATCAAATTTAAGTATATGTCTAATAACTGTCACTTTACGCTTTTTTTTATTCAAAATGTTGTAGGCCTACTTGCGTTTCTTAATATGATTACTGTACATGACCAGAGAAACGTATGTTGTAAAAAAAAAAAAAAAAAAAAAGTGAATGATTTTCACATATTTATTATTTTGAACGTGAATAGTACGCGTTGTTTTATTGTTTGGTTAGTGTTTCTAAAGCAGATGTTACGCCATTTCAGAATAGGACAGTCAGACAGAAACGAAGCTTTATTTTCGGATATCTTAAGCTTCATGCTATTGCTTGTCAAAAAGATTTCGACACTCTTCAAAGTGTCTCACGAAGTGGTATGTTGTGTTTCAGTACCTATGCCGAGCCCGAATCTCGTCCGACACAGCGCGGAATGAAACATCACTGTTCCGATACAATTAGTTCGTTCCAAGCAGAGGTGGACTGAAACAGCCTTATTTTGAAACAACGATACAGTTTCTCTGTCTGGCTCGAGATCGAATTTGGTCCGGTTGCCCGAGACAGGGGCGGAACGAAACACCACTGTTTCGAAACAGTGAACCACAGCCGTTCCGAAACACTGAAACAGTTCCACGTATCGGTACACTGTATCGAAACAGAAACAGTGGCCAAGTCTACTTGAAATACCCGACATGCGCTGCTAGCGCACCTCCTGAGGCTCAGGCGTGAACCCCATGCTGCCCGTAATCGCGATGTGATTGACATGTGTAATCACACCTCCATACTTATCAAAAGGGACACTTACTTGTCAATCACATCGCGATTACGGGCAGCATGGGGTTAACGCCTGAGCCTCAGGAGGTGCGCTAGCAGCGCATGTCGGGTGTTTCAAGCATCAACTTCGCGTCTCAATATCTCAGGATGTAATGGGAATATTGCGATGCAATCAACGCCATTGTGTATGTGCTTTGTCATGCTATGGATTGCTGAAGAAAAAATATAGACGGTCCATTTAAAAAAACATAAGTTTGTGTTAAAAACACATATGCTTTCGTTTTAGAATGTTTCCAAATATGTACATTCATGGGCCCCAGCCCTACATTGATACCGGTGAAGGTCGTTTTCCAATTGCTGTTATTGTTCCAGAGATATTTTGGGTGGACAAGATAGCTGAGACACCCTGTATATCTACACTACTGGCCAATAAAATTTCTACACCACGAAGATGACGTGCTACAGACGTGAAATTTAACCGACAGGAAGAAGATGCAGTGATATGCAAATGATTAGCTTTTCAGAGCATTCACACAAGGTTGGCGCCGGTGGCGACACCTACATCGTGCTGACATGAGGAAAGTTTCCAACCGATTTCTCATACACAAACAGCAGTTGACCAGCGTTGCCTGGTGAAACGTTGTTGTGATGCCTCGTGTAAGGAGGAGCAATGCGTATTTCCGACTTTGATAAAGGTCGGATTGTAGCCTATCGCGATTGCGGTTTACCGTATCGCGACATTGCTGCTCGCCTTGGTCGAGATCCAATGACTGTTAGCAGAATATGGAATCGATGGGTTCAGGAGGTTAATACGGAACGCCGTGCTGGATCCCAACGGATCGTACAGTCACGTTCCGATCCTTGAGTCAACAGATGGGGACGTTTGCAAGACAACAACCATCTGAACGAACAGTTCGACGACGTTTGCAGCAGCATGGACTATCAGCTCGGAGACCATGGCTACGGTTGCCCTTGACGCTGCATCAGACAGAAGCGCCTGCGGTGGTGTACTCAACGACGAACCTGAGAACACGAATGGCAAAATGTCATTTTTTCGGATGAATCCAGGTTCTGTTTACAGCATCATGATTCAGCGTGTATTCGTCCTCGCCATACTGGCGTATCACCCGGCATGATGGTATGGGGTGCCATTGGTTACACGTCTCGGTCACCTCTTGTTCGCGTTGACGGCACTTTGAACAGTGGACGTTACATTTCAGATGTGTTACGACCCGTGGCTCAACCCTTCATTCGATCCCTGCGAAACCCTACATTTCAGCAGGATAATGCACGACCGCACGTTGCAGGTCCTGTACGGACCCTTCTGGATACAGAAAATGTTCGACTGCTGCCCTGGCCAACACATTCTCCAGATCTCTCACCAATTAAAAACGTCCGGGCAATGGTGGCCGAGGACCTGGCCCGTCACAATACGCCAGTCACTATTCTTGATGAACTGTGGTATCGTGTTGAAGCTGCATGGGCAGCTGTACCTGTACACGCCATCCAAGCTCTGTTTGACTCAATGCCCAGGCGTAATAAGGCCGTTATTACGGCCAGAGGTGGTTGATCTGGGTACTGATTTCTCGGGATCTATGCACCCAATTTGAGTGGTAATGTAATCACATTTCAGTTCTCGTATAATATATTTGTCTAATGAATACCCTGTAAGTAGACTGTTTAGGTTTTTCATATTGGTAACGCCACGTACCGCTCTGATGAAAATCACTGGCTGTGCTGTGTGCAGTCTGTGGCTGGTTTGCATTGTTGTCTGCCATTGTAGTGTTTGGCAGTTGGCTGTGAACAGCGTGTAGCGTTGGCAGTTGGAGGTGAGCCGCCAGCAGTAGTGGATGTGGGGAGAGAAATGACGGAGTTTTGAAATTTGTAAGACTGGATGTCATGAACTGCTATGTATATTATGATTTATCAACACAATTAAGGTAAATACATTGTTTGTTCTCTATTAAAATCTTTCATTTGCTAACTATGCCTATCAGTAGTTAGTGCCTTCCGTAGTTTGAATCTTTTATTTAGCTGGCAGTAGTGGCGCTCGCTGTATTGCAGTAGTTCAAGTAATGAAGATTTTTGTGAGGTAAGTGATTTGTGAAAGGTATAGGTTAATGTTAGTCAGGACCATTCTTTTGAAAGTCAGATTGCGTTGCGCTAAAAGTATTGTGTGTCACTTTAGTGGATGTTTGAGTACGTTCAGTTTTGCTCAGCTTTTTGAAAAGCAAATAATGTGAGAGGTTTATCAGCACAGTAATTCAGAAATTTTTCTAAGGGGACGTTTCATATGTCGACCCTTAGCCGAGGATACGTCACTGGAATCTACTGATTTTTTCTTGTACTTGGTGTAATTAGTGTAGCTTTTGTTTATTGCTAGCGCGTAATTATACAGAGAATTTCCTTTGTAGTTGTAGTTTTTCATTGTTGTACAGTAAAACAGTTGTGGCATGCATGTAGATTTGCACCAAGTATTTCTCAGCTGCGCTTGCAATTAACTAGATATTATTTTCAGTGCTATGTTAATGTGTTCCCTTAGTTTTGCTCTTCAAATTGTGTTTTTCTGTGTTGTCGTGTGAAATATTGTGACAATAATGGCGTGTGAAAAACGTAATACTAGGCTCCAAAGTAAACTGAGAAATGACAGTGAAGACGAAAGCAGTTTGTTAGCGCCACCGTGTAATGAATTAACTAATGTTCAACATAGTAATTTGGTAATTGTGCATAGGGAAATGGAGCGGGCGGCAAACAATGGCGTAGGCAGTGAAACAATTAGTGTACAGGAAAGCATTATCGATCGATCGCTCGACAACAGCTCGCCTCAGGAATCCGAAATGACAGGACACAATTTTGCAAATACTGTAGATTCAGGTTTTGCATCCTCACCGTTTTCTCAAATAAGGGAAGACACATTTTCTGCTTGTCAAAATATGAATGTTGCCGGTGCAAATGCACTGCCGAAAAGCGTAGAGGAACAGATTCCAGACACTAATGCATTGTTATTACAGCTAATGCAAGAAATGGAACAAAATCAGAGACAAACACAGCAAAACCTTCAAAAGTTAGACACAATGGAACTAAATCGTCAAAAGTTAGACACAATGGAACAACACCAGAGACAAATACAGCAAAAGCTTCAAAAGTTAGACACAACGGAACAAAATCTTCAAAAGTTAGACCCAATGGAACAATACCAGAGACAAACATAGCAACAGTTAGACGCAATGAACAAAATCTTCAAAAGTTAGACACACTGGAACAAACACGTGATGATTTAATTACTAAGTTACATAAAATCGAATCGAAATGTCAAAAAGTCTGTAATGACGTAAAAACACAAATTTGTTAGCATTTCTTCGCGTCATGAAAATGCATTACAGAATCATGAAGCAGCCATAAAAGAACTGCAAACTACTGTTCATGAAAATCATGAGACCTTGCAAGCTAAAATTGACTCAGTTGCATCTACCGATTCGGTTATGCAACTTGCAAAAACTCAGGAAAACTTCAAGGACACAGTAGATACGATTTCAACACAAATGGACACTCTGAAACTTGGTTCAGAAAAACACAAAGAGGAAATAATTTCACTAACGGATAAAGTAGCCGAACTTTCAGAGCAGTTCACTAACTTATCTACAAAGGTAGATGATGATCTGAATGACACAAGACCTGTAGCCATCACTGACACAGAGGAGTATGAACAAATTAAGAAATTCAAACAAAATCGGAATCAAATCAATACGCAACACAAAAGAGAAGTATAAGATCAGTTGGCACAAGTAATACAAAAATTACATATTTCAGAGGACACTCGCGCTCCAACATGGGAAGAGGGACTTAGAAATACGGAACAAACACAAAATAATAACACAGGACACTTCGGAAATTATGAAAGAAATTGGCAAGGCACATCGAATTTTGAGATGGAACCGCCGAAACGACGTAACAATGACCGACATGTGACTCGCCGACATGATGATTTTGACTATAAGCTGTTCATTACTACACGTAAATTCAAAACGTTTAAGAATTCTGGCAACGATATTCATCCACAAGCATGGCTCCATCAATTCTCTCATGGTTTTCCTCCCAACTGGTCGTTAGAGCACAGATTAGAATTTTATGTGTGGCTACTTAGAGAATGAACCAGCTGAAAGAATGCGATCGGTCATTCACGATTGTCACAGTGAAGGAGAATTTTACCATGCGTTCCTCTCAGCATATTGGTCTCAAGCTACACAAGACTGAGTAAAACATAGCATCATAATGATGAAACATTTCGAACAATCTGAATTTTACAGTCTTGTGAAATATTTTGAAGACATGTTGCACAAGAATCAGTACCTGTCAAACCCATACAGCCCCTCAGAACTCATCCGCATTTGCTTAAGTAAATTACTTGAACATTTACGACATATTATTTTGGCAGGACATTGCAAAGACAACACTGAAGCTTTTCAGGGACTCTTACAAGAATTATAAATTTACACTGACAATCGCGGAACGCGAAAACAGGAACAAAAGAATTACAGGTCACATCCGTCGCAATTCTGCGATGAAAGAAATAATAACTGGACACAACAAGGCTATTCTTACAACGCAAATCGTGAACAAAACAGACACCACCCATATGACAACCACTGGCAGAGTAATAGTTACAGAAAAAGATCGCATTTCTGTAGTAATGAATATGACAGAGAAAATCATAGAAACAGACAATATGGCAACCAGAACTATTATTATCACGGGAGACAGAATAACTTCAGACGTAACGGTCCACCGTGCAGTGATAATTCAAGGAGAAATTCTCCACCACTTAACCAACAAGAAAGAAATTACGGGAACTACCGACATGACGACAGACGACATAATCGTAACGACAGACTTGAATTGCATCAGAACTGGCGAGATTCAAACAGAGCAGGGCACTCTCGACAAGATGAATTTGTAGAAGTTAGGTCTCCAAATCCCAATAACGATGCGTGCCAACAAAGGAATAGACAATGACTCGCACCGCAGGCAGCCGCGTGCGCCGGCTGGCTCAGGGAAAAATTACATAGACGCTAACCTTGAGAAAAATTCCAGTATTCTTTACCGCCGTATACCACATGATAATTGCGTCGAAGTTGAAACACTGCGTACTAGGAAGAGTAAAGGATTGCACCACATTCCACATGTAAAACCGTTTATTGAAAGATAATCTGTTTTTTAACTTTGTCTTTGCCGTATAACTTTTCACTTTACATCACTAGTGTGCTTTGTCAGACTTAGAATCTGTTAACATGCAACAATGTTTGACGTTAAATATCCAGTCAAGAACCAAGAGAACTTATTTAAACAGAAATTACGAATGCATTGTTATTGTGAACAGACGACACAGTGTTATTGTGTGTGTACATTCTTGCTTGTTAGTTGCACCATTACATAACGACTATAAGGCTCACATACTTAGAAAATATACTGCTAATGAGATTTTAATGCAACATTTTGGTTTACTTGAAAATACATTCTGGATTTAAAGTACTTTCTGTGAGATACCTGAGGACACAGTGGTTAGTATATGTGACAGCTACACGATTTTATCACGATGCTACTAATGAGTGACAATTTACAATGTTGCTTTTGCGGTGTTTCTGTTTTATATCTGCACAGTTTTTCTGAATTATTCTGGAAAGTAAAACATGTTTTAGTAGTAACTTTTGTCGTATAGCTACAATGAGACAGCCTCTTTCGTAGCACAACAATACGTTACATTATAGTACTTTCTTGGTCACGGTAAGGTACGTAATAACTACGATATCTATACGCAAAACATTTCACTTTCGTTTATGATGAGGTAAGTACATTGACTTCAGCAGAACTTTACTTACAGAGGACGATAACTACGACACTTCCACAGAATTATCTTACAGCAAGACGCACATTTAGCGCTACAGGACACGAATTTGAGTGCTTTTCAAGATTTTTGAATTACAAAGAAAGTTTTCCGTGATACATTTCATTCCATTGCTGTAATCTGTAACACCTGAGGGTATAATTACATTAATCCTCAGGGGTGTACACACTTACTTTGTGTACCATTTGTTTGGCAAGCACAGTGAGCCCTAGCCAATATGGTATTTGCTTATGCAACTTTACACATCGGTACCATATTTCTCTAACACATAAAATACACAGCTATCTGATCATTTAACTGAGAGACACAAACATTTTTTACTATGTCAGTGGCACATGTTTACACAATTACACAGTTGGATAACTTCACACCTATGAAACTGTATTTTGTCTGTACTTTGTGAACTGTTCATATTTTTTCGGAACCATTGTGATACTATGAGAGCTTTGAATGATGTATTTGGTATGGGATCATGATTTTTAAAGTACGTTTGAGGTAGATGATACTTTTGAAACGAGCAGAGAATTTTTTGTAGGTTTTAAAATATTCAGAAAGCTATGACGATTTTGAGATGTGATTGATCTGTTATGATGTTATTATTATGACGACGATGTGTATTATGCTGTTGAGGTATGTTTATGATCAATGAGATGGTGCTATATGAGGAATTTGATTATGCTACGTATTTATTATGATGACATATTGAAGAATGTCTACGAATATGTCTATGTGTAATAAGGTAAGGAATAATGAGTAGTGGTTAGGGACGCTGATTTGTGAAAAAGGTTGTTGGAAACCAAGAATCGTACTTTAAGAGTTATGAAATGTATGTGAATGCGTGAATGTATCACAATGCGGATGAAAATTTTTTGGACACTGTTATATCAATAGGATTTTGTTTCTACAGATTTGAAACGCAAATTCTTGACCAGTGAAATATTTTTCTATGAGACTGTCACTGTAGTGGAAACTGCTGTCGTAAATATTTCCGTAAGAAAGTTAGGTGACCACCTGCACGTAATGCGTCGTGGGCACCCAGCTGTGTCAGACGCCTGGAGAAAAAGCCATTAGTTTGTGCCTTTTCAGAGGCACAGGTAGAAAAAATAAAGGGAGGCCATTATCCTCGCTATTGACATTTCTTTATGACACGCTCAAACTTGAAAACATATGATTATACTGTGGAGCTCTTAATTTATGATATTTACTAAAATGCCTAATGAAACGATGAGAAACATTTCACGGCTATTGTCTTGCTAGTTGAGAGAAATGCCATATGGCTTGCTTTATGTATTTATTTACTCATTTTGTTTAATATCAAGTTTATAGCTGCAGCAGCATTGGTTAAAATAAAATTTAATAGATGTACTAGTATAAATATTTTATGCCTGCAGATTTAGTAAATAATTTTATGATCTATTAAAAAAAACGAAGGGACATAAAAAGACATTTCCCGTCACAGGAATTGCATACGGAATTTTCTTTTCAACTACTTGGTAATTTTTTTGGTAGAATAACTTCTTGTGGTGAACCACTTTAATTACATAGACATTAAGATGTGAATATACATTTCCCTTGTCTGCATTGTTGTCTTTAATGTAATATTTTTTCTGCTTGAGCTATGTCATGTTCAGATATACGTTATTGCATTTGCTGCTGCTGCTTGCCAGGTATAGTGCTACTAAATTTCACTTTGTATTACTCTGTTAAGCTAGTTTCACTACTGATTTATTTTTCTTGTTGCTGCACATTGGCTCGTATTAGTTGTAATGTTGCATTGCTTGGTAATTTAGATTTACTGTAGCTTGCTTTGCAATTTTCCATTTTTTTTTTTTGTCATTGCTGTTTATGTTAATTGGTTTGTGCTGCTGCATTGCCTCGTCCCTTAGTTTAGCATCTGAGCTCAGTAGATTTAAGTTAGCTTAAGAGGGGGTAGTCTATAAGAGAATGAGTTGCGATGAATTTGAAGAAATGCACTGAGAGGCTATACGAGAAAAGTACAGAAAGCAGGTATAGATAGGACTTTTGGAAATAATGAAGAACGAAGGGAGATCTCCGAGAAGTAAAGAAAGTTTTGTTTGCAAAATACTGCAGTAAAACAAACCCTGTCCTTTCCTTGTATTATTCCGTTATATGTTTGTGTACCCTTGTGTATTTATGTTCTTCCTGTCTTTATATGTTTAGCTAATATGATTTATGTTGTAGAATTTTCTGGTACTAAGCTACATTCACTAATGATGAGGAATACTGTTATCCTCAAATATAATTTGCATTTATAATATGTCATTTTCTTTGTAAAGATCTTTACACATTATTAATTCTGTTCTCTTTCAGTTCTCATGTGTGAAATTAATGTTTCGAAAACTATTCTCATTATTTTATTTATTTACTTATGTCATAATTCTTGTAACACTGATGTATATGTTTATTTCTATTCTTTTGTAAAGTCTGTGTTACAACAAATGTTATGTGTACTGTTATGTTTTTAATGATGTATTTTGTACCATTATTATTGTATTCTTATGTTATAAAATTGTAATTGACACCAGTTCATCAAATTAAGTAACTTGTAAGTTACATTTCACTGCACACGTTTCTGTTGGTCATAGTATATGGACAACATGTGAGAAGTAGGGACTGACAGTGTTTGCAAGTGTGTTAATAATTCAGCAAGGGACTGGTTAACAGCATTGCTGGTTCTAAGGACAATTAGAAAAAAATCTTTGTCAGTGCACAAGTGGTGGTTCATGGACTTGCTATATTATCCACAAGACTCTTCAATGGTGATTGTGCACCTGCACTGTCAAACAGATGGCTGCTGGCCATCTCTACAAGGACTACAGTGGGTTTGCGTCTTTGATGATCCACCAATACCATTATCTCTACATGGACTACAGTGGATCTGCATCTTTGATGGCCCACCAATACCATTATTTCTACAAGGACTGCAGTGGGTCTGCACCTCTGGTGTCCCACCAATACCGTAATCTCTACCAGGACTACAGTGGGTCTACTCTGTGATGACCTACCTACCAATATTCTTCAAAACTTCGAATGACTCTGCTGTGGGTTTGCTCTGTTGTGACCCATTACCTGTCTGCATGTCAAGAGTTAGCATTGCCTTTCTGTTGGAAGGACAACACTACTTCTTCAAGACTGCATGGAAATCCACTACTTCCATGTGCATTTTCTTCTACTGCTCAGACTTGGAGAAAAACACTGCAAATTTACTGTGATGAATGATCAGGATTGTCTTTATGGACTGTGAGAAAATTTTAGGCTTTGACCAACATTGTATTGAGAAGTGTGTGCGTTTGATTTCTTTGTTATTGTAATTATGAAAATTTTTTTCACATCTGTATTGGCCACTGCCCAAAACAATTTGTAAAATTTTTTGTGGGGAGCATGGGGGCTATGTAAGCAGACTGTTTAGGTTTTTTATGTTGGTAATGCCACGTACTGCTCTGATGAAAATCACTGGCTGTGCTGTGTGCAGTCTGTGGCTGGTTTGCGTTGTTGTCTGCCATTGTAGTGTTGGGCAGTTGGCTGTGAACAGTGTGTAGAGACTGTTTAGGTTTTTTATATTTGTAACGCCACGTACTGCTCTGATGAAAATCACTGGCTGTGCTGTGTGCAGTCTGTGGCTGGTTTGCATTGTTGTCTGCCATTGTAGTGTTTGGCAGTTGGCTGTGAACAGCGTGTAGCGTTGGCAGTTGGAGGTGAGCCGCCAGCAGTAGTGGATGTGGGGAGAGAAATGACGGAGTTTTGAAATTTGTAAGACTGGATGTCATGAACTGCTATGTATATTATGATTTATCAACACAATTAAGGTAAATACATTGTTTGTTCTCTATTAAAATCTTTCATTTGCTAACTATGCCTATCAGTAGTTAGTGCCTTCCGTAGTTTGAATCTTTTATTTAGCTGGCAGTAGTGGCGCTTGCTGTATTGCAGTAGTTCAAGTAATGAAGATTTTTGTGAGGTAAGTGATTTGTGAAAGGTATAGGTTAATGTTAGTCAGGGCCATTCTTTTGAAAGTCAGATTGCGTTGCGCTAAAAGTATTGTGTGTCACTTTAGTGGATGTTTGAGTACGTTCAGTTTTTCTCAGCTTTTTGAAAAGCAAATGATGTGAGAGGTTTATCAGCACAGTAATTCAGAAATTTTTCTAAGGGGACGTTTCATATGTCGACCCTTAGCCGAGGATACGTCACTGGAATCTACTGATTTTTTCTTGTACTTGGTGTAATTAGTGTAGCTTTTGTTTATTGCTAGCGCGCAATTATACAGAGAATTTCCTTTGTAGTTGTAGTTTTTCATTGTTGTACAGTAAAACAGTTGTGGCATGCATGTAGATTTGCACCAAGTATTTCTCAGCTGCGCTTGCAATTAACTAGATATTATTTTCAGTGCTATGTTAATGTGTTCCCTTATTTTTGCTCTTCAAATTGTGTTTTTCTGTGTTGTCGTGTGAAATATTGTGACAATAATGGCGTGTGAAAAACGTAATACTAGGCTCCAAAGTAAACTGAGAAATGACAGTGAAGACGAAAGCAGTTTGTTAGCGCCACCGTGTAATGAATTAACTAATGTTCAACATAGTAATTTGGTAATTGTGCATAGGGAAATGGAGCGGGCGGCAAACAATGGCGTAGGCAGTGAAACAATTAGTGTACAGGAAAGCATTATCGATCGATCGCTCGACAACGGCTCGCCTCAGGAATCCGAAATGACAGGACACAATTTTGCAAATACTGTAGATTCAGGTTTTGCATCCTCACCGTTTTCTCAAATAAGGGAAGACACATTTTCTGCTTGTCAAAATATGAATGTTGCCGGTGCAAATGCACTGCCGAAAAGCGTAGAGGAACAGATTCCAGACACTAATGCATTGTTATTACAGCTAATGCAAGAAATGGAACAAAATCAGAGACAAACACAGCAAAACCTTCAAAAGTTAGACACAATGGAACTAAATCGTCAAAAGTTAGACACAATGGAACAACACCAGAGACAAATACAGCAAAAGCTTCAAAAGTTAGACACAACGGAACAAAATCTTCAAAAGTTAGACCCAATGGAACAATACCAGAGACAAACATAGCAGCAGTTAGACGCAATGAACAAAATCTTCAAAAGTTAGACACACTGTGAAACGTCCCCTTAGAACAATTGTACATGTGAAACGTCCACTTAGAACAATTATACAAGCCTGTGCTTAACCTGACACACAATATTATTTAGCGCAACGCAATCTGACTTTCAATAACCCCTACAAAACAATGGCCCTGACTAACTTTAACCTATACCTTTTACAAATCACTTACCTCACAAAAATCTTCGCTACTCAAGCTACTGCAAAACAGCGAGCGCCACTACTGCCAGCTAAATAAAAGATTCAAACTACTGAAGGTACTAACTACTGATAGGGATAGTTAGCAAATGAAAGATATTAATAGAGAACAAACAATGTATTTACCTTAATATTCATAATTGACATTCAGTCTTACAGATTATCAAAACTCCGCCATCTGTCTCCCCACGTCCACCACTGCTGGCGGCTCACCTCCAACTGCCCAACGCTATCTGCTGTTCACATCCAGCTATAGCAGTTCATGACAACAATGGCAGGCAACAATGCAAACTAGCGACATACTGCACACAGCACAGCCAGTGATTTTCATACAGAGAGCGCTACGTAACGTTGCCAATAAGAAAACATAAACAGCAAACTTACATAAAGAAAACATAAACAGCCTACTTACATAGCCCCCATGCTCCCCACAAAAAATTTTACAAAATGTTTTTGGCCAGTGGCCAATACAGATTTGAAAAAATTTTTCATAATTACAATAACAAAGATATCAAATGCACACACTTATTGACACAATGTTGGTCAACAGCTAAAATTTTTTTCACAGTCAATAAAGACAGTCCAGATTGTTCATCATAATAGTAATTACAGTTTTTGTTTTTCACAAAGTCTCATTAGTAAAAGAAATTGCACATAGAAGTAGTGGATTTCCATGCAGTCTTGAAGAAGTAGTGTTGTCCTTCCAACGGAAAGACAGTGCTGACTCTTGAAATGCTGACAGGTAATGGGCCACAATGGAGCAAACCCACAGCAGAGTCATTCGAAGTTCTGACGAATATTGGTAGGTAGGTCATCACTGAGCAGACCCACTGCAGTCCTGGTAGAGAGTATTGGGGGGCCACCAGAGGTGCAGACCCACTGCAGTCCTGGTAGAAATTGTGGACAGGCCCACTGTACTTCTGGTAGAGATTGTGGTATCGGTGGGCCACCCGAGGTGAAGACCCACTGTAGTCCTTGTAGAGATGGCCAGCAGCCATCTGTTGTGACTGTGCAGGTGCACAATCACCATTGAAGAGTCTTGCGGATAATAGAGCAAGTCCATAACCACCACTTGTGCATTCACAAAGTTTTTGGGAATTGTCCTTAGAACCAGCAATGCTGTTATCCAGTCCCTTGCTGAATTATTAACACACGTGCAAACACTAACAGTCCCTACTTCTCACATATTGTCCATATACTATGACCAACAGAAATGTGTGCAGTGAAATGAATGCTTACAAGTTACTGAATTTGAGTAACTGGTGTCAATTACAATTATATAACATAAGAATATAATTACAAAGATACAAAATACATCATTAAAAACATAACAATACAGATAATATTTGTAGTGCAGGCTTTACAAAACAATAGAAATAAACATATACATCAGTGTTACAAGAATTATGACATGAGTACAAAAATAAAAGATCAGAATCACTTTTAAAAATTCAACTTCACACATGAGCATTAAAACAAAACAGAATAAATAATGTCTAAGCATCTTTACAAAGAAAATAACATATTATTAGGAAAAGTCTACAACAGAGCTCTCATCAGCTAAACACATAAAGACAGGAAAAACACAAATACACAAGGGTACACAAACACATAGCGGAATAACACAAATGGAAAGGACAACACACAATTACATATTGGGAAAAGGCAGCAAAGAGGAAAGGACAGGGTTTGGTTTACTGCAGTATTTTGCTTGGAGATCTCCCTTCATTCCATAGATCGTTCGTCTTATTTCAACCTTTGCTTCCACCAAAAAAATCCTATCCAAGCATGCTTTCTGTATTTATGTGTTCACATATTTCTTACCTCATTATTTATTTCCAAGATAATCCTACCTATACCTCCTTCCTGTATTCTATTCATATTTCTTTCAAAATAATTATTTCTGATTGTACAATACTCATTGGGGCCCAAACCTTTCTTCGCAATGCATTCTTTACCTATTCTCCATAGTCAGTTTCTTATATAGTCTACCCCCTCTTAAGCTAACTTAAATCTACTGAGCTCAGATATATATACCAAGGGATGAGGCAATGCAGCATCACAACAAATCAACACAAACAGAAATGACTAAAAATGCAAATTGGCAAAGCTAGCAGCATAAATTAGCAAAGCAAGTGCAATATTACAACTAATATAAGGCAATGCAGGAAACAAGAAAAACTAGCTTAGAAGAGTAACACAAAGTCAAATTCAGTAACACTATGCCTGACAAACAGCAGCAACTTATACCTAAACATGACATAGCGCAAGCAGAAAAAATATTACAGTAAAAACAACAATGCAGACAAGGGAAAAGCATATTCACATCTTAATGTCAATGTAACTAAAGTGGTGCACCATAACAACTTATTGTAAAAAAAATATTACCATGTACTTGAAAAGAAAATCATGTTTTACTGTTACGAGTTCCTTCGTATTGTTCTTTCCTTTCCAAGTGCTCCTTTTTAAAGAATGTGGATCATAAAATAATTATTTAATAGATCTGTTGACAGAAAGTGTTCACATTAGCAAATGCATTTTATTTTATAAAAGCAATGCTGCTACACAGCTGGAAACCAGACATCAAATGAAATAAGCAATTACGCAAACCAAAGCATAAAAATGTCATTCAGTAATCATGTGACATTTCATTTCATAAGTTAATTGCTCTCAACTCTCGTACAAAGACTCTTGTCATAATCAGGTGTGCAGATGTAAAAATATTTCTTGTCATTTTGTTAGGCATTTCAGTAAATATCATAAATTTTTAAGTAACGAGGGTGTCACATTAGCGATGAAAGGCACATCCTAATGGCTTGTTCTCCAGGTGTTTGACACAGCTGTGTGCCCACAACGCATTACAAAAATCATATGTTTTCAAGTAACGAGCGTGTCGCATTAGCGATGCCCTCTACAAAGAATTGTTAACAGCGAGTTTAATGGCCTCTCTTTGTCCTTCTCTTCCACCTGTGCCTCTGGCACACCCTAATGGCTTTCTTTTCTACCTGAGCGTCTGAAAAGGCTTGTTCTCCAGGTGTCTGACACACCTGGGTGCCCACGTCACATTATGTGCAGGTGGTCACTTAACTTTCTTACGGAAATATTTACGACAGTAGTTTCCGCTACAGTGACAGTCTCATATAAAAACATTTCACAGGTCAAGAATTTTATTGACATAAACATACTTCAACAGCATAATACACATCGTCGTCGTAAAAATAACATCATATCACCTCAGTCAAATGTCAAAAACGTCGTAGCTTTCTGCAATTGTTTCAAAACCTAAAGAAAATTCTCTGCTCATTTCAGTAGTGTCATCTACCTCAAACGTACTTTAAAATCATACTCCCTTACCAAATACATCATTCAAAGCTCTCATAGTATCACAATGGTTCCGAAAAAATATGAAGAGTTCACACAGTACAGACAAAATACAATTTCTTAAGTGTGAAATAATCCAACTCTGTAATTGCGTAAACATGTGTCACTGACGTAGTAAAAAGGTTTGTCTCTCTCAGTTAAATGATCAGATAGCTGTGTAATTTATGTGTTAGAGGAATATGGTACCGATGTGTAAAGTTGTATAAGCAAATACCATATTAGCTAGGGCTCCTTGTGCTTGCCAGACACATGATACACAAAGTAGGCGTGTACCCCCCTGAGGATTATTGTAATTATACCCTCAGGTGTTACAGATTACAGCAATGGAATGAAATGTATCACGAAAAACTTTCTTTGTAATTCAAAAATCTTTAAAAATAAATGTTTTAAGTACAAAATTAATCACTTAAATACGTGTCCTGTAGCGCTAAATGTGCGTCTTGCTGTAAGATAATCTCTGGGAAGTGTCGTAGTCATTGTCCTCCGAAAGCTAAGTTCTGCAGAAGTCAATGTACTTACCTCATGATAAACAAAGTGAAATGCTTTGCGTATAGATAACTTAGTTATTACGCTTATTGCCGTGATGAGGAAAGTACTGTGCTGTAACGTATTGTTGTCCTACGGAAAAGGCTGTCTCCTTGTAGCAATAGCACAAAAGTCACCACTAAAACATGTCTCACTTTATAGAAGAATTCAGGAAAAACTGTGCAGATATAAAACAGATACACCGCAAAAGCAACATTGTAAATTGTCACTCATTAGTAACATCGTGATATAATCGTGTAGCTGTCAAAGAAACCAAATACTAAGTCATCTTGAATCTCACAGAAAGTACTTCAAATCCTGAATCCACTCTCAAGCAAACCAAAATGTTGCATGAAAATTTCATTAGCAGTGCTGGTAAATGTTCTAATCGTGCAACTAACAAGCAAGAATGTACACACACAATTACACTGTGTCGTCTGTTCGCAATAACAATGCATTCGTAATTTCTGTTTAAATAATTTCTCTTGGTTCTTGACTGGATGGTTAGTTAGCTTTAAAACATAGTTGCATGTTAACAGTTTCTCAGTGTGACAAATTGTACAAGTAGCGTGAAGTGAAAATTGCAAAGACTAAGTTAAAAAGCAGATTATCTGTCAATAAATGGTTTTACATGAGAAATGTGGTGTAATCTTTTACCCTTTCTAGTACGCAGAGTTTCAACTTTAACGCAATTATTATGTGGTATACGTCCGTAAAGAATACGGGAATTTTGCTCAAGGTTAGCGTCAATGTCATTTTTCTCGGAGCCAGCCGGCGCACGCAGCTGCCTGCGGTGCGAGTCATTGTCTGTTTCTTTGTTGGCGCGCGTCGTTACTGGGATTAGGAGGCCTAACTTCCACAAATTCGCCTTGCCGAGAGGGCCCAGCTCTGTTTAAAGCTCGCCAGTTCTGATGCAATTCAGGTCTGTCGTTACGATCATATCGTCTGTCGTCATGTCGGTAGTTTCGATAGTTTCTTTCTTGTCTGTTACGTGGTGGAGAATTTCTGCCTGAGTCGTAACTGCGTGCTGGACCGTTACGTCTGAAGTTATTCTGTCTCCCTTGATAATAATTGTTTTGGTTTCTATATTGTCTGTTTCTCTGATTGTCTCTGTGATAGTCATTACTGCGGAGAGGTGATCTTTCCCTGTAACTATTACTCTGCCAGTGGTTGTCATATGGGTGGTGTCTGTTTTGGTCACGATTTACGTTGTAAGAATAGGTTTGTCGTGGCCATTTATTGTTTCTGTCGTCACGGAATTGTGACGGATGTGACCTGTAATGATTGTTTTCCTGTTTTCGCATCCCGCGACTGTCTGTGTCAATTTCCAGTTCTTGTAACAGTCCCTGAAAAGCTTCAATGTCGTCTTTGCAACGTCCTGCTAAAATAATATGTCTCAAATGTTCAGGCAGTTTGGTTAAGCAAATGCGGATGAGTTCTGAGGGGCTGTATGGGTTTGACAGGTACTGATTCTTGTGCAACATGTCTTCAAAATATTTCACAAGACTGGAAAATTCAGATTGTTCGAAACGTTTCATCATTATGATGTTATGTTTTACACGATCTTGTGTAGCTTGTGACCAATATGCTGAGAGGAACGCATGGTAAAATTCTCCTTCACTGTGACAATCGTGAATGACCGATCGCATCCTTACAGCTGGTTCATTTTCTAAGTAGCCACACATAAATTCTAATCTGTGTTCTAATGACCAGTTGGGAGGAAAACAATGACAGAATTGATGGAGCCACGCTTGTGGATGAATGTCGTTGGCAGAATTCTTGAATGTTTTGAATTTACGTGTAGTAATGAACAGCTTATAGTCAAAATCATCATGTCGGCGAGTCACATATCGGTCATTGTTACGTCGTTTCGGCGGTTCCATCTCAAAATTCGGTGTACCTTGCCAATTTCTTTCATAATTACCGAAATGCCCTGTGCTATTATTTTGTGGCTTTTCCGTATTTCTAAGTTCCTCTTCCCGTGTTGGAGCGCGAGTATCCTCTGAAATATGTAATTCTTGTATTACCTGTGTCAACTGATCTTGTACTTCCCGGATTTCTCTTTTGTACTGTGTATTGATTTGATTTTGATTTCGTTTGAATTTTCTAATTTGTTCATAGTCTTCTGTGTCAGTGAAGGCTACGGGTCTTGTGTCATTCAGATCATCATCTACCTTTGTAGATAAGTTAGTGACCTGATCCGAAAGTTCGGCTACTTTCTCCGATAGTGAACACATTTCCTCAGTGTGTTTTTCTGAACCAAGTTTCAGAGTGTCCATTTGTGTTGAAATCGAATCTACTGTGTTCTTTAAGTTTTCCTGAGTTTTTGCCAGTTGCGTAACCGAATCGGTAGATGCAACTGAGTCAATTTTAGCCCACAAGGTCTCATGATTTTCATGAACAATGGTTTGCAGCTCTTTTATGGCTGCTTCGTGATTCTGTAATGCATTTTCATGCCGCGAAAAAATAGGCTGAAAATGCTCACAAATTTGTGTTTTTACGTCATTACAGACTTTTTGACATTTCGATTCAATGTTATGTAATTCAGTAGTTAAATCTTCACGTGTTTGTTCAAGTGTGGTGTCTAACTTTTGAAGCTTTTGCTGTGTTTGTCTCTGATTTTGTTCCATTGTGCGTAACTGTTGCTGTGTTTGTTTCTGGTGTTGTTCCATTGTGTCTAACTTTTGAAGATTTTGTTCCACTGTGTCTAACTTTTTAAGATTTTGTTCCATTGTGTCTAACTTTAGAAGATTTTGTCCCATTTGTTGCATTAAATGTAATAACAATGCATTAGTGTCTGGAATCTGTTCCTCTACGCTTTTCGGCAGTGCATTTGCACCAGCAACATTCACATTTTGACAAGCAGAAAATGTGTCTTGACTCATTTGAGAAGACGGTGAGGACGCAAAACCTGAATCTACAGTATTTACAAAATTGTGTCCTATCATTTCGGATTCCTGAGGCGAGCTGTTGCCGACCGATCGATCGATAATGCTTCCCTGTTCACTACCTGTTTGACTGTCTACGCCATTGTTTGACGTCCGCTCCATTTCCCTATGCACAGTTACCAAATTACTACTTTGAACATTAGTTAACTCATTACACAGTGGCGCTAACACATTGCTTTCGTCTTCACTGTCGTTTCTCAGTTTACTTTGGAGCCGAGTGTTACGTTTTTCACACGCCATTATTGTGACAATATTTCACACGATAACACAGAAAAACACAATTTGAAGAGCAAAAATAGGAGAACACATTAACATAGCACTGAAAATAATATGTAGTTAATTACAAGCGCAGCTGCGAAATACTTGTTGCAAATCTACATGCATGCCACAACTGTTTTACATTACAACAATGAAAGACTGCAACTACAAAGGAGATTCTCTCTACAATTACGCGCTAGTAATAAACAAAAGCTACACTAAATACACAAACTACAAGAAAAAATCAGAAGATTCCAGTGAGGTATCCTAGGCTAAGGGTCGACATATGAAACGTCCCCTTAGAACAATTGTACATGTGAAACGTCCACTTAGAACAATTATACAAGCCTGTGCTTAACCTGACACACAATATTATTTAGCGCAACGCAATCTGACTTTCAATAACCCCTACAAAACAATGGCCCTGACTAACTTTAACCTATACCTTTTACAAATCACTTACCTCACAAAAATCTTCGCTACTCAAGCTACTGCAAAACAGCGAGCGCCACTACTGCCAGCTAAATAAAAGATTCAAACTACTGAAGGTACTAACTACTGATAGGGATAGTTAGCAAATGAAAGATATTAATAGAGAACAAACAATGTATTTACCTTAATATTCATAATTGACATTCAGTCTTACAGATTATCAAAACTCCGCCATCTGTCTCCCCACGTCCACCACTGCTGGCGGCTCACCTCCAACTGCCCAACGCTATCTGCTGTTCACATCCAGCTATAGCAGTTCATGACAACAATGGCAGGCAACAATGCAAACTAGCGACATACTGCACACAGCACAGCCAGTGATTTTCATACAGAGAGCGCTACGTAACGTTGCCAATAAGAAAACATAAACAGCAAACTTACATAAAGAAAACATAAACAGCCTACTTACAACTGGAACAAACACGTGATGATTTAATTACTAAGTTACTTAAAATCGAATCGAAATGTCAAAAAGTCTGTAATGACGTAAAAACACAAATTTGTTAGCATTTCTTCGCGTCATGAAAATGCATTACAGAATCATGAAGCAGCCATAAAAGAACTGCAAACTACTGTTCATGAAAATCATGAGACCTTGCAAGCTAAAATTGACTCAGTTGCATCTACCGATTCGGTTATGCAACTTGCAAAAACTCAGGAAAACTTCAAGGACACAGTAGATACGATTTCAACACAAATGGACACTCTGAAACTTGGTTCAGAAAAACACAAAGAGGAAATAATTTCACTAACGGATAAAGTAGCCGAACTTTCAGAGCAGTTCACTAACTTATCTACAAAGGTAGATGATGATCTGAATGACACAAGACCTGTAGCCATCACTGACACAGAGGAGTATGAACAAATTAAGAAATTCAAACAAAATCGGAATCAAATCAATACGCAACACAAAAGAGAAGTATAAGATCAGTTGGCACAAGTAATACAAAAATTACATATTTCAGAGGACACTCGCGCTCCAACATGGGAAGAGGGACTTAGAAATACGGAACAAACACAAAATAATAACACAGGACACTTCGGAAATTATGAAAGAAATTGGCAAGGCACATCGAATTTTGAGATGGAACCGCCGAAACGACGTAACAATGACCGACATGTGACTCGCCGACATGATGATTTTGACTATAAGCTGTTCATTACTACACGTAAATTCAAAACGTTTAAGAATTCTGGCAACGATATTCATCCACAAGCATGGCTCCATCAATTCTCTCATGGTTTTCCTCCCAACTGGTCGTTAGAGCACAGATTAGAATTTTATGTGTGGCTACTTAGAGAATGAACCAGCTGAAAGAATGCGATCGGTCATTCACGATTGTCACAGAGAAGGAGAATTTTACCATGCGTTCCTCTCAGCATATTGGTCTCAAGCTACACAAGACTGAGTAAAACATAGCATCATAATGATGAAACATTTCGAACAATCTGAATTTTACAGTCTTGTGAAATATTTTGAAGACATGTTGCACAAGAATCAGTACCTGTCAAACCCATACAGCCCCTCAGAACTCATCCGCATTTGCTTAATTAAATTACTTGAACATTTACGACATATTATTTTGGCAGGACATTGCAAAGACAACACTGAAGCTTTTCAGGGACTCTTACAAGAATTATAAATTTACACTGACAATCGCGGAACGCGAAAACAGGAACAAAAGAATTACAGGTCACATCCGTCGCAATTCTGCGATGAAAGAAATAATAACTGGACACAACAAGGCTATTCTTACAACGCAAATCGTGAACAAAACAGACACCACCCATATGACAACCACTGGCAGAGTAATAGTTACAGAAAAAGATCGCATTTCTGTAGTAATGAATATGACAGAGAAAATCATAGAAACAGACAATATGGCAACCAGAACTATTATTATCACGGGAGACAGAATAACTTCAGACGTAACGGTCCACCGTGCAGTGATAATTCAAGGAGAAATTCTCCACCACTTAACCAACAAGAAAGAAATTACGGGAACTACCGACATGACGACAGACGACATAATCGTAACGACAGACTTGAATTGCATCAGAACTGGCGAGATTCAAACAGAGCAGGGCACTCTCGACAAGGTGAATTTGTAGAAGTTAGGTCTCCAAATCCCAATAACGATGCGTGCCAACAAAGGAATAGACAATGACTCGCACCGCAGGCAGCCGCGTGCGCCGGCTGGCTCAGGGAAAAATTACATAGACGCTAACCTTGAGAAAAATTCCAGTATTCTTTACCGCCGTATACCACATGATAATTGCGTCGAAGTTGAAACACTGCGTACTAGGAAGAGTAAAGGATTGCACCACATTCCACATGTAAAACCGTTTATTGAAAGATAATCTGTTTTTTAACTTTGTCTTTGCCGTATAACTTTTCACTTTACATCACTAGTGTGCTTTGTCAGACTTAGAATCTGTTAACATGCAACAATGTTTGACGTTAAATATCCAGTCAAGAACCAAGAGAACTTATTTAAACAGAAATTACGAATGCATTGTTATTGTGAACAGACGACACAGTGTTATTGTGTGTGTACATTCTTGCTTGTTAGTTGCACCATTACATAACGACTATAAGGCTCACATACTTAGAAAATATACTGCTAATGAGATTTTAATGCAACATTTTGGTTTACTTGAAAATACATTCTGGATTTAAAGTACTTTCTGTGAGATACCTGAGGACACAGTGGTTAGTATATGTGACAGCTACACGATTTTATCACGATGCTACTAATGAGTGACAATTTACAATGTTGCTTTTGCGGTGTTTCTGTTTTATATCTGCACAGTTTTTCTGAATTATTCTGGAAAGTAAAACATGTTTTAGTAGTAACTTTTGTCGTATAGCTACAATGAGACAGCCTCTTTCGTAGCACAACAATACGTTACATTATAGTACTTTCTTGGTCACGGTAAGGTACGTAATAACTACGATATCTATACGCAAAACATTTCACTTTCGTTTATGATGAGGTAAGTACATTGACTTCAGCAGAACTTTACTTACAGAGGACGATAACTACGACACTTCCACAGAATTATCTTACAGCAAGACGCACATTTAGCGCTACAGGACACGCATTTGAGTGCTTTTCAAGATTTTTGAATTACAAAGAAAGTTTTCCGTGATACATTTCATTCCATTGCTGTAATCTGTAACACCTGAGGGTATAATTACATTAATCCTCAGGGGTGTACGCACTTACTTTGTGTACCATTTGTTTGGCAAGCACAGTGAGCCCTAGCCAATATGGTATTTGCTTATGCAACTTTACACATCGGTACCATATTTCTCTAACACATAAAATACACAGCTATCTGATCATTTAACTGAGAGACACAAACATTTTTTACTATGTCAGTGGCACATGTTTACACAATTACACAGTTGGATAACTTCACACCTATGAAACTGTATTTTGTCTGTACTTTGTGAACTGTTCATATTTTTTCGGAACCATTGTGATACTATGAGAGCTTTGAATGATGTATTTGGTATGGGATCATGATTTTTAAAGTACGTTTGAGGTAGATGATACTTTTGAAACGAGCAGAGAATTTTTTGTAGGTTTTAAAATATTCAGAAAGCTATGACGATTTTGAGATGTGATTGATCTGTTATGATGTTATTATTATGACGACGATGTGTATTATGCTGTTGAGATATGTTTATGATCAATGAGATGGTGCTATATGAGGAATTTGATTATGCTACATATTTATTATGATGACATATTGAAGAATGTCTACGAATATGTCTATGTGTAATAAGGTAAGGAATAATGAGTAGTGGTTAGGGACGCTGATTTGTGAAAAAGGTTGTTGGAAACCAAGAATCGTACTTTAAGAGTTATGAAATGTATGTGAATGCGTGAATGTATCACAATGCGGATGAAAATTTTTTGGACACTGTTATATCAATAGGATTTTGTTTCTACAGATTTGAAACGCAAATTCTTGACCAGTGAAATATTTTTCTATGAGACTGTCACTGTAGTGGAAACTGCTGTCGTAAATATTTCCGTAAGAAAGTTAAGTGACCACCTGCACGTAATGCGTCGTGGGCACCCAGCTGTGTCAGACGCCTGGAGAAAAAGCCATTAGTTTGTGCCTTTTCAGAGGCACAGGTAGAAAAAATAAAGGGAGGCCATTATCCTCGCTATTGACATTTCTTTACGACACGCTCAAACTTGAAAACATATGATTATACTGTGGAGCTCTTAATTTATGATATTTACTAAAATGCCTAATGAAACGATGAGAAACATTTCACGGCTATTGTCTTGCTAGTTGAGAGAAATGCCATATGGCTTGCTTTATGTATTTATTTACTCATTTTGTTTAATATCAAGTTTATAGCTGCAGCAGCATTGGTTAAAATAAAATTTAATAGATGTACTAGTATAAATATTTTATGCCTGCAGATTTAGTAAATAATTTTATGATCTATTAAAAAAAACGAAGGGACATAAAAAGACATTTCCCGTCACAGGAATTGCATACGGAATTTTCTTTTCAACTACTTGGTAATTTTTTTGGTAGAATAACTTCTTGTGGTGAACCACTTTAATTACATAGACATTAAGATGTGAATATACATTTCCCTTGTCTGCATTGTTGTCTTTAATGTAATATTTTTTCTGCTTGAGCTATGTCATGTTCAGATATATGTTATTGCATTTGCTGGTGCTGCTTGCCAGGTATAGTGCTACTAAATTTCACTTTGTATTACTCTGTTAAGCTAGTTTCACTACTGATTTATTTTTCTTGTTGCTGCACATTGGCTCGTATTAGTTGTAATGTTGCATTGCTTGGTAATTTAGATTTACTGTAGCTTGCTTTGCAATTTTCCATTTTTTTTTTGTCATTGCTGTTTATGTTAATTGGTTTGTGCTGCTGCATTGCCTCGTCCCTTAGTTTAGCATCTGAGCTCAGTAGATTTAAGTTAGCTTAAGAGGGGGTAGTCTATAAGAGAATGAGTTGCGATGAATTTGAAGAAATGCACTGAGAGGCTATACGAGAAAAGTACAGAAAGCAGGTATAGATAGGACTTTTGGAAATAATGAAGAACGAAGGGAGATCTCCGAGAAGTAAAGAAAGTTTTGTTTGCAAAATACTGCAGTAAAACAAACCCTGTCCTTTCCTTGTATTATTCCGTTATATGTTTGTGTACCCTTGTGTATTTATGTTCTTCCTGTCTTTATATGTTTAGCTAATATGATTTATGTTGTAGAATTTTCTGGTACTAAGCTACATTCACTAATGATGAGGAATACTGTTATCCTCAAATATAATTTGCATTTATAATATGTCATTTTCTTTGTAAAGATCTTTACACATTATTAATTCTGTTCTCTTTCAGTTCTCATGTGTGAAATTAATGTTTCGAAAACTATTCTCATTATTTTATTTATTTACTTATGTCATAATTCTTGTAACACTGATGTATATGTTTATTTCTATTCTTTTGTAAAGTCTGTGTTACAACAAATGTTATGTGTACTGTTATGTTTTTGATGATGTATTTTGTACCATTATTATTGTATTCTTATGTTATAAAATTGTAATTGACACCAGTTCATCAAATTAAGTAACTTGTAAGTTACATTTCACTGCACACGTTTCTGTTGGTCATAGTATATGGACAACATGTGAGAAGTAGGGACTGACAGTGTTTGCAAGTGTGTTAATAATTCAGCAAGGGACTGGTTAACAGCATTGCTGGTTCTAAGGACAATTAGAAAAAAAAACTTTGTCAGTGCACAAGTGGTGGTTTATGGACTTGCTATATTATCCACAAGACTCTTCAATGGTGATTGTGCACCTGCACTGTCAAACAGATGGCTGCTGGCCATCTCTACAAGGACTACAGTGGGTCTGCATCTTTGATGATCCACCAATACCATTATCTCTACATGGACTACAGTGGATCTGCATCTTTGATGGCCCACCAATACCATTATTTCTACAAGGACTGCAGTGGGTCTGCACCTCTGGTGTCCCACCAATACCGTAATCTCTACCAGGACTACAGTGGGTCTACTCTGTGATGACCTACCTACCAATATTCTTCAAAACTTCGAATGACTCTGCTGTGGGTTTGCTCTGTTGTGACCCATTACCTGTCTGCATGTCAAGAGTTAGCATTGCCTTTCTGTTGGAAGGACAACACTACTTCTTCAAGACTGCATGGAAATCCACTACTTCCATGTGCATTTTCTTCTACTGCTCAGACTTGGAGAAAAACACTGCAATTTTACTGTGATGAATGATCAGGATTGTCTTTATGGACTGTGAGAAAATTTTAGGCTTTGACCAACATTGTATTGAGAAGTGTGTGCGTTTGATTTCTTTGTTATTGTAATTATGAAAATTTTTTTCACATCTGTATTGGCCACTGCCCAAAACAATTTGTAAAATTTTTTGTGGGGAGCATGGGGGCTATGTAAGCAGACTGTTTAGGTTTTTTATGTTGGTAATGCCACGTACTGCTCTGATGAAAATCACTGGCTGTGCTGTGTGCAGTCTGTGGCTGGTTTGCGTTGTTGTCTGCCATTGTAGTGTTTGGCAGTTGGCTGTGAACAGCGTGTAGCGTTGGCAGTTGGAGGTGAGCCGCCAGCAGTAGTGGATGTGGGGAGAGAAATGGCGGAGTTTTGAAATTTGTAAGACTGGATGTCATGAACTGCTATGTATATTATGATTTCTCAACACAATTAAGGTAAATACATTGTTTGTTCTCTATTAAAATCTTTCATTTGCTAACTATGCCTATCAATAGTTAGTTCATTCCATAGTTTGAATCTTTTACTTAGCTGGCAGTAGTGGCGCTCGCTGTATTGCAGTAGTTCGAGTAACGAAGATTTTTGTGAGGTAAGTGATTTGTGAAAGGTATAGGTTAATGTTAGTCAGGGCCACTCTTTTGTAGGGATTTTTGAAAGTCAGATTGCGTTGCGCTAAAAGTATTGTGTGTCACTTTAGTGAATGTTTGAGTACGTTCAGTTTTGCTCAGCTTTTTGAAAAGCAAATAATGTGAGAGGTTTATCAGCACAGTAATTCAGAAATTTTTCTAAGGGGACGTTTCAACCCGTTATCTGCATTTCTTCTTGGTGTAGTAGTATACATATAATAACAACAATAACCCCTTTTTCGGTTCAAATAGAACTGAACAAAACAAAAGGGTTAAGCGAGCTATTGAGTTAATGTAGTGAACTTTAGCTTCACCTATAATGTAGTCTCAAGCAGCAGCAAAGACAAAGGAAACAGTTGAGGTGAATGGGCTGCCGTAGGCGAATACGTTTCGTCTCCCCGCGCTGCTCCTTTAGGACGGCTCCGCTTGCCTTAAGCGCCGCCTGCCCCATTTGCCTGACCTCGGGCACCGCGTCGCGCCGCAGGCTGCTCCGTACGCCCTCATTAGCGACGATTGTTTGGCCAACGCTAATTGGCGCGCTGCTTTCAACCCCTCCCCACCTCCCGGCCACTCCATTCCTCCGGCGGAAGCCGGCAGTAATGCGCCTCCTCTTCACTGTTTTCAGCATCAGCTGTTGTCGTACCACAAGGCAGTACCTTCCTATCTACATCTACATTTATATTCCGCAAGCCACCCAACGGTGTGTGACGGTGGGCACTTTACGTGCCACTGTCATTACCTCCCTTTTCTGTTCCAGTCGCGTATGGTTCCCGGGAAGAACGACTGTCTGAAAGCCGCCGTGCGCGCTCGAATCTCTCTAATTTTACATTCGTGATCTCCTCGGGAGGTATAAGTAGGGGGAAGCAATATATTCGATACCTCATCCAGAAACGCACCCTCTCGAAACCTGGACAGCAAGCTACACCGCGATGCAGACCGCCTCTCTTGCAGAGTCTGCCACTTGAGTTTGCTAAACATCTCCGTAACGCTATCACGGTTACCAAATAACCCTGTGACGAAGCGCGCCGCTCTTCTTCGGATCTTCTCCATCTCCTCCGTCAACCCGATCTGGTACGGATCCCACACTGATGAGCAATACTCAAGTATAGGTCGAACGAGTGTTTTGTAAGCCACCTCCTTTGTTAATGGACTACATTTTCTAAGGACTCTCCCAATGAATGTCAACCTGGCACCCGCCTTACCAACAGTTAATTTTATATGATCATTGCACTTCAAATCGTTCCTCACGCATACTCCCATATATTTTACAGATGTAACTGCTACCAGTGTTTGTTCCGCTATCATATAATCGTACAATAAAGGATCCTTCTTTCTATGTATTCGCAATACATTACATTTGTCTATGTTAAAGGTCAGTTGCCACTTCCTGCACCAAGTGCCTATCCGCTGCAGATCTTCCTGCATTTCGCTGCAATTTTCTAATGCTGCAACTTCTCTGTATACTACCGCATCATCCGCGAAAAGCTGCATGGAACTCCCGACACTATCTACTAGGTCATTTATATATATTGTGAAAAGCAATGGTCCCATAACACTCCCCTGTGGCACGCCAGAAGTTACTTTGACGTCTGTAGACGTCTCTCCATTGATAACAACATGCTATGTTATCTTTGCTAAAAACTCTTCAATCCAGCCACACAGCTGGTCTGATATACCGTAGGCTCTTACTTTGTTTATCAAGCTACAGTGCGGAACTGTATCGAACGCCTTCCGGAAGCCAAGGAAAATAGCATCTACCTGGGAGCCTTATCTAATATTTTCTGGGTCTCATGAACAAATAAAGCGAGTTGGGCCTCATGCGATCGCTGTTTCCGGAATCCATGTTGATTCCTACGGAGTAGATTCTGGGTTTCCAAAAATGACATGATACGCGAGCAAAAAACATGTTCTAAAATTCTACAACAGATCGACGTCAGAGATATAGGTCTATAGTTTTGCGCATCTGCTCGACCACCCTACTTGAAGACTGGGACTACTTGTGCTCTTTTCCAATCATTTGGAATCTTCTGTTTCTCTAGAGACTTGCGGTACACGGCTGTTAGAAGGAGGGCAAGTTCTTTCGCGTACTCTGTGTAGAATCGAATTGGTATCCCGTCAGGTCCAGTGGACTGTCCTTTGTTGAGTCATTCCAGTTGCTTTTCTATTCCTTGGGCACTTATTTCGATGTCAGCCATTTTTTCGTTCTAGCGAGGATTTAGAGAAGGAACTGCAGTGCGGTCTTCCTCTGTCTATCTTGTACAGCAGTAGCCCAGTGACCTCTCTGGCCGTCCAAAACTCACAATACCCTCTTATGTAAATTAGAATACGAGGGGGGATCAAATATAAACGGGATTTTTGTTTCTGAACATCAGCAGTTGGTAGGACTGACCCCGCGCTTTTTCTGCTACGCTTAGGCGGGACTGTTGGAAGTGAGGAGAGCTTGCTGTTAGATATTACCCGCCGTTTAGTCAGTAACGCTCACGACGTCTGAGCAACAGGTGCACCCCTCCATTGCGCAGTGCATAATTATCAAGGGACCGTGAATTTACTTTCAGAACCTTTTCTTAAAAATTTACTTCATTTACTAGTGATTCATCAAGAACATTAACACATTTAATCACACTATGTGAGCGTGGAAATTGTTGCCAGTGGGTAACTGATGAAACAAATTAAAATTTTCTCAATAAATGGAAATTTATTCCTAAAATCCCTTTTTAAAAAAAAAACAGATTTAAAATTATAATCAGAAAGCACCCTGTAAATATCAAGTTACAATTTATTCAGAGGCAGAAATAACCATTTATTTTATTTATTTATTTATTTATTTTTCAATTTGAGCTTTCGGGGCTGAGAACCTTGCAGCTCCATTTTAGCACGGCCGCAGTCACGACCGCTCACAACAACCTCTGAAAGACTACACTGGAGCAAATCTGCGACACACCAGATTACTTTAAACTAAAATTTTTAACAGCACACACAAACACATAAGCTATGCACCCCGTACGAGGGATGGAAATGGTACAAAACACTCACATTAAAAATTATTTGCCACCGAAAGTGAAACTTGTCTTAAAAGAACTCTTACGGTGGAAGGGTGGCAACGTTATATACGAAAATGACCATTTAAATAAAAACCCATGAAATGCAGTCTTACATAAAATGCACAAACATGCTCTACATTACACATATACCACATCTCAAGATGATAGGCAAGATAAAAACATTTCAGGAATTCGGCCTTTACACCTTAAGCAATAAATTTGCTAACACCGAATCCGACGAACATGACAGAGGCAGCTATTAACGGATGGCAGATTGACACGGGGATTACTGAACAACCCGAACTGCAGATTGCTCTAACCCGCCCCAATTCCACAAGGGAAAAACGGACCACCCAATTCATAAATAACCACCTTCCCGAGGGTGGGCAAACGGAGAAGAATGATTGGACGACCCCAAAACAAAGCGGCTGGTGACCTCACCAAGAAAACAAGTAGAATTTAACACGTAAATGAAACAACATATCTCCAATCACTAAACTTTTAATAAACTGCGATTTCCGGCGAAGACCTGGCGCAGCGGCCCCAACGCTCTCCCGAACCGTCCGCTGCCAGCCGCTTCAACGGACGCAGGAAGGTGCGCCGATCTCCCGTCTCACAGCGTCGCTGCTCGCAGCGGCCAGACAGACGTCGTGGGTTGACTCCTGTTGCTCTCGTGTCGACCGCGAAGCCACTACCCCTTTCTATACGGCGCATCCCACTGGAATCACGTGGGGACCTCGCATGCGCCGACGCTCAAGGAAGACAAGTCATCTTGTGTCTCAGTGCGCGACCGACCAATCGACTGATCCAACCGCCAATGACCGTTGCCCGAGCAACTCGAGCAGACTGGCGGCCTAACGCGCACACTCAGATGCAGGAACTCAGCCCCGACCGGGCGACCACAAGCTGAGTTCTGTTACTGGCGGAGTGGCAAGACTCTCATTTTCTGGCTATAAAATTTGATCAAAACGACAGACACACTAACTGCCGCACAAATACGAACGAGAGACAGACCAGCAAACGGTGACGCGCGACTGACCCGGCCTCACTCCGACTGAGCAACTGCCACTCGCGACCTTATGGCGCCCCTTAAATGAAATGCTCGTGAACAGGCAACTTTTCCCCTTTTCCACCAGAGGGAGACACCAAAGCTGCGATTGCCACAGCGGCGCCACCGCCAGATACTAAAGGCCGGTTCCCACTAGGGCTGCCGCGCGTCAAAACCGCGCGTCAGCGGCGTGGTTGCCATGGAAACGGCGTCAGCGGCAAGGCGCGGCGGGCTCTGCGTCGCGGTTTGACCATGTCGAACCGCTTCCGCTGCCGCGTGACGCGCCCCAGGTGCGCGCCGCCAATCACAGAACGCGCTGAGCGTGACGTCAGGTACGCAACCCCGGGCCACAAGAACTTTCGCCGAACCGCTGGCGCGGACGCGGCGGCAGCTATGAAATACTTATCATCCGATTCCAAGGAAACTATTCGGTAGAAAAATTTGATTCTTGGGCATGTTACAGCCTGATATCTTCTCTCGATAAAGGGCCGAATTTCTTTCCGATATTCGTCGTGGTTAGTTGCTGTATCGCATTTACGTAAACCTTTACACGAAATTTTAATGAGTGTGCAGAGGTAAAAACGCATTGCGTGGACTTTGCGTACAGTTCATTTTAGGTAATACATTATTGCGTATGAAATTTCGTCAACATATCGAAATTGTTTTTAAAGCTGAGAGCAGATCGATAGCTATCACCGTTCTCGAGATATTGGATGATATGTCGGCGGACGGGCTGTGCGGTGACCGCGCGTGGGTCGCTCACGACGCGACCGATACTTTGTCCTGCTCGTTGTAAACCATGTGGTTGTATCAACTGCAAATTTCGTAAACGGTTCAAAAAATCTAAAAGCGTTTTTTTGCAAACGATAACTTGTAAAAAGTCATGTATTTCGTCGCATGATAAATATCCAAAATCTGTTTATCTACCGAGATATGAAAGAAACTACAGTTTTTCAGAAGGGATAGATGATTTATTTTAAACAGTATTTAATAGCGTGTGGAATGAGAAGTTAAACAGAAACTAATTTGCTGGTATGTCATAAGATGTAATTTGCTAAGTATCTACAGCTATTGATTATTTCCTTTGGTAAGTAACAAACATTTTTTTTTTCTTTATCGAGTGTACTTTATTGGTTCAAGACGCGTTTCGCCTTTTACTTTAAGGCATTTTCGGTGGAATCTAGGATGATTCAGTTTTGTTTTAAAAATGCATAACTGATTACTTACAGTGAATCGAGTTTTTGGCGGACATATACGTTTCCCCTCACCTGGTCACATGCTGGAGGTTGAACTAAAACTTAGATTATGGAACATAAGCACATTTTCATGTTCGCTCTTTTTTCTTCTGTCACTAGCTGTAGACATTTTACCGAAAACACTGATTTGAAGTCGTAACTACAGTGTGTTCACCTCATGCCCCTTCCTGTTTGGTTTGTTTATGTACATTTTGCCAACCTAAAGAATTATATGCTGAAATTGTTTGTTTATTTCTGTTCTCCTTATATCTGTATATGTGTGGGGCTAGCCTGTGATAGTTATAGAAAGTTGAAAGTGAATGCAGTAGTTGTCAGACAGTGGTTGAAAGGTTTGGTGTTCAGCTGATTTCAGTTTTGGTTTAAATGTTTTATGGAGGAGTGCATGGAAGACTAAATTCACTGCTTACATTAACAGATAAAATAGTAGAATAGCGTTTGAACAAATGATTATTATCAGAATACTATCACCCAACCCCTTTGTCGTCACTCTTTGACGCCTCATAATATGACCTGTCAACTTACCCCTCTTGTAGTCAAAGTTGTGCCGTAATTTCCTCTTCCTACTCTATTTAATTCCGTACCTCTTCTTTAGTTACACGATCCTCATATCTAATCCTCAGCATTCTTATTGATCACCACGTTTTGAAAGCGTCCATTGTCTTCTCGACAGAACTGTTCATCGCCCACGTTTCACTTACAAGGCTGCACTCCACACAAATACCTTCGTAAAATAGTACCCAATCATTACAATTTATATTCCATGTGAACAAATTTTCTTTTTCAGAACGCTTTTCTTGTTATTCACAGTCTTCATTCCTCTCTACTTCTGCCTTCTCAATTACTGCTTCCCTTTCAAGTCATTGAAGTCTTAGAAATGCAGTTTGGTTTCTGTACAAGTTGTAGATAATCTTGTGTCCCTGTGTTTTATCGATGACATCTCCAGAGCTTCAAAGAATGTTTTAATTAAGATTGTCAAAACCTTTCTCTAAACATGCAAATGCTATAAACACAGTTTCGCTGTTCTTCAGTGTGTCTACTTAGTTAAGTGGTAGGATCAGAATTGCCTTGCGTGTTCAGACATCTCACAGGAATCTAACATTGTACTTATGTTAGTTTGTACAACCCCTCCCCCTCTCCCGTCTACATATTCCTTCCACTATGTAGCCTTCTCTTATTTGCTTAGTTCTGGCTTGCCAAATGAGTTCTTGACAGTTGCTTCTCCTTTGAGCAAAGTTTTCTTTGTTCTTTCTCATTTTCATTCCCTTATGTTTTCCAAGTGCAAAATCACGTTGCAATTTTGGACTTTCTGTCAACGTCATGTTTAGACATTTCTATTTCCAATGGCCTACTTTATTTGCTGCATTTTTATATTTCTCCCTCTTGTCAGATTTAATATTTAACGTTTTATCTAACGATTTCTACTGTACCTTCTTCCCGTTCTCATACTCTGCTGCATTCACCACTTCTTCTCTCAAAGATATCCATTCGTATTCTAGCGGATTCCTTCCTCTGTTTCAGTTAGTCATTGCATTACGCTAACTTTAAGATTATCGAAAAACTGTGGGAATTGACTTATTCAAGTTCCATTCCCTTAATTTGCTACCGTTTACTGTCTCTTTAGTTATAAACTGCAGCTCGTAACTAATAAAGTACTGTAGGTTTGCATCTGCACCGGGAAATGTCTTATAATTTCAAATCTGGTTTCGAAAACTTTGTTTCAAATATGTATTATTCTTTCATGATTCTTAAGCAATGTGCTAGATAGTGAACAATAATGAACGGTAGTCATGAAATCTGTTTATGGTGAAATGAGAAAACATGCATAATGGAATATGTGAAAGAGTACATTGTACAGAAAATGAAAAATTGGTATGTCTTCACCCAACTAGATATAGTTTTTCAAACGCACCGCGCGTTTCAGTGGGTCCTGCCCCGTACCTCAGTGGCTGTCCGTCATTGGCTACCGCTAACGTCTGCCGCTTCCAGATGGGAACGCCAATTCCGCGAGCCGCCGCGTCAACGCGGAAAACGCTTGCCGCTGCCGTTGCCGCACGCCGCGCTGCCGCGCTCTAGTGGGAACCGGCCTTAAGAGCGTCTGCTTCACACTACGCGCTGCGGCGCGCTCTTCAAAACAGCAAATTTTACCACGGCTCAATCAAATTTCTTGCTCGTGAAGATTTGCCAAAGACTGACTGCACAGTTCGATGATAAGACGTTATCAAGGACGCGTGTGTTTGCCTGGCATAAAAAGTTCACGGAAGGACAAGAACGTGTGGAAAATCGGCAACACGATCGCCGTCCTCGGACCAGCATTACACACAAAAACAATTATTGACGACGATCGACGGGCAAGAGTATCAGAAATCGCACAAAAAGTCGAAATCAGTTATGAGAGCTGTCAAGCAATCATCACAAACGACCTAAAGTTCCGTAAAGTGCTTTCCAGATGGGCCCCTAAACTCTTGACCGAAAATCTGAAGTTAAATAAATGCTGTGTTACTAAGGCCTCCCGTCGGGTATACCGTTCGCCGAGTGCAAGTCTTTCGATTTGACGCCATTTCGGCGAAATGCGCGTCGATAGGGATTAAATGATGATTAGGACAACACAACACCCAGTCTCCAGCTGTGAATCGAACCCGAGTCATTAGGACTGACATTCTGTCGCGCTGAACACTCAGCTACCGGGGCCGGACAATCTGAAGTTGAGACGTTTGGATGTCTGTCAGAGGCTTACAGCAAGGTTTGCGGAAGTAGGTGATGCATTTTTAGTCGGGTCGTCACCTGCGACGAAACATGGATTCATCAATACACACCAGAACCCAAACAAGCCAGTAAGGAGTGCCGGAGGAAAGGACAGGGAGCACCAGGGAAAGACTCGACTGTCAGTTGGCAAGGTTCTTTCAACCGTTTTTTTTTTTTTCGATCAGCGAGGCATTTTGCCGATTGATTTTTTGCATGTGAGACGCACAATCAATGCTGCTTACTACTGCGAAGTGTCGAGAAAGGCGAGAGTTGTACCATGTGATCAAAAAGTCAGTATAAATCTGAAAACTTAATAAACCACGGAATAATGTAGCTACAGAGGTAAAAATTGATACACATGCTTGGAATGATATGGGGTTGTATTAGAACAAAAAAAGCAAAGTTCACAAAATGTCCGACAGATGGCTCTGGACAGCAAAACGTCAGTGACTGCCCATGACAATCGTGTTACAGAATCGCATCATCCCCAGTCTGGCTGATATAAACACCTGCTGGAACGTACGATGTTTATGCAGGATGGCACTCCACCCCATATTGCTAGACGCGTGAAAGATCTCTTGCGCGCGTCGTTTGGTGATGATCGTGTGCTCAGCCGCCACTTTCGTCATGCTTGGGCTCCCAGGTCCCCAGACCTCAGTCCGTGCGATTATTGGCTTTGGGGTTACCTGAAGTCGCAAGTGTATCGTGATCGACCGACATCTCTAGGGATGCTGAAAGACAACATCCGACGCCAATGCCTCACCATAACTCCGGACATGCTTTACAGTGCTGTTCACAACATTATTCCTCGACTACAGCTATTTTTGAGGAATGATGGTGGACATATTGAGCATTTCCTGTAAAGAACATCGTCTTTGCTTTGTCTTACGTTGTTATGCTAATTATTGCTATTCTGATCAGATGAAGCGCCATCTGTTGGACATTTTTTGAACGTTTGTATTTTTTGGTTCTAATAAAACCCCATGTCATTCCAAGCATGTGTGTCCATTTGTACCTCTCTATCTACATTATTCCGTGATTTATTCAGTTTTCAAATTTATACTGACTTTTTGATCACCCGGTATATCGCCGCGAAAGACGAGACCAATCTATTCGACAGCTCACCCTCTATCACGAAAATGCGCGATCCATACTTCAACTCGAACTGTCTCCAAGCTACAGGAAACGCCCTGATCATCCTCCTACAGACCGGACTTCTCGCCCTGCAATATCCATTTATTCGGACCGCTTAAAGAATCTCTAGGGGGGCCACGATTTGAAGATGACGAGAGTGTGGAAGACTTCGTGCGCAACTGGCTAGAGACACGGCCCGGTTCTCTCTATGACGAGGGCATCAAAAAGCTGGCCATACGCTGAAACAAATGCATTCCCAAAGCAGGAGACTGTGTGGAAAAATAAATTATACTTTCCTTGAGTTTTTCAACAAATGAACTTAAATAAAAAATAAAATCCCGCTTATATTTGAACCGCCCTCGTATTATGGCATAACAAAATATCGCAAAGTGGTTCGGGTCGTACTACCTCTCTGACAGGAAGCAAAGATTGTCAACATGAAAGAGTCCCGTATTAAGTTTTGTTATGGACAGTCGACGCTTAACTCCTACCATGACATGTCTGTTTTTCTTGTAAAAGTGATCCACAGATAACTAATACGGCAAATTTTGAAAAAAATCAACTTAGTGAAGTGAAAGAAAAGTAGTGGTGGAAGTATTAGTACAGTATTCTTTCACTTCGCTGTGATTCCTTCTTTAAAATTTGCGCTCCTAGAGATATCGGACTAGACTGTCCTGGTATACATTAACGGTGTATACCATCTTCAAAGAAAAGAGAAAAGAAAAAAGTAACCCCATAAAGGAATTATCCGAATGAGGCGAAATTCAGTAGATGCGATATACATGAAGAGACAAACAAATGATTACAATTTCGGAAAAAGTGGATGATTTATTCAAGAGAAAAAGCTTCACAAATTGAGCAAATAAATAACGCGTTGGTCCACCTCTGGTTTTTATGCAAGCAGTTATTCCCCTTTACATTTATTGACAGAGGTGTTGCATGGCCTCCTGACGGATATCGCGCCAAATTCTGTCCAATTGCCGCGGTAGATCGAGAAAATCCCGAGAAGATTGCAGGGCCCGCCCATGATACTCCAAACGTTCTATATTGGGGAGAGATCCGGCGACCTTACCGGCTAAAGTAGGGTCTGGCAAACGCGAAGACAAACAGCACAGACTCTCGCTGTGTGTGGGCGGGCAATGTCTTAATGAAATGTAAACCCAAGATGGCTTGCCATGAAGGGCAACAAAACGGGCCATAGAATGTCGTCAACGTACAGCTTGAAACGTCTCAACAGAGCCGTTCTATAAGAACTTCCCACTAACTAAAGCAATTATGAATTACGTTGCCCACCATGTAACCGTGGTTGAGCGTATGAACCGTCTCAGAAGGCTTGAGTACGTGGACTGACGGCGGAAAAATGTTTTTTCTTGCCACAAAACCATGTATTTTGCAAAAGGTCACCAGTGTTTAATTATATCATGTCATTTATTATGTTCCTTTCCCTGAACCGTATGGTGTGTGTGAATGTGAACAAATGATCGTTTGAATGTCTTTTCTATCTATTTGTGGTGGAAGTTGAGTTGGTCGTCGTCTACTAGAGCGAGGACTGTGTGTTCACTGCTTGGAGGGAAGAGCAGGATGACCAACTCAAGATCGTTGTACCTGGGCAGAGAGATCTATTCTTTCTGGAGGTGGTACTGTTGGTTTGTCAGGTTGGTGATGGAAACTTTCTCTGGTTTCCGTTTTCAAGTGGTAGCCAGTGGAACCTTTGTGGAGAGGAAGGCATTCTGCTGCTGGTTACTGGTGGGTACAGACGTAGTCCTACGTTGCTCTGCTAGGAACTTCCGAAGTTTGTGTTTTATCCGATCTAAATAGCCTGAAATATTTAAGTTCGCTTCATCTGAAACGCTATGGGTCTTCCAGTGCCTTTGTGCTATGAGGTAGCAGGAATAGCTGACGGTTATGCGCAATTTTTTGCACTGATCGGACTTGGCTTTGTTCCAGTAGAACAACATGGTCCAGCACAGAAACTTTCCAGCATGTTTTAAGTTAGAATAACTTGCCCATACTGAGCCGTCCGTGGCTGTTTTTACCGTACTGCCGCCTCGTTGTGTTAATTTTCAATTACTGGTGTCACTGGGTTGCTGCCTTGCCTACCCGTGAACGGCAGCAGCAGCGCTTATCGATATAGGCCCTGCTGTATTATCTTTGGGACTGCTATTACTTCCTGGTCGTCGTTTGTCGTCCAAGACTTCGAACTTGCCAGCAGTGCAGTTCTGACCGGGCAATGAAGTCAGCTGGAACGCGCCAGCAGTGGAGTTCGGACCTGGCAGTGTTTGAGTTGGCACGCGGCACAACTTCAGTCGGGGCGTATTGTGTCGTTTGGAGTTCCTTGTCGGCTGTTGGGATATTCCCGCGAGCAACAATGTGATTTCCAAGTTGGAAAGTTCTAGCCACCCTCCCGTGGAGTTTCACTGTATTTGGTTAATTGAATTGAAGTGTACCAGCGGAATCTTCTGCCTTGAGGCCGTTGACGTAAATTTCAGGCAGTGTAGTTTCCTCATCGCGTTGTTGCTGTCCAGCATGGTGTGTAGTTGGGCAACTCAATGTATGATTGGTTGTGGGCGCCAATATCTTCTACGTTGTTCCGTTGAAGTCCCTGTTGCATGCTGGTCGGGTGAAGTGGAAGTTATCTTGTCGATGGGTCCGCTGACTGTCAGTCGGTTGGGTTGTCGTCGGATAGCATATGATTGGTCCGACTGCCTGTCTCAGCTAGTTAGTGTTTGAATTCCAGGCTGACCCTCGAACATCTGGGTGCCCTTGGGTGTACTAAACTTTTTTTTAATTTCTTCTTGTTGTTTGTACTTGTGTGGCTTCTAGCCGATTTTTTTATTAGAGTTCTTTTGCTCTTAAGGCCTTCAGTCTAAATTAAAGAACTGTTTCACGTAAGGCCTTTGGTATTAAAAAAAATAATGTTATGGAGTTTTAAGTGTTAGGTCTTCAACCGATTTGAATTTAACTTGTTTACTTCAGCCTAACTAAAGAACTGCTTTAAGATAAGGCTTGCCTGTTTAATTTCTGATTATGCTTTCGTTTAAGTTACTGGCCTTCAGCCGTTTTGAAATTAAAGTGGTTTTGCCCTTAAGGCATCAGGTTGTACGGCGCATTCAGCCAGTGATCAAGTTCCAAAGATGAAGGCTGTTCTTTAAAAAAGCTTTTTTTTTGTTCTTGTAATGTTTGATTAAGTAAATAATGTTGTATATTCGAGTGTAACTGACAGCCGCTTATTTTGGCCCCTTTCCACAAATTACACTGCATGACCTGTCCTACGGGACTAGCAAGGTGTCTCACATACTTCGTGTGATCACTTCTTCATGCGTGTGCGTCTTTTCAGTTTCTTTACGCCTTTGATTCCTAAGCTGACCGTTGTGCCCTTTGTTCGCATTGTAACGGTTGTCGTTATTTGAAGAGCCACCTGCTCAACCCTTCATGCATAATGTTTCTTTCAGTGTGACTTTAAGTAATTACGTTTATGATATTATTTGTGAATTTTCTAAGTTTTCATGCAAGTGCGGAAACCCGGCGGAACGAATCTATTGTGTGAGAACCGCGTGGGCGTGGAATAGGTGGAGGCCTTCAGCCGAACCAGATTATTCACCGAGTTGTAGACACTTGTGAGAAGCGACACCTGTGAGAAACTGGAATGTGGCGACACCTGTGAGAAATCCGGGATGCTAAGGGACCGGCACAGGCTGTGTCGCAAATGCTGCGCCACTACCTGCTCGGGCAGCTGCCGAGAGACATTCACACTCTTCCAGTGCAGCCAGGTTACATTATCTCAGTTTTTTTGGGCAAGGAAGAGTAGCGTTGGTCAAATTAGAAATCGAAGCTGATTTTGCCCCCACGATATCATGTCAACCATGGCTTGCAATGAAGGGCAACAAAACGGGCCATAGAATGTCGTCAACGTACAGCTTGAAACGTCTCAACAGAGCCGTTCTATAAGAACTTCGCACTAACTAAAGCAATTATGAATTATGTTGCCCACCATGTAACCGTAGTTGAGCGTATGAACCGTCTCAGAAGGCTTGAGTACGTGGACTGACGGCAGAAAAACGTTTTTTCTTGCCACAAAACCAAGTATTTTGCAAAAGGTCTTCAGTGTTTGATTATATCATGTCATTTATTATGTTCCTTTCCCTGAACCGTATGGTGTGTGTGAATGTGAACAAATGATCGTTTGAATGTCTTTTCTATCTATTTGTGGTGGAAGTTGAGTTGGTCGCCGTCTACTAGAGCTAGGACAGTTATGCGTAAGACCTTTTTCATTGGAATTTTTTTTCTTATTGATCTTACATAGGGCATAATTTTCGGTCAACCTCATACTTAACGATGTATTTTACAGAAACTATAGAAACCGAAAATGTTTTCCATCTTTCAATCCCTCACCCAAAATTTGATATGATAGGCGTGGCAACCTTTTACCATATATTAAGAGGAGCCAACTAAAGAATTTGATTCTCAGTAGAAACTGTTTCTTTAATTATTTCGAAATAAACCTCAATTTTTCCGTATCACGCAGGGAAGTGTACTGAGGTCTAATGCGAGTCCTGCTAGCAATTAGCGTTATGGAACGCAATTTATGTACTGAAACAAGATGTATTCATCATCCACTCAAACAGACATTGTTTCTAAAATTCTCTACACAAAAATGCTGATTGTGATTGTTAGAAAAGCTATGACTTTTCAGACTTCATTAGTGAATCTTTTACAATTTGCAAGTGACATTTAGCCGACTTTGTGTCGTTTCCAGGGAACGCCACGAGGAGGTAGTCTCTCTTCGTCCCGCATTATATTTATTTACAATATTTACAGGATGATTATTTATTTACAATAAGGCTATCGGCGTGAACTGAACCCCTTTTCAATATTTACAAGTGTTGCTGTAGCTTCAGCCATTTCCTTTTCATTGTAATTTCTGTGCATAAGCCACGCAAGTAAGAAATGATTTTATATTGCCGTCAACTTGGAGTCTTGTAAGGGTCTTAGAAACTACCTCATCTGTCTTAATTGCGGACTTCTTTCTTCTTTTCCCACCTAGATTACAAACTAGTCAGTGCGCATGATAGTCTGCATCTTCTCTGAGAATTTTTACTAAGAAGTAAAAATTTGGATGAACCTTCGAAATTAATGTATTTATCCTCCGATTCCATCCTTCTGAAACATTGTTGGTGCGGTGACGCCTTCCAGCGCAGTTCCATATATCTCTTGGCATGTCTTCATTATCCAGCCATTGTTCAACAAAATAGTCGTAAAAATACTGCTGTTTTTCATTATCTGGCATGCTCTCCTGAATGTATAGCCACCCATCATCTAACATGTCCAGGGGAATGTGAGTCAAAGTGGAACACAATCTTACGTGAAAACGAATTTCTTCGTTTTCCTTGTAGGCAGCAACAAGGCCGCAATTCTGCACTTGCCTCCACAAGCACTGATTGAAATAGTGGTTGCAGCAATTAACCTTTGCATCAGGAAACAAATGTGTTACTGATTGGATGATTGCAGCATCAAAATCCATCATGATAGCCGTATGATTCCATCCAGGTACGTTGCTCTCAGCAGCTGTGAAAAAGCTATCGTACGTTTCTCGCTTTTTATTGGGTAGCGAGGCGTACACGGTTGGAACTGTGTTTGTTTCCCCCTCAGCACTAGAAATATCTGTATGAACAATAAATAACTGTCCAAACTGCTTGCTGGAGCTTTTGAACGTTCCATCGACAAAGAACAAATTGCAGTCCGTTAAACACGATTTTCCCCTTTCGCTGGCGAACACCAATATCCTATTATTTGGTCCTCTGTCGTCACCTGCAAGTAAAAATTTGCTCCCATCATTCATTAGCAAATGATGTTCTTGCAGAAATATTCCCGCTGCATCGGCCGGACCTTGTGTAGATCCCATGCTTTTCGCCTTATGCGTTGCAGCGATCGTTTTCCACTCTTGTGTGACGGCAGTGATGTGACTAAGCAATAATGAACTGCGGTGTGCTACCTGTTTGGTGTCCCAGTAGATCGCCTGCTACCTGTTCGGCCAGGTCTCCTCACAAATGTCGCTCCTCACAACTGTCAATCCTCACAAGTGTCGTAACCACTTATTCCCCATCGATTTGATTTATACGGCTGCTATACTGTGATGGAAATGCATTCTCTGCCCACTTTTCCTCCTTTGAATTCGAGTGCTGGTGGTGGTTTCTTGCTCGAGTCCATTTTCTGAGTCTGAACTGAGTAACTGATTGTATGGCAATTTCCTTATTACTACATGTCCTTTCCCTTCCGTTGAATTTCACAGGTGTTACGATCTTCTCATTAAATAGAAGCAGGTTATTTTGTTCCAGGATCAGGCAACCGTTTTCCTCTTATAAAGTAATTGATTCCCTCCATTCATGAGCACTGTTAATTGAATAAACCAGTGATAAGTTGTATACCATCAATCCTGCGTGTTATTTCACGATCGTTAAGTTAATACAATCAATAGCCGGCCGGGTAGCTCGGTTCTAGGCGCTGCAGTCTGGAGCCGCGCGACCGCTACGGTCGCAGGTTCGAATCCTGAGTGGGGCATGGATGTGTGTGATGTCCTTAGGTTAGTTAGGTTTAAGTAGTTCTAAGTTCTAGGGGACTGATGACCTCAGAAGTTAAGTCCCATAGTGCTCAGAGCCATTTGAACCATTTTTTGTAAAATCAATATGAATGCCCTGTTCATTTTTATATCTTTTGACGAGTCATTGCATAAGGGCAGTAATAAAAGAGAAGGTGAAAGTCACCAGAACAACTTAATTAAATGATCAAAGTAAAGGGGGGGAAACAATTGTAGATCCCTATATTATAAACATTTCCAGCTCTGTCGGTTCTCTTGCCTTAAGAGTCGACTTAGGCTGGTGGCGACCCTGAAATTCTATCATTACTCGCAGTTGTAAGTTTGAATGCCCCAAAGTACTAAAAGTAGCATACCGATTCATGGGTCCTAGGTCAAGTTGCTGGTGCACGCTCTGTGCAAGACCTAAGCATCATACTTACAAGCTGTGCTGTAAGACTGCCGTACCAGAGGGGTCCTGCTGTGAAAAGACGTGATGCCCCAGACCATCACTCCCGGTTGTCGGGCTGCATAGCGGGCGACAGACAGGTTGGTATTCCACCGTTCTCTGGGGGGGGGGGGGGTCTCCAGACACGTCTTTGCTGGACATCGGGGTTCAATTCGGTTTTAGATTAGCCGCATTTATTAATTTATTCGGGTGTGATTATGATTCATGGCAGTTTTGATGGAAACGGTCATTTAACAGGCCATAAAAGCCCAGAACTTGGTACTCTGCGGTAACAAACTCTCCACCATTCCTCGTCCGTCACTGGCTGTGGGCTGCTGTATTTTTCTGGACATTGGAAATAGACACTGCCACTCTTCATGTAGACGGTGTTCGAGTTCAGTTTAGCCGAGCCCCGCATTGACCATTGCAGGATTCATCACTGACGACAATTCTGCTCCGGTCAATGAGATTCCAGGCCGTGACGTGTCTGGAGATGCCCCGGACAGTGGTACAATATGAATCTGAGTGTCGCCCGCCATGCTGCCCGAGTACCACGAGTCAGTGTCGGAGGTGACTCGACTACCACGAGTGATTGACGGAGGTGCCATTGCATTTGATAGCAGGACTCCTTTGTTTGTCATCAGAGGCACCTACACAGCACAAAGGTTCGTCAACGATACCTATTCCCCGTTTTGTTGTCCTTGATGGCAAGCCATACTGGGCTTCCGTTTCAGCAAGTAATGCCCGCCCTCACACAGCAAGAGTTCTACTGCTTGTCTTCGTGCCTGCTAAACCCTACCTTGGCCAGGACAGGACCCTGCAACCAAATCGAGACTCTGACAATCTAACGCGCCAACTGGATAGACTTTGGCACTCCTCAGGAGGACATACAACAACTCTATCATTTAATATCATGTCGAATAAGTCCTTCCATAAGCCTAGAGGCGATCCAATATGCTTCCGGCTTGCTCAGTTTGTGAAGCTCTTTCTTGAATTAAACATCTGTATTTTTTCTAAAATCGTAATCATTTTTTTGTCTGTACATGAGAATCACATCTTCTCATTTCCGTCCCATTCGGTAATTCCTTCGCTGTGCGTCCTTTGTTTTCTTGGACTGTAAATGCTGTGGTATATAATACTGAACCCAGTGCTAAAGTGATCAAAAATGAGACAATAAATGAAACTAATAGAATTATGAGAGTAGCATTCATACTTCATAACAAAATATTTCATAGCCGATATCCGCAGTGTCCGGCATTGTGGAGGCAGTGGACTTCCTGTCTTAAGCTCAGTCTTCATCCAACTGGGCACTAATTAAATGTGGCGTCTCTCAAAGTTCCATCTTAGATCGTTTATTTTCTTCTTGTTTATATTAATGGACATACTTCTGCAACGTTACCAGACGATGCATTTGTTTCGTTTGCAGATGATACAGAAATTACAATGAGCCAATGAGAAGCTGCACATTAGTTTTTCCCTCCACCAGTGCCAAGACTGCTGATAGTTTGTGGTGGCACTTTCTGCGAGACGCCATGTGGTATGCATGGGCATCGATTCTAGAGCTCCTCGGGCTGGCCTCAGTCGGCGTGGTGGAGCGAGCTAGCCGCTTAATGGCTAGGAAGCGAGAGAGAAAGAGAGACAGAGACTGGAACGTTGAGCGCCATGGAGCTGAGCAGCGTGTTTGCAGCATCGCAAAGGTCACTGTGGGGCATGGCTACATTGTACGCGAACATTATGTACCTGAAGACTGTGTAAGTAGGCTATTTATGTTTTCTTATTGGCAACGTTATCTATGAAAATCACTGGCTGTGCTGTGTGCAGTCTGTGGCTAGTTTGCATTGTTGTCTGCCATTGTGGTGTTGGGCAGCGGCAGCTGGATTATATTAGTTGTAATATTACAATTGTTTTGCTAATTTCTTAATGCTGCTTGCTTCGCAAATCTGCGTTTTTTCATTGCTGTTTATATTAATTGTTTTATGTGATGCTGCATTGCCTCGTCCCTTGGTATATACACTCCTGGAAATTGAAATAAGAACACCGTGAATTCATTGTCCCAGGAAGGGGAAACTTTATTGACACATTCCTGGGGTCAGATACATCACATGATCACACTGACACAACCACAGGCACATAGACACAGGCAACAGAGCATGCACAATGTCGGCACTAGTACAGTGTATATCCACCTTTCACAGCAATGCAGGCTGCTATTCTCCCATGGAGACGATCGTAGAGATGCTGGATGTAGTCCTGTGGAACGGCTTGCTATGCCATTTCCACCTGGCGCCTCAGTTGGACCAGCGTTCGTGCTGGACGTGCAGACCGCGTGAGACGACGCTTCATCCAGTCCCAAACATGCTCAATGGGGGACAGATCCGGAGATCTTGCTGGCCAGGGTAGTTGACTTACACCTTCTAGAGCACGTTGGGTGGCACGGGATACATGCGGACGTGCATCGTCCTGTTGGAACAGCAAGTTCCCTTGCCGGTCTAGGAATGGTAGAACGATGGGTTCGATGACGGTTTGGATGTACCGTGCACTATTCAGTGTCCCCTCGACGATCACCAGTGGTGTACGGCCAGTGTAGGAGATCGCTCCCCACACCATGATGCCGGGTGTTGGCCCTGTGTGCCTCGGTCGTATGCAGTCCTGATTGTGGCGCTCACCTGCACGGCGCCAAACACGCATACGACCATCATTGGCACCAAGGCAGAAGCGACTCTCATCGCTGAAGACGACACGTCTCCATTCGTCCCTCCATTCACGCCTGTCGCGACACCACTGGAGGCGGGCTGCACGATGTTGGGGCGTGAGCGGAAGACGGCCTAACGGTGTGCGGGACCGTAGCCCAGCTTCATGGAGACGGTTGCGAATGGTCCTCGCCGATACCCCAGGAGCAACAGTGTCCCTAATTTGCTGGGAAGTGGCGGTGCGGTCCCCTACGGCACTGCGTAGGATCCTACGGTCTTGGCGTGCATCCGTGCGCCGCTGCGGTCCGGTCCCAGGTCGACGGGCACGTGCACCTTCCGCCGACCACTGGCGACAACATCGATGTACTGTGGAGACTTCACGCCCCACGTGTTGAGCAATTCGGCGGTACGTCCACCCGGCCTCCCGCATGCCCACTATACGCCCTCGCTCAAAGTCCGTCAACTGCACATACGGTTCACGTCCATGCTGTCGCGGCATGCTACCAGTGTTAAAGACTGCGATGGAGCTCCGTATGCCACGGCAAACTGGCTGACACTGACGGCGGCGGTGCACAAATGCTGCGCAGCTAGCGCCATTCGACGGCCAACATCGCGATTCCTGATGTGTCCGCTGTGCCGTGCGTGTGATCATTGTTTGTACAGCCCTCTCGCAGTGTCCGGAGCAAGTATGGTGGGTCTGACACACCGGTGTCAATGTGTTCTTTTTTCCATTTCCAGGAGTGTATATCTGAGCTCAGTAGATTTAAGTTAGCTTAAGAGGGGTAGACTATATAAGAAACTAAAACTAACTATGATGACTTGGAAAAAATGTATTCAGAAGCTATATGAAAATGGTTTGGGCGAAAAAAAAAAGGATACTGTACAGTGGAGAAAAACTATTTTTTGACAGAGGATGTGAACAGAATACAGAAAGCAGGCTTAGATAGGACTTTTGGGAATAATGATGAACGAAGGGAGATCTCCATGCAAAATACTGCAGTAAAACAAACCCTGTTCTTTCCTTTTGTGTCATCCCTCTATATGTTTGTGTACCCTTGTATATTTGTGTTTTTCCTGTCTTTATGTGTTTAGCTGATGAGAGCTATGTTGTAGAATTTTTCTAATACTCTGTTATTTACTTTGTAAAGATGCTTAGACATTATTTATTCTGTTTTGTTTTAATGCTCATGTGTGAAGTTGATGTTTCGAAAGTGATTCTGATCTTTTATTTATGTAGTCATGTCATAATTCCTGTAACACTGATGTATATGTTATTTCGATTCTTTTGTAAAGCTTGTACTACAAATGTTATCTGTATTGTTACGTTCTTTAATGATGTATTTTGTACCTTTGTAATTGTATTTTTATGTTATAAAATTGTAATTGACACCAGTTCATCAAATTAAGTAACTTGTAAGTTACATTTCACTGCACACGTTTCTGTTGGTCATAGTATATGGACAATACGTGAGAAGTAGAGACTGTTAGTGTTTGCACGTGTGTTAATAATTCAGCAAGGGACTGGATAACAGCATTGCTGGTTCTAAGGACAATTCCAAAAACTTTATGAGTGCACAAGTGGTGGTTATGGACTTGCTATATTCTCCGCAAGACTCTTCGATGGTGAATGTGCACCTGCACAGTCACAACAGATGGCTGCTGGCCATCTCTACAAGGACTACAGTGGGTCTGCATCTCTGATGGCCCACCAATATCATTATTTCTACAAGGACTGCAGTGGGTTTGTACCTCTGGTGGCCCACCAATACCATAATCTATACCAGGACTACAGTGGGTCTACTCTGTGATGACCTACCTACCAATATTCATCAACTTCGACTGACTCTGCTGTGGGTTTGCTCTGTTGTGGCCCATTACCTGTCTGCATGTCAAGAGTCAGCACTGTCTTTCCGTTGGAAGGACAACACTACTTCTTCAAGACTGCATGGAAATCCACTACTTCTGTGTGCAATTTCTTTTACTAATGAGACTTTGTGAAAAAAAACTGTAATTACTATTATGATGAATGATCAGGACTGTCTTTATGGACTGTGACAAAATTTTAGCTTTTGACCAACATTGTATCAATAAGTGTGTGCATTTGATCTTTGTTATTGTAATTATAAAAAATTTTTCAAATTATTATTGGCCACTGCCCAAAAATATTTTGTAAAATTTTTTGTGGGGAGCATGGGGGCTATGTAAGTAGGCTGTTTATGTTTTCTTATTGGCAACGTTATGTATGAAAATCACTGACTGTGCTGTGTGCAGTCTGTGGCTAGTTTGCATTGTTGTCTGCCATTGTAGTGTTGGGCAGCGGCAGCTGGATGTGAACAGCGCGTAGCGTTGCGCAGTTGGAGGTGAGCCGCCAGCAGTGGTGGATGTGGGAAGAGAGATGGCGGAGTTTTGTAATTTGTCATGAACTGCTATATATATTATGACTATTAAGGTAAATACATTGTTTGTTCTCTATTAAAATCTTTCATTTGCTAACTATCCCTATCAGTAGTTAGTGCCTTCTGTAGTTTGAATCTTTTATTTAGCTGGCAATAGTGGCGCTCGCTGTATTGCAGTAGTTCGAGTAACGAAGATTTTTGTGAGGTAAGTGATTTGTGAAAGGTATAGGTTAATGTTAGTCAGGGCCATTGTTTTGTAGGGATTATTGAAAGTCAGATTGCGTTGCGCTAAAAAATATTGTGTCAGTTTAACCACAGTCGTGTATAATTTGTTCTAAGGGGACGTTTCAACTGACAGTGTCTGTTTCCTGTATCAAGAAGAATACAGTGGCCCACAGCCAGAGACGAGGAATGGTGGACAGTTTGTTACTGCAGAATTGTGCAGAGCACCAAGTGCTGGGCTTTCTCGAAACTGCCATGGACCAAATTCAAACCTCAATAAATTGATAAATGCTGCCAATCTAAATTACTCCACAGCTAGAAATGAGGGTACGATATGTTAAAAGTTAACTCGGTGATTGCCATATCTAATTAATACACACTGAAGAGCCAAAGAAACTGGTAAACTTGCCTAATATTGTGTAGGGCCCCCGCGAGCACGCTGAAGTGCCGCAACACAATGTGACATGGACTCAACTAATGTCTGAATCAGTGCTGAAGGTAACTGAAATCACGATCCTGCAGCGCTTCCCATTAATCCGTAAGAGAACGAGGGGGTGGAGATCTCTTCTGAACAGCACGTTGCAAGGCAGTCCAGGCACCTGTATGTTTGATAATGTTCATTTCTGGGGAGTTTGGTGCCCAGCGGAAGTGTTTAAACTCAGAAGAGAGTTCCTGGAGCCACTCTGTTGCTATTCTAGATGTGCGGGGTGTCGCATTGTCCTGCTGGAATTGCCCAAGTCCGTCGGAATGCACAATGGACATGAATGGATGCAATTGATCAGACGGGGTGGTTATGTACGTGTCACCTGTCAGAGCCGTATCTAGATGTATCACGGATCCCATATCACTCCAACTGCGCACGCCCCTCACCATTACAGAGTCTCCATCAGCTTGAACAGTCCCCTGCTGACATGCAGGGTACATGGATTCATGAGGTTGTATCCATACACGTACACGTCCATCCTCTCGATACAAATTGAGACGAGACTCGTCCGACCAGGCAGAATGTTTCCAGTCATCTTGAAAGGGTCCTGTAGCCACCTTTCATTAGTCCGGTGGCCCATTTTCACTAGTATTTCTCTTTCCTTCCTTGTTTCTCTTTTCTCATAATTATCATAGTGGTGTGATTGAATGAATGTGGTTGTGTGTCACGTTGCTAGACGGTGGCGTAGTGTGCTGCAGAAAGTCTGCGATAGTCGTACAGATTCAGCAGCAGTTGTCCAGAATAGCCAACTCTCGTAGTGGTCAAGTAGGCAAAGAGGTTTTCGCTACTTGTGAGAAATCCACCCACCTTAGGTTCGTGGCAGAAATGCCATCTTTGGGTTTTCCGGGGCACGCGGAGCGTGGAAGAGGCGGGAGAAGAAGCGGGAGGCAGTCTGCCGCCGGTACGGGAAGCGTCCACAGCTGTGCTCCACTCGCAGAAGGGTGAGTTAGACTGACCGCGTAGAGCGTTGTTGCTTGGCGAGGGGAGAGCTGTTAGCTTTTGGTCTCGCTTTTCAACTCTGAAAGATTGCGTTGCCTTATCGCAGCGAGGAATGCTAAACTTTGGCAGATTTTTCTTTTAGTAAATTTCTATAGCAGACTTGGATGCACCGGAAGAGCGCCACACAAAGGTGTCGATAAGAAGTGAGCACTCGCTTCTGTATGAATGTCTGTTTGCCTTCAGCTGTGCCTGTATAAGCTTTCATTTTTCTAAATATTAATAGCTTTGCCTTCTCGTAAATTTTCCTTGCTTAATGTATCTTTCGTCCGTGGGGAGCCAACCACGTGGTTGAACATTAAAGTTTTGTTGGGCTACCGTCATCACTAACTGTCCGGTCTCATGTTTGTTTTAAAGAACGTTAACTGTTCATGATTGTGTGATGTGATATTGTTGCAACTTGGCCACGATACCTAGAAATTGCGTCTCCACAAACCACGTGGGCACGCGGGTGTACTGCGAAACGTGTACCGTTTCACGAGTTATTGCGATCAGTTATCAGGCAACAGCAGTTGTATGAATGATTCACACCAATGATTTTAGTTGTAGATTATAGCGGTGAACATATCGACGCTTTTCTTTAATGTTTTAGGAATTAATGTTATCAGGAATTGTGCACATGCCTCACATCCTTATCTTAGGAATAAATGATTTTATCCACAATTTTCTCTTGTGTTCCGAGATTACGTTTTTGCACCTAAGCCACTCACCTCGTAGCTTTCCCGTTAGCACATCCAACGCGTTTCCTTACGCACAGGTCCAGTGATTAGTCTCCCCTTGTATTTTATAACAAATGCTTTAGATTAAGTCTTATTTTCAGGTGTGTTGCTGGGAGCTGATCTTATGCAGTGTTCATGCATTTTCTATTTTATTTTAAATGTTTGATTGTCATAAACAGTGCACGGGCAATACTATTAATTACATCGTATCCGCTATGAGCGTCCTCACAACGTATGCATTTTTGTGAGTTTTTGGTCTGTGATCAAATTAATTTATTTTCCGACTCGACCAAACCTTCGATTATTTGTATGGTTAGAGTCGGTGGCGTCCCTAATCTTCTCACGTTAACTTCACAAGCAATAAGTATTTACATTCCCAATAATAACGTAATAACCCGCAGAAACAGGTTAGTTACAATCTACAGTCCAATGTCGATGCTGATGGGCCCAGGCGAGGCGTAAAGCTTTGCGTCGTGCAGTCATCAAGGTTACACGAGTGCTCCTTTGACTCCGAAAGCCCATATCGATTATGTTTCGTTGATGGTTCGCATGCAGACACTTGTTGATGGTCCAGCACTGAAATCTGCAGAAATTTGCGGAAGGGTTGCATCTCTGTCACGATGAACGATTCCCTTCAGTCGTCGTCGGTCCCGTCGTGCAGGATCTTTTTCCGGCGGCAACGATGTCGGAGATTTGATGTTTTACCTGATTCGTGATATTCACGGTACACTCCTGAGATGGTCGTACGGGAAAATTCGCACTTCATCGCTACTTCGGAGATGCTGTATCCCATCGCTCGTGCGCCGTCTGTTACACCACGTACAAACTCACTTACATCTCGATAATCTGCTATTGTAGCAGCAGTAACCGATCTAACAACTGCACCAGACTCTTGTTGTCTTATATAGGCACTGCCGACCGTAGAGCTGTATTCTGCCTGTTTACATATCTCTGTATTTCAAGACGCATGCCTATACCAGTTTCTCTGGCACTTCAGTCTATTTCCATAAAATTCTTCTCCCGGACCTGTCTAAAAACAGTTGGAAATCTTGGTGCAGGTTGAACAGAGGCCGGTTGTGCAGGCGAGAAAGCCAGTATCCGGCCATTAGAGGAGCCACAGACTTTTCAAAGGACAAACATCCCACTACGGCAAGGGGATAAGAGAGCAGCTGGAAAGTTGGTAGCAGTGAATGGCGTGCAGGCTAAACTCCACCAAAGAGACAGAGACTGCTTTGTGTCCTACGTGATGACAAGCAATTGCATCTCGTTTTTAGTGGGTAGTCAGCTGGCGCGAAGATGATGCACCGCGAGCATACAAGGGAGAACAGTATCACATTGCCCTGCCCTCTGCAGGAAACTAGTATTCTGGGAAGTATAATATTAGCAATCTCGAGCTCAACATGTGTTCAATGAAGATAGTTGGTGCATGTATGATTCTTTCTGTAGTTCTTTCTTTTCTCTGTGATCAATATTCGGGAATCATTGTGTGACTTTCGTGAACTTAAACGCCTTCCCTATATGTTAGGTTGACTTTAAAGTATTCGTTTCTACCTCATTACTCGACTTTTGTAAAGGCTGAAACGTCCCCTTAGAAAAATTGTACAGAACTGTGCTTAAACTGACATACAATATTTTTAGCGCAACGCAATCTGACTTTCAGAAATCCCTACAAAAAATGGCCCTGACTAACATTAACCTATACGTTTCACAAATCACTTACCTCACAAAAATCTTCGTTACTCGAACTACTGCAATACAGCGAGCGCCACTACTGCCAGCTAAATAAAAGATTCAAACTACTGAAGGCACTAACTACTGATAGGCATAGTTAGCAAATGAAAGATTTTGGTAGAGAACAAACAATGTATTTACCTCAATAGTGTTCAAACGTCATAACGTATATAGCAGTTCATGATATCCAGTATTACAAATTTCAAAACTCCGCCATCTCTCCCCACATCCACCACTGCTGGCGGCTCACCTCCAACTGCGCAACGCTACGCGCTGTTCACATCCATCTGCCCAACACTACAATGGCAGACAACAATGCAAACTAGCCACAGACTGCACACAGCACAGCCAGTGATTTTTCATACAGAGCGATACGTGGCGTTACCAATAAGAAAACCTAAACAGCCTACTTACAAGGTGGTTATTTTAACTGTAAGTTGTATTAATATTTAATGAACTTAACGCGGTTCTAGGCGCTTCAGTCTGGAACCGCGCGACTGCTACGGTCGCAGGTTTGAATCCTGCCTCGGGCATGGATGTGTGTGATGTCCTTAGGTTAGTTAGGTTTAAGTAGTTCTAAGTTCTAGGGGACTGATGACCTCAGATGTTAAGTCCCATAGAGCTCAGAGCCATTTGAACTTAACGAATTTATGTCCGTATGTTTATGTGTTGAGCTAGAAGTCCATAGCAAATTGCAATAAACACGGTTTTATAGTGACCATTGTTCCATTAAGTAGTTTGATAAAAATTCCTATTTTATTATCTTCTGCTTTACAGCACCGATGTTTGCAAATGTTACGGGCACCCCTGTTTAACAAATTAAACCCACTAATAAGCCTTGCTAGCTCGTCTCGATTCCTCTTCTCCGCGAAGTGGCTTGTCGGCTCTTGGCGAACAGCCGCCAACGGTGGGGAGAGAAGTGAGCTGCAGTTGGGTTGCGTTCCGGGACGCAAGCGCGACGCGGCGGTGCTCTCTGTGTCTTGGCGTGTTTGCTATTTTCTGTTTGGCGACAGTTGGTGGGTTAATCGACTGTGTGCCTTTCGAGGGCTATTCGCGCGTTGCTTATGTGACCTGTTCTTGCTGGCTCGCTTGTATCGCCGATGCATGACTTGGATGGGCAAACCTTGCGGCTGTTGGTTCTGTAGAGCTGCCTGCCGCTACGTAATCGAGTGTTACTGCGGCCTCCACTGCTCTGAGTTGGCTTACTGCCTTGTTAGCGGCTTACGGTGTAATTTTTCTGGTGTCTCATTAACGTGTACTTAATATTTGCAAAGAGCTTTTGAGGGCAGCGTAGCTTTCAGGGTGTGTTGTGGAAGGGCTTGCTCATTTTAGAGACTGGTTTAAATATCTTATTAGTTTAAACCATTCCTCTAGATACGTTTAAAAGGTTACCTCTTTTAAATTTTGTATTTATTATGGTCATTGCCTGTTTTAAATGAAATGTGTTATGAACTATGTTTTAGATGTCCTGGTGCACATCAGCTATGCACATATTTTCACGTATCAATAAGGTTTCTGTTCTTTTATTATTTAAGGTACACTCGACGATGTGGATTTTCTGCCGACGCCGCTGGCCTTCCAGTTTTCTGTTTAAGTATTCTTATTCAAGTTCAGTTCTTCCAGGCTCATCTTTATGTAAATTTAATAAGGTCATATTGGCTGTTTATTGTATGGTTTGTTATTTCCCTACAAAATCTCTGGTAATTTGACGCTACTAGGCACTGGAGAAAAATAATCAGGGGCCCTTCATTAGGCTATTTGGGTCGCACCCGTCTGTTATTGAATGTCGATTTTTTTGTAGGTCAAGTGATTTCACTGATGTACCTTTCACATTTATATTTATTCTTCTGGCGGAACTCATTGTGGCTTCCTGTCTCATGTGCCGGTGCTGACCGTGTGTACTTGTGTGAGGTGGGAGCCGGCAACGAGCCATTGTGAAGTGCAGCTCGTGTTGACTCGCTGCGCCATGGCTCAAAGCGGGTGTTGTAGTCGCTAGTATGGCGTTTTGATTCTAGCCTCCCTTCCTGTGTCTTGCCCAGATATCTAAGTTGATTTCTTGCCTTATTCCAGCCTAAATTTGAGGCGCGGTCCTTATTTCAGTTAATTCGGAGGCCGGGAGTGCCCGTTCTTCTCTGAGCAATTCTGCAACTGCCCATCAGAGCACGCTTGGGTTTTAAGGGAGAAAGTTTGATGCTTACGTTCTTAAAAGGTTCATATTTTACTTACATTGTAATTGTTTTTCTATTGTTACTCAGGTTAACCGGGTAGCTTCTTGTAATTGATTGTGCTTTCTTGTCAATTATTTCATTGCCAGGATAAATTGAAATATTGATTCGAGTTGTTGTAATTGTCAGTAACTGCTCTTTTGATCTTAAACAAATTGGGTTTGAAAAATAAATAAATGTAAATGTCGTGTGACTAGGGCCCGCCGGCCAGGGTGTCCGAGCGGTTCCGGGCGCTACAGTCTGGAACCGCGCGACCGCTACGGTCGCAGGTTCGAATCCTGCCTCGGGCATGGATGTGTGTGATGTCCTTAGGTTAGTTAGGTTTAAGTAGTTCTAAGTTCTAGGGGACTGATGACCTCAGATGTTAAGTCCCATAGTGCTCAGAGCCATTTTTGAACTGTTCCATGCAACGACTCATGACCTGATATGGAATCTGATGATACACGTAGTTGAGGTCTAAGGTATGCAGTGATGAGAAGGTTCTCCGCGGAATCGGCGAAGAAACCAATGTATGGAAAACACTGACAAGAAGAAGGGACAGTATGGAAGGACATCTGTTAAGACATCGCGAAATAACTTCCGTAATACTAGAGGCAGCTGTAGTGCTCAGAGCCGGTAACTGTAGAAAAACACAGAGATTAGAATACATCCAGGAAGTAATTGAGGATGTAGGTTGCAAGTCCCACCCTACGATGATGAGGTTGGTGCAAGAGAGGAATTTGTGGAGGGCTGCATCTAACCAGTAAGAAGACTGATGACTCAAAAAAATAAGGTCTGATGTTATGAACACTTGGGCGCCTGCAAAACACCCAAAGTGTATGTGAAAATCTGGCAGTGGTATGCACCAGAGGAGTGCTTTCTTATTAAGTTCTCTATAATCTACTATGGGTCTAGTCTTACCGTTTTAGTCAAGTTTAGTGTTGTCTCCTTCAAAGTAGTTCCCTTCTGATTGCACAAGCTTTTTCCAGAGCTTCTGTCATTGATGGTAACGTATCTGGTACTCAACTTCTGTAATAACCTTCAAGACCCTCGTCACAGCTTTTTGGACATCTTGTGCTGTTTGAAAATGGTGTCCCTTGACCGCCGTTTTGACTCTTCGAAATAGAAAAAAAGTCGCACTGAGCGATATCTGGTGAATAAGAGGGCTGTGTTAGTACTGAAATTTGTTTGAGGTTAAAAATTGCTGTACTGACAGAGCAGTATGGGATGGCGCATTATCGTGTTGCAGAATCCAATTATCAGCAATGTTAGCACGGACACGAAGAACTCTTTTACAAAGTCTTTCTAAAGTATCTTTGTAGTAATATTGGTTAACTGTTTTTGCAGGAGGCACCCACTCTTTATGAACAATTCCCTTGGAATCAAAGAAGCACACAAGCATGCATATCACTTTTGACTTTGACATGCGAGCTTTTTATGGTCTGGGTGACCCCTTTGAGCACCATTGCGAACTTTGGCGTTTTGTCTCTGGATCACCAGTGATAACACAGCTCAACAATTCTGGATTGATTTCCTTTTGCTCTAACAGAGCGGCTGCCACATTTTTCCGTGTTTCTCGCTGTTGTGGTGTGCGAATTTTGGGGGCCATTTTTGCACAAATTTTTCTCATACCAAGATCTTCAGTTATTATTAGACGAACCGTTTCTCTATTGATGTTCAGTTCTTCCGCAATCATTTTCACGGATAATCTTCGATCAGAACGTACGAGTGCACGCACCCTGGCCAAGTTGACATCCGTCCGTGAGGTTGATGGTCGTCCACTGCGGTCGTCATCTTCAACATTTGTTCTGACTTCACTAAATATTTTATGCCAATGAAAAACTTGAGCTCTTGACATAACCTCCTCTCCAAAAGCCTGAAAGGTGGCTACACTGAGTCACAGAGACAGGCAGAGATTGCGCCAAAAATTATTATTCCGCCGCCTCCACTGGCAGTAGTAGTTCAGAGGTTGCCGTGGGCAGTGCTTGTTGAGAGGATGTCGAGAGCAGTACTAGTTCAGAGGATGTCGTGTGCAGTTGTTGTTCTGTTGGGCGAGAGAGTAGATGCTGTTCGGTTGGTGTAATGTATAGATGGAAGATGTTGCAATGATCACAGTGTATTTTTCGTCAATATGTATGGAGGTAACAAAAAAAATTTGTTCTACAAACGAAATTGGTACAAGAAACTTCATTGAAGTCACATTAGCTGGAGGTTTTATGGAAGCTGTACAAATTTATGCTAATAGGAAGGAAGCTAACGACATGAAATACCAACATTAGGTTTAGACCATTGACAGTTATTACACTGCATTCTTCGTGAGCAATTGATATAGCAAGTGACACTTGACACAAAAAAATACTCCACATGTTTGCTTTTGTTTTTCCATGATTCTTGAAGTGGTGTACGCACTGTGAAATATTACGATTTATTCATTGAAAGTCTTATGTAATCATTCATACTCCGTACTCGTACTTACTTACTGAAAGTTTTTCAAACTAAAGGCTGTTAGAGGTCATGTATGCATTTCTTTTATTTAATGATGGACAAGGTAACCAAAATGTATTTTATAATTCATAATGAGTAAAAGATTTGGGTCAGGTGGATTACACAGAAGTTGTGTGTGGACATTGTGTCTTCGGATTGTATGGGATGATGAATTGAAGTTTGCACTAGGATTTTATCTGTACTTGTTCGGGGAGACCACGTGCATGGGAGCTTAATTAAAATGCAATAATTTTAGTAGCTGTGTGTCCGGTTACGAAGTCTCGTAATCGGTTGGCCCTGAGTAGTATTAGTATGCAATCTGACTGCATAAAATAACAATAAAGAATGACAGGAAATTTCCGTTAACACAATTGACTAATTAAGTCCCCTGCAACTATAAAAGCTACGAAACAACAAAGCACAAGTGTAACTGTTCTGTGTGTGGTAGTGTGATTCAACGTACATGTATCTGGCACGGTTCTTCCTCAATAAGACAAGATATTTTAAACATCATTTACAATGAACTAATTGAAAAACCAGAAATACTACAACTGCACATAGAAACCAGAATTACAAGTCTAATACATGAACACGAGCCAGATGCTTTGTTGACTGAACCTGTGACCAAGAGGCATTGTCATTAAGGAAATGTGAAATTTTTTTTTTTTACCTCCATATATGTTGACGAAAAATACACTGTGATCATTGCAACATCTTCCATCTATACATTACACCAACCGAACAGTATCTTCTCTCTCGCCCAACAGAACAACGACTGCACACGACATCCTCTGAACTAGTACTGCTCTCGACATCCTCTCAACAAGTACTGCCCCCGGCAACCTCTGAACTACAACTGCACCAGTGGAGGCGGCGGAATAATAATCTTTGGCGCAATCTCTGGCGCAGTCACTAAGTGTAGCCACCTTCCAAGCCTTCTGTAGCTCACCGTAAGTTGTCGTTGCGTTTTCACCCAATTTAACGCAAAAAGGAATGGCATACCGTTGCGCAGTATAATGCGGTTCCATTTCCGTGATGAGAGACACGAACACTTGTTAACTTATTACAGCACAACTCACGACTAAGCAGTTGCATCGATGTGCCGCAGGGCTAGAAGCAGCTTATAGACCAAGGTCAAAGATATTCTGCCTATGCAAGCCTGCAGGGTTGCCATATCTTGCAAAGTAAATCAGCTTCATTACTTTATTGTCGCAACTCGTATGTCTTGTGTCGTAAGGCATTAGAGTGCGGGGAGGACTCAAAACGAATCCATGCAACAAGTTAATGACCATTAATTTGGAAGAATTTGTATGTAATCCAGGGTATTGGTAGCAAGCCTTATGATTAGAAATATTTAACGTTCTCATATCGCCAACTACCTTCGATGAAACGTTTATCAGTGAAGCAGTTTCGACGCAAGTATCTAGGTGTTGAGTGCCTTAACAACTTTGGCTACAGAGACCTCTATCTATAGTTCTGCAACACTTTGTGTGTTCATACATGCTTGTGTGTGTGTGCGTGTGTGTGTTTTAAGAATTGGCATCCTACAATACATCAAATCCCTGTGGAAATATTTCCCATTTCGAACAACTCGATGAGTCTTTTGTTACTAACAGAAAATATTAGCTAGAACACCTCGATGGGGCTACTATTACTGAAAGAGTCAGAGACAGAAGCAAAACTTCGACAAGGTTCGGTCGCATTTTGTGCTAAGAAATGGTTACCACGAGCGTTTGTTCACTGTGGCGCGATTCCATTTGCTATTAATTGTCGAGAGAGGGGGTGGGGGTAAGCTTTAGTTCTTCATCGGCACTCTCAAAATAGTCCTCACAGCGTAAATATCGCATCTAATGCGATTAGGAATCGATGTGGTAGGCCTAAGTGATCAGTTGTATCCAACATCTAATACTGCCCTGTCAAGCGAACTCTTCCCCCATGTTGTGAAATTTGCAGATTGTAACAGGGTATCCAGATCTGAGCTGGGGGCAACTCATTAGTTATCGTAGGGGAAGAGTCGAAAGACACAAAGCTCGACTTCTTACAAATACTTTGAAGAGTTTGTGCCAAGTGTAACAAAATTTCTAAAAGAAGAAGGTTTACCTCTGAATGCCATACTGTCGGTTGACAATGTTCCGTATAGAAGACCTGATCACTGGCGTCAGCAGAGTGAAATTTCCATCTCCCGTAGTAATACCACTGCTGCAGCAAATGAACCAACGATTCTAGAACATATTAACTGCGTGTATAAGGAACAACTACTGAATAAACGTCCTCGATAAAAACGGAAATGAAGTGTGGCTACGGCCTTCCGTCGGGTAGACCGTTCGCCTGGTGCAAGTCTTTCGAGTTGACGCCACTGCGGCGACTTGCGTGTCGATGGGGATGAAATAATGATGATAAGAACAACACAACATCCAGTCCCTGAGCGAAGAAAATCTCCTACCCACCCGGGAATCTAACCCGTGCCGTTAGGCATGACATTCCGTCACCCTGACCACTCAGCTACCAGGGGCGGACAACGGCCTCGATAAGAGAGGGAAAAATCATTTGATGATATTTCTGAAATCTGTATATTTTAAAGACGTCATTTATATGATTGCGTCTGCGTAGGATCATATTGCGGAGTCAACAATCGAAGTCCTGGAAAAAGTCTGTAGCGAGCTGTTTGCGAATAACTCAGATGCACATTGAATAAAGAAACTGGTGACAATGAAGATACTTTGGAGTTCGTTGAAGCGTTTGCAAACATTCTAGGATGTTCAGAAATCGGTGTTAATGAAATAAATCACTGGCTGTGAAATATCAAGGACGCTGACAGAGGATGATGATAGTGATGATGAATTAGCTGACGAAGATGGAGCTCAATCTGAAGTCATTATGACATATATATGAGCAGCAACCCAATTAGGCAAAACAATGCTTAACTTGGAATGCCAGGAGGAAAGATTTAACTAATTTATTATTTCAGTGTATAAAACTCACTCATTTTTTTCAGGAACTGCTCATAATTTTTGTCTTTACGTGGGAATAAATATAAGGTGTCATTCTAATTTTCTTTTTCTGAATTTTCGGATTTTCCAGGTGATATACAGTTCTAGCTTGTCCAGCTAATCGAGATTCCGCTGTAATCTGAAAGATGGTGAGTATCTGGAACAGTCGTTACCTTACTCTTCCCACTTAGTGAAAGGAAGAGAGAGCATTCTGGCCACTTTGTCAGTTTCAGCGTATGGATGTCTTCAGAATATAGGGGGCTTTTTCTTCAGTTTTGTAGCGCAGAAACCTATTATTCCTTCCCATTTGAATATTATAGTTATTGTCTTCAGTCCGAATACTGACTCGATATAGCGCTCCACACTGGTCTACCCTATGCAAATCTCTTCATCTCTCAGTAGCTTCTGCAAACTACATCCATTTGAGCGTCCTTCGATTGAAGGAAATAGTATCGAGGCAGCTGACAGATATATGCTACATAAATTAATAAGAGGTGATCCCCTCCAATACACAAAACAGGGCAAAACGCTGTTGCAGAAGCAATGAACAAAGCATGCATATTTAAAAGAATACAAGTCCGCAGCTCGTGGTCTTGCGGTAGCGTTCTCGCTTCCCGAGCACGGGGTCCCGGGTTCGATTCCCGGCGGGGCCAGGGATTTTCTCTGCCTCGTGATGACTGTGTGTCTTTCATCATCATTTCATCCCCATCGACACGCAAGTCGCCGAAGTGGCGAACGGTTTACCCGACGGGAGGCCCTAGCCACACGGCATTTCCAAAAGAATACAAAATCCCCAAGATTGGCGAAGTACTACAGAAGCTCGAAATTTAGCGCGAACTTCAGTGCAACATGCTTTTGATAGTTTCCATAACGAAACTCTGTTTCGAAATCTGGAAGAAAACCCAAAGAGATTCTAACCAGTGGCAAGACGCAGTCAATACCTTCCACCGATGTTAGTGCCACCGAATAATGCGAAGTAAATATTCCAGAATTCGAATCTAACCAACTGTGAACATTAGTAATTTAGAAGTACATACCCTCGGTGTAGCGAAGCAACTTAAATCACCTAAGAAAGGCACGTCGTCGGATCTATATTGTGTACCAGTCAGGTTCCTTTCAGAGTATGCTGATACAACAGCCACATACTTATCAATCGTATACAACCGCTCGCTCTTCGAAAGATCCGTTCCCAAAGACTGGAAAGTTGCACAGTTCACACCAATATCCAAGAAAAGAAATAGAAGTAATTCGCTGAATTACAGACTCATATCACCCATTTACAGTAGAATTTGGAACATATACTTCGTTGGAACATTATAAATTTCTTCGAAGAAAATTATTTATTGCTAATAGTCAGCACGGATTCAGAAAATGTCGTTCTTGTGAAAGACAACTAGCCCTTTATTCTCACCAGTTAATGAGTGGTATCGACAGGGGATGTCAAATTAGTTCCATATTTTTAGGTTGCCAGAAGGCTTTCGACACCGTTCCTCACAAGCTCCTTTTAATCAAATTGCATTTCATAGTAACTGACAGAAAGTCATCGAGTAAAACAGAAGTAATATCTTCTCCAACGAAGTGTTACAGGCCCCCTGCTGTTCCTGATCTACGTAAACGTCATAGGAGACAATCTGAGCAACTCACTTAGATTGCAGATGATGCAGCATTTACCGTTGTGTAAAGTAATCAGATGATCAAAGCCAACTGCAAAACAAGATATCTGTATGGTGCGAAAAGTGGCAATTGACACTAAATAATGAAAAGTCTAAAGTCATCCACATGAGTTCTATAAGAAACCCATTAAATTTCGGCTATATGATTAATCACAGAAATCTAAAGGGATTACAGTTATGAATAACTTAAATTGAAACGATCACATAGATGATGTTGGGGGTAAAGCAAACCAAAGACTGCGATTTTTATTGTATTGTGTTGTATGTTAAGCGGGGACCTAGAAACGACGGAGAGGCTCCGTCCCCGCCGCAGCCGCAGTGGTCCACAACCCCACTACGACTACCATAGTCCACTTCACCCCTCCGCCGCTCCACATCGAACCACTCTTTCAGGGTTATTGTGCCGTTCGGCCCCTGGGGTGGACCTCCCCCCCCCCCCCCTGGGAACGTCTCACACCAGACGAGTGTAACTCGTATTAACCCCTATGTTTGCGTGGTAGAGTAATGGTGGTGTACGCGTACGTGGATAACTCGTTTGCGCAGCAATCGCCGACATATTGTAGCGGAGGCGGAATAAGGGGAACCAGCCCGCATTCGTCGAGGCAGATGGAAAACCGCCCAAAAACCAGCCACAGACTGGCCAGCTCACCGGACCTCGACACAAGTCCGCCGGGCGGATTCGTGCAGGGGAACAGGCGCTCCTTCCCAATCCGGAAAGCTGTGCGTTAGACCGAACGGCTAACCGGGTGGGCAAGACTGTGATTTACAGGCAGAACACTTAGTAAGTGCAAAGAGCTCTACTAAAGAGACTGCTTACACCACGGTCGCCCTCTCTCTTCTGGAATACTGCTGTGCGGTGTGGGACCCGCATCAGATGGGACTGACGGTGGACATCGAAAAAGTTCAGGGAAGGACAGCTCGTTTTGTATTTTCACAAAATAGGGGAGATACTACGACGGACATGGTACTTGAATTGGGGTAGCAATCATTAAAACGAAGGCGGTACGATATTCTCATGACATTTCAATCACCAACTTTCTCCTCCGATTAGGAAAGTATTCTCTTGGCGCTCTCCTACATAGAGAAAAATGATCATCATGATAAAATAAGAGAAATCAGAGCTCGCACAGAAAGATTTAAGTGCTCGTTTCTCCCGCCCCCCGTTCGAGAGCGGAACGGTAGAGCAGTTGCTTGAAGGTGATTCGATGAACCTTCTGCCAGGCATTTAAATGTGAAAAGAGTAATCATGTCGGTATAGATGGTATTCATTCCTAGATCTCCCTCTACAAATTTTACCCACCATACTTCCCTCCACTTGAAACTGACTACTCCTTGTTGTCTCACCATGTGCCCAATCAACCAATCTCTTCATTAGTCTATGTTGTACCATGTTTTTTTTCCCCACTTCGATTCAGTATCGCCTCATCAGTTATTCCATCTACCCATCTAACTATCAGCATTTTTCTGTAGCACCACATTCAAACGTTTCTGTTCTCTTCTATTCGGAATTGCTTATCGTCAACGTTTCACTTTATAAGGTTTCACTCCGAATATACACCTTCATAAAAGATTTACAGTTACATTAGATGTTAACAAATACCTGTTTTTCACAAATGCTTTTCTTGTTATTGCCAATATATATCGTCTCTACTTCGGCTATCATCAATTATTTTGCTGCCCAGACAACAAAATTCATATACTAACGTTAGTGTCTCATTTCCTAATCCAGTCCCATCAGCATCACCTTTTTTTTTAATTCGACTACTTTTCCATTATGCATGTTTTAGTTTTGTAGTGTTCATCTTACATCCTCTTTTCAAGACACTTTCCATTCCGTTCAACTGCCCTTCCAAGGCCTTTTCTGTTCTTTGTAAACCAAAAATTCTTTTATTTCTTCTTCCTGAAATTTATTTCTGACCCTAAATTTCTAAGTCTACATCTACATCTACATGTTTACTCCGCAATTCACACTTAAGTGCCTGGCAGAGGGTTCATAGAACCATTTTCTTACTACTTCTCTATCATTCCACTCTCGAATGGCATGTGGGAAAAAGGAACATCTAAATATTTCCGTTCGAGCTCTTATTTCTCTTATTTTATTATGATGATCATTTCTCCCTACGTAGATGGGTGTCAACGAAATATTTTCGCATTCGGAAGAGAAAGTTGGTGATTGAAAATCCGTAAATAGATCTCGCCGCAATTAAGACCGCCTTTGTTTCAGTGACTGCCACCCCAACTCGCGTATCATATCAGTGACACTCTCACCCCTATTGTGCGATAACATGAAACGACCTGCCCCTCTTCGCACTTTTTCAATGTCTTCCGTCAATTCTACCTGATAAGGATCCCACACCGTGCAGCAAATTTCCAGTAGAGGAAGGACAAGTGTAATGTAGGTTGTCTCTTTAGTGGATTTATGGCATCTTCTAAGTGTTCCTGCCAACAAAGCGCAGTCTTTGTTTCGCCTTTCCCACAATATTATCTATGTCATCTTTCCAATTTAAGTTGCTCGTAATTCTAATTCCTAGGTATTTAGTCGAATTGACAGCCCTTATATTTGTGCGGTTTATCGTATACCCAAAGTTTACTGATTACTCAGTTTGCAGACTGAATAACATCGGGTAGAGGCTACAACCTTGTATGGTTTCTGTAAAAGCTATATAAAACCTTTCGCTCCCTATATTCTATCCCTGCTGCCTTGAGGATTTCAGAGTGTATTCCAGTCAACATTTTCAAAATATTTATCTAAATTTTCAAAAGCTATTAACAGATGTTTATCTTTCTTAAACATATGTTTTAAGACAAGTCTTAGGATCAGTACTGCGTCATATATTCTTACACTTCTGCAGAGCACGAACTTATCTCTCCTGAGGTCGATTTCTATCAGTTTTTCCATTCCTCTGTGAAATAATTCGTACCTTTGATTTGAAAGGAATTGCATTTTCCTGGAGACGTGTGGGTCTCATCTTCGATAATGATAAAAGCTGATGTAATTAAAATTTGTGCCGGCTGGGATTTGAATCCAGGTCTCTTCCTTGCGAGGAAGATGTGCTAACAACTACGCCACGGCGGCGTTGTAGCTGAGACCTCTGCACAGACAACCCTGGTCGAAAGACCTCCGCAACATAAACCTCAGTTCATGCCTTCCGCTCATTTTTCCCAATTTAAGAATGGGGAAACGGGGTGAGGGCGTGAAGTGAGGTTTGTGTCATTGGAGTAGGGTCTGTGCAGGAGTGTAAGGCACAACGCCACAAGCAGGAGACCCAGGTGCATGAACCCGCCTTGACACAAATTTCTACTCTTTACTTCCGGTTCTATCCTTAATTCGTATCAGAATTTTGCATCCATCATTTATGAAATCTATATTTCAATAATATTCACACCTGTCAGCACCTGATATCTTTGGAACTGAAATTATTACATTCTTGAAATATGAGGGCGTCTGAATTCGCATAACGTAACAAATAATTTGTGGTAACTGCTTGTTGTTGGCAACATTACTTCCATTAGGAATGCGGCTGTAACTGTAGCCGTACGGCGCGAGCGCCGCATTAGCTGGCCGTGTTGTATTAAGCAGAGGTCACCCACATACAGGCGGCCGCTGGATCCCATTAGCAGGCCGGTAATGGGCAATACACAGCTGATGCATGGCGCCAGATAATTAACGCGCGGCTGGCTCTGGACCACGCAAGTGTTCCGCAACCACACGTAGCGCAACACTGCCACTCACTGGGAGATTTGTTTTATTTCTTATCGTCTTTCACCAACTGAGACGTTTGCACGCACTGAAAGGAGTTCATACCAGTTTCCCCTCCTTTCATCTCGCATATGTCTATATTGTGTTGTTATTGGTACAAATGAAAATGGAATCTATAGGACAATGACACAAACAAACAATCCTAAGGTCCCGATACGACGTACGATGGGCGTTCAGTAACTAATGCTACACATTTTTCTCGCAGTGAGGTTCTGTTGATGAAATGTGAAATTTGTTGTGGGACCTCGTGAAATATTCTTGATTTAAACCCTATAGTTTCACGAAGTAGATTCTGTAGGAGTTAACATCGTGTGAGACCTAACTCGCTTTATTTGTTCATGAGACCTATAAAATATTAGATACAGGCTGCCAGGTAGATGCCATTTTCCTTGACTTCCGGAAGGCGTTCGATACAGTTCCGCACTGTCGCCTGATAAACAAAGTAATAGCTTACGGAATATCAGACCAGCTGTGTGGCTGGATTGAAGAGTTTTTAGCAAACAGAGCACAACATGTTGTTCTCAATGGAGAGATGTCTACAGACGTTAAAGTAACCTCTGGCGTGCCACAGGGGAGTGTTATGGGACCATTGCTTTCCACAATATATACAAATGACCTAGTAGATAATGTCGGAAGTTCCATGCGGCTTTTCGCGGATGATGCTGTAGTATACAGAGAAGTTGCAGCATTAGAAAATTGCAGCGAAATGCAGGAAGATCTGCAGCGGATAGGCACTTGGTGCAGGGAGTGGCAACTCATCCTTAACATAGACAAGTGTAATGTATTGCGAATACATAGAAAGAAGGATCCTTTATTGTATGAATATATGATAGCGGAACAAACACTGGTAGCAGTTACTTCTGTAAAATATCTGGGAGTATGAGTACGGAACGATTTGAAGTGGAATGATCATATAAAATTAATTGTTGGTAAGGCGGGTGCCAGGTTGAGATTCATTGGGAGAGTCCTTAGAAAATGTAGTCCATTAACAAAGGAGGTGGCTTACAAAACACTCGTTCGACCTATACTTGAGTATTGCTCATCAGTGTGGGATCCGTATCAGGTCGGGTTGACAGAGGAGATAGAGAAGATCCAAAGAAGAGCGACGCGTTTCGTCACAGGATTATTTGGTAAGCATCATAGCGTTACGGAGATGTTTACCAAACTAAAGTGGCAGACTCTGCAAGAGAGGCGCTCTGCATCGTGGTGTAGCTTGCTGTCCAGGTTTCGAGAGGGTGCGTTTCTAGATGAGGTATCGAATATATTGATTCCCCCTATTTATACCTCTCGAAGAGATTACGAATGTAAAATAAGAGAGATTCGAGGCTTTCCTGCAGTCGTTCTTCCCGCGAACCATACGCGACTGGAAGAGAAAAGCGAGGTAATGTCAGTGGCACGTGAAGTGCCCTCCGCCACACACCTTTGGGTGGCTTGCGGAGTATAAATGTAGATGTAGATGAAGTTCTGAATGCCGAAGGCGCTATACGTTACTTTCAAAACGGCGTCTGTAACGGAGGTACGTTCCAAGCAGAGAGCTGTTATTGAGTTTCTTGTGGCGGAAAACCAGAGCACGGCAGATATTTATAAGCTCTCGCACAATGTCTACGGAGACCTGGAAGACAACAAAAGCACGGTGAGTCGTTGAGCGAGGCATCTGTCATCATCGTCGCAAGGTCGCACAGATCTCTCCGATGTCCCGCGCGCTGGATGGCGCCACAAAGCTGTGACTCTTGCAGTGTTGGACTGTGCGGACAGTTGCATTCGAAGTGATCAACGGGTCACAACCAGACACCTCGCTGCTCAACTGGACATCTCCTTTGGTAGAGTGGACACACTCGACTACCAGTTAGGATGATCAAAGTTTTGTAACCGCTGAATTCCGCCGCCAAACAGAAGACCATAGTGAGTAAAGAAGGACCATATGTTACGAGGCAGATAGTCACATTTTTTTGTCAGACATCGTCACAGGCGATGAAACATGGGTTCAATGTCATTGGACTGTTTCTCCTCAACCATCCTCCAGCCCGTATCTCGCTCCTTCCCACAACAATCTGTTTGGCCCAATGAATGATGCCCTCCACTGGATGCAGTACATCGATGATGGGGAGGTTATTACGCAGCAAGATGTTAGTTCCGACGTCGAACAGTAGTGTGGTACCACGCTGACATGCAGGTCCTCCAAGTAAGGTGAAGCGAGATTATATTTAATAATTGGATTTTATGCCAAAAGAGTGGAGGAATAATATGGTGTATTGAAATCCTAAATAAAAACAACCCGCTTTCAGAGAAAAAAATGTGTCGCATTACTTATTGAACCCTCTCGTATTACGACTCAGTACATGAACACTTTATAACAGTCACCGACGCTCCAAACTGCAAACGTACAACTCAGGACAAAGACGTTACGACAAGTGTTCCATATGACAACTGTTCATGTGAAGTCAAGCTTCATTACATCTCCTCAACGATGTTATTAGTTATTGGGAGCTCCAACGTTAGGCGGGTGATGGAGCCCCTTAGGGAAATAGCGAGAAGGTCGGGGAAGAAGGCCAGTGTTCACTCTGTCTGCTTGCCGGGGGGTCTCATCCGAGATGTGGAGGAGGCCCTACCGGCGGCGATAGAGAGCACTGGGTGCACCCGACTGCAAATTGTTGCTCATGTCGGCACCAATGACTGCTGCCGTCTGGGTTCAGAGGTCATCCTCAGTTCGTACAGGCGGTTGGCGGAATTGGTGAAGGCGGAAAGCCTCGCTCGCGGGGTGGAATCAGAGC